>NC_136905.1:20339470-20951333 GCF_949606895.1 Notothenia rossii
AGACGAATTCGCCATAAACAAGTTAACATGAATAATATGAGATTAAGGATAAATTCATAATAAGGACAATAAGGAGGATCCACTCACAGCAAGGTGCAGAGGGCTGATTGGTGCTCTGACATCGGAGTCGTTCAGGATGTCCGTCCCTGAGGTTTCCATTAGCTGAACAAACCAGGTACACAAGTTAGAACAAACTCCACATATAATCATCTAGCTGTACAAATAATGGTACTATAGATATGCACGGCACTTTGGCCTGTTCTGAAGGAGAACGTAAGATAATACATCCGCACACTATACTGATAGCTCCAAGCAAAATCTATATTTCTATCTAACAGAGATCTTCGTCAGACAGTGAGTTACCCACTGCTACATGAGCAGTTTGAGTTTCTCTTTCCTTTAATATCCATGAACAATTTATGTTTTGTATATCTGTACATTATATACCATCCAATGTATATACAGTACGCTCCTGTAGTATTTTGGACATTTTCTAATATAATATTTTCTATTGTTTATATTTCACAACATATTTTTCATTTTCAGTTTAATTGTTATCTATCTATCTATCTATCTATCCATCTATCCATCATACATAACCATCACAAAGCAGAACAGAATACATACGAGTACAACTATACAAATGTAACTCACCACATCTAGAGGTGTTTCACTTGCAATCTGTGACAAAGACAGATACAAGGAGCAAAGCATTGCACATTATTACAATATAGCAACACAGAATTAGGCGCTGGTTTTTATGCATGGTGCTCTCTGGAGTGAAGTTCTCACCAGCTCCAGACACAGGCGGTGTCCATATGCCGAGGCGTAGTGCACAGCATTGTAGCCCTGATTGTCCCGGATCCCTGGATTTGCATCATTTCGCAGTAAATACTCCAGGCACCTGCAGACACAACAGAGAGGCTGTAGTCAAGGAAACAACATCCTCTTTCAAGTCTTCAACTGTTACTCAGCATCACCAATAAAGCAGCTAAAAAAAAAAACATAAACTTGACCCGCCTCCCACACAGACACCCGCTCCTTAAAGAAAGTGAAGTATTACTTACTTTCCATCTGTGTCAGAGGCAGCGGCGTAGTGCAGAGGAGAGCACCTCCGCTCGTCTAGGTCATTGACGCTAGCCCCAGAGCCCACCAGAGCAAACAGGCACTGGTAGTTACAGTTGGCAGCAGCGTAGTGCAGAGGGGTCCTGGAAAAGCAAACAAAGCTCAGTTCCCTCTTCAAATTTGACCGAGGAACGATGAGCGTTCAAACTTTGTGCAAAACTATAATAATAATAATAATAATAATAATACTACAAACCTGCCAAAGCTGTCCTTTCTGTTGAAGTCTGCCCCCGTGTTGAGGAGAAGATTGAGACATTCCAGGTTTCTGAGGGGTGAGAGAGGTTCACAAGCTGATGAGATGATAGATATAATCATGATTTTGTTACAGAAGAAGAAGAAGATGGACCAAGTCATGGAACCACATCTTAACACTTACATATAATATTAAAAACAATATTCATTTGTCTTGTACTCACCCCCCGGCAGCAGCAGCATGTAAACAGGTCCTTCCAAAGTCATCAGGAGTATCAATATCAAACCCTGAAGAAGAGTAAAAGCATTATAAAATAAAGATTCGGCATATGAAGTTGAACGGTACAGATGTTGCACAGTTCTTCAATATTTGAAAACACAAATCGTGTCAAGAGCCTTGCGTCATTTGTCACTGAATGCATAAAGTGTTGCTCACCTGAAGACAGCAGCTTCCGGCAGCAGTCAGAGAATCCACTGAGAGCGGCCAGGTGCAGAGGGAACATACCGTGAACCCCTCGTCTGAAAAAGACACCCCATGTTAATTTGTTCAGCATCAACTGAAAAATCAATGCTGCTGAAGTAAGAGTAGGAAAGCGCCTATTCATAGTGCAGAATAATCTATACAAGTTACACAACAGACATTACATCTATGCTTTGGAAAGATGCACCACTGTAGGATTTGTGAGGTTGCTGATAAAGGGAAGACTGGCTCACATACTTAGCAGTGTCAGCTCTGTTGGTGATAAGGGTGTTGATGAGGAGCTCGTGCCCGTATCGAGCTGCAATGTGCAGTGGTGTGTTTCCTTTCTTATCTTCACAGTCAATCTCAGCACCTTCAGAAAAAAAGAGAGAGGAAAGTAAGCACACAGCCGGCCTTCAGTCCAGCGTGAGAAATAAAGCCAGCGAGGCAGATCTTTTTTTTTTTCTTTTTTTTTTCTAGAGCTTACCATTCTCAATGATTGCTTGAGACCTCGAAAACCTCCCGTGGATGGCTGTCATGTGGAGGGGGGTCTTTCCATCTTTGCTCTGGAGAGAAAAACAAATGTGTCAATATCACAACATAATAATAATACACTTTATTTATATAGCACCTTTCATGCTTGTCGCAGCCCAAAGTGCTTTATGACAGAAAATGACAATAACAAGTGAGGAACATAATTAAAAACAAGGTATCAAAAAAACAGAAAGAGTTATATCACTAAACCATAAAACATGAACAGTGATACTAATAAAAAATTACAATTGCAGTGTTTCCCCTATATACAAATAGTGGCGGCGCAGCGCCGCTGCTGAAATATGAGCGCCGCTACTAGAGGACGCCAGCCAGGTACCCAAAAAATAATAATAATAATCTTTTTAACTTTTTCTTAAAATAATAATAAGTGGCGACCATTTTTCATTTTTGATTGTTTGTTATGTGGATTTGTAGTATTTGTATTACTGGCATAGGCGACACAGGCGGTCACCTAGGGCGCCAGATCTGGGGGGCGCTGCGCTGGTAGCTCTGGGAGGGAAAAAACATTTTTGAACGTTGGCGCTCATCCAAATGTTCGGCCTTGATGTAACAACATTCATAATTAAGTAAATGTAACACCCTTTTCACCCCGGTTACACGTTTAATTTGCCCTGTACAGTGGGCGCTAGGTTAACTAGGTAAAATAAGATATGAATGAACAACAAAATTAAAATAAGCTACATTTATTTGTTATTGGCTATGGTAGGTTATTGGTTATGTTCACATACTTATTTGATTATTAAAATGTAAACCGATCTTTTTCATATGGGCGTTTTAGAGTTGTACCCCCTAGATCAGGTTTCTAGTAATTGTGTGCTCAAAGTGCACCAGATTGAAGCATTTTACTGTAAAATGTTCAAAAAAAAATCTTCCCGGGAGGACATACCCCCGGACCTCCCTAGAGGATGTGACGTCGACCCCCAAATTCAAACATGTTTATACAATACTGAATACATTTGAAGCCATTTTGACGTCTATTACCTATGTCAATAAGTTTCTGTTTTTGCAGTGTATTTGTCTTTTGTAGAGATTTTTCATTTATTCTTTACACATAAAATGTCGCCTAAAATCTCACCAAGGGCAGCAAATTGTCTAGAACCGGCCCTGGTACTAGGCCTCAAGAGCCTTTCTTGTGCTGACACATAGAAACAAATTGGCGGGGCGCACTTCGCACGCGCACACACTAAAAAATGTATGCTGGGCCCACGTGCCTTAGCACCGCTGCTATGACTCCATCCTAGGGGAAACACTGAATTGCCCGAAATTATAAGCCAATTAAAAAAGATAGGTCCTTAATTTACTTTTATAAATGTGCTATTCCCCTACAGAACATAGGATTTAAGTACTGGAAGTAAAAAAAACACTCAAATGATGGCCTTAAAAAAAAAAAAACTTGGTTTCAAACACAAACAACAAGTGGGGCTACACAACTCAACTCTTAACCACACATTCTCAGTTTTTTTTTTTACTGTTACAAGTAACATTGGTAACATCATTTTTCAACTACTGAGCTGTATATGGGAAAGGAGTACCTGTTATTAAGTATCAGCATTCCCAGGTCACACTGAGCCATCCTCATTAAAGGTATGAGTGCTAGGGCTGCAGAATATATCGTGTCGTGACGATATTCACATCGCGTGGACGTGCGATTTTTATTAAGTAGGCAAATTAACTCAAACACGTCATGTTACAATTATTTTGCTGCTTGCTACAAAAGGAAAACTTGCGCGGCTCTCATGTCAGGGGTACTCGAGTGAGTGACATGCAGGCTCTGCATGCACAGCAAACCACCAATCACAATCAAATCTCCAAAGCAAACGGACACCGTGATTAAAGGTAAAAACACTGAATAAAGTCGTTTCTCCAGGGCAGTTCGGCGCTGCTAACCAAGCTAGCTCAGCTTGTTGCTCTGATAACTTAAGATCCAGACGTCCATGATTAAAATCCTTCATCCGGTTAAATATAGTTAAAAAAATACCAATTGTATAGCATTAAAGTTCAAGAAAGGATTTTTTGTGGAAAAACCCCCCCGGTATTTTCATATCAAAGGGGGGGGGAAAGAATCGCAATGTCAGTTTTTTCCAATATCTAGCAGCCCTAACGAGTGCTGAAATATCAAGAGGCAAACTGTGTTTTTCTTTTACCTTGATGTTGACATCAGCCCCATTGCACACTAGGAGCTCCAGACAGAGCGCCCCGTGGCGTGAAGCGGCGGTGAAATGAAGCGGCGTGAAGCCCTTTTCGTTCACGTGGTTGACGTTCGCGCCGCACTCAATGAGCTCGTTCACCACCACATCCTGCCCGTTGTAGCAGGCCACGTGCAGGGGCGTGTTGCCATAAGCATTGGGCTCATTGATCTAGACGCAAATATAAGACAGGGAGTTATCATGACATCCCTGTTTCTCACCAACACACTGTTTGTACGCAGAATATTAAAATCCTAGTCATTATCTAAGGCAGTGCACAGTGCCAGGTTATGTTATTACATGAATTCTCTCCCGATCAGATCTATCAGTGTCTGCAGAGTATAGAATAAGCTGGTGGGTGGAACTTACATCCACCCCCAAGTCCAGGAGATATTTAACAACGCTGATCATTCCACTGGAGGCTGCTGCATGTAGAGGGGTGTAGGATTTCTTATCTTTGCAGGCCACCTCGGCTCCATGAGATGACAGCAGCTTTACCACCTCTATGTGTCCTGAGGATAAAGAGAGCATGATTTCATACCGTGAATATGCTGTCAAGATATTACTCATTCATTTGTGTTCATTTAAAAAAACCTTTTAATCATTCTTGACTTGTATTGACCACAAGATGAGATGAACTCGTCACATTACATAGAGATGTAATAATGCTAGTGGATGATTTATTACCCATGTATGCTGCCCAGTGGATTGCACGGCGGTCCCTCTTGTCAAAGGCATTGATGTTTGCTCCTCTAGAGAGCAGGAGCCTCACCATCTAAAAGCAGGAACAGAGAAGGGAAAAAAGCAGTCAGGGAAAATGTCAAGGGAAGTTACAACCTGACCACTTCTGATTCAGCTGCCTTTCAGTTAGTGCACCAACACATATAACCATGGTGTACACATTGTGCGTAATGCCTTAATACTCTGCTCTACACCACAAAACATGCCTAAAGTTGACTTCGATTTAAACTAATCTCAAGGAGTTTCCACAAGGCTATAAAGCATTGTTTAAATTGCTGAGCAAACAGAGGTTGAAAGACCTGAGGAAGTCAGTAGGGATGAAACTGATAACTTACGCAGTGTACCTATGTTGAACACCGCACATAGGCTTTAATCAATGTACATGGAATATAACTTATATGCATTTGATTTACATACACAGCAACACTTAGACATGACCTCTCTATTTCTAAGATACATAATTTGCACAAATTATATTACTGCAATCATTTGCATGTTGGCACGTGATTGGACAAGCACCGACTCTGCATGCCGAGTCCTTTAACTTGACCAAAAGTCATGACTGACAGACCACTATGTCAGTCTGCATCGATTAGGGAAAGAGGATTATGGTGTAAACATGCTTTATTTTCACAACAAACTATGACTGGTTCATTTATAAGCAGCTCAATGGTTTGAGGAGCTGTGGCTTCTCCCTCTTCAGACTTTATCATGGTGTTTGAAATTGTGCATGACTCCCAAATATGAGGGCTCATCACCATCACCTCTCACTCTCCATACAACAAAAGCTCAGTTTAGTTATTTGTTTAAAATTAAAAGTAAGAATAGGCCACATCGTATGCCAAATGCCATGGGTACAAATACAAACAACCAACTCTGAAAGCAAGAGGAACAACCTACTACACGTTTGTCAACCTGTTGAGTAATTTCTAAAATAAATACAAATAATTTGTCGTGGTTATGACACGACAGCTATGGCTACTGACATAGCTGCTAACTGTAGGCAGCCAACAGAGCTAAATGTGGATGTTGATTGGTTTACTTCCCACTTTTTAAAAACGGACAAAAATGCAGCCATTGTTCATTTGTTTGGTATTGCAATACCCATTGTGTTTACACATTTATGAGGCAAGCACTTCCTGTCAGTAAGAGACGAAGATCAGGAGCTTATACTAACAGCCAGGCAAACCCACCTCCTATCAAGCCTGTTGTGTCAATATGAACAGCACTTAAGTGCTTATGCTTTTATAACAAAACAAAGACAAATCAGAAAGTGCAGCCAAATAGTCAACACAGACCCTTTAAAGTTACATGTCATGTTTTGTATGGCAAGTGGTATTCAAATGTGCTTCCATTTCCATCCATTAAGGTACAACGAAATCAATACTAAAGGCATTAAAGCCTGTCAGAAGAGCTCACAGCTTGATCAAACCATATGTAGGCTTAATTTACCTCCAGATGCCCGCTGAAGGCTGCATGGTGCAGCGCACTCCGGCCGGCTCTATCGGACACATTCACATTGCTGAGCAGTGGGACGAGGGCTTCGGCGCAGCGGACAGCTTTGTTTGCTGCGGCGATGTGAAGCGGCGTTTGCCAATTCTTGTCTCGGGCGTTTACGTCTGCAGAGTGTTTCAGCAAGACCTGAACAGCCTCCTGCAAGAAGTCATCACATGCAGGTTAAGGTTCCACACGGTTTAGAATTTAAAAATGTTGTGCGACATTTGTGTGTTTTGCATACTCAGAGGAACATTCACATACCTCACTGCAGGAGGCCACGGCCCGGTGCAGAGGAGTGAGCCACTTGTTATCTTTGGCATTTACTCTGGCACCTACAAGTCAGATGACACAGGCTGTTAGACTGTTTAAGGTCATACAGTGAGTTACATGCCATCCGGTGCAACATTTCAACGAATGCCTAAAGCCTTATTGATTTTTATGAAGGGCAGTTTCCTAATATCTCTGTTGGCAAAAACCTTAGCAAAAGAGCAGACTGCAAAGTGTGTAGGCTGAATGCAGATGCACCCTCTGGCTACATTAGCCTTTGAAACATATCCTTATGCTCTTAGAAAAGCTAACATCAGCATATTTTACCACTCCCTTCAATACCCGTAATAGAGAAATCAGTAGGTTAAGCCTATGTACGGCAATGAGATGAAAGGGGATGGTAACTTGGCCAAAAGTGATTTACAAGGGTTTAAACTTCAGGAAGTTTTTAATTATTTTAGCCAGAAATCTGTCCTTTTAATAAACAAATCAACAGCTATGCCATTTCCTAGATAATCCCTACTGATACCCGATGAGCACTTTTCATTTCTATATTGTAACATTAAACCTATATTTGGTTTTGAACTATTCTGCTTTCAGATGCAATGCAGGCCATCTGACATGTCGAGAATAAAATGTTCCGATTTCTGAAAGCTCAATTTCTAAATGCTCCACACTATAAAAATGACAGAAATCCATATGTTGGTATTTCATTTCAGTACATAAATCCTCTTTTGAAAAACAAACCTGAAAGAATCAGCAGCTCTATAATCTCTGCATCTCCGAGGTAAGCAGCAGCGTGCAACGGAGTTCGCTTCTCATTGTCCTGTAATAAATTAACACAAAGACGTTTACTGGAAATAAATAGAAACCAGTCTAAATGTGTACCTCTACTTTACTCTATAAATGTTCATTTGGTTGTGATATGTCTTGCATTACAATTCTTAAACTACATATACAATTCTAGAAATTAGATATAACTGTTCACATGTTGACAGAACCACAGTTAAACACAAATTCAGAAACTCTAAAGCCTTGCAGTGAAACCTCCTCCAGTACAAACCTGCTTTATTTGGAAACAAACACCCAGCTAAAGCAAGAATGGAGAGGAAGAGCAATGAAATAAGCTTAGTCAGATCATGCAGTAATAATTGTAAAAACAAACCTAATTACTTTTTTTATAGTAAAAACGACTAACTGATAGAGTTCTATGAGGGCATTCAAGGACAATTGTAAATTACAACTTTTAAGTTCTGTGTTGTAGGGATGTTTTTAAAACCAGAAAAGGGGAATCAAATGCGGAAATGAGCGTGAGTTAGTGAGATTACCTGTGCATTCACATCCTCTTTCTTGAATATCAGTGAGCGTACTTCATCTGGGTCCACATTGAAAATAGCTTTCAGCAAAGCAGGCTGTAAAAGAAAAAGAGACTGTGTTAAAATCAACTTATTATCAAGACTTTTATGTCAGACATGCAACACTTTCATTTAAACTTAATGCGAGCCTGTAAGGGAAAACCGTGTTTCTCTGACTAGAAATGCCAACAGAATAGGTCAAACTTGAGAAAACAATAACCATTCAGAATGTAACCCTTAGAGACTGCAGGATCCTCGTCCTTAAGCACCACAATACACACAAAGCTCATTTGCTCTGAGTATACACAATCATGTTCAAGAGGCCATCGAAAACAAGTTAGGTTCATGTCAGGTCTGTACAGGCATTCAAATGTACATTTAACAAAACGATGACTCCACAAACAGAGGATGATGGCGGCAGACTGTCAGGATTGATAGGACAAACGCTGAGCAGCCACTTTCTAATTCTGTTTGGTGTTTACAGTCTGCAGGCAAGCAAAACCACATCCATCCCATGGCACAGAGAGAAATATCCCTTTACTTGATTGAATACAAGTCCAGCATTGTGCTGCAAACGACTGATGTGCTGATCAGTTTACTTTTTTTTAGAAGACAGAAACATGACTTTCTACATCTTTCTCGGAAACAGAGGAAAATAGGAAAAACCCACCCAGCTGATCTGAAAACCGTTTCAAAAGTTAAACACATTTTCATATCCATCTCTCAAAAACACATTTAAGATATGTAACTGAAATACTTTTTATGATTTATTGCAGTAATTACCCATGGACAGATAGCTGAAGTTATACATTGTGACACTGTCGCAGCATTTTGCCAACATTTCCTGTTGAACAAGCTCACCTACACTACGTGTCGCTGAATAGTGAGTTCAAGCTGACAACCGAATGTTCCAAAACCAAGTTATCCAACACAACTGTCAGCATTATGCCAACCTTTTTCAATTTTTATAAACCAGTGTGACATCTGTGAGTTGTCAAATTGATTTGGAAACACTGAAGGGATCAATGTTTCTCAACCTTTTGAAAATGTGCTAATGTACAACCATACGTCATGTTAATCAGATCTACAGGGCTTCACACTCCTGTCTGATCCACCATAACAACAGCAGACAGTCTTAGCATTACCAGAAGTCAAGACTTGTATATGACGACGATATTTTTCATACAATTTCCTTGTGCTGGATTTGCTTCTGCGTACAGTCAGAATGATGTAACATGCAGAGTCCATTCGTTCATTAAGATTTCATCCCTCATTTAAGGCACCGGGCTGCTAGATAATTAGCTAAAGTGCAGCCATGTGGCTTATAAGACTTACTGTACAAAAGACCTCTAGTTCATCTGGTATTGTTTGAGCTACATACTAGACAAACCTTATCAAATTGAACTAGCTACCCCTGGACACAACTAGTCTTTCTGTACTGCTTCCTTATATGTCTCAATGACTCACAATCACATTAATATCCTGTATCTTTTTTCAAAGCTATGTGAATGTTGAGCATAAAACCAAGTACTCTTACCTTCGACAGACAGAACACAATTGAACCTTATGCAATACACTTTTCTACAGCAAGACAAATGCAACACCTAATATTTACTGTGAGCACGTTGGATAGTTCCAGGTATAGGTGTTGGCATGGGTAGAAAAAACGTCTCTTAAGTATTTGAAAACCAACAGGATAAAATAGTAAATCTGTTTGAGCCGAATAAAGCATTTGAGCAGTTGAACTCATGCTCATTAAGTATTTAGAATAAGCAAGACAAAGCTTAGCATTACCGTCTAGGGACCAAGAAGTGTTGAGTCCTTTTTAATAACACAAAACAATCCTCTCATTCACTTGTTATAATGCCCATGAATATCTGCAGGGTGTTATAGTGCAGTAGAGCTTAGAATTACGAGGATACATTTAGGGTAACAAACAGGCACTTGTTTCTTCTTGAAAATGCCTTTATATCCCCCACAGTGAAAGGAAAGGACAAATGTGCATTTTGTCTTTTTCAGTTCTTGATTCCAGCCCAATTGGTGTAAGAGATTTTCGATGCTTCTCTGGCTGCACGATTGTGCACCTCCTCTCCTCATACAAGCCAGCCTAGTTAATACCATCACCATGGAGACAGCTCTTTGGCAACTCCACCAGCTCACATGAGTCCAGGTACACGATCATTCAAACACGCACGCACGCACGCACACACACACACACACACACACACACACACACACACGAATAGCATCCATGTCCAAAACACACAGCCCTTAAAAGATAAGGGAATGCTATTCTTGTTTTCACAAGTAGGTGGCAAGTGTTTAATATAGTTAGAGGAAGCATGTACTGTCACATTGCCAGTGACTTTGTACATTTAATAAAACCATTACACAGCAGTTAACCTGCAGGCATACCATTCATACATTACATTTGAGTAAAAAACTAAAACAAATCACAAATACTTTAAAAACGATTCGAATATTAGCAGGGAGCAAAAGATGTGATCAAGGACATAACTTATGTAATTGATGTAAACCAGCTTTATAAATTAAACCATCACTAAACTGAGCAGGACACAACGCCTCGCATGGATCGCTACACCACACAGCAAAGTGGTGGTATTCAAACAAGATTAAACATTTGGTTAGGGAAATTGGTGCATAAAAGCTTCATCATCATTTAAGTGTTCAACCAATCTAATAGCTATCATAAAGCCACCCCAGCTGAGGTACAACACATGGATGTCACCAACGGCCAGTTGTCACAGTAACGTTACAATCAACAGATAGCGTTGGTTGTTATTGTACTCATCTCACACTACAGTAGTGGCTATTATTACTAGAGCTTGAAAGCGAAATCTCAAAGGCTATTGTTGAATTGTTTAGTCACAGCATGCTAACAAGTCACTTCCCAGCTAAGTAGCATATCACGCAGGCTCTGGCTAAATACTGAGATAAAAACAGTATCATTAGCTTCAGCTCAACAACCGTTTGAGCATGTGTTTCAATGATGTCTCGTTATCGCCCAACACTCCAAATGTGATTCACTTAGCACCACTGCACCTAACTTTAACCTCAGAAGGGATCATTTATCACCGAAGCTCACATGAAATGTTTAAGGAAATGCTTCTGTTAGCCTTAAGCCGGTGGACAAACTAGACTTACATTCTGCTGGCCAATGTTGAAATCGGGGCAGCTAGCTAACATTAGCCAGCCAATAGTGGCTCAAACTTGGGTCAGCTTTTGCCACAACGATCACTTACCTGGTCTCGAATTTTGAGAACCACCATATTTCTGGGATTTTAATTGTTCTCATGCAGATTCATAAAGGGATATTTGTCTCCTTGCGAATAGCAGTGTCTGATCTTGGTAGCTCTCCCGCTGGTCTGCTGGAGGCCTAGCGTGACGCTAGCTTAGCTCTCTTGCTAGCTTCCTAACCTGATGGCATGAAAGCACAGGAGTAGCGGAAACTCCATAGCGTTGCCCCCACCGTACTACGCCTCCCAGCAAGATGCGAAACGATTGGTCAGACGCGCTGTGCCTGCTAGTAAGGCAGGTGGTGGTTGGTTGTTGCTAACATCGCTCTGTGACAGACGCACTGTGTTAAATATTACAATAACTGTCCACGCTCATGTCAAAAATAAATGATGATACTTTTTAACGTACGAGTAAAACAATTTAACATGCAATGCAAATAATTTACATGGTGGTACAACCATACTGCGCTCTTTTGAATGCATATATCGAGCTGCTCTGCTCAGTTTGGTCGACCTTTTAGTAACAGCTTTATTCTATTTACACACAGTGACTCATGTCGAAGTTGCACAAGAAGCGATAGCCATGCAACCATATGCATCAGCCGCAAATGATCTCTAATGGAGCCAGTGGGAGTAACGAGTTATTATAACAACATTATTCTCTCAGGAAGAGAAGTTTATCTGGATAGACGACTCACTCTTCTCCTAAGGTATGCCATACAGACACAACAAACATGCTATATGATTAATACGCTGCATATAAACCATGGAAATCCGAAATTGTGTATCACTAGCTAGAGTGCTAATACTCTTCTGGCCTTGTGGCAACGGATTCTTTAAGGAGCGCTCCTAAATAGTCTAAACTGGTATTTACAACAGTTGTTTGCCAGTCATGTTAAAAACCACGGAAGCCAATTTCTATGCAGTTTGAGCTGACAGGAAGATTTTTTTTTACAAAACAATTGCTTGCAAGCTGTTTGGAGGAAAAGAGTGTATGCACAAATCATACTGCAACTTTTGATTAACTTTTCCTATCTGCTGTCTTAAATCTTATAGCCTACATATAATGTGGCATTGTTGTTCTACAGTATGATTCAATATAGTGTAACTGAAATCGAGTTTTGCACAGCTCATGTTGGTTGGTTTTAAATCCCCAGTATGTTTCCGGTCCTAACAGCAAAGTGTGGAGGAATATGGCCCTCTAGTGACATAACCTTTAACTACAACCAGAAGTTTAACCAGCTGAACGAAACCAAATTGGATAAAGGGTTAAATGAGAAGAAATATGTAAACTCTTGTGAAATCAAAGCCCTAGTTATTGCTTATATAATATGCATTTAATTGACACAGTGTGAATTTGAGAGTACTGTTGAATGGTTGCAACCATTTTTAATATGGTGCACAATTTGATAATTTGCAGTAAAACAATATATAGACCAAATCTTAGTGTTAGTGATTTCAGATCTAGACCAAAACTCAAAACATATTTCTGTTTTCATAAAACGTTGAGAAAGAGAAGTGCATCTATTAATAATCATATAATAAGAGTGTCTGTTGAATTGCTCATGGAATGTTACAGTCACAACAGCTGATGATATAATGGGACAGTAATTTCTTCTGTTTGGTGAAAATACCACAGACAGGACTGGCAGGGTAATTTCTTCTGTTTGGTGAAAATACCACAGACAGGACTGGCAGGGATGACATGGATGAGTGCCAAAATTCTTGGACACAAAACTGTCTGTTTAAAGAGTTCTCAGTAACTGGGCGGTTCTGTTACACACACAATCAGTATATTGAGATTCAAAAGTTCCCAGTGCAGCACTTCAGAACAAGAAAATGTGCTGCTATATATTATATTTGGGAGAAATGTGAATAAGCTACTTTAATGTCTGATCATATAAATTGTAGCACATTGCTTTATTTTTGCAGTACAGCTAATAAAATCTAAAGAAATAAAACAAGAACAATGATAATGTAGTACGCTGATAACATGTTATTTCACAGTATAAGGGAGAGTGACATCTGACATATTATCTTCCCACAAAAATTATATATGATTAATATATGAAACAGAGATTAGTAATCTCCATCTAGAAGTATTGACGCTATGAACAAATAAATAAGGAAAAAGCAGTATGGCGACGCAGTACAGTTTTGTGAGTGTTGGAAATAGTCTTGTGAAAGAATGTAGATTATGCTCACTGGGCAACTTTCAAGGGCAGTCTCAAATTTCAAGGCACTGGATACAAAGAGACGGGCGAGGGAATAGGTTGCAGCAGCTATGTTAATGATTTTGGGTGTAGGTTGGTCGTCTTTGCTCGGGGTAATCCTCCTGGATCTATCCCTAAGCCCTGCAAAGGCCACAGTAACCAAAGAAGGAATACTTTCTCACTGGGGTGGTTGAGGTGGAAATGGTTTCCCACAAATTAAATTAAGAGTACAAACACCAGACAACGGAGTAACTGCATAAATGGAGAAAACAGATCCTTGCCTACCTCCACAGTCTGCACCCCTCTTAAAAACTGCACCCTGACCCCTCCTGGCCTCTACAGGCCTCTGTTTGTGTGTGTGTGTGTGTGTGTGTGTGTGTGTGTGTGTGTGTGTGTGTGTGTGTGTGTGTGTGTGTGTGTGTGTGTGTGTGTGTGTGTGTGTGTGTGTGTGTGTGTGTGTGTGTGTGTGTGTGTGTGTGTGTGTGTGTGTGTGTGTGTGTGTGTGTGTGTGTGTGTGTGTGTGTGTGAAATAATGACATATATTTTCATTAACCTTATGCCCTCTGGTATTTCTGTTTCTGCATTAAAATATTTTATTATTGACACAAATGAATAATGCAGAAAGTAAAACAAAAATAAGAAAACACCAGACAGTTAATCAAATTCTTAGCTGGCCTTCCTACTGAGAAATGACATGGTCCTTAGCGTCCAGGTGCTAGCTGTGCGCTCCTGCGCAGGCCTCAGACAGTAACAGCGACATGCATGTAGGTTCTGCCTCAGATTTGCTGATGCTGGGCTGTGCCCCTGTCAGTCCAGCCGTCAGGATGAGCGATAGCAAACAGCTGGACAGTCTGGGTTCTGGGATGAAAGTGGTGTCATCCCCTGGTTCATTCCCAGCTGCTGTAGGAAGAATGGCAAGATGCAAGGAGAGAGGTTTTCACTCCATCGCTTCCCACCACTGTTCCTGCACTGCTGAGGTAGAACCAGAGAACACATCATCAAGAGATCAATCCAAATCCATGTCATATAATGTCTACTAAAAGTCTGAAGGAAGGGTAGGCAATATTCATGGGGATGGCCAAAGTAGATAAAGAGGTATCAAAACCTCCTAATACTTCAAGCAGTGATGTGGGAAACAGGTGAACAGGGAGAAGATTAGATATCTTGTTCTTCCGCTAATGGGGAGACATTTGTCCTCTGGGACAAACGGTTAACTCAGGAGAGGCACCGAAGAATGCTTTGAAGTGAAAAATATAAATGTGAGACCATGGACAGCTGTTGATTTATGACGATGACAAATCTGCATATAATCGGTGCTAACCACACAAGCCTAGCTCCTGGTTAAGATAGAAGCATCTCCCCTATTCAACAAACTTAACTAGAAGAGTGCGAAAGTGCTCATTTGGCAGGTTCACAGCTTTTTGTGATGGAATGCATTTTTGACAACTTGCATTGCAAACTCGTTTTTAAGCATGTGATACAACTGCTCCTCTATTATATAATAATAGATTAATCAACTAATGTCTAATTCATAGATTATTGTTTTTGTATAGCAGCAGACTATGTCACAAGGCCAAACATTTTGGCCGAGGTTATTTCCTACTGGAGTCAAAGCTGATGACAGCGACTCTTATGACCACTAGATGGCACTGCTTCCATTTTAATAATCTTTGTGTGCACTTGTGGATGCTACAGGTGCTATTTTTAGGAGTTGCCTCTCTGCAAACTGTAGTCTGTAAGTGCAGCTGTCGTAACATTTACATGTTATGCAATAACAAGAAAATAATAGCTTCTTTACAAGCACCAAGCTACTTGAGTGGCTTACACTCCTATTATCATAATTCCTGGTGCATTCATCTATTATAATAGCCCTAAAATGATTCATTCAACACTAAAACAGTGAAATAGAATAGAGTAAACATCACCGATTATTTAAATGAAAGCCAGTTTATTATCTGGGCTGTATAATGTTTTAATAAAAAAGGATATAGCACTAGTGAAAGTTGGTTTTGTTTCAGTTGTTTTAGGGAGAGAAAGGTGGTGCACCTGCTGACGACAGACAGTGACCCGAGCTGCCATGCCCACGTCTCTCCATGTCAGACATATTCAGAGAGGACAGTGGAGTAGACAGTGTTCAGTCTGCCACTACCTTAGTTAGGATTTTATATCTTCCCCTCGTTCGACCAAGTAGACTATTTATATCTCAGTCGTCATACACAGACCGCATCCTGCGTGTCCTCCAATCTGAACAACAGAACACACGTCAATCCCTCAACCCTGTCCTCAAGGTAGATAAACACCGTTTCTGCATCTGATAATTAAGTATATTTAACACACTCGACGTGATAAGTAGGCTATGCAAGCTACTGGTATACAAGATGTTTAAAAACTAAAAATATAAAGAACTAAATGTGAGCTTTTATATTATGAGTTTTAAGCGCAAATAAGGGCTTAATTGCTTTTATACAACGGTTATAACCTGAACAGTAACACATAATAATAATTAACAATGCTTTTTATTTATGTATTAATAATAATAATTTGATAATGTTATATATTTAATGTTTTTTCACTTCCACAAAGGGTTTTCAAATTGTATGTTTTTCAACTGTCACGTTAGCTAAAAAGCTAAACACTTTGCTCACAGTGTAGGGTCGTCCATACCGGTAAGTTCTGCGGTCATAGACCATAGAACAGGGCTTCTCAAACTCCGGACCAAGGTCCGGATCCGGACCGAACCCTGTGTCCCATTATTAAAAAAAAAAAAAGAATTTCTGATTCTGATGTAAATTAAAGTGGACCTATTATGCTATATTGGAAACATATATTGTAGGGCCATACCTATACAAAACATGTCTGTGAAGTTTTTTGCTTAAAATACCAAACAGATCACCCATTGTAGCCATGCCTCATACTGCTCAAACACCTCTTTTGCAGCCCTGTTAGAGAAACGCGGATTTTGGGTCCTTAGCTTAAAAAAAATAAAAAAGAGGAGGCGTAGATAATGCCTGATCAGAATTCTACCGGAGATAAAGTTAAATTATGCTGTGATAAAACGCCATCCTGTTCTAAACCACATCCTAGATTACATTTTCTGAAACAGTATGGAGCTCAAATGCTTTTTCTCTTGCGGGTTTATCACAAGGTGAGTTCTTTTTTTAATTTCCTGCTTTTTAAACACAAGTGCTCTCCAGTACAGGTTAGCTCTGAGTGCTAGCGACGCTTGCTAATGTAAACAAAGACGAGATTACGTCCAAAACATGTCAGGCATTGTTTCTGGTAGCAACTTTGTGTGGGTCCGCCGCCGATTTGACGTCAGATCGGCAGCAAATCTGTACCCGCTCGTTGTACCCCTGTTTTTAAAAAGATTTGGGTACGGCGGAAAAGAGAGAGGGTTTTATTGTCTGACGCTGCGTGAGTTCAACATGAACATGAAACACCCTTTAATTTACTGCAACTACATGTTGGGAAACCCCCTCAAGGGGGCCCCATGCGAGCCGAAACTTCGTTGCTCCGCTCCGGGGGGGGGGGGACTTTACTGACATTGATCCGGACCATTGACCTTGTATAAAATTTACAAGTGGACCTTTAACAAAAAAGTTTGAGTACCCCTGCCATAGACTGTCATAGACTCATAGGTGGTCGTTTTTTAAACAATTTATATTGTAAGTCCGCTAATAGCCGACCGGAACTGTGTGTGTGTGTTATATGAAAAGCTGCGACATTCTCCACTCAATCACAGAAATTAATATGTGTTTTTGTGCGATGACCGACTAGCATTATTGCTTTTTTGTGCAGACCGCCATACTTGCTGACGTGTATTAAACAGGTATAAACACCTATCGTCGTTAAAGCGCAAGAGCCCTTATTGAAAAACTTAAATATCGGCTGCATCACCCTTGAGCACAGGCCACTAATTAGTTGAACTAATTAACTAACTAACTAACTAACTAATTAGTTAAAAAGCAGAAAAGGGTGTACTAGTCTATTGGGATTGTGAGAATTGTGATGTGGTCTATGTTGAACAGCAGTGAGTCCTATGATTATAGCTATAAATACTTCTTAAAACGTCTCAGCACACTACTACCCAAGTATAAAGTAAATACAAATAATCCAACAATGTTTAATGCCTCAAAACATTGAACTGAGGTGCAAATCTTGTAAATGTACTTTGTTACTTTCCACAATTGATAACATCTTATGCTTTGAAGGTTTCTCATTTCTCTAATTCCCCTCCTCGACTCCTATCCTTGTGTCTTAGTCCCGTCCACAGGAGATGCGAGTGGAGGAGTCGAGGAGGGGAAGCACCAGGCGTTTGGAGAAATGAGAAATCCTCTCCTCTGAGCAGTCATTTTAAAGAGACGTCCATTAATGATGACAGGAGGCACAGTAGCCCTCTGTCTGATGGACAGAACTGTGTACATGACGACTTATATATTTACTTTAATTAATTGACAGTGCGGCATAATGAGACAATAACAGGCTACAGATGCGGACATATATACACATATATATTTATATAAATACTCTCATAATAACGTAACACTATCAGAGACTGGATATATATTCCCCCCCCCCTCTCTGGCCGCTACAATGGGGAACTGAAATTACGTCCCAAAAGTTTTATTTACAAGTATTAAAAGTAAGCATAGGACACCAAACCAACTGACTGCTGCATCTACACACACACACACACACACACACACACACACACACACACACACACACACACACACACACACACACACACACACACACACACACACACACACACACACACACACACACACTGTACCACACATGCACCTACACAATGTACCACACACACCCACACACTGTACAACACACACACCTACAGCTCTTAAAGCATATAATATCAGGCTACAGCCATTGTGTATTTTATTATTTTATTATATACTCTATGGAGAAAAAACATTTAACAGCCTACTACACTGTGTACAGTTATGTATGCAAATACTACATTTTGGATTCCACAACAACTTTTCCTGCATACTTTGTTTTTACAGATACTAAAAACAGGCACATGAAGACATGAACATGCAAGGGTAGAATCAAGTAAGGAGCTTATTTATATATATATATTTTTAGACGCCAGTAATAAAAGTTAATTGGCAGTGCAGCTGTTGTATGATGTTTATATTATAAAGTGATTATGGATCTAGGTTGTTATGCTGGATAAAATGTCCCTCCAACAAAAACTTTTAGCAGATGTGTTACATTGGAAATGGCTCTTGTATTATGGCTTTGTTGACCGGCGCTCTTTCCACAGGTGTCACATGGTGACAGCATTTCAGTCTTCGCTGAGCAAGGTAATAGGAAAGCACAACAACCACAGAGCTTTCAGTGTACACATGACATTTACACTTTGACAGCAACATAAGAAAAACACTGCTCATACATGACATGAAAGCCTTTCACGGCCACTCCAAATGACCCTTCAGCCGTCTTTCCATTTTATAATATTTATAATATTCTTACATTGGACTTGTTCTTGGCAGGTTAATGCTCACAGATGTCTGCAATGCTCAGATGGCTTGAGGGGGCAGGTACCATCTGAGCTGTGTCAGGGAGAGAAAGTCATTTTAACAGCACCTTACACTTAGCCTAACACATAATATCATAGTACCAATAAATGTGTTAATGAGACAAAATGTTTTTTCGATAGAACAAATCTTGGCAGGCCTCTGTGAATTATTCACTGGACCCGATAAATTGGCATGTTCGGCTATACAATTGGCAATCAGTATTCACAGAAGCAGCGTGTTGCATGGTATCCCTGTTGTGTAATGCATGTTAGCTTTAGTAGATTATTATTGTCCTAAAGCTGGCATCTGGACGATTTGTGCCTGTAAAATATTCTTAAGACTCCGCAGTCAGCTAATAACAGTGATGACATAAGAAGTGAGAGTGAGCTTGTTTTTCAAAGTGGAGAGAATACAATGCCTTCCCTTTTCTTCACAACTAAAGTGATGGAAGTGATGAATTACACTTTGTCACTGTGGGTTTATTTCCTGTGTTTGTGTGCCATCCTTGACTGACCGCGACAGTGTGAAAGCAGCCTTCATGTCACGCAGCACAAATTACAGTTCCAATAAAGAGAAATAATGTTGTGTTGTTTTGTTCCTGGTGACGTAAAGTATGACATGACAGGATGATTGAGCCATTCTTCTACCTAAAATGGGCACAAAGTAATTGTAGGAAAAATAAAGCTGTGTTTTTGGGTGTGTGGGTGTGTGGGTGTGTACAGTGCAAGGGTGTCTGTGTACAGGTGTGCCAGCGTAACCATATGTTAGAACAGAAATAGATTGACAGTCACGTGGTAGAATAGCAGTATGCTTTGTGAAGGATCTATGTGTGTTTCTAGTATTCAAATACTATTTTATAATAGATTCTCCTTTCTTATTCGGCCAAAGTGTCATGGTTACTATTTTTACCTCTCAGGTATTGGCATGAATGACGCACTGTGGTATGTTCTTATTAAAAACCCGAATAAATAATTTCTTCCCTAAAATAAAGATTATGTTAATTTTATTTGACATTTATCACAGAACATGTCATAATACATTAATAGCGTATGATGAATCTCACACTGACACAAAGGCCACATTTGTTAAAGGCACAGCAGAATTTCATTGCATTTCCCCCAGAATACATCAATAACTTTATTATACGTCACCAGTTTATAGCTGTTTTAAGTATTGTATTTGGCAAAAAAGTATTAGATAGTGAAATCATTATTAAGAAGAGGCTATGTTTTTACCAGACCTTACAGCTCACAGTGAATGCATTTTGTCTAATGTCATGACTCTTTTACAACAGATCATCTGATGTTGCTTTATAATTGAATGAGTCTGTTAAGCCCACAGAGTTATACTGTAAGACATTATGGGACATTAATAAGAGCCCCAGAACTCATAATAGTCTACATACAGTATCATGTCAAACTGTGTAGAAACACAGCAATTACCGGGAAATATATGATGCCCAAAAGACTCATAACACCAAACACATAATGTATTATAGCCTGTTGTGAAATGTTCTGATGCAGCTAGGATGTAGTACTGTTTGTAATATTCTCATTTTGCAAGCAGAAAGAGCCATATTTAAATAAGCCATGAGCATGGAGCATTGCAAAGTATTTGTTAAGAAGGATGCCCTTGTGATGCCTCTATAGGTAAGTGTTAATTAATCGGCAGAAAAACAATCGGCACTGCTTTGTTAGTCATACAATCATTAAAGTCGGAACATGTTTTCAGCCTCTCAAATTTCAAGTTTTTTATTTTAGAGGTTTTATATCCTACAAAACGGAAAATCTTTGGATCATTGGACTGACCAAAAACCAGACCCTTAAAAGACATCCCCTTAAATCCCCTAGAAACGTTTTACTATTATCTGAGATTGTATAGACCTGAATAGATGAATCCCAACAAATAATCTGCAATCTACAATATTTGTCAGGTGCAGCCCTATATTTGTGTAACTCTTTATGATCCAAAATACAAAAAAAACCAGCTTTGGTTACTGTTACCAAGCACCTAGTCCGTGTCTGCATAATGTGTTCTTAGCTGGATTTCACACTTGTTAATAAGCTCTCATTCTATCTATCATTTCACATGAAAAATGACAGATGAATAATAATTATATAATTTCACCGTTCGTTGCAATAACAGAAACACTTCCAAAATGCTCAAAATCACACATTGAGAAGTGAGATGTGTTATTTGAACGTATTTCTCATGCTATGTTTCTCAGCTTCATATTCATGCTTGTTGACACCCTTAAACAATTTTTTGTGTGGTCGACGATCTATTATTGGCTCTGGCTGTAAGTGTTTTCTGTTCCATAACAGGATGAATCCCCAACATGGCCTAGGTTACCAGGCAACAGTGTACACTCCACTGCTTGGTTATAATTTTCTTTGTATAGTTATGATGCTTAATAGTAAGTGACTGCATGGCAGACGGCCAGAATGATCTAGTGTTAGCAGAACCCGTAGAGCCTGATGTATGTCAGGAGGCGTAGAGCAGGCTATATTTGGCTGCTATGTTCCCTTCAAAGAGGCAAGTTTGAGGTCTGGACTTGACATTTCTCTTAGACTGGAAAAAATGGGTTTAGGTCAGTGAGTTTTAAGCAGGAGGGAGGGGTGTTGTTGATGCCCAGAGGAAGGTGATCTCTGCTCTGCAGTGGTTCATTGTTTTGTGCTCCTCATCGGAACAGTATGGAAGCTTAAATAACATTATAAAACTAGCAATTACATGTGTTGAAAGTTTGAAACACAAAACTGTCTTACATAAAAGGCTGTCAGGACAACAGATTTACTGTAATACACACAGGATATCAATCAATCAATCAATCAATGTTTATTTATATAGCCCAATATCACAAATGTTACATTTGTCTCAGTGGACTTCACAGTTTGTACAGAATATCAGTATGACAGTAGAAGTATGATATAAGAACAACATGTCACTGTCAGGATAAAGCTTTGTTCATTATGTCTTCTAATAAGTCAATAATCTAATTTCTAACCCCTTTAGGCAAATATATAAATATTGGAGATGCCAGGTTAAGACATTAACACGACAGGAGTACAATAGCAGTTTGGTGTCGGATCAGTTTCTGCCTTGGACTCATTGTTGAGAAATTACCGTCCTACTTCATAATGCTATTTTTGAATCCACTTGAAGCCTCTAAACTAACTGAACATTTGCATGTTTGGCAAACCCTATCGCAGACGCTTTCTTCCTCCACTGCAATATAAATAATATAATGTCATACTTTATATTGTATCAAAGTTCTGTTTTTGATTAGTCTCTTCTGTGTGTTGTATGGGTTTTGAGGTAAAACAGGAAAGTGCAAAGTGCAGTTCTTGGCTTCATATGACTGTGTTGTCATGAACAAATGATGGAGAGTCATGTTTGCACCTTTTATTTATTCTGCTGTTCTTGGCTGTACAGTGGACATTGTGCAGACAATCTGAACGTAGCCCTGGTGACACAAAACTATTCTGACAATGATGTTTTTTCTCACTCACACTCTCTGTGTTGGTTGTCTCTGTTCTAATTTTTGCCGTCACTATTAATCAACAGCAACGCTAATGAAGGCAGTTGAATTGCAGACAACATTTGAATCAATCCTTAAACCCAGCTGATAGTGTATTTTCTCCAGCTCTGCTGCAGGGTGAAACAGTCAAGAGGTGATCTCATGGTGCAGATAGGGGCAGGAACTGTGAGGGAATAGATGAGTAGGTAGTTGTATGTGTGAGGAATATTTTTCTCTTTATATAGCCAAGATAGTAGGGGGAGAGCAGGAGCCCGGAGGGGGGGGATCTGGCTCCTGTTGTAGCAGAGACTCAGAGCCTGGTGTTCTCAGTGAAGTTCATCCAGCTCCACTGCAGACCCCACGGGCTCTCTGGGGGGACGTACCTCCATTTGTTTTCACTTCCTGTCCAAATGGAGTTGAAGATATTAATCATTCATGTCTTTTAGAGGCCTTTTGTGTACATGAAAAATGGGAAGCTTTAAGGCTCCTGCTTCGCGGATTCAAGTTAGATTAATATTCTTTTGACTAAAGAGACCTGTTTATAGTGATTTTCAAAGTAGTACTTTACCTCCCATTTTTTAAAGGCTTGATATTTGTTGCAGATTATCTTTACTTGAAATGTATGTATTATCTATTTATACTAATCTGATTATCTGCTTGTCAGTGTGCCTATTGCCAGGGACCATGAAGAGTCCCTCTGCCCCCTAACTCCTGGACCGTCAAATCTGCAGGGTGAAATCAGTGAAGGTGATAAATGAGCTGTGCTTCAGAGTTGGTATGCCCATCCTGACAGGAAGATTGTCACTTAACTATCAAAGGGTGGGGCCATTTCCCTTAATGGCAGAAACAGACTCTGCATTTCACAGGCCCATTAGTTGTCACTCTATGCCATCCCATCATCCTCTGGAACCCTGACAGCCCTGGCATGCGTCATACAAAACATCTCTTTGTTGTTACTTTCATCTGTGGGTACCTGCCACCTCTCTCAGCCCATCCTGTGAGTTATGGGACGGCAGGAGGTCATGGCTGCAACCCTTCCCCGCTTTGCGTGAAATTTGCAGAACAAACGGATCTAGGAATTACACAGAGATTGGACACGCTGTCTGGATATCTAAGAGCAGAGCCCTCATAAAGGTCTCCGTGGCCAAATAGGTGTGAAAGGGTTGCCAGTCCAGCTGTTACCAAAAGAAAAATAAATGCCTTAGAACATTCCTTACATTCTCCCTATTCGCTTGAGTGGCATTAGCTTAGCACTGTGCTGACAAAATGTAATGTTTCCAAAAAGCAAAAAAAAGATAATCATCAGGAAAAGGAAGTTTCAATATTGCCCTTTAGATTTATTGAAAAGCTCAGAATAACATCCATTAATAATTGTTTTATCAGTGTTCAGAACAAATAATTAACATGCTAGGATACCTGGAGTTTTTATTCTCATGTATCCGCTCTGATTTTCTCTTTTGATAGTAGGAGCTTTTATGGTCCATCCATGTTTTTATCATTTATTTTGACTGTTTTTCACACACATCTTTGAGGAGATCTCACAGCTGGAACAGTCTTTCTTTTTTTCCTGGTCCTATGCCAAAGCTTGTTAGGCCCTCAGTTTGGTTACTGGATCCGAGATGAAAGGCAGAGGTCAGGAACGCCACTCCCAAGCACAGCATGGTGACATTGCTATGTGGAATTGTGTGCATGTGTTTTATAGCTTGTCTGTGCGTATGATGTTATTTGCAGAGTGAATGTCTTGATTTGTATTTAATAGTATCTGTGCTTCTTGGAGCTTTCCCCGGAGTTTGCTATGTAAAGTTCAAGTAATATCTCTAGCATTTCTACCCTTTCCCGGTTTTTCCTTTTATGTCCCTGTTCTTATCCACCTCCAGGGTGCACTGTTGCTGAAGGATCCGCCAGGGGTTTTACCCCAGCTGCCCAGTGTCCCACAATTAAAAGTCCGGATTCCTTTCTGATTGATTGTGAAAACAAAAAGATAGATAAGGAATTTGTAACATCTTTATTTCAACAGCCAATGCAATGACCTAAACCACATACAATATCATTGTGTCAGTGGTATAAAAAGTAGTTCAACAAATCCAAAATGTGGAGAGACATGGACATTCCCATTGAGTCCAAAACGAGCAATACCAGAGACCAAATACCACAAAAGAAATGTAATAATTGATAATTGAAGCGACTGTAGCACTTATTTTGTTTTCCCACCAAACAAAGAGAAGACCCCTGAACCATGCTTTCAGGGAGAAAGGAAATCGGGAGCGGTTTGACTTGTTTAGGCACTCTCAAAGGACCTACAAAAGTGGAACATTGTCTTTACAACATACTTGGGAAAAATAAACCAGTAACTTCCACTGCATGACATTATGATAGCAAGCTGATTATGGTGTATTTGTAACCATGGTGGGAAATGTATATGAATGTTAAACTCAAGGTCACCCTAGCGTAGTGTTTAAAAATACATCTGGAGCCCCCCCCAGATTCATGCATATGGAGCAGGCTAGACATTAAGGTTGCACCAGAGGTGGCCGGTGCACTGTGGGACATTTCCCGGTTCGCATAGCACTACCTTAATAATCAGAGGAAGAGCTATTTTTCAGAGGCATTGTTGCGACTAAGACCTTTGAGACACCACAGGAGGTGGGTACAGTGACTGTGCTGTGGTCAAGTAAAGAAGTGGTGGCGTAGGTGGAAGCGGCTCGGACAATAAGCGACAGCCCACCCTTCCCATAGTAAACTGGGTTTCCTTTTGACCTTTTTTAGATGGACCATTAAAACCCATGAATGAAGTTTAGCTGTAGTCTTTAGAAGTCATTGACAAATTCAGAACAACATTCAAACAGTAAGAATAACCTATTAAACAACTACAGACTTTTGTTATTTTGTTGGGTTATTGCCTGTGCCTAACATATTTAGGTCACTGAAGTGAGATTTGTCCCTTTAAAAGGAAATCTGGAACTTGGGTGAAAACAGCTTGTACTTTTTTGTGACGGAAATAACAATTGTGGTACTTTGCCAAAGGACAAACAAGCCACTTAGAATCTCTTTTTCTTGTAATAACATATTGGTAATACCAAGAATATATATTTTGATATCGTATTAAGATAATAGCTCCAATGCACTTGGGAGTGATGATGCTATGATTATCCACTCATAAATGAGACTTGCGGGATGTGTACTGGAAGGATGCCTCTGAACAGAGAACCTTTGTTTTTATGAATCCCTCAGGGATTGTCTAAAGTCAGTTAAGCTAGACTGGATTCCCTCAACATCACATGTGTCTGTTTGGGCCTCTATGTTTGTATGATACAGATGAGGCATATGACTCCTGCTGGCATTTCAATGATGTAGGTCTAGGAGACACTGATACAATGATTCTGCACACTGTTTTCAGGCAGAAAGGTTTCCCCTGAATCCTGCGTCATGTTCATTGGTAAATTCACTAAAATGTCAGATGACACAAAGAATGATCTTTCAAAGGCAGTAATCAATGCTAAGCCCTTTGGTGTTATAATATCATTAGAGGATCAATAGTTGTGTGTTGCTTTGAGAGAAGGTACTGGGCAAGGGGGACAAAGGGGAACATGACGTGGGTTTGACATCATTGAATGTAGGGTGGAAGTTGTACACCAACAACATGGTCAATTTGACATAAACAGTGGATCAATGGTTTCCAACAGAGATGAGCACATTGATCAGTAAAAATACTGAGAGCTGCCCTCTGTTTCCAGTGTGCCTTTGTGCTCCATATCTATATTTAGAACACGTATAGCAGCAGATGAAGGCATGCCATCAGGGATATATTCAAAGTTAGAAAGTAAACTGACTCAAGGTCAGTGAACAATAAATAGCTTTGAAATTCTTCTTAAACTCCATTATGGCTCAGTCTAAACCCAACCCTCTCTCACACTGCAGAAGGTTCACAGCAGATAAATGAACAGATTTTATGAAAGAGTTTTTTTTACTTTTAAGGGTATACACTATACAGTATGTTGATTCATCTCTCTCTTTTAATAGCACCATCTCTATCTTTTTTTTATGCTGGGTATCTCTTACAAGAGAAACACATAAGGCTGCATGTCAACGAGTTCCATCTAAATGTGGGAGAAGCTGAATTGCAAAACTTTTTGGGCAATGTTTCAAGAGTAAGTACCAAACCCGACTGCCTTTAAATGCTTTTTCGTGTTATTTGATCCAACCTGTTAAGTGCATTCTATATCACCCTGAAAGTCTGACAGGAAATACCGCAGGACGCCAGACAGAGTAACCCAATAAAAGCAAAAGCGCCCAAATCATTAGTGGGGAAACACGCTCACATAACACATCCAGATGTACAGGCTAATTAGATTTGACCATCAAATCAACAGTTGTAGGGCCTTTGTGCTTTTATGAGACTGACCGCAAGGTAAAGGGAAAATGGACCGTTTGAAGTGACAAAACCTTACCCATGGCTTTTAGCAGGTAGAATGACTGGGCTGGGATGTGAATAGAGCATGTTGTACTCTGCATGCAGAGACTGGGAGCCATGGCCTCACTCCCTGAAGTGATGCTGGAGCTTCTCCACAGTTGGCAATGATGACTCATCAGGGGATGATGTAAATAAGATGGCTTGCATGGAGGTAATTGGTGTGGAGAGGTAATTTCCCTCGCGTACCAGGGCTGCCCCTAGAGTTTCAGGGGTGGCCACAAGAGAAAAAGTAACTAAAGGGGCGGCATGGTTACGTCAGAAGCTGCTGTTAGTCTGCGGCCCCTCTCTTGGGAGAAACATCCCCTCTGACTGGAGAACTCGGCACCTGACAAGGATAACTTCCGCCAAAGTCCTCCCAGGGCGCGTGATGAAACTCCACATATGCAGGAAGAAAAGCAACAGGCCGGAAGACAGAGAGGTGGATAAAACTAACCAGATTGAAACAGATTGAAGAAGTAGAGGACACAGAGAGCACATATCTACATTTCCAAGCCGGATCATATTAGTTATAAGGAGCACTGTTTGTCCTCCCCTCATATCGGTTACAACACTTAAGTTCAGCTCCCTTCCTACTCCAGTCTGCCTCCCTGCTGGGTTTCATCATGCACAGTGTGTCACAAGGCAGCAGTGCTATGGTGATTACGCCAAAGAACTTGGGAGTTGATTTGGAACTGGCACAGTAATTGTGGTATTGCGAGGCTTCTTTGGTTGGAAAAAAAAAAAAAGACTGCAAGGTATGACCACAGTTTCTTGAAATAGAGCGGAAATAGTCTTAAAACCATGGCAGGAATTATTTTTTTGTTTCCTTTCTAGTCCTAGTAGATCATTTTAATTGGCTAAATTAAAATAAATAACATGTTGTGTGTGATGTGTGTGTGCATTCATGCGTGTGTGTGTGTTAACTGACATCTATGATGGCCTTTTATTTAAATTTGGAAAGTACTTAACTGGTCTGGCCCACTTGTTCCCTCATCTCTAATATCCCCCACTCTATGTCAATGTTCTGATGTCAAAACATACACACAAGCACACACACGGACACTCATACACACGGACACTCACACACACACAGCCACACACTAATTTTGTGTTTGATAGGAGGGAGGTGACAGACAGTGGAGCCCATGCCCTGGAGAGCAGAGCGAAGTGGCTCTCCAGCAGGGACTCTGACGTTCACACTTAAATGCTTTAATAGGACTTAAGTAGACAAAGGCCGCTAGTGACGCAGTAGGAGCTATAATGGGCTTGCCACATTGCAGGTTTACTGGACCCTGCCTATTGGACAAAGCTATTTCAATCCTACAAATCCTCATCAGCCTCAGGAAGCTAGTTTTAAATAAAAAGTGTAGGTTAATCGCTGCTAACATGTCCCAGTGAAATGCCTTTTTTTGTTTAAGGAGCAATAGGCCAGGTTGACCAAGGCTGCTTTCCGGGAACTAATTATTCAATTACAAGTGCAGAGAAATTCATTTGATTTCCTTCACGTCTGACTTGACTAAAGAGTGCACAATTATATGTATATTGTGGAGAACATGATATGAATAGATGAATATATCATCATCATCAGTCATAATACATACATTTACTAGAGCATAATAGTATTTATATTGTGTAATCGCAGAAATTCCCAGTAACAGGAACATTGAAAAAATATTTTTAACTTTTCATTTTGGGAAAAAAAAACATTAACGTGTAATTGTTTTCGTGTGACGGAGATGCTTCCTCATTTGATCAATACTGCCTTAACCTATGTTCAGGTCAGCCAAGAGGATACTGTGACAGATGGAGCTCTCGGTCTTTAGCCGTCATCACTTGAAAGCTTGTTATCTCTCACACCATCTTATCCAAATTGACTGCTAAAACTAATTCACGAAGATCCGCAGTTTGCTAAATCTGTTCTACAAAAATGTGTCACTAAGAGGAAGTTGAAGTTATTATTTATTGATACATTTGCCACAATGTTTTATGTCTTTGTTGAGAAATTAGCTCTTAGCTTGTAGAGTAGGCAACGATTAAATAATTATCTAAAGTTTTGATGTAAAAGGGAAGTAGTAATGAAACAAAACGAAGCTCCTTGTTTTTCTGTTTATGAATAATCAAGTAGTACAACATCATATACTATCTTCAGAGTTGTTTTATGTCTGGGGCGAGCCTGTAAGCTGTGCATTTCCTTCTTGGCTTCTTGGTTGTGTTGTGATAAAAGGATCGGGGGGTTAAATGTTTGTCCAGCTGAAACAACACAGTAAAACTCCTTCTCTGTGTCTCTGTAGCCTAGTCGTCAGAGCTCAGGAACTAAAAATAGCCGTGCTGGCTCCACGCCCCTGGCTGGGGGACAGGTCAAATTATGAAGGAAGATGAAAAATTTAAAGGCACAGGCTACTTGGCCACAAACCCAGCCCTGCATCAGTGGTCAGATAGAACATTTGACTTGACTTTTATGGGTGAGTCAGATTATATTAACTACAGAGCTTGGCCAGTTTGGGATGTAATATTAATTGAAAAAGTCCTACTTCATTGCTATATGGTTCCTAGAATTCAGTATGCATGGTCTTTCAAATGTATATTTTTACTAGTGTTTTATTTGTCATTTTGGAAATCCCTGCTTTACACAATTTTTTTCATTGGAAATTAGATGTGTTATCCTGGAGAGGTGGTCTTGACACAGTTTGAGGTTTACGTAATTGCTATCAAGCTGTTATGGCATCTTAGTTGGCTTCCTTGGCTATCTGAAAGCATGCTTCCTGAGTAGCAGTACTGCCCTGGATACACACTGAACCTACATACACACCGAGCTATGGCAATGAGGTTATACTCAGAGTTAAATGAACACCGTGTTTATGTGGTGTCTTACTTGATTTAACACATCTTGTTAGCTTAACTCTAATGCATGTGTGTTTGTTTATACCATCATCCTTTTGTTGAACTGTTAGCATTCGCCAAAACAATTTCAATCCACTATATATTATGTTTAGTGTACCATATTAGAGACAAACCCTTGACATAACATACTGCACAGATATGAACTTCATGTGTCTCTTTTAGCACAAGGTAGAAATGGATCATTCCACCCTTGTACCTGCGAGAACAAAAATGAAGACATAAATAGAGTGAGTGAGAGAGACTGGTTCGACAAATCAAAAAAAGAGGAATAGGAGAGAGAGGAATCAAGCCTCCATCTGCAGAGAGGGAGTCAGGAGACATGCCTTCTGGCAGGAGCAGAAGAAGACAGCTGTGTTTGGTGTGGTATTTTTAAACGCATCAATGCTGCTCCAATCCCTGCGCCTCGCCTGACCTATTTTTAGCCAGGGCTGGCCATTGTTCTATTTCTGTCACCTGTGGGCCACGCAGTTGTTGATTCACATGCAAATGAAGCTTGCTCCCTCCCTGGCTTGCATTACTGCCTCAGCGAGGTGCTCAGTGCACACTACACAGCTTTCCTAGCAACCCAGCAACCCAGCTTTACATTTTTCTCTGCTCAGACACTTCACTGAGGAGAGAAAAAAGAGAGAAATAGACAGAGATTCAGATAAGAAAAAAGAAAAGCTGGACTGGGCATCTTCTCCTATTGCCTTGTTAGTGTTTGGACCAGATTGAAGCAGGCACCAGGAGAGTGGCAGCCCTGCAGAGATAGTGTGCAGTGTGTGTTGTTGCGCCACAGTGAGAGTGTTTTATCAGAGGAGGAGGCAGAGGAAGGGAGAGAGTTGCCTGTTGTCGTGGTCTCTCCCCTGAGTGGCTAAGGGGTGGCTCTTGGTGACAGGAAACGCAAGGCTTGCAATGAGACCTGAGCGCTGAGTGGAGTATGCTGCAGACGATTTACGAGGGCGAGTCAAGTTTCTCCACAACAGAAAGCCGCGTTGGAAACCAGCAGTTCCCCAACCAGAGCAAGATGCACAACGTGAACAACTCAGGTGATCACACAGCCCGGCGTTTCATCTCCTTTTGAGGAATCTCAGTTTTTACCCTTTATCCTATCCTATTTTTTCCCCTCTTTTCATTCCACTCTGCCTTTCCTCTACCTCTTCCTACTCTCCGCTATTTTAAATCGTGCATCTCTTGCACAGAATTACTCTCTCTCCCTCTCTCGCGTACTCTCAACTCTTTGCGCTCAGCCAGTCTCTCATTCTGTGTGAAAAGAGAGCTCACAGCTTCTCAGCACAGCAACGTGGTAGGATCAGGCACTTCCTTCTGAATCAAGGTATTTGCTCTTGTGTGTGATTGTAAATGCAGCTTTATGATTTTTCATTCTCATTTGGATTGTTACCTCAATCTGTGTTTAAAGATGTCTTGAAGAAGAGTTTAAAAGTTTGGTATATCTTGATATTTGTAAGATTAATGGAGTGTTGTTTTTATCCTCAAATAAGTAACTGTGTTAACATTATTCCCATGGTCTAGTAGTTGCCTGAAATGAGTCACTCTAAACATGAAAGGGATGTTGTGTTTTTGCGAGCTTCCGTGTCAGCGTGTACTTTTCAGGGAACAGGAAAAACTGTGACAGAAATACCAAAGGGACAACTGAAAGATTTCTCTCAGGATATTTACCACAGCAATTATGGTTCTATTTTTGACTTGGGAATTGAATTGAAGAGGACATGGCTGACATCAGTATGAGTAACATCTATTCACTGTATTGAGTCAAGATGAGTCACACCTTTTCAGCAAGTAGCTATTGATAAAATGTGAAAATTGTCTCTTCAGGGTGGAAACATTGTTCTCTATAAAGACATTGTCTTGTGGGTGACTGAGAAGGGTGTTTATTGAGAAATTACAGATTGAGTCATGTGATTGCTTCACTTACTGAAAAAAAGCCAACAGCAGAGGGTGTCATGATGTCGAGTAATTCAAACTAATTGTGCATTTAGAAGCTTCACATTGACTGTTGCCTGAGCATTTTTGGTGTAAAAGCTAAATAAAAAAAGAACACATTTGAAAGAAACACACCCCTAAGTCTGACTCGAGGCAAGCAAAACATTCAGAGGCAGTGAACTGAACGTGATGAGATTTGAAAATAAGATGGGAGAGGTGACAGGGAGATGGCAAATTCCATGTCTGTCAATAGAGCAGGTTATTTGACTATCAGGCTCCAGGAGAAGGGATTTCTTCTTCTTCTGCTTTAACGGCCTGTGAGCCAAACAACAGATATACTGAGCGCCTGAATTCGGGCTTCTTGCTTATTCTGTGGGTCAGCTATTCTTAGGTGAGTTATTTTCAGCTTATGGCATTAGCCTGCTAAGATTAGGCGTCTGTGCGTTATCATTCCATCTCGGCATGCTCCTAATATAACAGTGGTTTGGAACAGATATTTATAGAGAATTTTGTCATTTGCCTGTTTAATTAGTTCTTTCTATTTTATAGTAAATCACTTGACGGTGACTAACATTATCTGTTTAAAAAAGCTGCTCTAGGATGCCTTTGTATGAGTTGAATGGATGTCATGTGAGTTGTTGATAGGGCAGACATAGTCCCTTTAAAACAGTCCCAGGGGTGGGTTTATTATGTGCAGTGTGTTAATTTTAGGATAGGAATCTATTATCATGATTATTGTTGGTGAAGAGATCCTTATGTCACCAAATCATTTATTTGTGAATTGTTTTCTAAAGCAAACTTCTTTACATTTTGTATGATACCCTACCTCTCCGTCGTTGAACATTAAAATGAAGGGCAAAATCCTATTTGTATTTATGTTAATGTGAGTAAAATCAGAGTTCTGACAAAAACGGTCCTCAGATGGCCACTCAAACAATGGAAATTAATTAGTTTCCCTTGAGTGCTAAATATTATGCAAAATGTCATGCAAGCTCTCTTCAAAAGAGACCTTTCAGATGAAAACAATGCTGCACCTTTCAAGTCCTCTCCTCTGTATCCTGTACCCATTCAGGTTGCCGCACTGCTCAGCACTCAAGAGGCTGTGCAAAACAACCCAAATCAATATTGTGTTTCAGTATTGTTTAACATTTGCCCTTTATAAGAATTAAGTACTTTTGATTTTAAACCATAACTAACGATAAGGTTTACAGTCTGACAAATCAACGGATGTTTCTTTAACGTTTTGCATTTTTTTCCTGTTTGTTTCTAAAAAGCACAGTTTACAGCTCGTTTTTCTTTTATCAGGGATGCAAAGAGATGATTTCCCTCTGGGTTTAGTTTTCGCTGTAGCTCAATGCATTAAGGCGATTGAGTCTTTGTGATTGATTTATTCTGGATTTGATTGACTGAAGGATCTAGTGCCAATGCTGTTTTTGGATAATAGGGTAAAGATTTTGTAAAACATCTTCAAAGCAGGACTTCTTAAGTATCACATACAGTTTTTTCGTGTTTCTCCTTGTTGTAGCTTGAATTAATATAAAGTATGTCATTTTATGTGTTGTTGTTTTGTGAGATGATGGCAGGGCAGGAGACTCCTGGACTCCTGGGTCCCCTCAGCAAAAGGCCTGTGGTGGTTCAGCTCAGCCCTCTTTGTTAGCAGATAGCCTGCAAGCCGCAGCTCAGCTGCAAGGCCGAGCCTGAGTCTTAAAAATAAAGACCTGTTTCTTGCTTTAGACATGCCAGCTGCTCAAAATAACAAGGCACTTAATGAGAGATCCAGCGCCACATTGCAGTCCCAAGCATCAGCTTATTTTTGCACTCAAACATCTTCTGTATCTCTGGTTCTATTTATACTGTCAGACAGGGAATTTAGATCAGCAACCATCTCAAGTGCTCACTGAATGGATGCAACATACAACATGTTCAAAGTGTAAACACTGTGTGGACTGTTCTGTATATTGCCTTTTTATAAATGTCATGATGAAATATACACCGTATAAAGGTGATGATTCTTGGTCAGTATAACATTGGGTTAAGATGTTCTCAACATCTTTTATTATACACAGCTATGTGTTTCTCAAAAATGATGTGGCAATGTTTAGGACTGTTGTGGTAGTCTAAACTAGTAGTAGCCAAAAAGTTGTTGCAATTCAAATCTATGAAAAGGAGGTTACTTAGCTGTCACTACCTGCTGTAACCATATGTAACGTATTATTTACGTAAAAAAGAAAGACAAATATTTTATACTGAAACTACTGTCGAGGTGAATTGGCTCAGCAATCTGATTCATAACAATCTATTGTTTTTTTTTAAGTCTTGCAAGTGAAACTATTGACTCTATATCAACTCTAACATCAATATTATTACCAGTATAAGCATGATTGAAATAAGTTTGAATGTTTCTAGGTAAACTACATTTTTAAAAGTATATATGCAACTTGAATTGTTATTATTGAAAAAAAATGTAAAATGCGTTATCAATATTTTAAAAAATAAACAGTAAACCAGATAATCAACACTTTCCTCTCAACACTAGACAAAATGTGTTTGGTGTGCTAAAGCAACATTACGTTTGTTTTCCTTCTGGAGAAATTCTGAATATTTTTAGCCTTATTCAGTGGCAGAAACTCTTAAAGGTGTAAGAATAGCTGCATTTATTATTCACTGCGGATGTTTACAATGGTAATACGTCTTTTCACACATTAGTTGTCAGTTTTTGTGCTAGAAAAAAAAAGATTACATTGAAAGGTGAAAACATGAGCCTGCTTAATGACTTTTGTTAATAATGTTTTACTATAGGCTACATATCTCTTTATTTTAGGCTTCTCACATGTAATACAAATGTCACTGGCGATGTGTGTCTACTCTCTCTCCGGGGTGGGAAGCCTGCTAATGTGGCCTGAGGCAAAAAAAGACAGCCATCCAACATCTCAAATTAAGGCTGTGATTGTCACCCTAACCACCACCAAGACTAATGAGAGGCAGATCGGTTATAGAAATAAACACGTTGGGGACACTGGCGGTGCGACGCTGCAGTGGGAGTGTGGTCACAGGCTATGAGTCACCCTATCCCCCCTTGGCAGGCCCTCCACAGGGAGGAATTTGGGCATGGGGCAGGGTGCTTGTCGCTCCCTTGTGCTAAAAACAAATTTGGGACCTGTCATTCATAAATCTGTTGTTTACCAGTGCCTCAAGAAAAGTCTGTGTACTTTCCACCAACCAACCCACTTTCACCCGGAAAAAAATCCTATCAAGAATCCTGATCGCCAATGGCACCATCGGACCACTGAACCAGAAGTGGCAGGCCCATTTCGGCGAGTGATCCTTTAAAAGTACCCCAAAGTTACATAAATGCAACACTGCGCTTTTATTTTTGCCCGTGTTAAATCAAGCAAGCGGCCTCGCAACTGTGACAGTCTTTCGCACATTGTCTATATTAAGACCCTGCTCAGAAAAGCATTTATATTTAGCCCTAGTTACTGGTGGTTCCGTATTCTCCTCTGCCTCAGGAGTATTTTCGTAATAAAGAAACGGCAGATTTCAGTTTCGGGTAGTTTCAGGGTTTATTTGACTATTTGAATATGTTGGCTATAAATGTGTGCCTGTGCTATAAATGTGGATGAGTAATGTTCGCAGAGACATGTTTTAACCTTTTTTTCTCTTTCGATCAGTACATAGAATAATGTCAATCATGAGGAATGTAAGTTATACATTATTCATTAGGTAGAGGCTTCAGCATAGCTCTAACAATGCCTATAACTTTAGGACCTTATTATGTTCTCTCAACATTGTCATTCCAGTGTTATTTTTGTCGACAGACAGTGGACAAGAGTAGAACAGGCACATGATGCTGTTGTGGTTTCCTCAAGGGCCATTTTATATAGCCTCGGATATAAAAGGTGGCTCTAGCTTTCAAACTCCCCCCCCTCCCCCCCCTACTCCAACTACTCCCCCTTCCTCCTGTTCAATCACTGTCTGAGACTGAGATGGAGGCTCAACTTGAAACAGTATGATGATCAAAGATCCTTAATGCCAGTCACACTGTGGGAACAGAATGAAATATGAGATTAATTAGATATCTCTTTGGCGAATACTCCGTGGCAGCAGGTGTTTTTTGTTGCTATATTTAGGTCCATTAGGCAAAAGTAGCACCAGGGCTGTCTAACTCTCTGAGCCCTTCAATGGTTCACAGGTTCTCATCTGCTCCTGGAACAACCCCCGCTACAGCTGAGTCCTTTGTGAAGTTCTTACAAGCTAAGATTAATAATCCCTGTCAGGAGAGACGGGTCTGTTCTACAGGTGCCTGTTCTCTGCGCCTGCCCTCCTCTGTCTTTTCACAGGAGCTGTTTTTAGAACACAAAAGAAAAATTACAGTGCGGGAGTCCCCTCTAGCTGTCTTCACTCTTTGAACATGTTTCAAGACAAGTTATCACTTAGCCATTGAATTGCTGCAGAGTGTGTGTTTGCGTGTAGGTGTGTGGGTGTGGGTTTCTAAATGCTTTTCCTGTGTCTCTCAGCTGGGGACTCCTTCCTTATATAAGAGCTGAAAGGCTGATATAGTCAACATGTCACATTGCCACTGTAGGCAGGAGATGACATGCAGTGAGACTCGATATCTGCAGGATGGGGAGACATAATTACGTAGACAGCGTTGCCATGGCAGCGGCAAGTTAGGGTGGTGGATACTAGGGTGTGGGGGTTGTCACAGACCAGGATTGCGCCACTTGCTTTTATGTTTCTATTTATAATCATCACCGCCGCCGCATACACATGGAATGGTGGCAATGAAAAACAGGCTACATGACAAAACAAATGGACGCCAGTGAGATTCACAGCATCAGTGAACAGGAGGCATTGGTTCCTAATTGATGGCTACTGTAGGCTGACACTTCTGTTTTAGGAAGGTTTAAACTCCTTTTTATTGGTATTTCATTATGAGGATAAATGCATCACAGGCACAAGGTTATTTATGTGATCATATAAATTGTAACATGTTACACAGAACAGGTGGTATAGTAACGTTGCTTGTACAGTATGTGTTCCCTCAAATGTGACCCTAGGATTACAGCCATGAACACTCTCAATAAATCTCCCTCCAGCCACTGGAATTTTAAGTAGCTTTGAATATTTCTCTGGTCTTAAAATGGAAAATACATTATACAGTCTGAACAATGCATACCCTTCCTTGAATGTCACATCATGATCAGCATTACTAACAGGCCATTTTGACATTTTTATTCCATTTCTGATCTAATAAAGGTCTAAATACATCCTTTTATGTCTGAAATGGTTTGAAGATGTCATTCTGTTTAAAGAAAAGCATTTCTTACTGAAGCAAGAATTTGACTACATGCAACAGTGTGAATGAAAACAAAGGTATAGAAGATAAAGAAAGATACTGTACAATCACTAATCATCCTCAGTGGAATAGAGAGATGAAGTAGCCCTGTCTCCTCTGTTCTTAACTGGCGATCGATTTTCTCGGTGGAACAACCTATATATAGAGCTTGGAGACCAAAGGGATGCCCTCTCACTTTGTATCTGGCAATTACTTATAATGGAGGTAGTCTTCAAAGACAAAGGCAGTTCTTACGGATGCACAAACATTGCAACTCAAGAACAGAGATGGAAAGATCACAGGAACGTGAATTCACAAATGTATGCGTGTTCCAGGCTCAAAACGACTTTAACTTATTTTTGTTAACAAGGGATCTGTATGATGTTCTAGCAGAGAAGGGGAGAAGGAGTCCCTTTTATTTATTTATTTATCAAACACTGGGAAGATAGGATTTATGTAAATACTTGAAATGACTACTTTAACATTTCGTGCCAAATGTCCATTGAGTCTGTTATACAGCTGCTCCCAGTAGACTATGCTGGCGGATGTGATCCCATGTTTGTTTATAGGAACTTTTATAATTGCAGGTTTGTGAGGACCACGAGAAAAAAAAGCTGCTCCTCATTTCCTACCCTTTTTCTAATTCTTTTTATTTTTTTAACTCCATGTCTCTTATTTTAGAATCCTATTTCTTTCTTCCCTCCTAAACTCTGAACAACACTATTTGTTCAAAAGCAATGTACACATATCTTAAGAAGAAATGTAGGGATTGACGAATGTCTTTTTCTCTCCTCTTTCTCTCTGCGGGCCACAGTGGACATTAAGCCGGACCTGCCCTTGGCTGTGGAGTCTTTATCTCCGTTGGACCTGCGTACAGATCTGAGGATGCTGGGCTCAGGCTCGGACCCAGGACTGTGGGAGAGGCAGCTGCAGCAAGAACTGCTCCTCATTCAGAAGCAGCAGCAGATCCAGAAGCAGCTACTAATCACAGAGTTCCAGAAGCAGCATGAGAAGTTGACCCGTCAGCACCAGGCTCAGCTCCAGGAGCACCTCAAGGTCAGCATTGCACTGAGCAGTTATATGGAGGACAGCGCAGCAGTGTGCAAAACAACAGAGCACAACACACAGCATGGCATAGTGCAGATCAGTAGAAAACATTATAGCCCAGGACAACATTACAGAGTGCAGAGAAGAAGAAACAACTGAGCACAGCAAGACAGGGTGTTGCACAATACATTACGGAACAGTGTGAGTTTTGTTTTCAAAGAATAGGAAAATAGAAACTGAGGAAGCTCACATAAGCCATTGTCATTTCAAACGTATTTGTCAGTGTGTTCTCTTCATGCTGACTTGAGGCTTGCTTGTTTCTCAGCTCCAACACGAGCTCCAGGCCATGAAACAGCAGCAGGATCTTGCAGAGAAGGAGCGTCGTCTGGAGCAGCAGCAGCAGAGCCAGCAGGAGAAGGAGCAGGAGAGGCATCGGCGAGAGCAGCATGTTTCCAGCCTGATCCTCAGGGGCAAGGAGCGCTCCAGAGAGAGTAAGAGCTCGAAACCCGCCATCATCACCATCTCCTTAACATCAGGGGTGGAACAAGTTACTTTCAGAGCCCGAGGCAACACTCCGTCTTTCCAATAATTGAAGATGTTTTTAATGCGATATCTTAGATTTTAGACAAAGACAAATATGCATATAACAGCTGGATATGAATGCTTTCCTGTAGCTGTATAATATAGATCTCACAAGCTGATGATTATACATTCAGAACGATCTTAAAGTACTGTGAGTTAGTGTACAATGCTTTACCCTTTTAAAACAACCTCCTCTTACTTACCAGGAATAATGACATAATAATGTTCAGATTATATTCAGCACAGCAGTATAGCAGTAAGGTTACATTTTCACATATCATTCTCACTGCACGCATGCTATTCATAGGCAGGACCTGTTCTGATTTCTGTTCATGTTCCTGCTTAGAGGAGACACATTTTTTACAATATTCGCTATGCTAGAGGATGCCTGAAACAAGGCACATTACAAAACTCAAAATAATTTAGTCTCTATAGGTAAAAGTGAAATATCCAACAATATGATGATGATGATGACATGGTACTTAAACAGTACATGCAACGGATGACGTAAGGTCGTCCAGTGACATTTAAGATTAGCGTTTAGGAGAAAATGCTTTCAACAGAACGATGAAAATAGCTTCAGATATAGTATTTCATTTCTGCTTTTACCTTATAGCTAATAATAGACAAGATTTATGACTTTGTCATGTCAGGTAATTTGAAACTGTGACCTGCAACTATAACCCTCCCAACGGGAAAGAACATCTCTGCAGTATCCCTTTAGCAGCTTGAAACTAATATAATGCTCTAAGACCACTAGGGGGAGACCTTCCTTCATGAGTTGTTGCCGCTCAGGAAGATAATATAAACTCCATGTTAATTGAGATAAGAGAAATAAGAGAGCAAGAAAGCTGAATTATTGTAATTTAAATGGGATGGGTGAAAAAAGATGAGGGAACCGGTTAGAATAATGCTAAGCTTGATTTGAATGATTACATACCGTAGGGAATGTTATTTAATGAGCCATAGCCCCTAGGGTAACCCCAATTCTGTTGTTTCCACCTTTTGGTCTCACAGGCGCAGTGGCAAGTACTGAGGTGAAACAGAAACTCCAAGAGTTTCTGTTGAGCAAATCAGCAAAGGACCCTGGCAGCAATGGAGTCAATCCTTCTTTCATCCACCTCCAAAAACTCTGGTACACGTAAGTGTTTTCTGTTGTTTTATTCTGAGACAGTGTGATACAAATTCAGACTTTTAACTGTAATTCTATATCATACATCTGATGTATTCTTGTGTGATTAGGTCCTCTCACCACACATCACTCGACCAAAGCTCCCCCCCTCTGGGCGGCACATCCCCCACCTGCCATTATACTCTGCCATCCCACATGGAGAGCAAGGACGACTTCCCCTTGAGGAAGACAGGTTTGTTCATTTATGCACATACACACTGCACAGACATAAAAATGCAAATACACATATATACATACATCTACACAGACATAGATTTTTACGGGATTTCAGATTGTGTGTTTGTTTGTGTGTCTGTGTGTGTGTTAAGATGTTGCCTTATACAAGTTATTTTCAATTTTCTGCACTGGGTTATGAATACAGTGGGCGTCTTCTTGACCCTTGTCGATCAAGATGTCGGTGTGACCATGGAGTGTTTCCTGAGGTTGCTGATGACCTGCTAATAACATCAGTTAGGCTCATTATGACCCCAGCCCACCCCCCCCCCCCCCCCCCGCCCCCTCAGCCCTCCAGGGCTCAACACAAAACTTTTTTAAGTGGTGACGCATGCCAGAAAACTTAAACCTTTCCTTATTCCTATTTAGATTATTGTAAAACACACATGCAAAAACACAGTTTAATTGAATGTTTTCACTTCGCAAGTTACATAATTAGTCTAATTTGTACTGAAATGACCTTGCTTTTATTTAAAAGGAACTACATTTTTCCCTATGTTACAATAATAAACCAAGGTGCTAGACCTCTTTGAGCTGTTTAGTGAGTAATGGGAGAATTAAAGGGGATTAATTTCTCCTGAGTTATGGGCTTTAAAAGCTATTTTCAAAAGACACAGGTTCCCACCAAAAACAGCTCAGGTTTGTTGGTTTAAAGTTTGAGGAATCCTTTGGGGATGGTTGTATAAATAAGAATATTTTTTGCCTTTTGGTTTGCACGAGCACAAGCTAAAAAGCTTCATATTTCTGCAATGAGGTCACCAAATTACATTATCTTCTTTTCCCCTCTGTGTCTCTTTTAATTACATTGAAAACAATTATACTTGTTGAGTTATTTAACTGCAGGCCTGTCATGTTGCGTGTATACACAACTTAGAGATCAGGCAAAGGAATTATATCTTGTAGAGTCACTGCATGGCAAGAATAAACACTCATGTAAATGAAGGCTTTGAGAGGTTTTATTTATTGTAATCTCTTTGAATGTTATCATCTTCAGAACCGAGAATTGCCCCTTGTAAATACATATTTACATTTCTAGAACATGCGTATAGAGCCAAAAGGTAAAGAGTTGCCACACAAGTATAATAACTAGTTTTAGACAGTTTTCTTAAATAACAGAGAGAGGGTTTACGGACACATAGTTTGTCTTTTACTGTGAATACAAACAGGCAGGTTAAAACAAATAACTGGAAGGATACAATTTCAGTTAGAATATTTTCAACTTTTTATTCATGGTTGAATCATCTCCCGGTTGCTGTGCCTCTTTTGATAAAATTATTTCTTATTCTCCGGATTCCTGACTCTTTATGTAGTCATTTCCTGCTTAGGTCTTCCTCCCCCACTTCCTGTCTGTCTTTATTAAAGTCCTCTGAGAGCTTGGCACCCGAGGGGGACACACAAAGGTAGTGTTGTTCCCTGAGCCACTAGCTGTCACTGATAGCTGATTGGCAGGTGTTGCCGAGTTAAGACGGGCACAGCCAGGATGAACTTCGACAGGACTGTTTGTTTAAGCAAAGATAGCTCTCTCAAAACAAAGTGGAGATGACTCGAATGCTCCGCGATCGACTTCCTCACTGCTTTATTTGGCCGGAGGGCAACATTGGATTCAAAGGTCTCCTTAACCCATTTTAAGCACACTATTTAGGTACAGGTATAGACATAATAATCCGTAGAGACAACTGTGGTTCAGGAAGTCCTCTAAATATCCTATTAAAGGAACAATTTGTGCTTTGATCTCCACTTTTAGGCTTCCTATTCATAGTTATGTCATCCTTAAAAAACAAAAATAAGCTATAATGCCCTTGGCCTGTTCATAAACTAGTTTAAAGAACGTCACGTAATTATCTTGTTTACTTGGTGTATATCCTCTTCGTTTCACTTCTTTGTTTCCAGAGCCTAGAATAGACTGGACGGAGGGCACGCGATAGTCTGTGGCAAGAATAGTTTGCAGCTTAGCAGGAAGAAGTGAGACTCCCTCTCTGGTCCTGACCCAGTTACCAAATGTTTGCATTTAGCAGGTGCAGGAAATATTTACAAAAATAATCAAACAAACTTACATATCAGAAAGATTAAGTGTTAATTTACTATAAGAGATATTCAGTTCAATTACAACATGAATGTTATAGTAATCAATTACAGTGAATGAGAAAAAGTATTTAAAAGTTACTACACAACATGTTGGTCATTCTATTGCTTTGTTCAAATCGTAACTCAAGTTAGAAATACGTTTTTGAAAAGGTAATCACTGTTGAATGCTGTTGAATGCTGTTGCAAGGATTACACTGCCTGCTTTAAGTTTAAAACATTTGTAATCAAATTAAAAAGTGGCATTACTTTAACATCATTTAAATCTGTAACCGTTTACATTTCAAAAGTAACATTTCCAAAGCTAAGAATATGATCAGATCTTGAATATAAGAAACACTAGGAAAAAAAGATATCCTGCTGATCTCATAACTCTGAATATCTAAACTCAGAGGAACCGTAACTTGGCTTTGTTTGAGCCTTCATGCAAAGGAACAGCACACACTCAGCATTCATTCATCAATTCCAGCATGACTTTAAACCAGAATGTCAGGAACATGCATAGCAGGCGTCTTTATGTACAGAACAAACACCTCAGCTTTCCACACAGCCATCTGTCCAGGTCCACGCTCTAATGGACACAGACACTCACCGTAACAGCAGAGTTAAAATGTATGATTGAGCGGAGATAGCATAACAGTTATGGCTGCACAGCCTCTCGCCCTGCAGCACCACTTTCAAATGCAATAAGGTGATTGATTTATGACTCTAGTATATTGCAGCCATTACTGTATGTTTTAGTTTACTGAGAAGCAGAAGTGACCCAGGTGTTCAGCGTATGTGCTGTGAAGGCGCCATCATAGCCTCCTGTTGCACCGTGCATCAGGGCATTTTCTTCCATAGAGACCAGCGAGAAAGTGTTTGTTCCTGAGGTGCTGTCTGCCGTTCCCGTGGCGACCAATTGGGATGCGTAGCTTGGTGGCAGCAGTGTGTAAAAATAGAAAGCAATCAAGGCAGCGGGGCGTGAAGCAGATTCATACGACTACCAGCTGCTTTTTTTCTCCATTTATCTCTCCTGCCTCCTTTCTTCCACCCACGCTCTCGTTCACTCTACCTCACACCCACAGGATTAGAGGTCTGTGCCACGTATTAGGGTAGAGGGTTTTGCTGCTTTTGACAAAAGCCAGAAATAGCAGCATCTGGCCCACTCTCCTGACTGTGCCCCCATCGGTTCCCTCGCCCCCTCCCTGCAGTGCTCCCAGGTCATAGCCCCACTTCCCTATGGTTAACTGTGTATGTTGTACACATTGCAAAGACCTATTTAATTATTGATCTGAACTAAATAATTGAAACAGGTTGGCTATTGTGTAACAGGTTTACATAACTTCAATACAGCTTTGTGCTCTGGCTTTCAGTCAAAAAACAGCTTATCTATTCTGCTTGTTTATTTGAGTGTGTAAGGTTAGCTGTGGGACTTCATGTCCAAAGGGTTGATGGGAAATCCACATGAGACATGTTGACCTAGTGAGTCACTGTCACTGTGACTAGACGGTAGCACCTCTCCACAGTCGGGCATTTACTTACTTTCCCATAATAAACGCTTATATTATTTAAGATTATTTCCTTGCCTTGATCCATCCGCCACCGTATTCCCCATTGTCCACCTTATATCATCTTTTCATAGTTGCCTATGTGCCAGCCACATTTTAGAGTCTGATAATTAGTGACAGTGTTTTATTTAAAAAGGCCTGGCAGGGCTGGTCATGTAACTACCATTGAGGACTCAGAGGTCATGATTCTTTTAAATACCCTTCTGTTTTTTTTTTTTTAAGTGACTTCTCATTTATTAAGAGACTCATTGTCTGTATTTTTGAATTCCAGCCTCATCCATATGGTTAGAACAACATATCCAACCTAAATTATATTCTTGGTTATATTATTAGCCAATTAAAGAGGATATAAAAATAACATAGCCTCAGTATTTCTTAAGTTCCTGGTTATTCCCCTGTTTTGCACTGAAAATGTACTTTTAGTCCTTATGAAGCCTCAGTAAATAAACATGGGTCAAGTAAGTAAGACTTCCTTGAGCAATAACTATATGTGTGTGTGTGACAACCTGCCGTGTGTTGGGGCTGTGTATTTGGCTATCTCTGTTTTGCATTAGGAGGAGGGGTGTGGGGGGAGCCCGAAGCATCTGCCATGTTTTTGTGTTATTTTAACTGTTGCTACTGTATCAAACTGTGGTCACCAGGGCGGCAGGTAGCGGACTATTTCACTTAGGGCCTGTGTGTTGCTCGAACTAATTTAGTCCAGATGAGGTGGAAATGGGCCCAATTCTGACTCATTTCATGTATCTGAAAACTGCTTTGAATTTCACTAAAGCTTACATTGTTAAGTGTCAATTGTGCCAAAATAGTTTATTTGGTTACTAGTCTCTATATTTTAGAATGTTTTCTTTGATTATGTTCATTTCACCCAGGATCTATCAAAGCACACACTCTATAAATGAGTAATAGAACACTCACATGATTGTATCATTTATCTACACGTGATGGGGCTTCTTAATTCCCAAATAGTACATTGAGACTTACAGAGAAAATGTCCCTTTTTCTTTTAAGCCTCTGAGCCCAACCTGAAGGTACGATCACGACTGAAGCAGAAGGTAGCGGAGAGGAGGAGCAGCCCAATGCTCAAGAGAAGAGATGGAAACATCATGGCTCCTTACAAGAAGAGGGCTCTGGAGCTAATGGGTAATTTATGTTGCTGACTTTATGTAGAATTCTCTTTTCCCTGTCTCGAGTGTGCGGTAAATTATCTACATCTTATGATCTGGTGTTTAAAATGAAAGAAATACAAGCCTGTACTTTAGTGTTATTACTACACAGCTGCATGCTAATCAGCCATTTTGCAATGCAGTAGCACATAATGGTCATTGCACTTTCATTGTAATCAGGCAGCCATGACCGTACTCACTAAACTGTTGTGAGGATGCAGCTGTTATGCCAAGCCTCTGTGCATGTGTGTTGTGTGTAGAGTGTGAACATGCATACTGTGTCTAACTCCTTGATGTTTCGTAGACTCGACGCCAACTAACAGTGCCCCCGGCTCCGGCCCTAGCTCTCCCATAGGGGCCTCCAGTGCCTTGGGGGGTGAAAATGGACCCTCCTCTCTGCCTACCACCACAAAAACTGAGGTATGTTTATAAATAAATCATCAGTGTTATTGACGATGCCAAAAAAGTATGCCTTACTGCTTATTCTGCATGCAAACCTTCCGAATATCAAAACTATGCTTTTATTTCAGTGCTCTAAAAGCCTGTCTGGCCTTGTGCTTGCAGCTACAAAAACAGCCACTTGTCCTCTGTCTATTGCACTCCAGTGAAAATGCTTCCAACTCTGACATTAAAGAGGCAAAGCTTAACCCACGTGTCTGATTACCTAAAGTTTTTATGCTTAAAGATGACTCATTATGCAGTGTGAAAACAGAGCAGAAAGGAATAACCCACATAGTTCTATCCATAATTTATCTTCCAGATGTGCCGAACAATCAGTTTCATGTTTTGCCAAAAAAACAAAACAGCTTTAGTTTGGCTGCGAGGTTGCTGTTGGCTTGTCATTGTATTTCTCTCATTGGCTTGGCGGCTTTCCACTTGTGAGTTTTTCAGAGGCCCAATAGATTAATGGTTGAGTTGCTGACCAGAGCTCCCTTTGGACCGAGCTCACAAAGCAGACCATTATAGAGGGTGGCAGATATGACACATCTCGGAACAATCTTAACAGAACAGCTGTGTTTTCCTTAACCATCGCTGTTTACTCTCTCAGGGATGTCCAGTGACACAGAGAAGGGGGAGACGCCCTGACATGGGGCTGAAGGTTGGGGCTGAGGGAGACAGACGAACTGTGGAGTTTAATTGATATCCCAGGCACTGGTAGCCAAAGACACCCACATGCTAACAACATAAACACACAAGGATTGCTATTGTATCAGCCTAAGCTGAGGCTCTCATGAAAGTCATTGGGAGACTGCGGGGCTGCCCGTAGACCTCATGCCTGTTGCAAAAGCAAGGCATGTTTGTGCACTGTTACATTAGGTATCCTTTTTCAGAGGGAACGGGTCCCTTGGGTCAAATATGGGCCGGATATCCACATACAGGTCACTGCGTACTGGTAGGGGTTGGAAGGATAAACATTGCTGTTCCAAAACCACATGCTGGTCTGCTGCTCTGCTGGGTACAGGAAGTATGCCCCAGCGCTGATGTTCTGTGAGAGAGTAGCCTGAGGGTGGGGACCGGGGAGAAAAAACAGGCCGGTTGTGGACTGAAGAATTGAGGGTGGAGCGGTAGATTTAAAGGTTTACAATGTTTTATAATAACTAATCGTCCTCTGTGGTGCTATTCTGTGAAGCTCCGGGAAACTTTTGCTGCTTGCCACTCCTTTTTAACAGCTATCGTTAAAAAAACTCCTACCTTTCCCTTCGCAGCAAGGAGGGCTGTTGCTCGTCATAGTGCATTAACATTTATGCCACTGCTCATGTTGCCTTCTGAAATTGTCCATAGCGGGATTTCAAAATTTGTCGTCTCCTCCTAAATCTGTCTGATTTTCTCTGTCCTGTTTGTTCGATGCAGAGATGGCCTTCACATCCGAGATTATTCCAACCTGAGGGCTCTGTGTCGATGCTGAACTTATACACATCTCCCTCCTTACCCAACATCTCCTTTGGTCTTACCACTGCATCCTCGTCCATAAGTGTGAGTATATATTTTGCAGATACTCTTAGATAATGTGTTTGTTTTACATGAAATGAAAACCTGCCAAATACAGTTAAGTGTTGGGAAGTTTTTCCTTCTCAGTCTATGAGTCTAATAACCTGCCATCAGTGGCTGTCGGGGGTCTCTATACGACCGCAGGTCACTGACCTGTGGCCCCAAACGGTTTTATCGCCCTTAGATAAATATTTTTCTGCAGTGTCTTGTGTCAGGCATGGTCTTATCTTCCCCTATTACCTAATTTATCACAGCTTTTAAAAGGCCAAGTCCACTCAAGTGCAACCCCTGATAACACAGCACGTGATATATCATCTTTTAGCTCTCTGGCACATTCCACAGAGGCCTGTTCATCAGCTGCAGAAACTTCAAACTATACATGGTCTCTGATATCATCAATGCCTGATTTGTAGCTAGAGTAATCATTTTCATTCACATAAAACAGCTGATACTGATAGTACTATACTATTAAAATGAAACACTTAGAGGACCTACAAAAGATTATAAGAGACGACCAAGCCTAGTGCACATCATGTGTAGTTGGAATTTAAGAATAACCCTTTCTGTGTCTCTTCTCTCAGGCCATGGGGTTAAAGGACAGATCAACAGAAATCAAGCATGGGCTTCCTGGGCACTTGCTGGGCCCCGTGCCCCTTCAGACAGGCCTGGAGACTAAAGTGAGCCCCAGTCACCAGGCCCTCCTCCAACACCTCCTTCAGAAGGAGCAGATGAGACAGCAGAAGATCCTCTCCTCTGGTGAGACTGCGTTACATGATTCTAAACACAACGTTACGTTGCACTATACCGCCTAATATGCCCATACTTTAAGTTCAATGAATTCAAAACATAACTTTAGATTGAGCCTAATTCTATTGTTGTTTTGTTTTTCCTCAAGGCCAAGTCACCATGTCATCACACCCTCAGTCCCCTCTGGCCATGAAGGATCGCCCCTCCAGCAGTCGGCCTAAACTACCAAAACACCGGCCGTTGAACAGGACCCAGTCGGCGCCACTGCCTCAGAACACACTGGCCCAGCTTGTCATCCAGCAGCAACACCAGCACTTCCTGGAGAAACAGAAACAGTACCAGCAGCAGATCCATATAAATAAGGTATTGAGCTGTCCATCAATATTTAAAACACAGGGGAGGATTTTGACTTTCAAATAGTTTTTTCGCAACATTCTCTTTTCCTTTCTAGGTCTCATGAGGTATTTTCTTTACTGCAGGGAATCTGATTTTATCATTTAAAGCATGCAAATACTGATCTATCTTTAGCACTTAGCTCAGGTTTACACACCCATGCTGTTGTCTGTTCTTCCCTGGAATCCTGGTGTTATTTCTGCAAAGCAAAGAACCTCTGCCTGACTTCAAAATGGGGAAGAAATGCTTCCCCTGCACTAATTCTGTTATCTTAGCTTAAGGCATCAGTACTATTCACATGCTTACTCTGTGAAATTCAATTCAGTTCAAATGCAGGAACATTTGCCCAGAATACATTTTGTTCCTCTGTGGCAATATTTGTGTTTCTGTTAGCTGGCCGAGGTGACCTCGCTATACACAGAGTGTAATTATTCTGGTGAGGGACGTGTGTGAGGTGGCTCACACAGTGAAAGGCAGCATTGTGTGAGCCCACATACTGATGTGTCCCAATGCTAGGTCTTGAAAGAGCCATGGGAACCATAGAGCAACTAATACCTAGAAGTAATAAAAAGCACAAAGCACCATAAGTGCTTATTGAGTTGCACATGTACAGGTTAAACTGTAACAAACTGTGTGCATTCCTCTGTAACACTTCAAATAACGAACAGTGCCAGGCAACTGAAACTAGTTTTAATATCTGCTGTAATTATTGTTAAGTACCCTATGAAGTTGATTTGATTTTAAATGAGCTTGGGAGTAAACATTTTGTCTTGGAACACATGAACACTGATCACTCAGGCCAATGAGATCGCAAGTAAAGCCTCTTTAAGTGGAGGTTATAAATGGCCACTAATCACGGATGAGCCCTCAGTGTACTGTTTACTGAGAGGGATCTCCGAAACATTGCCCTAATTAATTTCCTAGCAGAGGCTTGTCTACGTTTTTTTGTATACGTCCTTCAGTGCCTGCAACAGTAGGGGGCACTAATGGAAATGTACTAGAGCTTAGGGATTTTAGAAAGAGCTACGCACATTGTTTACTAATACCAAGCTAAAGAGTCTAATTCTTATAGCTGCAAAGATATTTGTATACGGCCTACATTCTGAAGACAGTAAAGTTATTGGCAACGGTAGAAACTTCTCTGTCCTGCTCCCTGTGCCCTCTTGTGGCAGATTAATCATCATTACAGTAATTCGGATTTAAACATAGATACATCCCTATGCATTGAGTTCCTCTGTCAGGCTGTATGTTACTCTTACTCTGTTTCTGGTAACAAGTATTTGTGCACTATTACCCTCTAAAGAATCTCGTTTCCACTGAGCTTGATGTGCACCTGTTACTTTAATTGAGAAGTAATTATCTATTTGATTGATTAAAATACATTTTATTAAATTAAGTCATGTGATTCACTGATATTCTACAAAATATAAGAAAAACACTTTTATTTTGCTAAATCTTTTGTGTCCTCAATTTTCCATCACACAGCACATTGTATCTATTTCCCACCCTCCAAAATAGCTAATATAATGAAATACCAAGGAATAGGCAAATGAAAACTGAACCTTTATTTTTAAGTAAAACAAATCCTGCTGCTCAGATAAAGGTTTAATTGTTAAAGCTTATTGGCTGCAGGATATCACTATTAATGCGGGCCGATGTGTTTTGCAGCTGCTGTCGAAGTCCATTGAGCAGTTACGTCAGCCCAGTGCACACCTGCAGGAGTCGGAGGAGGAGCTGGAGGAGCAGCACAGAGAGCCGGTGGAGAGCATGCAGGAGGACAGGCTGCCCCCTGGAGGAGTCATCCGGAAGCACACGTTGAGCAGCAGCAGCAGCAGTGGCTCCAGCGGCGAGCTCCCCGACGCTCACTACGGGGTCATCAGGGTCAAGGAGGAGCCGGCTGATAGTGAGGATGAGGGCCTGACCAATCAGGGCTTAGAGTCAGAGCAGAGTTCCTATCTCCACCAGGTCAAAGGGCGACTGGTGATAAGAGCCATGATCTGAGAAGGGAAGAGGATGAGATCACACACTCTGAACATTCGCAGATGAACAGTTCTTACCAACATGTGCATCTACACCCCTGCAGTTCATACACACACTCACACACATACAAACACACACTCACACATACAAACACATACACATATATACAAACACATACAAGCAGACAGCAGCCATTGCATAGTAGGCCAACTCCCACAGCTGCAGCATATGACCCTTTTTCACAAAGCTGCAGCCCACACTCTAAGACTCTCTGTTTGTTATCTTTGTGAAGTGATCTCTGTAAAATATGTACCTTTCACTTTTGTGTATATATTATGAAAAAGATTAAGACCCGTTCTTTTTAAGAGCTGATTTGGTTGTCTATCCGCTCAAACAAAAACGACAAAAAGTAATATGTATATATACTGAGGATTAAGCATCAAAGATGATTTCTAGAAGGTTGAACAGGTGTACAGCTTTCAAAGAGCCAACCCATTTTCCTACCGTGTACATTTCTGCCATAAAACATTTGAATGCTCTTCTATCCACTTAACACTGAGAGTTATCATAAAGTGTGTTAAAGAATTTAACACACTATGTGCTCCACTGTTCTGAAAAACCTGTGATGATCTTCCACTTTAAGTGGTATCAGAACTGTAACAATAATGAACATCTGAGAATGTATACTTAAATCCTAACTGAGGATGCTCCCTCAGGGCAGACTTTTGCGCTAGGAGTGATATTGCCATTGGAACATGGTCGCTGCTCATATTGCAATTTGAAGGATAAAGCACTAAATCCCTGTTTGGGTGTGCAGGCATCTCCCAACACACGCAAGTCTCTCTCTGATCGGTCCCAGAGCCAGGGCCCTGTGTTAAGCCCAGCTCTCCTCCCTCTGGGTCCAAATCAAAGCTCGGCGGGTTCCTGCCCAGCTTTCAGCAGAGGAGTCAGACAGAGAGAAAGAGAGAGAGGGCCGGGCAGGAAATGCCTGCTAGAAGCCAGGAGTTGGAGTGATTCATGTGTGCAGGAATGTTGAGAGAGGAGGACCTAGGGTTGGAGGAGTCCAAGGGGCCAGGCTTGAGAATTGATTTACTGTCAAGGCGAATTACAGAGTGAGTGGGGATATGGTTAAGGGAGTCCCTTTTAAAGGGAATCGCTTCCTTCGTATTCCCTCGTGGCAGGCTTACCTCAACGTGCAGGTTTGATGTTACTTCAATAAAAAAACCCGGACGGGACCTTGCTTCTTCTTCTTCTTCTTTCTTTTTTTTCGAACCTGTTTTCCCCTGAAAGTGCCCATTGCGACATGTATAGTCCGTCTTAAAGTGATCAATCAAATGTATTGCTTAGCCGTAAACCTCCCCGTTTCATTTGTACCGTCGACTAAATGTAAAGAAAATGCTAGTATGAGGTTCTTTGGTGGATTCATGTGAAAATCAAAACTGTCTGTCTTATACTGTACATTCAGATTGTCCGGTTTCAATGTTTTTAGTGTGAGTAAACAGAATCAGAACAATGTGAGTCTTGTTGTCTTGCTCCTTTGATTTGGTTGTAACGAGAACCCCTTTGCTGCCAGTGGGGGGAAGGGGGGCTGGGGAATCCTGTGGTCTGTTCATAGCAGTTTGCATTTCTTCTCTTTCTTGCCTTGTGTGATAAACCTTTCTTTTTCTAAATAAAGTTAATTTACCTCTGAAGCTCATTTGTCGATTATTTATGGTCCATCGCATTATGAGGTTGCATGCTTAGTAAATACATTTAAAAAAAACGTCTTTTAAAAACCCTGTGTGTTTTACATTACAATTTAAAGAATACATTCCTAATAATTTTGACATTTTCATCCCGAACGACCTTTCTAAATCATTAGCCCAACTTGCTTTCCCACACTATGTCCTATAACCCTGCTCTTTATTTCCAGGGGATCTTTGTAACCCTTTATAGGGAGCTTAAGAGGCTTTCCAAACATGTCTTTGATGTTAGCAAGCAGGGCTTCTTGTGGCAGCATTAGAGCAGTCAAGATAAGGTGAGTTGCGAGAGAGTGATATATTACTTGCGCAGATTCTTTCAAACCAAGCTTAAGCAATTTCACAGCAAGCTTAGTTCATGGGACTGGCCTGATATGCTATACACGCAATGATGAGACTAGAAAAGTTTCAGTAGTCTAATGTTGCTTTCTGAAAACGCTACTCTGAGAACATCGTCCAAATGACTGCCTGCTCTTTGCTTTGTACATGATGGTTCAAGTAAGACCTTTAATATATAACAAATATAAACTCTTTTATACAACCTTTATGAGAGCTCCTAAAGTATTTTCACAGGTGTTGAGTTAGTTCCCATTAGGAAGTATTTGAGTTAAATTAGACACTGACTCTTACTTAAGTAGATTCCATCTGTCTTGGGCTTCAGGCCCTTGTGATTTTAAATGAGCTGTTACAAAGGCAGAAAAAATAACTAAGCCCAAACCCATCTGCGCTGCCCCTCCCCAGCTGCCCACAGAGCCAGTTGTAAAAGAAAACAAGCATTTTTAAAGGTGCAAGGACGACCCAAGCCTAACTATTTCCTCCAAATAGATTCGATTCTAAGCAGGGCCTGTTTTGTTTTTTTATCACCTACAGTACTGTTAAAACTAGCAATTTGGATGCAGGGTGCAAACACATGCAAGAATGTGGCATAGCTGAAGGTAATGATGGCTTTGTAGAGTCTTAAATCGCAAGGTGCCAACTCCAAATGGCTTTATTTTCTAATGTGTGGGGATCAAGAAGAAAATACCAAAAACATGAAACAAAGTCTTGATGTTCTGAGTCATAGTCAAATACATTTAAGCCGCTGTCTGCATTGCTGCCAACACTTAAAACCGATGGCTTTACATATATTATTCATAACACATGAGATAGACATACTGTACTAGCACAATGCCTTGAATTGAACTTCTTTTTCTATGATGGATCCTTTCCTTTTAAATATTTCTATAATATAAAAAACTACATCCTTGCAAATCAAATCAATCTTATAGCAGTGAGTTTCCCAAATTGGCGCTTTTACAAAACCCTGAAACTTCTTGGGAACTACCACTGACAAACATAGTCTATTAGACATCTGATTTACAAAGGAGATCCAAGAGAAATGTAATTCTTTGTTTCATGAAAACCACTAATTATTGATTAAAAAGAGAACGGCGCATTATTCTCTGTGTGCAGAGCCTGCAGACCCCTTGACTTGTGAATAGCAGTGAAGGCTCTGCACATTACACTCGGGGTTTGAGTTTGACACACAGGGGTGTCAAACTCAATTTCATTGCGGGTCACATTTGCATAAAGGTTGCACTCAAAGGGCCGGTTGTTACTAAATAAATATATAAAATAATGTATTATATTACATTATTGCCTCTGAATTGGATTATCATCGGATAGGGTTAGGTTAGGGTTAGGGTTAGGTGCATGATGCATTGTGGGATATGTAGTTTATGGGCAACCTGCTTCTGTAAAGTGGCATGTAACCGTATAATAAACGTATTATATTCTTTGCAAGCTCTTGCGGGGCCACATAAAATGAAGTCGCGGGCTGGATTTGGCCCCCGGGCCTTGAGTTTGAGACTCCTGCGTCTTACACATTAGGGAAATGAATGAGACAAGAGGACCGATCACATATTAGAAAGTGATCTTACTCTGCATTTTGTTCCTTCTTTATCCACTTTTACTATCCATCCACTCTGAGTTCATGTCATTAGATACTTAATAGCAATCACAAAGAATATGAAAAAACTTATCTGGAAATAAACCCACATGTTCTGTTCTTATACTTGTCTTAAGCAGGTTTTACTGGCTTGATGAATGTTCCTGTACTTTCTGTTAAAAATGAGGAGGAGTGGCACTGAGGGATACTTATTGTGGGTTGTTATATAAATTAATTATACGTCTTGTGCAAGATCCAGAATAACTTTAAACACCATACATTTCCTGAAAAAGCTCTGGAGATACATCATATTTCTGGACACGCTCTTCTCTCTGAATTCAATTGGATTACTTCACATTTAAGTTGTTTAAAGTTATGAGAGGATATTTCGGACATAAAGGTTGTTTAAGGTTTAGCTTTGGTTGTCGGGATGGACTGATGGACTTGGTGGGAAATGGTTCTCAGCTGCAATCTTCCCCCTTGTAGAAATGTGGATGTTTTGGAGTGCTAAGTATTCCAAGAACCGCTCCAAGAGTTTGATAATGGAGTTACGTTTCTAAGTTAGGCGTTCACCTGGCAGCCCTGTACATACTGACCAAGCAATGCCAAAGTTTCCCAGTTAACACAGAATGAAGCAACACAATCGGATTTGCAGAGCAGCTTCTTTCCCCTGGCAGTAAGACTCCTAAACTCATCTTCCAAGCTCTATCATATAAAACATGTCATGCTTTTATTTTGTTTTATTATGTAGAAAACAGGGATTACAACTGCAAAGACAATACATTATATCTAATGAATATTCACTTTCTTTCAAGAGTTAAAGGATCAAGAAACAGATCCAGAACAGCTTCAGCATATTCTTCTTCTTCTTCCTTGATATTAGCAAAGTAAGCTTTCCCCTGATTTCATTATTTCGACACAGCGTATAAATATTTTTGTTTCATAAGTCAAGATAAATAAAGAAGTAATTTGCAAGATGAATCTCCATTACTTCAAAGGGGGCTAAAACAGTGCATCAAGGACTTTTTCCAGCTTTTTTGTGAGCACGTCAGGATTTGTATGAATCTGGCATCTTGCAGTACAACGTGGTGTTTTTCTTTCCATGTGCAGGGTGCAGGACAAACGAAAGAGACTGTGTTGCGTGCTGGTGTGAAGAATTGCAACTCAAAAAAGAAAAGAGAAATAAGAGCAATGATGTAAGCTGGGTGTGCAGACGACTCATTTCTGTTGGACACGTTGTGGTCTGTGATGTCTCTAGCTCCAGATTCCTTTCTTTGATGGTTTGTGTGCCTGTCATTTCAGATTGAATCAAATCAAAAACAAAGCTTGATTTGTAAGCATTTCACAAGGGTGTATAGTTTAGTTTATTTATTTATAGTGTCGTGGACAGTCCCCATCTATGAACTGTCACAAAAACAGTAAATGGAGCAGCTTTAGCCGACATGGCTAATTTCCAGCTGTTGTCCCCGGCCAGATGGTAATAGACACCCTTAAAATCAAAATATATCAACAGCATTAGTTATAAAAAAATATATAAAATAAAATAAAAAGGATGAAAGACAAGTAGATGGCAAAAGGATAAGAGAGGATAAAAGAGAACATTAAACAATACACGTTACTACATACAGTACATGTCATTGCAACATGTACATTGCAAATTTCCCCTCTGTGGGACTAATAAAGGTATTCTGATGTCACATATAGCTCATCACAATCACATAACAGAAACGAGGGGCAACATCCACGATCACAACATGTAACACAATATGTAACACTCACGCCATACTCAACACAGTGACTAGTGTGTGCAGGTGTAGTTCTCAGTGAACCATGTACTTGTTGTGTTCCCACTTAATGAGAATCAAGTTGAACCACAGGAGACAGTATTGTTTTAAGAGCAGAGGAAGAATCCAACATCTTTTTTATTGTCTCCTGAGATTGATGAACTTAGAGAGTGTTTATACTATTGTCAGTCTCCCTGACTGGAGTCATCCATTCTACTATCTTAGCCTCTCAAGGATTAATATACCTTTTCAAGTTTAATGAGATAAGAGACCTGGGGGAGTTTTCCCCCTGCTGTGTTCAAAGACCGTCTGTCCTGAGGAACTGCTTTATCTCAGCCACTGATTGAGCTGGATGATAGGTGATACTGAGGAAGCGCAGTGGCCCAGGGAAGTGGCCTCTCCACTCAGGAGATGGGGACTGGACAACTTGGCCTCTGCTGTCTGAGAGAAACCCATCAGTGGGGCCCTGGATGCCGCCTCGTCTCTTTGATTCCTGCGACCAGGCATTTTTACGTGCCCACCTCCGTCACACCATCCAATCCAGAGCCCATAAAGCAAGTCTGCTGCTCTCCAGCTAGTTGGACAGGACGTGTTTGTAAGTGTTGCCTGAATGCACCGCCAGGCAAAATGACACCCAGAGGGCTCGTAAGACTTGTGATTTCTTCTTCAAGCCCGTGCCAAGAGACCATTTTGAGCTCCAGCTCAATTCTCCTAAAATGTTGCCATTTGTGGTTTGTGACCATGGACCACTGGGGTTTGTCTCATGATCTATACTGCATGGCAAATGTAATGTATTAACTAGGGACATAATCGTAAGGGAAACACAGAAAGCCCATAATGACGGACTGATTCAAACACCACGTAATAACCTCACACTTCAAAGAAAATGTGTTCTAGAAAAAATATTCAGACCTCCATCAGATGTTGACCTTGAAATAACAATAGTTTAATCATTCAACAAATATACATTCAACACTGTGTCCGTATTTAACTAAGCATGTCTGTGGTTTGTCAATACATTTTAAGATGTGAAGGGTATTTAAGACACAAGATAGTGAAGTAGGAGGAATGCATGAGGAAGCAATGCTCATGGGAAATATTATTCAAGTAAGGTTTAAGGGCTCTCTCATTATCACTATATATTGAGAGAATAAAATGGGGGGCCCCTGAAAAGGTCCCCGAGGCATCTGCATGCAATGGAGTTCATGCTACACACTATATCACAGGCTAATCTCCGAGGGAATCATGTGTGTGTGGACACACGAGGCACGTGTTGGAGCAGCAGGTCGGAGACAGCGGGAGAAGCAGGGCTCCAAGCTCCATTAATGTTGCTGCTGCCATGTTTGCTCATCTGTGCAATTTCCAAATAACGTCATCCCTCAAATACACTGGAGGACACGCCTGATGCCTGTGGGCTGTCTCATGTGAAATCTACTTTGAAAAATCTAATGTTGTATTACTAAAGTTACATTTGAACAGTTTCTTTTGTTTGGTTTATTTGATATCTCATTAAGGACAGCAAATGTTCTTAAAATATATCATTATGGGCTGCTAAAATGTAGGTGCATACATTTCCCCCTTGAAAGCATAATATTATAACTGATTTGTTTGCTGTATTTTGTTGTATTTGTTGTATTTTGTTGTATTTTGTATTTTGTTGGTGAACTCTTGTTCGAATCCCGCCTCAGCCGCCACTACGTCAGGCTGTTGTGTCCTTGGGCAAGACACTTCACCCACATTTGCTCCTGGGTAATGTCCACAGTAATGACTCTTACATGTCTAATATGTGTAATGTGTAATTGTAAAGCGCTTTGAGCACCTGTAAAAGCGTTCTAATAAAAAATGTAATGCATTATTATTATTTTCAATGGTTCTGTCAGAATGGTCATGTTTTTAACTGTGAATCTCATTTACATAGTAAAATGTATTATTGACAGCTCTACTCAAAGTGTATTAACGATAACAAACTGATATAAAAGGTCAGATTGAACCAATTCAATATTCAGGGAATTAAACTGTGAAGTTAAATCCAGACCTTGGACAACAGGTTGTTCTCTGCAGCTTTAAACCCCTTTTTTTGGTCTTTTTTAGTCACGCTAAAGCAGGAGGACCACATTAAGTAGTTAAAAGCATATAAAAGGTGATTGAGATTTATTTTGCTAAATTTGCAACTCTTAGGAGTGTAAAACCTTGTTCAATGTTTAACATGTAAAGTTTTTCATGTAAAGCCCGATGTATGGAATTATTTATGCATCTTTTCTTCCAGGAGACAACCTGAATTAACTCTGCCGTGTATACATTTTGTGCTTCACTTTGGTCAAAAGTGTTTATCTTCACTTTGTGAAACCACAGTGGAATGGTGAGAGGTCATGAATAGTTTGAAGTAAATGTTTCTGGAAAAATATATGAAAGGTTTTAAGAACTAGTTCCAGTAGTGATATGCCCTGGAGAGTCACTGTATAATTTATATAATTCATAATATCGAATGAAGTATACACAGTTTCATTTTGTGTGAGTTGGTTTGGGTGGAGGCCAGGCTGTGAAGCAGTAGTGTGACAGATCCATGGTGCTAGATCACAGTTTTAACAGAACAGTGTAGGCACGTTGTTGACTGAACATAACACACCACTAATGTAATGTAAGAATGTGTTACCCGAGCAGACGGGAATGTGTGCCCACGCCGGTGCTAAGAGTCGTGACAGAGCATTTCTTTGGACAAAGTGGGAAATCACCATCTACATGAGGGGATCATGTGATTTAAATGCATAGGATGCCACAAATTGTGGTACACTAAAGTTAATGGCAGTTTCGCTCATGTTTTGAAGTTCAGCTGGCACTGCCACCTCATATGGCCTGGTGTTAATCTGCCGTGAACAAGCCTGCATTATGCCAAGAGTGCAGCAGGAGTGAGTGGGAAACAGGTGGCTTCGACTTTCTCCCATTCCTGGTCTGAGCGGCGGCTTCTGGACACAAAGTTGGCCAGTCTGCTTTTTTTTTGTGGGGGATTCCCTTCCAAGCCACTTTATTGAGGTGTTAAAATAAACCTCAAATATTACTTGTGTTTGCACAAATGTATGCAATTCAGTGTATTTTTATTGACTGGGTTTAAGGGACGAGTCCATCATTTTGGTTAATATGCTTCTGTGCTTTCTGTCCGGGAGTAAGGTTTAATAAGAAGATTGATAGGTCTATCATTCTCGTGTTTGTGGCAAATATGAGACTAACTAACAGGTGGAAACAGCTAGCATGGCTCCACCAAATTAATACATCTTAAGCTAACTGATTTGGCATTATTGTGTCATTTTGTTTTGAGGTCTGGATAGCTGTCAAATGAACGCATATCACTGTATAGCCTTCAAAATACTCAATATAAGAGACAACAGACTGTCTCTATCTCATCTTCAAAATATATTGTCCACTGTTAACACTAACTGTATATCTTGGCCATCACACAAAGTGTTATTCCCTGGATTTGAATAAATTGATACCAGATTGTCTGCGAGACCTCTTCTGGCAGGGGAACATCGGTAGTTACACATATCACAACTGCTGTTTTCTCCAAAAAGTGGTTTAAAAAAATCTGAAAGATAATTTAATTTTTTTTTTTTATCATGAAGATGAGCCGCTTTCGTTGTGTGCTGTTTTGGAAATGTTTCAGGTGGAAACCGGATGAATACAGGATACAATATTTATATTTATATTGGGTAAAACCCACTTTGATTTACAGTTTTAAGTTACACCTTATTTGATTGGCAGGTAAATAAAGAAAATAGCTTTTATCCTTCAGAAACCTTCAGATTTCTCAAACCAAGCAGTTCTTGAGTGTTTATTGCAAAACAGTCCTCTACTGAATAACTTTTGCACAGGTAGTATGTGGTAACCTAAGATTTTCACACTAATAGACACAGTCAGGTGTCAGTCAACAATACGCAGACAGCCTGGGGAGTCATGGCAGCTCCAATCCTCTGGTGCAGCACTTGGACAGAGATGAGAGAGTGTGGGGAGAAAGAAGGAGGCCTGCTTTCCATAAAGTGCTGGTATCCTGTGAGGCAGCCCCACTTCATAATCATAAATCGTCTAGATGGAAATTGGGGGTTCGTCATATCCCAACATAACAGGGAAGTTTCAAAATCAAAAGATGGACTGGCGGTTCTCCTGACAGTTTAATATCAATGGAAAGATTTTGAAATTTCCCGAGGTTTCTTTTGGTTTTTGTTTGAAGTTTCGCAGCGATAGAAGGCAGTCACAGAATGTTTTCAGTTCAGTGCAAGTTCAGTTTGCAGAAAAGCTTTTTCTTCTTATGATGGACATTTATTTTAGCTGGTTGTCTCCTATCCTCAGAACAAATGGATGTAAAAAGTTTATATTATTGATCCTGGATTTTGAGTGTCCATGTAACCCAGCTCCTCCATCCCTGTCCTGCAGGCGGTGGAGGACTGAGGTCCCCGGCCTCTCCCCGGCTTGTGCTCTGGCCAGCTCCAGCCCATGCGTGTAATGCTGTTTGTAATGAGAAACATAAACAGGGAGCAGCAGTGAGGCATTACAGGAATGTGTTTCCATTGGAGGGAGTTTCATGAAAGAAAAAGAAAGGAGAAAAAAAAAGAATAATAAGAATTGTTGAGGCAGAGTTTTGTCCAGAAGGAGCGCTGACTTGGGCCAAAGCGGAAGACTAATGTTATTGTACATTGACTGTCACTCTGCCAGCCCTCCCTCACCAATTGGTTCCTTGTCTCCTTACAGTTATCCCCCGCCACAGTTCTCTCCTTCTCTTTCTCTCTCTCTCTCTCTCTCTCTCTCTTTCTCTCTCTCTCTCTCTCTCTCTCTCTCTCTCTCTCTCTCTCTCTCTCTCTCTGCTTCCCCGAGACTCTGTTTGCTCAGGTGGACAGTGACACAGTTTTCAATGGGCCCCAGTCCCCCCCACCTGCAAGCATGGCTGTAGACTGTGTCATCGAGTCAGGGTCCGGAGGGGCCTGCAGAGAGCTGGAAGTTGAAGCTCCAACCTGGGTTCACTCTGAATGGGAGGGAGCAGGAAGTTGAGGGACAAACACTGGCAGGAACAAAACAAAAATGGAGGGAAAATTCAAATTCAAAGAAATAACTGGCATAAACAGAGGGAGAATAAACAAAGTGGGAGAGAAGGTCAGGGTGAAATTGGAAGAAAAGAAAGAACCAGAGTGAATGTAGAAAAAAAAGATTTGACCACCCATTTTGAAAATTAGAGAGCGGTGGTTGTAGTCTGTGGAGGCCGTCTTGGTTTATGGTCCATGGAGGATGTCTTGAAACAGCCCTGTTTAGAGTTTATTTGATCATGCCATGCCGTCTCAGACCCTCTGTCGTGAATCTCATTCTGCGGAGACTAATTACAGTCTAAACACTACATTAAAGTCTGCAGGCCACTCCACTTCACTATTTACCTTTTCTTCCTAACAATCCTGACATCCCTCAACAGATTGATTTTTCCATAGAAACCTCGTCTGCCCGTGTTTATTTGTTTTGAAAGTTGCATGCAATTCATGCTGAAATGGACGGATACAGATTTCAGCGACAAGACAAATAACATGCGGCAGAAAGGCAGCAGAGTTATTCCCACCTGCAAACTGCAACTACATTTGACTCTGAGCATGAACAGGGTTTTCAGAGAAAAAATTGTTTAAAAAAAACAACATTCAAGTTGCCAAAACATTCAGTAGATACAGTGCATTATTCCACTGGTGAATGTCAAAGCGGTCCAACACTCAAGGGAGGCAATTTAACACAAAACGGAATATCTCACTCTCTTTCAAAAACAGACAACCAGGAAACTCTGCTTCATTAACACATGCACGGGTGCCGAGGAATGGTCACTCAGTGTCAGTCACCTGCACGGCCGAGCCAGAGAAGGTAATTACTACCACATGAGGGCCAAGGGGCCGGAAGAGAATGCTTTTAAGGCAGCCAGAGAGTTATGGCCCCCAGATCTTTTAGCATATAAAATAAACAAGGGAAATGCTACCCACAAGTGTTTGTGTCACTGTTTATATCCGTTTTGCCATTTTATGATAGCTGTAGAATACCTGACCAAACCTGCTTGTCTTGTTTGCTAAAACAAACATTTAAAAACAGTTGTGTTATTACAATCTTTTACTTTTGAAAAAGGAAAGAAGTATACAACTTTACAACTTTGACTTTAGAAGTCACACAATATTAGTATACAGAGGGGTTACAAAATAATTAAGAAATGTATTTTAAGTATCAAGAGTAAAAGTTATAATATTACTAACTTTCATTTATTACTATTATTATCATATTCATTACTTTTGAATTAAGGTAAAAGCGGATAATGCTTTATACGTTATTAGATAGTTGCACCAATGTATCATGTGTTGTCAGATGGAAATCTTAACGTTATCTGTAAAATAAATGTAACAGGCATAACATGTGCAATTGTAGGCTCTTCAATTTTATTACAAATATAATTGCATACTTGGTGAACTCCGATACCTTAAAAGTGTTCTTCCGTACTTGAATATATGTTCAGAAATTATTTATATTCCACCACTGGTTAATCAGGAATAATATGTAACTAAATGATGAATAAAATAGGACATGCGGTTCCACAAATACTAAATAAATAAAATGTCCCTCTGTATGCGTCAGTACATGACTTAAGAATAGGTGACTTTAGCGTTGGTGTTTTGTGTGATTCTTACACTGACACCTGAGGAGTGTTGATATTCAGACAGGGCCAGTACACCCGGCAGCTGCCTGGGAGGTGTAATAGGTTGTCTTACAAAGCACAGACAGGAAATGAACCCTGGTATCAAGCTAGAATCAGCTACATCTGGACTCAATTATTCATCCGGGTTGTTTTTGGCTGATGATAAATGATTTAGCTGCACCGCTGACACCATTTCTCAAGTATAAATATAACTATAGCGCAAGGAAGAAAAAAAGTGGGGGAAAAAAACAATTTTGGTGAGGAGAATGCTGCAGTTATTCACCTGCAGTGGTAAGAAGAATTATTTTATAATACAATATATATATATATTGACTTAATGGTGATTTTGCAGGGTTCAATCCTCACAGAGCCCTCTTTGTTGCTCTATCTTTCTCACATGTGATTAATTGTGTTCCTATCCATCCAAGCCTTCTGTAATTTCAAAATAGAGCAAACAAATTATTTTCCTTATCTTGAATCAATGATCTGATGTTACAGCTGATTTCAGTATTTCGTTGCACTTGCACACAGGGTGGAGAAGAGCAAAAACATTTAAATATCTTCCCAGTCCAAATCAAACACTGCCATTTCTGGTGTGACCACAGGAGGAAGTTTAATAGCTCCTTGGAGGTTATGAACTGTTGACAGTTAATAAGTCATAAAATTCCCCCTTTAAGAGGATGCTAGATTCCATCTGCAGGGCACCAAGTACAAAGAGCCGGAAAATAAATATCTTGAAATGGAAGTGGACTGGAATCTCTCAATGGCTTCTCACGCAGCGTCTCTAGAGCATGTCCCTCCTGGTTTCTGGAAGCATGAAGAAAGAGCGACCACATTACTGAGTAATTTTCCCTTAAAGTAGTCTGACTTTTTCACTTCAGAGAATATGGGGCCTTGAGAGTGGAGGCAGCACATTGCAGGCATCTGACCTTCGTGATTACACCTCATATTATTGTTCTTGTCATCTATTTTCTTTGGCCCTTGGGATGTTTGCCATGGTAACAGTACACAGCGGGCTGTCTGGGCTGACCCATGCTGTCCTCTGCATTTCCCAGCCTGGCTGTGATGAAGGGAAGTCTCTGCCTATGATCCCTAACCCCTGATGAGGAGGCTTCTCAATTTCATCTCCAGGACTGCATGGGCCTCACATCCCTCTCTGCTCATTTTGCCACCACTGTTCCCCCCCCCCCCCCCCCCGTATGACCACAAAGGGCATCCTTTGCTTTTTTGATCCAAAGTGTACCAGATTACCTAAACCGTCCCCTCTGGCCTCTGAAATACTGCTGGTTGTCAGAGCTTGACATTTTGTTTAAATAAATAGTTCAACATTTTAGGAAACAGGCTTGTTCCCTACATAGACATTTAGACAACCAAATCGATGCCACTCATAGTCTGTAATATGACACTACCGCCAGTTTAGCATAGCTTAACACTAAACAGGAAACAAGAGGCTGTTTTAAGGTATCAAAATCCACTACTATTACCTCTTAGGCTTAATGAGGAAAATATGACATAGCTTTAGTTGCCAATAAATCCTAAGCAGATACATTTGGCATTAACCATTATTGAGACTGCCAGACTTAAGTCAAAAAAGAAAAAGATTATTCAGCACAATGTTCCTTTTGTCAAATTAGTTATATAAATGTAATGTTGAGTGGTCAGGGTTTGCTTTAGCAGTGAATTCCCCCCCCTGTTTTTGATGCTTTTGGTGCTAAGCTAACAGTATCTTGGCAGTAGCTACTGTACATATCAAAGGGACGGACTTGATGGTGGCATGAATTTTCGTAACTAATATTCTGCCTTGTTGGTATTTCTCCCAAAAGGTAAACTATCTTTCAATAGTGCCTCCTAGATTGTGTGAGTAACGTTGAGCAAGGAGTAATATTGTGAAGGCTAAAATAGTTCTACACATGCTGCTTTGACAGGTGTCCGTGCCACATGCCGTTACACCGACGTTAACAAACATGGAGCAACTGGGCTTCTCCTTGGTGAAGTTCAGCCACAGATTTAAAAAAGAAATCAACAAAAGTACAGAGACTCCCATGGGTGCTTCACCTGAGAGCAAAACTAACAATGTTTTGGCTGACTCCTCTCAAAATGTAGGACATCCTTATCCTGGGATACCGAGAGAAGAAACGTTGAGTTTTTTGTGTCCTGTGGGGTTGAAAGAAGAAAATCTATTTACAAAAGCATGAAAATATTTTATCACTAGCAGCAGGGGCAGGAGTGTTTTAATGACCCGATCCACAGGCCTCTGGCTGGATGCAGGCTTTCTGAAACTGCAAAGAGCCCACTGCTCCGCCTGCCAACCCTTGGGGCAGCATCGAGATGAAACAGATAAGATGATTGTCTCTAATGAAATCCAGATCTCTACGTCTGTCTGGACGAGGACTAGCTGGTCTTTTCTTCTTTATTCTCCTTTTTTTTCAAGGGGGTGTTCCATATTGATCTTGAATTTGAAGGGAGATTGTTGAAGTCGCTCCCTAATTCAAACCAGAGCTCCTGTACCAGCGCTGGTGGAGCTTTGATACCTTTTGAAGTTCTGCAAGCGAACGCGGCACCGTTGGCCTTCTGGACCCTGTTGTCATGACAACCCTAATTATCTTCCTTTACGGCCTAGTTTTTACACAGGAAGAGAACCATTATGTTCTTGGGGCATTTGCATCTCTCTAGGGCAAGTGTTAAAGGTCAGGGAAATGAACCAAAATAACACATGAAGCAGAGAAAATGTGTGTGTGAGAAAAAAGGTGAGTCACACGCAACGTCAAGAAAATGTCAAGAATTACTCACTTAAACATATGTTCCCAAGGACGTTTGAAACTCACACTTTCTGCAGTATTTTGTCAAGGTTACCATGACCTACACATGTTGCTGTTTTTTAACATTGCTAACTCACTGTACTTTTTTTCCTTTCTCTGCACCATTAAAACTCTGCTTCCTCTAAAATAGTGCATATTCTTTGACCAATAAAAAGCACAGGAAACTGCATGCGTGGTGAAATAATGAGGCTTTTGCTTCAGAGAATTATTTTATTAACTCTTTGAGGTTGGTCCTAAAAAAACAGCATTCTAATCACAATACATTTTTCATTCCTATAATGTGATAATACACTTGTAAAACCGAATAAACACAGCACTGTTTTTCCTGATGGGTTTCCAGTTGTGTTCAGACGTCGTCCTGGAAAGTTAATGTGCCACATATATTTCTTCGCTCTTGGATAATGTATGCTGGTACCAGACTTTTTGGTTCAAAAACAGCAGAACATGGCCCAGAGTAAACTGCTGCGTTCACACAGTAGATGCTGACATCTTTTTATTATATTTCAGAAAGGGAAAAGTGAATGACTGCCAATCATCTGCTTCAAAGCAGCACTGTCAAATGTTAAGAAAGGGTTTAATTCATTGCACGGGTGATTTAAACTTTATTTCCTATTTTATATACTTGGATGAATACAAAAGAGCCACATAATGAAGTCATGCACAAGAGGATTTCATGCAATCGAATAAAACTCTCAAATAAAATCTCAACATTTGGAACGAAACTACATTATATACTTTAAGTTTGTCCTTGAATGTGTTATTATTCAACAGTAAATCTAGACAGTATTGTTAGAATTAATAAAAGACGGGTGAAAAAGTTTGATGTAATCTTTTCATATCAAATTTTGGTCTTTTACTAGAGTGGGACTTCTGTATCTGAAGGAATCTAGGAATGTCTAGCATAAAATAGGACAGTAAAGTGTGTAAGAATGCTGGGTAATACAAAAAAAGACATGGAAAGTGAAGTCCGTTACCACCCAGATCTTATCAGACTGACCAGTGTTGCTGAGTAAAGGGCCTTAAGTGGTGTCGCTCTGCCAGGGGCCACTGAGCTGCGAATCAAAGGGAGAGCCAGAGGTTGACCAAACACTCTGTTCTCCCACTGCACCGATGTAAAACTATCTGCCAAACACCATTGGTCCTCTTTGAACTTGATTTAGCACTAAGGTCACAGACCGCCGGTCCTCTGTTGTGGAGGACGAAGTGAGCGCCCTGGTGACATGGAGATAGAGGAGATAAATGAGGTTCATGTTGTCTTACACTGAGATTATCACTGGGTCTCAATGGAGTCCTTCAAAGACTATACTGTTATAAAGGTTTATGATAACTTTGTGACGGCTCACACCATTAAACCTTCAGTTTTTCACTTTTATGAATTGGAGACAATTAGGATTGAAATTGTTAACATTAGCATTTTGAATATGTGTAATTCAGATATACATATTTGGACTGGTTTTAGTGATATTGTAAAACTAATACTAAAGGATACAAGTTTGTTTTGAGCATAAAAACCTTTTTATCAATTGAAAAAGCCAATCATTAATCACGGATGTATATGAAAAACATCAGTCATACAGTTCATATTGTTACTGTTGTTGTTGTTGTTGTTGTTGTTGTTGTTATTTTGTTGGTCCTCTGACCAGATGGCTCCTCTGTCGTTGGACTGAAGGATCCTGACGCCATGTGTGAAGAGTCACAGCCTGCACCAAGGCTCCTGCTGGGATGTGAGGAAATACATGAAGAGTCATAACTTATATTTAACATTAAAGCCAGGTGAGAACTTGCCAAGAACAACACATATCAAAATGTAACCTGTTCAGATGCATATGCTATGGCAAGAGATACAAATATAATCATGAAGTTCTACGTTTAAAGAATAAAAACTCTTGTTGACTCTTTAAACATGACATAGCTGGATGTCCAGAATGCAAATATAATTAACATATTTTTTTCCCAAAAACAGTTCAAATGCAATGTTTCCTTTTTCCAGTTCTACAAATCCATGTGTTGATGCTGTATATGATTTTCAGCACATTTTCTATGTTAATATAACTTTTTTTAAATCCTCTTACGAATAAAAATCTTCCTCTGGACCTTTGTTACACATTGGAAAACACTCTCTAAATGACAGGCAGGAGGGGATTGATACATCACACCACAGGTCTACTAATGAAGTTAAAGTTTTGGATTGATCATTCTTTGCCATTTGAATTTATTTTGAATGCTACATTTGTAGGCATTATTTGGGCATTCATGCAGGGATGATTTGTTTTGCATGTGCCCAACTGAAATGACTATCTACCATACTCTGTAATTTAACCAGTTTTGGCAGTAATGGTCAATTAGATTCTCCTGCATTCACATAATGCCTGCTTAGAATTCACAAAATTGGATAAGAATGAGGTATTTAAGATGGTTCAGAGGGTGTAAGGAGATCATTGTAACTCTAGGTAACAGCAATCAATTATCAGCGTGACATTAAAGTCCCGGTATTCAATGTTGGTGGGACTTTTGGGCCTGTAGGTTAATGAAGGCAATGAGATTAATACCTGGGGAGGGGTGGAGTGCCTCAGGGCCAGCAGCATGGACCCTGCATCATTAGAGCCCTATTAACCTTCGGGCCCTACACAAGGCCTGCATGCTCTGTCCCTCAATAAAGGGCTAATTGTGCTCTGCCATTATCCACATCCAGGAAGATGTTACTTCGAGTCAGTTTAGATTTTAAAAAACTTTTACCCACATCACACATGTTTATTCTAGGAAAATGATCTGATGCATGTGCTTTATAAGATTTACTTATTTTGCGGTTCAGTTTCCACAATAAGTGAAACACTCATCAAACAGTTTACATTCTATAGTGAGGTATTCTTTTTCCCTCTTTCCTTAGAAAATAATCCTCTGTATCCCGAGCTCAAACTGGGGCTACAGTTATATACTCCATGTTGATTGAACATAAACAGGAGTGTTTGAAATCACTGTGTTGGATACGACAGCCCTCCACTCTGTCTGTGTGTTTATACTTCCTGTGAGGGGCCCTCTATTTATGGACAACTGAAGAACACAAATAATCATTCCCCTTTGGTGAAAAATCTGCTTTTATTATCTGCAAAGTTTTGCGATGCCTTTGTGTACGCTCACGCTGCCTTCTGATTGCCTGTTTATTATTCCAGCGTTTCTCCTAAACCAATGGGGATCCGGCCAATTCCAAAAGGTGCCAAGCCTTTTTCAGCCTTTTCCTGTCCATGTGACATCATTGCGCATTGCCCTTAAACACACTGATCCGTGTCTTGTCTGCAGCCTGGGTGGCATACATCACACGCAACCAAGGTTAAACTCAAGGTGCACACGTTTCGACATGTATCAGAGGACATCTCTGGCCTGCAAGTGGTGCATGCCTGACTCCTGTCGTCATTCTTCATGACCAGTGTGCCTGGCCTGTTATTGCTTCACATTTTTATTGAAATCTGTAATTTGCCAACTTAAACATGGTGTGTATCCACAAGCCTTCAACCCAATTCAAACAACCATCTATTTAACATTTTCTTAAACATGGAAAGGAGTTCAATTCCTCATGTTGTGTTTACCTCTGCTGAAAAATCTAAACAACGAATGTCCCTGTATTTAAACTTTTATTTGGATCATTCAAATCAAGAGCCATATAACTCTTATATCTTATATCATGATGGAATACTTAAAACACCTTTGCAAATATCAGTTTTTCTCAAGAAATGTAATTCAGTGTTAAAGTTTTCTTGTAGCAAGTTGCTGATTTCTTAAATGCAATTTTTTTCTTTAACCAAACCAAGTTTTCTTTGACTTTTGAAAATGAGAGATGAAACAAATGAAATCATAAAAAGTAATAAATGGATCATCAATCTGTTAAAGCTTTCAGTCAATAATCTTTACCAGCAAAATACCCAATCATATCTCTTTCTGTTGTGTTCTCATATGTTTAAAGACATTGAGTAAGTGCAATGCAGGTGTCTGTGCTATTTCAACATCTGCTGCTGAACCAGAACAGAAATGTACAGTATTTGGCATAAAGTATCCTCACTTCTCAATGCCCTGAGATAATGTATAAGAGCCTTGGACTCAGTCTTGGATCAAACTGATTTATGTTAAGGCAATGTTTTTTATTAGTGGAAAATACTTTAGTAAGTGAGATTCATATAGATTTCCAGAGTGATTTGGATCAGTTTAATTTCGACAACTCTTTTAAACCAACATTTGATTATTAAGAGTGCAGGAGATTTATTTTAAATGATTAAATAAATAAGACTCCTGAAGCCTTCTGATCTATACAAATGTGTTCAAGCTTTTATCGCCATGAGCTTCATCTCATTGTAGGTGCAAAGGTTCTGGAGCAGTCGACTAGGCACATTTGTCCTGTATTATTTTCTAAAAAGTGGCTCTCCGACTATCCGAGTGTGCAAATAATTCTCAGAAACACACCTGCTCACGTACATAAAAAAAGGAAATAAAAGAGTCAGTGGTTTCATGTTGTAGATTTAAGAGAGGATTCTCATCTTAAGCTTTGCACGGTACAGATACAATTAAGTTCAATTCACAATAAAACAGATTAATTTGTTTCAAAAATCTATTGTGACAATAAACTCAATTATGTGAGAATGAACCGTGGTTTTCCAAAACAGATTTTTTTTGTATTGAGATTTAAAACGTTCAACTAATTTAAATTTAGAAATTGATTATTATTATTATCTGTGTCCTGCTGGGAATGGGTAAAGGCAATGGAAATATGAAATTCCATCCTTTATAGGACACACAGTTCTCCCTGAACCTGATGTCTGATCTCATGGTGCTGTTATGTGAAAAGTATACACAGCTGCAGGTAGCTGCACATTTTTAACAGCAGTAAAGGTCAGTGGCAGATACTGATGTCTGCTATCCACTCAGAGATTAACAGAGATAAAATGTTAATAATAAATGTTTTATATTCTTTTCATATTCCCAGCACAAATTTGTTGTAAATTAAAAGTTTGTTTCCTTTGACATTTTTTACTACATCTTTTTTTCAGAGTTTTTATATCGCCCCAAAAACTCAGATTGTCCTTCTTTTGGACTATTTATTTTAAATATACATATTACATTTTGGGGAGTCAATGCTACACAATATGACTGCTTTAAGTTAATGTACATTTTCTCTGTGGACAACAACTGTTCTGATTTTTCATGCGTGTATCTAAAAAAACATCTAAAAAAGAGCTGTGTGTTAGATGTAAATATATGTAACAATCAGAAGACTCCAGATTCAGGAGGTGTGCACTGTAGCTGTTTCTGTGTAGCCTCTCCTCTGTTTCCTTGCCTCAAGTGCAGTCCTCTGATCTTATCTCCATGCAGTGCAACTGCTCCTGGCTTTACTATTCACTTTCTGCCATTGAAGGTGTGTGGGCCTGAAAAGTTTGATTACCAACCAGAGGACTTTTTACTTCTCCCTGAGTCTCACAATGGAAAATCTGGAATTCCACTTAAAATTGTGGAACAGCCGTAAAGTCTGCACGGTCTGCACCTGCTCTCTCCTGTTGAGCCCAATAATAAAAAAAACTGAGGCAAAAACACAACAATAATTTAAGTCGTCTGAGAGCATATTAAAGTAAGTCTAACATTAATTATCAGTTTTTCATATAATCTGCTGCACTCACAAACAAATGAAATAAAGATTGTTCGAAATGCAACATTTAAAAAAGCCAACAACAAGAGAAGAAATCTGGAGGACAAATTAACACATTTATTAATGTTGGTTAATATATTTTAGGAACAACAATTCTCACGATATATAACACTTGTCAGCTGTGAATAAACCGAGATTATGTTGTTACAAAATAGAGAACTTTTCCCATGAAATTATAATCGGCACAATGATTATGTTTTTTCCGTCAGGCTCTAGTGAATACTAGTAGCCTACAGATTGTCAAAACCATTTTGCATTAATAAATTAACTGTAACTATAATAATAATAATGATAATAATAATAATAATAATAATAATAATAATAATAATAATAATAATAATAATAGTAATAATAATAGTAATAATATAGGTTTTTAAATAATGATTAATACATAAACATCTGCCCAGATCACAGAAGTCTAACGTTTTTTATAAACTGCAGATGGAAAACATGGAAGCATTAGGCCCTACCCATTATTTAATTTTTAAAAAGAAACGTATCATAATGTCTGACAGAACAGTTATCGTATGGGCTAAGTCAGGGGTTTATATTATGTGTCATACATTTTTGTTTTCCCTGATGCTGGATGATACATTTGTGTTCTTTTTCTCTTCAAGCCCCCTCCTCCCTCCCAACACACACACACACACACACACACACACACACACACACACACACACACACACACACACACACACACACACACACACACACACACACACACACACACACACACACACACACACACACACACACACACACACACACACACACACACACACACACACACACACACACACGCTTCAAAGCAGTCTGACACGTCGACTTCGGAAGGCCTGTTAGTATTGGAAGCTTTGGAAAAACATCCTGATCTTCAGATATAAAATTACAGACAAATAATCAGAACGTGAACACACCATCACCACCAAGTTACAGTCAGACTTCCTCTTGTTACAGCCTACCTTTGTGTCATTGCCGTCAGTCAGCTCCATGTTACTCCCCGCAGGTCTCCCTGTTTATTAATCCATTTTAATAAAACCTACAGATGATTTAAATGTAACACAAATGTTCGTTGTGTGCAGAGGCAAAGCTCCTCCGAGCTCTCTCTCTGCAGAGTAATGCGCTGCGCGGCGAGACTCTCTCCACAGTCTGAACATCTGCTCGTTTCACGTGACTTTTTTTAAAAATACTAACATCTGTTCTAAATAGGTTTCATTCTCTGCCTCTGCATCGTGTCAATTGCCAACTCCTCTCTCCTGAAGAAAGGGGAGAGGAAATGTATTTAAACCTATTCTATTTCGTAAGGACTGAATTGGAAAAAGTATTTTGTGACCCATGTCCTTTATTGTAGGCCCTGTTTATTTATCTGCTCATGTTGAGTGAATATTCTTCACTGTAGAGATGTAAAAAATATTTTTATTGATCTACACTGTGAGTGTGTATTTCCCCTCACATTTCAGTGGGAATAGTCTGTATGTAAAGACCTTCAGCCCATACCGTCACGGCCTCCTTAAATTTCATAGACATCTGGGAATTCCACACATGCCTCGCAAGCCAATTACACACCTTCAAACGGGCACACACTTTGATTTGGACAGTGAGGAAACACTTTCCCGGATCACTGTGATCAATCACAGCACGATAACAATGAAAGATTTATTTAGAGACAATAATGGGAATACATTTCTTGCGTTAAACTGTAGCCTACTGATAATTATGTTGCAGTTTTAAATGCAATAGCTTCTGTCAAATAGGTTAAATATTCCAATTATGATTTAATTATTTGATTTTGTCATCAAGAGTTTACAGGACACGGATTGTAATGCTTGAATAAAACATAACGAAGAAAGTCGTTCTAGTTTCAGACTTTTAAATGTCTAAAATCCTGAGCATTTCACTGCTTCACTGTTTATGTTCAGCTGAGAGACTGTAGCATGGGCCCAATAGCAGGTTGACATGACCCCAGTGTAACTTATTTACTTATAATGGTGAGTCTCAGGTCCTTAATTCAACTGTAAACACATCCAGGAAAAGAGAGAGTGAGAGAGAAACTGGAGACTTTGCGAGGCTTTTCAAATTTTAATTAAAGTGGAATTTTATCTTCGTTTATACAGACTGACTCTGTTTTTCTACAGCAGGTTTTTCTTTTCACCAATAAAACTTTTTCTCACGTTTGGATTGTGCGTTAAATAGTTTTACTTGTGCTAAATGACGAGAAAATGTATTTTCTTTGTTCCTTTTGGATGTATACCGATATGTAAAAAAAAAGCTCTCCATGTTTCTCCAACGCTTTCACTTGAGCCAATAATAACTCCATCTGTTTTCCCAAGTGACTGGCGATATAGTGGAAGCTTTAGTCATTACATCTGAAGTAGGCTACAGTCCATGTGATGCATGCACAAAAGCATACAGTAGTAGTAGTAGTAGCCTATAGTTTACGTTTTATGCAAACATATCCAGTGCTTTTTTATTTTGATTCTGTTTGGCACAAAAAAGCCAAAGGCAAACACTTTGATTGTCATTTTCTTTAATGCAAAAAAATATACAAACATTTACAACAAACATTTACAACAAACGATAGTAAAAAATAGGAATGCATTTTGTACTTCAGACACAATATCAATTCCTCAAAGTACCACGTTTCACCAATAAATAAATAAATGTATTCTGAAAATATGTTTTGCACAGGTTAGATCCACACAGTCAGCCTATAATGTGAGCTACACCACCAGTTGACAGACTCACAACTGCTTCAATAATGCACTATGACCTCCACAGAAACAAGCCCAAAGACGTTCATTATAAACGCCTTTTCCTAAAAAAAACTGGATATTTTCAACATTCGTCGTCAACAACGTGAAAACGCATCAGAATGGGAGTGTATGGAGCTAAGGCACGGCTGCAAGTCCATGTCGGGCCTTGGCAAAAATGATCCCACAAAGTTTCTGTCGTCTTTGGTTTAAATAGAGTGATCCCATGTATCCAGCATTGGACTCCAGATGTGTCCCGTCAGAATGTGATCAGAAGATTCAGCAGTCACCTGGAGGTTAGACAACGCATTAATTATCACTAAAGTGTGTAGAGAAAAAAGGTCAACACAAAATAATTTGGGTGCATTAAACCAGAATAAAGCCGTCAAATAACATTGTTAAGTAAGGTTATATTTCCATAATTTAATGCTTGGAACATGCATTTATTTTGCAAATCAAGCGTACCATTTAGGGCATAATTTCTCCAGATACTAGTGAGATGTTGACATGGACCAAGCGCCCTCCATCCTCCACACTGAGAAGGCGTAGCTCAGCCTCTCATGAGCCACATAACTACAACTTGCCATTTTGGCGTCCAGCTCGTCGCTCTGAAGCACCTGGTAGAGGAAGTCGATGTATCTGGCTGCAAGTTTTAGGGTCTGTATTTTGCTGAGTTTGTCCGAGGGCAAAGTGGGGATAATTTTCCGCAAAGATGTGAACGCTTCGTTGAGAGACTGGGTCCTCTGGCGCTCCCGGACGTTTGCCATGACCCGCTGCGACTGGAGATCCTCGAAAGACTGGGGGCTGCTGCTGTTTGATTTCTTCCCTCGTTTCCCAGGGGTCGGGCTATCTGAGTCCTCCCCGTTTTTCCTGCTCGGTCTCCTCTTCCTCCCACACCTCTTCGGCTGACTGTCCTGCTCCCCCTCGCTGTTGCTCTGGCTGTCCACAGGAGAGACAGGGGAGCTGACCGATTCTTCCCCCAAATGTTCCTCAGACATCTCCACTTGGGTAGATAGCGGCCAAAAAGTGTCCAACAAGTGATTTCCCTCTCATGAAGTCAAGGAATTGGTCCACCTGTAGATCTATCTGGATTTGAAGGCACCAACGTATCCATAGATGGGTTCCTGAGAGGACAAGTATTTTCTGATACTTGAGAAACTTAGGCAGTTCTTATAGGCTGCATGGCGTAAACTTTTTGGAGAGGGGCGTGATTGGCCAAGAAGATGAATTACGTGAAGCGAGGGGTGGGAGCATCCAATGAACTTTCAGAAACCTAATACAAAGTCAGAGCTGGAAAAGATAAGTGGGGAACGCTTTTATTTCAAATCATTTCACTATTTTAACAAAAGCAATTCCAATATAGTTATTATAGTAGGCTAATATAAATCCTCATAACTACAACATTATTTCAGATCTGTATCATGTCCATTTAACTGCGTTCACAGCGAGGAACATTAGAAAAGTAAATTGCCTCATTAAAAAGAAACTTCGAAACGAAATAACGTTTTTTTTAAAATGCAAATATTATTTAAATTAACACATTGTAACAGCCTTGCTTTCTTTGCAGGTCTATGCGCAGACAATGCGTGTTTTTATCCTTTCATCCATTCATTGGCATCCCAATAAAATGCTGTACTGTCTCATTCCATCACTGCTGTGCTATCAACTGCAGTGATTGTGAGCTGACACTAAAAATAGTATTATGCAACCATGGCAGATATGTTTAAACCTAACCCACGAGAATTTTAGATTTATGTTTCCATAGCCGAGCTTAAACCAAGTGAGATCAAAAGACTTTCACATAGGAAATATATCCAAATCTCATATTTTTGACATGTAGCCAGTGCAGACTTTCAAACCTTTCCTTGGAGGACTTGTTGCATGTTCTAATTATATCCCCCACAAGAGGGCATGTTTTTGTATGCCTTAATATTCCATGAAATGTAAAAAGTAAGATTGTGGTAAGTTATAGTTTATTTTTCTATGTCCGCCCACAAATTCAAGAAGTGATTCCTCCCTGTTGGTTCCAATGGGAAACAGTAAAAAGAGCAGCTCTGTGTTTAAGACCTTCTGGTATTTACTAGGTTGGTGATACAATATCCATCTTGTTTAGTGGAGGATTACTTTGTTTAGGTTGAGACGGCCTCGGTCCACAGGAGCAGCATCTGGTTCAGGAAACAGGGGGGCAGTCAGGGTCAGAGGTCACAACACCAACGAACATTTACTTACATCCTAAAGAAGGCCTAATAGTGAAGCATTGTTTCAGGGGGAACACAGGTTTGTTTAGGTGTAGCATTTTACCTTCTCAGTAAAGAAAAACAGACAAGTGTCACTTCTTTCGGCTCAGAAATGCACGTTATCCTTTTTTTTATGACTGTGTTGCAAAAGTAAAGGATAAATTGTACATCTTAAAGTTTGGTTGTATCTGTGAATGGACATGATGATGCTGTCTGAAAAAGAAAGATCTCAAGGTGAGTGTACCTGTCAGGTGGACCTGTCCATGGTGCTGATCTCACACCACTCTCTACCTGCTGTACCTCACAGGTAAGCATGAGGTGGAGCTCCAACCACCCATATTTTTGCTGTAATTTGTCCTGCTTTCTCTCCTAAAGAAATGTTCGATTTGAACAGCTTTTCATATCAAATGTTTGAGTCCATTTACTAAGTATTCTTTTCCTTCCATTTTGCTTGTACATCGGTGAAATACAACTCAAACATTTACACAAATTCTGTTCCTTAGTACAAATTTCAATTTGCACTACTTAACTTTAGCAATTGTATGTTTGTTGATAACACATTTCACACAGTGATGTTCTTTTAACTTTACTACATTTACACTAACTCTTTTCAGATTTCATTTTTTTCCATTGACTGATATTAATGATTGCACTTTATCTAATATCTTTCTTTTTTGGTCTTTTATCAAGATGTTTCAGTTGAGCAAATGAAAACAATAATATGTTTTGATTGCCTGGTCAGCCTCTTGAACACCCTGGCTATGAGGACACACCATCATCCTTTATTTTAAAAGTCTAATCTTAATGAAAAAGCTAGTATTTACTCCCACTCTACATTTACATTTCTTGGCATATTGCTCTGTAGGGTTCAGCTCTTTTCCTGCTGAAGTGACTTTGAGAAAACACAGCTGCTTCTCGGGAATATGATGTCATCACAGGACAACTCCTCTAGTGTTGATCTTTAATAAAGACGAAACCTTCATCAGTCAGTCACTGACTGACAATTACAAGTACATGAGGAGGAGATACAGTGTGCTAATTGTTGTTCTTTGTGATGTACTGTAAGTTGCTGTCCACTTGGCCTGGAGCAGTGACTAATAATTGATGAGGAAAGCCTTTGTCCTTATCAATGAGCAATGTGAGGGTGTTATGATAAAGTCAAGTGTATATTTCTGAATCATGCAACTCGACACAGCAGTCATGAGAGACCCCAGAGCGTCATTAACCACCCTTCCCAGAGGTCACATCAAGGCAGACACGACTCAGGCTCTCACTTACTAAAGTCCTGAGCCACAACCAGATCCACAGAGACCTGTCTATTTTCTCTGCTCCAGCTTTGGGAGGCAGTGTTTCTCTATCAGCCTACTCATATCTATTGAAATAACAAACCGCAGTCCTCCACATGTACGAGGCTCCCACAATTGACAGTGATATTCATGTTCACTCCATTAGAGTTTAACCGCAATGAGTGCAGTGCCAGCTCGCCAAGATGGATCAACTGTACCGGATGAGAAAAGACAGGAGTGCGTTCTTCAAAGAGCGAGTCCGAGATAGCCTCTAATCAACCCTCGGGACTAACAGGGTCAAACGGCAGAGTTGGACGACTGCATTTTCCCTCAGCAATAGTCTCCAAATGTCCTGTTCCGTAGAGAAAGCCAGACATCATATCAGGGGATTTCTGATAGCAGCAGTCCGGTGGTGGTGGGAGAGGATATGTGGTGTTGAATCAGGAGGTGATGAGGATGAAAACAGGCCTTTATAAGCTGTCTGGACACATAGGAGCCAGGACTCCTGAAGTTAGCTATAAAAGAAAGCCTTTGAAAGCCAAATGCTTTGATGTTGCAGGTTCTAATCGGGCTTCAAGTCCTGTATTCCTGTAGCAGAGGAACATTTCACCATGTCAGAGAAAACTGAGCAAAGCCTGCCCCATTCCTGGAATCTCCTCTAATAAAACGTATGGATTTTTGTAGGACTACATTTTTGCGCATTTAGAGGTGCACGTGTGTGAGTGCAGTAGATGTTCTGTTAAATCTATTCATGCCGTCCTAATGACTCTGTGGGATGTATCAGACAGCTCCACCGCACAATGACACCATATTAGCCACCAAGAACCAAAAAACCTCCGGTATGTTTTCACAGCTTGGAAGCTCAGGGTGATGTGGGGTCTGTGGAAGAACTGGCATCCCAGCAGTAAAATCTCTGTTACACACACACACACACACACAGACACACACACACACACACACACACACACACACACACACACACACACACACACACACACACACACACACACACACACACACACACACACACACACACACACACACACACACACACACACACACACACACACACACACACACACACACACACACACACACACACACACACACACTCACACACACACACACACACACACACACACACACACACACACACACACACACACACACACACACACAAAAAACAAACACGAGCCTTCCTCCAAGGGTTTTACTAGTTTACTTTACTGACTATACCCCAACACAATGTCTACTATGTAAAAAGTAAACAAAAGCGTGGAGAATCATTTAATTCTTTATTTAACTCCCATAACCTCACTCTGTGTCAGTGAAGACTGTAATATGAACATCAGCTCATATATTCTGGGTCTTGGCCACTGCTAAAAGTTAAACCTCGAGACCACTGAGGCATGCCTTCTGCAGCCAATAAAGCCTGCTGCCACCCAGCAGACCACACACAAACACACACACACACACACACACACACACACACACACACACACACACACACACACACACACACACACACACACACACACACACACACACACACACACACACACACACACACACACACACACACACACACACACACACACACACACATACACACACACACACACACACACACACAACGGCTCCTGCAGCACAGAGACAAGTGCGCTGACCCATGCAATGAAAATATCTGTTCCCAGAGTTACAGTAGCTCCAACATGTTGTGGTTGGGGGGGTCGACAGGTGCTGCTGCAGTTTCAGAGATACCCCGTTTGCATGTCGTTCACAAGCATATGTGATTCATTTTAAATGTTGAACTTTATTGTGATTTACTGTGAGATTTCTTTGTATTTTGTCAAACTACTATTTATATGAATGAGATTCGACTGTTCTAGTTTATATATACGAAAATAACAAAATAATGCATGAGTGAATGTTTGTAATAAAAAAGTCTAAATTCAATAATAAGGCATGTTAGATTGAAAAATACAGTGAACAGTTTATAGTGTTATTTACACAGTGAAAAGAGCGTTGGTTTCTTTTTTTGTGATTTGTCGCTAACCCAATACAATGGAATTTAGTTATGGTGCTCGTCACATTGAAAATAACCTTTGTGAAACTTAACATTGGCATGTTTTCTTAAAAGGACACATTTTCCTTTGATGAAATGCATATCGAAACATAAAACAGATCACAAGTCCGACACAGTTCATCTGACGTGGAAATACAAAACCTAAATGAAAAGCTGGTCAGCACTTAAACCTCAGTCACAGCTTTAGTAAGTATCAGTTCAATGTGTCAGAGCAGAGAGCCAGCTGAATACAAAATGTGTCACTTTCCTGTCTGCACTGTGCAAAAGATTAACTTGGCTTGAAGAAGTGTTAATTATAGTATAAAAGTCACACTATTAAATGACATGCATAATTGCAATATCACTTTAAACTATTCCTTCTCTTATATTAAATGAATCCATTGTTAAGAACAGAACCATCCAAAAGCTTTGGAGGTGCATGCTGGATAACAATAATGAAAACTAGGACAAAACTAATATCTTTGTACATTGCTGTCACATTTCCACGATCCAGTTCAGTTCTTTTATTGTAACATATATTCATCATAACTGACTAAAACTCTTGGCAAATCACATCTGGGTGCCATTAGACACGATCCCAACATTAAATAATAAAAGAAGAAGAACCAACTGCTGTGAATGTGACAGCAGTGTCTACATTTTCATCTGATGCTTAAAGCCCATGCAGCGAAATAACCCTGGCAGTGCACATGTTGGAAAGCAGCGTAGCATACCATGTCACATAGACTTATGCAAGTGATGAGCATAATGTCAGTAGTCCAGTGTGGTTCTTCACTCTAACCACAAGTGCTGCGAGGAGTCCCACCACAGCCCCTGTTAATAAGGGCTCTGTGAGAAGAGAGGAGGTCAAACAGAGTGCTCCAGCTGCACATGAGGATGAATAGCGTACATGGGGATCATGGGCAGAGGTGTGGGGGCGGGGGTGTGAGGACCTGGGGAGCGATCAGGACAGAGAAGAGTCTCAAAGGAGGGTCTCCCATCTTCTGTAAAACAAAACCAAAACCAGGAGGAATGTTGAGGATCACACAGGCTGTCTGTAGATAGACAGATAGATAGATAGATAGACGGTTAGACGGATAAACGGATAGATAGATAGATAGATAGATAGATAGATAGATAGATAGATAGATATAGATAGATAGATAGATATATAGATAGGTAGGTAGATAGATACGACGGTTAGACGGATAGACGGATAGATAGATAGATAGATATATAGATATATAGGTAGGTAGATAGATACGACGGTTAGACGGATAGATAGATACAAAAAAGTGATGGTTTATGGTTTTGCCATTCCACATTCCCCCTATCAGAATATTTCAACCTAACTTGCAGCATAATGAAAATAAAAAAAAACACAAACGACCCTTAGCATGCAGTTTGAATTATGTGAATTAGTAACAACACTAACTCTCCTCTGAACCGCAGCTGCGTTCCCATCTCCCCCAGATTTGGGCTCACCTCTGCTCCTCCCTGTGTGTCAGTTAGAGGCGACCTCCTCTTCCTCCTCCTGCAGTAAGACCAATCTGTCAGGACACAATAGGCTACCTCTCCAGCTATGTTGTTTTTGGAAGAGGAACCCTTCAGCTCCGCTTGTTCTCCCTCTTGGTTGACAGAAATTAGTAATGAAGACACTCTTCTTTATCTCGGCTGACAAGACTTCTACGTTTTTTTGCTCCAAGGGTTTTGTTTACTTTCACTCATCATTGTGGAAGAAGTGTGATCATGGCCACCCAGCTGAGATCTCTTCAAGATGTGAAGTCATTCAGCTTGATTAACACCTTTGACATGTCCTGTTAGAAGAGCAAAAAGATCATCAGGTACATTTGACAATTTATAAACAGCCAGATGACGTCTCCATTAGAACAAAGGTTGATTATCTGAGGTCTAAAATCTGTTAAAGACATTATTCCTGTTGGGAAGAGAAGACACCTGCAGCTTCTGGTTGTTTTACCATCTGCTGAAAGTGTTTAAGTAATGTTATGTAACAGGATTGTGTGTTACAAAGAATATAGAAACAAGTAAAGAACATAAGCAGCAATGGCTTACTGTATCTTGAATATTTAAAATGGTGTCAGGGGCTCTACAGTGGTGTAAAGTATTTACCTAAGTATACAGACCTTGTTCTTTAAGAAGCCTATTTCCATTATAAGTTACTTTATATTTAATTCTTCTCAAAAATAGTTCCTTTTACTTCACCATACTCGTTTGTCGGCTGTACCTTTCACATTCAGACCTGATTTTTTTGTTTATTTTAAACATATTAAACTACAAGTCGTTCATTGATATTATTTATTGTTAAAGACCGCAACATCCTTCCTTGCCTTTTTGCCTTGTGACCATTACATAGAAAAATGTGTAGTTGGGGGCCCTTGTCATGTTTAAGGTGTCTGTACTTTTTCAGGGGACCTTACATTAAATTGTCAGTCCCCTGTAAAGCACATTGAATTGCAATTACCTACATTTAGCCTGTGAAAGGTCCTATATACAAATAAAGTTTGATTGATTGATGAGGCATTTTACCAAAAAGGCTCAGTTTGGGAGTCACTGGATTAGGTGAAGGGGTTATAAAGGCTGGTGCTTTTATTTTGAAAGGGTAATGCCGGTTGCAGGTGTGTCCTAAAGTGGGAGTCATGCTGTTTGTTTGGTTAGCACCTGGCCAACAAGAAAACAAGGTTTGTCAATAGGCTACTAAATCTACTTTCGTGTTTCATCTTGAATGGCATTAACCTATAACGAGGTTTGTATAGTCCATTTAGCCTAACTTTTGAAATATAAGACTATTCATGCAGCCTATCTTTACTGCAATTTATTTTGACTTGGTTTAACCCATGATCCACAACAAACAATTTGCAATTTGTTTTCTTCCTTGAATGTTAGTCGGTGACAGCTCTCAAAGCAACTTAAACCTAGCTTACATAACGTTATCCATTTTCAAAATGATTTAATGTACCTTCGGATTATTTAAATAAACAGCCAAAATGCTAACTCACTTTAATTCAGCCGTGTGCATCACTGTTTAGTGTCCCCTGGAAAAAATACATTTCGGCGGTCTGATCTGGTCGCGTTTCTTTGTTGGTTGTGTTTTCTCTATCTTACTGCAATGTGTTGTCTCGTTTGCTTTGTCTATTTGCACGTGTTTTCTTAATTTCCATTGCGCTGAGCTCTCAGGTCCACCGTACAGTGTACCGTCATTTAATTCATGTTAAAAAGCTATTAGCACTCCTTGGCTTTGTTACTTTAATGAAGAAATGCTGCAGACCACTATGGAAGTGTGTTTTGAAGTAGGACCCAGCAGGGCAAGCATGCCTCAAATGAGATGGTCGGATCTGCATTTAAGTTGAATTTGTGTTTGTTTTGTGTGATTTAACTTGTTTTTTGCTAAAGTACATCTTTATTTAAAGTGACATGCCTAGAAATACCACCCTATTGAAGTCTGACAGATGGTAATATTTTTGATTATGGTCTTTTTTAACTATTGTGTGTTCACGGCATGTTTTTTGGTCTGCAGTATTATCAGCTTTTTGTGGCTTGACCCCTTTTTAAAGAGTTATAGACTTATGGCTTACCGTTTGTAAACTATTTAAAACTACCTCCACCTGTGACAACAGTATATGACATGGCACACTGATGCATTAGTACAATAACATTGTTGTATTAGTACTTTTACTTTTTAAAGAATACTTCTTCTGCTACTCTAAAGTTTCTAATACTTCATACAGAAGTCAGTCATGTTCATCTGGTAAGAAGGCCTAAGATCTGATGATTAAATGCAGTCTGTTAATCAAGATAGTGTAGAAAGATTGGTGCACTTCATAAAGAGGAAAACCGGACACTTTTCAGCATCAAAATATTTCACTGCAATTCTTAACATTCCTGTGTCTCATTCTCGGCTCTCCTCCATCTGCTTTTTAGATTATTGTCACTGAGAGTGTCACGGTTGGTACATCAAGCCTGTCTGCAGACACGCTTTGTGTCCCTCCCCCAACACAATTAGTGTACACCTGACAAAACGTGATACTGCAAGATAGGATGTGATCACATCAACAAAAACAAACTTGACTTCTAACAGGGGGAGCTGGAGAAAGACTTTGCCATCATTCCACTGGCAGCAAAGTCATCTCAGTAAATCGAGGACTTTGTTGTGGTCTGCGGTGCAGATGCTGCTTTCGGATGTGTATCAAGAATATTGGTGCTTATTTATATCTTCTAAATTTCCTTCATCTTTATCACAGTGTTCTGGCATGACGAAACTTTAGATCGGTTGATGGAAAAAGTGAGAGTGAGCGCAAAGTGAGGTGTCCAAGGATGTGGATGGTGATTACTCACAAAGCCGCTCCGAACGTTGCCAAACTCTTCAGGTTGTTTTTTTTTTTCCCTGTGAGTCATTTGGTAACAGAGCTTCCTCCTTCCCAGCGGTGGTCATGGGGAGAGGCTCCAAGCAGGCGGTTAGTCAGCAGAAAGGCATTGAGCTCTGGGCAACAATCGACACCTTGTAACATACACCACAAAAAATTCCAGCTAAAACTCAACACATACACACCAGTACAGGTTTCCAAGGGTCTAGATTTGTGTTTTTAAACAATTTGGATCTCTGGTTTTATTTTTTAATTAAAAAAAAGAAGCTATTTTCTTTCAGGAACATTTTTACATCAGTATAATTGTGTTGGCTTGCGGTGTCTTTTCCTTTTCCTGATGTTTATGGATGGACTCCAACTATAGTGCAGGTTGCTGTGGTCTTACTGAGTGACTTAAAGATGTGATAAATGAAGTGCAGCTATAGAAACTGTGAACCTTTTTCTGACATTTCTAATTGCTGAACTCTCATCTTTCACATCATCTATTACCAAAGTATTGCGATGCCATGAGAAAGCCAAGGAGCGCGATGGGGTGTAGACACCACCACTACTTTTGCAGCATGCATAAATCACCAGGCTAATAAATTGAAAGCTAAATGACTTCTTGCCCTTCACATATATCATGGAGGTAAAACAAATGAAGCCTTATATACCCTAGAGGACATAGGAATGCTTCTGTTCATAACAGTGATTTGTGTGTCACCCCCCTTGCTGTTAACTGTTTCGACTCATGCATGTAGCAGCATGGTTGTTTATATCACAATTTGCATTTACATTTTATTTTTAAGATTATTAGAAAAAAAAAAATCCCCCAAATATCTTCTGCATTTATCGTAAAAAAAAAAATCTTCAGTAATGTATCAAATAAAAGAAAATATATATATTTTTGTGATCATAAAATAAATATATAATGTGTAGCATTACATTTATATAAACATGACATGCCATGCTGAGAAATTCATCTTTTGCGCATCTGTGGTAATTGTATTTTTGTATCTAATGAGTCATGATTATACCATCATTACTTATTCAATCATTTAATAGGTGTTGGTTTGCAATTTCACATGGAATTGAAAACAAATGAGAAATTGTGGACAACCGAAGAATCTCTCATAATATCTGTACAATGGTGCCACCCATTGGAACAAATCTGTTCGGTGTTTAGTGGCTACCATTAAAACACAAAGTACTGTGATGCAGATATGTATTATTTACCTCAATTAGAGTGAAATAAAGGCCAATAAATGTGATTGCAGCCAGAATGAGAACTCATGGATGTGGGAGGTTGAGTAACTGGGAAAATGTAACAATTTGTGGACAGGAAGCTTAAGGATAGTCGACATCTTCTCAGCTAATGCATCATCCGTATTTCTATGAAAAAAATATGCTAATGGCCTAAGTTGTTCTTGGCAGTTAGCGGGGATAAGAGCCAGATAAAACAGCAATCTCAGCATTTCTTTTCCTCCTCCTTAAATAAAATAAAATCCTGCCAACCTCCTTAATCCCACCTGAATCACCACGGCAGACTGCTCCGCTGAGATGGGTTTGTTTGGGAGGTCTCACCTTGTATGAGAATTGTCCGTTCTGAGACACCTTTTGAAATGCAATCTGGGTGAGCATTTACCTTGAATGAAAAAACAGGATACAGATGAAGTATGTTGAGCAAACATAACGCACATGGCAGAAACAAAACCTCAGAATTCTGGATGTGTGCCTAGCTTAATCCATTACTGGACTTTAGAAATTGCCTCTGGAGTTAAGGTTAAGGGTGTGTGAGAACATTTTCAGAGTCAAATTTTGCTCTGCAGCGAATGCACAGGAGACAGAAGATGTGTTTTCCTTATTAAAGCTGAATACTGTCATACAGAAAGCCAGTGGTGCTTGGTGTCTCAGAGGTTTGACAGGAGTGTTAGTGACAAGGACTGCTTAATGTGTTAAATTGTTGATGTGTTAGTTCAAGGAACATCAGTGGCTCATTTTGGCAGGGAGCTCTCAGTGAAACACAACAACAGCTTGGAAGAAGCTGTGGACATAATATAAATACACTCTGATGACTGTAATATATATTCTTTTTTTTACATTAAAGTTTCACTGAGGCTACTCAGGCCAGGGTTTAAATGGCGGATGATAGTCAGCCCTTCCTACAATTAAAAGTGCTCTTTTGTGAGTGAAGTGGTTAAAATAAGATAGATAGTGATCTACTGGGAAGTGGATGAGAAAACGCGGTACATCAACAAAATACAGTTGCTTAAGGCAAAGCATTGCGGTGGTTCTGTTGTGGTATAGAGTTCATTTTCCGAGTTTATATTTCCTGCTCCATAAACTGGGTAAATGCCAGGAAACTCAAAGCATGCAAAATAGTTTTCTCCCAATAGGAAATGGGTCGTTCAGAACAACAAGGCCCATAATTATGGTGAACAAAAGCTCACTTAATGGTAAAAACTGTTGACTAATGAGCCAAAAATATTCTGTGCAAGAAAAAAAGCCACAGTGGAAGTAACACAAAACACTTACGCTACTCATGTTTCTAAAGCAAGGTTGATTTTTGTGTACAAGCAGGCTTTTTGAGTGATTTAAAAAAAATGTATTTGATTATTTCTTAAATAGGAATATAGTACTTTATTTTAGTTCAGATCTGGTCTGTGGAAAATGCCTTGAGCACTTTATGAGAATGGAACAATGGATGATAAAGAGGGGCTGAGAGGACTGGTGACATTATACGCTGACAGACAGTGAAGGAATGAAGAATCCAGTGCAGATTGTTGAGAACTTTGCGGGGTTCACGACTCCAATAATTCTGATTTCGTTCTGATGTATTCTTTTGTGTGTTGTGTTTCTTCTCATGATTTATAATTTAATTTCATATCTTTATTTTAAGCAAATCAGAATTGTATCTGAAACTGACTCTTAAGAATAGTTGTGTTTTCAGTTATAGCAGGAAGAAACAGACGTATACTGTTAAGCCTAGTCACATATATACTAACAAAGGACTGGCTTTTCTAAAGCCAGTTGAGTAGCACTTGAAATGTGTTGGCTCTATGAAACCTGATGTACTTATATGATTCTGTTTTCTTCAAGGTTGTATCTTCCTGGTCGAATGTACTTATACAGTACTTATACACAAAAGTCGCTTTGGATAAAAGCGTCAGCTAAATGCAATGTAATGTGCACATGTTGCAAGCTTGAATAAAAAAAGAATGTTTATTTTATTCAAATCCTTTTTTTTATTACATTTATTTTCAGGCTGCTAAATATATTTTGCCTGCATATCGTGCCACACCATTTTTCTTCTGGCACCTTTTTTTCATTTCAAACTCAGACAGGCACCGACATTCATAATAATGATCCTATCTGCACTCTCACACTGCTGCTATAAAAGGCTCCTAAAACAAAAGCAGTCACATTTCATTTGTCACAAAATGAAACGCTTCACTGCACCTGAAAAAAGGGGACCTTAAAAGGCAGTGTCCTTTTTCAAATTGGTGCCTCGAAAATGTTTCATCTGTGTCCCTAATTTGGCTTTCACACTGTCAGGGCTTCACCCTGTGTCTTGTTGTGACAAAATATACATCCTTCACAATATATATTAACACTTTTTTATCGTCTATAGTTCAGTTGTAATGTGCTCAGGCATTGCTTACATTCCACACATGCATATATTTTTATAGTAGCATTGCTATCTTACTTTTCGGTAACTTCTGATACCTTGCACTGTAACTGAGCCCATGACACTGGCAATAATAGATAATCACATCTACTGCAACACTAATCAGTACTGATATGTAATCATTGTTCTTGCTTCTATAACTAATTGTTAACTATTTATCTATGACGAGTCATATGTTTGAGCTTTAGGGAGATAAACCTGCCCTCACTCATGTAACATGTTCCACTCTCACTTAAACAGTGAACCTTTGTTCTCTGTGTTTGAGGAGTCCCCTATTAAATGCTTAAAACTTTGTTATGTAAATGTCTTTCAATTTGCGGAATTTCTCTATTTTTGAAGAAATACCATTGACCGATTAATCTAAAGGTTTTTGAAAATAATCTTGACCAAATTAGGTTCCCTGTACTTTACTTGCTGCCAGAGAAGTGACACAGTTTTGGCTGAACGTCAGCAATAAAAGGGCAAAGCAAAGAAGCAGGATATGACCAGACTACTTGGTTTTTAAAACAAAGATAGTTATTTGAATGACTGAGAATCCAGTAGTTGTTGTTTAACATTTTGCTAAAGATGACATGCAGTGTTTAATATCCCTAGTTTTATCCTTGGTGTTCCCTCTAAACACTGTTTATCACCAGCTCTCACACATAAAATACAATCTTACAATCGCTCTTAGCTCAGAGATGGAATCAGCTTCCTCTGTTGCCTGATACCATTTTTATTTGATTTACTTTTCCCGAGGTGCATTCAGAGCCAAAGGAAAGTGAGTTCAGCGCTCTGTTTGATAGAGACCTGGCACACAATGCTCTGAGCTGAAACTAGCTTGAATAAACAGTGTCGGGAAAAGCAAACAGAAAATCAGTGAAAAACACTTGAGGGTAAAGTCATTTGTTTTTCTCTGGGGATTTAATACTACTTAAACTAAAGATGTCACCTAAGCTGTTTAGTATTGAATTATGATTTAAATACCTGTTGTAATTGTATAATATAATAGTAGCACTCTGTAAAATAAGCAATCTCTCATTTAGAAAACAAATGTGATAGTTTATTTTATATTTATTTTTATCCTATGCAACTTACCTCCATTTCAGTGTCAAAGATATCAATCATTGTTAAACATGTCACAGACTGAGGCCCTGTGTATTGTGTATGGCACCACTCTGAACAATAAAGTTTCCATTTCACAATGAGAACCTGATCATACAAACATTGTATAGCTTATGAAATGATCCACGTTGAGCATATCTCAAACATCACAGTATAAAAAATAGAACATACATTAATATTTCTAACAATAGTCAATGACACTTGTATAGTAGCATCTGCATGGTTTGTTCACTGGCATCAGGACGTTTTCCCTTTGGTAAACCATAGACGTTTATACTGTGGGCACACAAACTCCAATAAAGAGCATTATACAGTCTGTAGTGCAACCTTTGAGATTGTTAGTTAGCAACAGTGTTCACATTATTATACTATTAACTACTTACAACATATTAAAGAAAACTTAACATTTAAAATCCCTTTGATACAAACCTTTACACAATCCATTAAATATTGTGGAACCCTTTCTTTAAAACACAGTCAATGATTTAAGCAGTGTAGATTAAGAATTAGATACATATATAGCATTTGACCTTCTCTTCATGTGACACACTTTGCATTAACAGTGTTATGGTAATGTAGTGGGTAATTTTAGCTTACTTTATAAAAGGCAAATGAATACATTCTCAAAACAAATTCCAACACCTATTATTGACACCCAGCTGATGTCAGTGTGGAAGTACTGACCTCATAGCATTTGACTTTAGATGATAAACTATAATTAACTTTCACGTTAGCACTTCATTTTCATCTCTTTTCATGATGAAGGGTGACATCCAAATATTTAGTGCAAGTACCTTATTGAATTTAAATAAAGTAGCAAAAAAAGAGCAAAGTACAATAGAAAACATCAAAACCTCATTTCTGTGTAACAAAACTTCTCTGTATTTCCCAAGTGCCTAGGAGTTAATGTCCTCACTAAAGTAAAGTGTAAAGTTTAGGAATTGGGGTATGCGGAGACGCGTAAGATATTGAGGCAGTTTGCCGTGATAAGGGCTCCAGTCAGCTGCCTCCACTGTCTGGTGGCAGGGTTTTTCATTTTGTCCAGCGCCAGGTGCAGATCCTGGATCATGTCCCTGTAGCTGTCTCCGTACCTCAGACTCCAGGAGTACAGGAAGTCATACGCGGGCTTCCACATGGACTAAAAGGAAATAAAGCAATCAATTTGCAGAATAGAACTTGCATGATATTCATCAAATAAATGCCCCAAGATCATTATTGTTCAACTGACCTGGGCCCCAACTTCTCCGCTCTTCCCTCGGTGCGGTGCCTCATAGCCCGCTATCTGAGAGCTGGAGAGTTTCCCCATCTTTTCAGCGAGCTCCCTCCATCGGACTCCCAGCTCAACAGCGGTAGACAAAATTACTGTTTTCTGAATCACCTGCGCCACGAGATTCACAGAGTCCATCTTCAACAGAGCCTGCAGTGGTAAACAGAGAGATAAAGAGTCACAAAACAAGCAGGCACACAACATCAGCATTCAGACTGTGAAATTGTTATAGCATGTTGTGTACATTTTTTTAAATATTTGTTCTTTTGACATTGGCAATTTACCAGAATGTAAACCTATAGTTTGTCTCAACTTACCACCAAGAGCTCATGCAGAAACTTCTTCTTGGTCTTCTCAGCGTGGCAGTCTTCCTTCAGTTTTTCCAGCACGCAGGCCACTTTATCCGCCTCAGATTCAGCGTGCGTCCGTATTATGGTGTCCAGAGACAGTTTGCTGTACCCCAAAGCATCGGAGAACCCTCTCCAGCTGGTTATGTGCTCGGTGACCAGTGTCTGGATGGCTGAGTACATGTAGGTAAGCTTCTTGAAGGGCAGTGTCATGTTGTCCAAGAGGACCTCTGTGGTGATTTGAATGCCAGTGAAGTCCATCACCTGGTCCCTGGTTATGAGCTTAACGTTTTTGCAGTGAACCAAACCAATCCTGCCTCGCAGGAATCCGATATACCACTCCTTTGCTTTCGAGTTACCCACTGACCTCACCGTGTCTTTGGATAGGAGAGCCACCGTGTCCCCCTTGAAATACTCCAGAAGGTAGTCTACACGTGGCTGGCGGAAAACTGTCTTCAGGGCGACACCGTACCACTGTAGCTTCACAGGTCTGTCTGTGAATTTGTTCAAATCTGGAACATTTTCCTCAGCAATGGAAGTGCTTCTCACCACTTCAGTTTGCTTTTCTATGAGCCTCGGAGGTCGTTTTTCTGACCTGATGGGTGCTGCTGGAGGGGAAGGCACGTCGAAATGAGCCACAGCTGCAGCGTTAGAGTCCTGCACTTGTAGATCTAATTTAAAAGGAGTCATTTCTGTGTTACTAGCACAAGACAATGCAACTGGCAGATGCAAAACTGTTCCTATTTTGAGCTGACTTTCTCTCACTTCTTTCAGTTGGTCCTCAGGTTTGATTTTAAAAATCGAGTTTGTGATGCTAATAGCAACATGCAGGTTGTTCAGTTTGTCAGGTTTAAACCCATGTTTTCCCCAAAGCTGCAGCACAAGTGGAGGCACGTTTTTGTTTCCTCTGAAGGTAACTGCAAACGGAAGCCTTGGAGGGACATCCTCATGACCGCAAACTACTATTACAACCTTAAATGACGGATGGATGTACCTGGGACCGTAAACTGCTAATGTGATTTGGCGATGAAGGTAATCCCACACTGATTTAGCAGGAGACTGGATTGCAGATGCCTCTGCCACCGCTATCACATAAAAATGAGTCTTTAGGTCCTGCAACTTCATCTGTAACATCTCTTTATAAATGTAACAGTCGCTCACTTTAAGATAAGGTCCCTCTTTTTTGTGGGACACCAGTCCGACCACAGTAGTCATCACCTGACTCAAAGGGTCGCTCTTCACCTCTCCAGACAGTTTCATCTCCAGAGAGATGCACTCCTTCATGTTGATGTTGCTGAGCACAACCTCTAGAAGTGGACTCATGGTTGTCACATAGTTGTTATTGAGTCCAGGAGGAGGGTTTAGCAGTGCCTTAAGTGTAACTTCCTGGACTTCTCCAGGGGGAACATGACCTTCTGGGATATGGATGCTAATATCCGAGCCAGGCAACTGCACCGAGCCTCCAGTGTGGCCGATCTTGCAGATAACCTGAAAGTCCGTGGCCTGTGTCTGAGCCCAGCCTGGACTCTGGCTCATCAGATTTAAGTCCAGACATGAGCGAGTGAGCTGCCTGTGGCTCAGCCAGGCCATCTTGTAGGCCTCTCTGTCATTCTTCAGCCACTCAAAATCTGGGTTTAGCACCGTCCCTGGTGGTTTGAAGCTGTTCTCCCGTTTCGGCACTTTTTTGTCCAGATCTTCCAGGATGTCGGAAGCGCTTCTCCATCTCCCAGATTTGTTCCTGACTTTGTGTTTCTTTTCCAAAAGCTTCCCCACATTGCCTTCATCTGAAGACGTGCTTATGGCGTCGTCGTCATTTGAGTCCAAATGTTTTTCATTGTCTTGTTTTACATTTGATGTGTTGTAGATGTGTTTGTCTGTGCTGCTGTGTACAATGTCATCTAAGAAAGGATTTGATCTAGAGAGTTTGTTCCAAAAGGGATTTTGTGACTGAGATGGACTTGCAACTTCCGGTTGTATAAGTGGCCACTCGGAGTTCGGGGTCATACACACACCTGTGAAAATAATAAGAATTTGATTAGGACATCTGTTAACGTTATCAGAAGGTTTTGAGATGTAGAGAACAGGCCTCCTCTGCTTTTACCATTAAGGTTGTCACTGGTTGAGGCCTTGTCATCCAGATCAATCAGTGTTCCCTCAGATTTGCTCCGCATGAGACTCCCAACACGATTGAAGGACCTTGCTCTTCCAGCTGCCATATTTTCATCTGTAAACATACAAACTATTTTCTTTACATTTCTTAATCAATCTGCAGCTTTCACTCTTTAATAAAATAATAATGTTACTTAGTCCTATAGCAATGAAGTAGAACAAATATGATTTCCCAATCTATTGAATTTCACTTTTGTCATATTAAAAACTGCAAGAAGAATATTAAAACCCATACTTTTTAATTAAACCCATCTAGGGCTAAAACTATTTATTAAGTAATTGATCCGCTTGTTTACATAAAATAAATTGGCAACAATATTAATGACATTGTCATTGTTGTTGTTCTTACTATTGCAAGAAGAAGCTTTTGAAAAGCTATGTTTTCTTAGTGTCCCTTTCATAGTAAATAGAAAATGTAACTTAAAAAGGTTATATAGGATTAAGTGTGATATGCATTTGTTATACTTTCTGTCCTCTTTACAAAGATGATTAAAGAAAATCAATGGATATATTGATTAAATAAAAGTAATCTTTAGTTTCAGGCCTACACATAACCAGATGTATATTTTTAAATGCTGTGACATGCGACGGAAACTAGTACCTACACAACAAAAGACCTGAGAGTAAGGTTATTGTTTGCTCTAAACTACCCTTAGCACAGTGGGCCTCAGGCTCTTTGCAGTCTGCTACAGGAAAACTGTTTCTAAGCCTGAAGTCTTCAGTCTGTCACTGTTTGCGTAAAAGGACATACCCATTCATGACTTGTCACAGTGAGTCAGTCATTAATAATGTGGTTACTTACACCAGTGCACAAAAACAGGTTGGTCTTGTCAAGCCTATGACACAGTAGTCAGTTCTCTCAGCACTTGTTGCTATGAGCAAAGTGCAGTGACACTGTACTACAGACTGTAATTATGTATATTCTGAGCAAATACTGCATGGTAGGATTATTCACTTTGCACTGTAGCCTACTGAGATTCCTGTAGTAGCCTACACATAATTATATTCAATACCAAATAAACTAATCTGATCACAATCTGGTTCATGTTTGTTTTATTTGTTTAATCAGATTAAACTATTGTCAAACTAACCTGGTATTCATTATTAATCCAGAATAACGATCGCGCAAACATTAAACCTCCAGTTTGTCAAACCACAGCCAACAATCATACTGACATGTAGTCTGACAGCGTCTCAACAGGTGTGTGGATACTCAGAAGTTACACAATAACACGTCTATCCTATGGGAGACTTTCTTTTATGAGAGAGCGACAAGAATAAATACCAAATACGAGAACAGACAACAAAGTTAGATCTTACCGTCGGCATGAGGTGGTTGTAGTTTTGTTTCGGAGAGCTGGCAGGAAAAGAGGTCAGCCCACTATCATTTACACTTGTTCTTTTCTTGGGCGTATCTATGATGTTCACTTCCTTACGTTGCAGCGGTTTACTCTGTTTGCTCTCAGGCACGGAGCGTTTTGGGACAGGGAGTTTGATAATAATACAGGAACCCCGACGGAGGAGTGGCCTCTCTCGGTTTAGAACTACAGTACCCAAAATGCACCACTCTGTTTACGCACGAGACTTACAACACCTGAAACTGAGCGATACCTGCAGTTTCGACTGGAGTTTGATCTTAGTGATAAGCATACGAACAAGCCTGCAAAAACATGCTCACTTTGTTTCAAGGTTACTTATTGGACACACAACAAACAAGATTAACCCACCAAGTTAGCAATTAGCCTAAAGATACAATATTATATACATTTACTCTGAATGACCTTGTGAACGCAGCATTTGGAGAGTTAGTCAGTGAAAGCAGGTCCTTATACTTGATGCAGTACATTAGTAAGCCATAAATAACAGCATAACTATGCCTGTTTCTTCTTATTGATTTGTCATTGATCAACTTATTTCAGTAAGAGAGATAGTTCAGTTTGGTTGTCATTATCAGTGTTTTGAGTGACCTTTATCTAAAGTTTAGATCAAAGCCAAGATGAACTAAGGGTTCATCTCATCAAGGAAACAAGTCCTAGCAGCTTTATACAGATTTACTGTGATGAATGACTGAATAGATCACTAATGGATATTGTTGTTGGATATTTAATCGTCATGGAAATAATGCAAGAAAATCATTCAAAGGTAATACTTTATTATCTCAAATTTGGAGAAAAAAAACTGTGTTGCAGCAGCATGTAAAATAAAGTATTGCACATTATAAGAAATAAGAAAAGAGTAGAAAAAAACTATTATACAAAAAAAAAGACAACGGAACTAAAAGAGTGAAATTCTAAAACTTGACAGTGCATATAAATAAAATGTAGATTATGAATATAAATCAAATGTAGACTGACAAATAAAACACTATTGAAGGGCATATGAAATTAGATATAAATGTAAAATGCACAGTGAAAAGATAAGTCCAGTTAACAAAAGAGAAGCTATGGAGCATGAGTTCTCTGCCAGCCAGAGGCGAGTTGTTATAAAGTGGTGTTGCTGTTGGCAGGAATGTTTTCCTGTATCTCTCCTTGTATTTCAGCTATTTACAAATGTGTTGCATGCCAAAGTGTATGAAAAGTAATAACCTCATCTACCCATTTAAAGGAAGCCTACTGTTTGTTTTACAACTTTTATCTTTGTCGATGCATATCCATGCTGAAGTTTTAAATGTCCTGTCAGAGCTGTGGTCTTTGGATGCAGGCCCTGGCATCCGAGCTCTAAAGGAATGTAAGTAAGCACTCTTGAGTAGATCATGAATTTTCATGTAGCCAATGTGTTCAGTGGCAGCAACAGACTGGACTACAAGACTCATTAAAATCCCCCTACTAGAAAAGTAAACAAAGTTTGTATATACTTCTGTTGTTTTTTTAGCTAAATGTCTCTTTGTTTTACATCATTCATTCAAACCGGAGCTGTTTCTATGTAGCCTGTTTTAACTTGGATAATATAAAACTTAACAGCCACAATCTGCCCACCTCTCACATTCCACCAAAACACAGTTGCAATCATGTCACTGTCAGCACCTACTTTAGGATAGAGAATCTAAAGCAGAAGACAGATGTGTGAGCACATCCTGCACCCTTGTGGCTGATTTCAGAATATGGCAATAGCATGCTCTTCGTGATTTCTGTTTTTAACAAATCTTATAAAAAAACAAAAAACAACAATAAACTAATCCAATACTTAATGCCTGTGTATCCAAAGCCTAATATAGCTTATTCATTACATTACATTACATGTCACTTGTTAGCAGTGTTGGGACTAACGCGTTACAAACTAACGCGTTACTGTAACGCGACTACCCTTTGTGGTAACTAATAACGCTGCTAGTTGCCTGTTCCCATTCAGTAACGCCGTTACAGTTACTGTGATTTTAATGGGTGCGTTACTGCGTTACATTATGTGATCCAATGAATCTCCCTTCGGATGTAATTTACAGGCCAATACAATGATGTCCTCTCACAGCACCATGGAAAAGTGGAAGTGACCAGAGAGGAGTGATGATTGGTTAACGGCGGGGTAACACTTCAGGGTAAGCCAATCAGAGACAGAGTTGGGCGGGTCTTGCCTTATGGGGAAAATACACAGACACACAAACACTTGCTAACACACACACATACACGGCAACGCCCACCACCAGCACAATGGCAGATGCAAATATCAGCGAGAGCAGCAGCACATTTACAACTTGGAGATTACTTATAAGGCTGAAAGCACCTCTTCTTAAGTTTATCCACCATTATTGATTTTGTTTATGCTAAATGGCCAGATGTGAGGTAAATTATTGCACTGTTAGTTTGTTTTTGTGAGGCTGAAAATAGTTTGTTTGTCTTCAGTGTCAGTCTGACAGTTTATTATGTATTTAATTGTTACTGCCAAAATAGTGTAGTTCTTGTTTAATTGTTACACTGTCAAAAGAGTGTAGTTGTTTTTATTTCATATTGCACTACAAGTGCACTACTTAGAACTTGATTGTTGAGGCTACAATAAAGATGCCTGTCAAAATGTCTAAACATATCTTTTGTGTTTTATTGTTCCACAACATTTCATAATGATAATTGCTACAATGATGGGGAGTTGTCTTTTCTCTTACTGTGCCACAGAACAACACAACAACTTGTATTTGTATTGTTATTATGTTTAAAGTAAAGTAACTTGTTACTAGTTACTTTTATAATTGAGTAACTAATAAAGTAAATAGTTACTTTTTGAGAGCAGAAACTATAACTATTACTAGTTACTTTTTTTAAGTAACTTGCCCAACACTGCTTGTTAGACGCTTTTATCCAAAGCGACTTACATATTCAATACTGTGGGCAATCCCCACAGGAGCAATTTGAGGTGAAGTGTCTTGCCCAGGGACACAACGATATGCTGACTGCAGTGGTGGTAGACTGCAGTCAGCAGTGTGTAGACTTGTAAAACTAAATTCAAACACATACATGCTGCTGTTTAATCTTTACCATTTCGAAATGACTAAACCTTTTTAATTATGAAGAAGTCAGAGAGAAACTGTTCATATTGTGTATCTACATTTTGATACATTGATTGGCCTATGCTTGAAAGTAACTTCACTTTGCTGCCTCTTCAAAAGTTACATATTTGTGCCACTTGGTGGAGCCATTTCTCCATCATTTATTTGTTAAGACTTGTGTGTGGTTTATATATTTTTTTCATCTAAAACCCAAGAGCTGTAGCCAATCAACCATGTAGGCATTATCTGCTCAGTCAACCCCATTTTAAAAAGCCTGAATAAAGTTGTAACTTGGAATTCTCACTTGATATTTTGTTGGTTAATTGATGAGCAAAGTAGATGCCATTCAATTACCTATAGATGACTCACTGTTGCAGCTATCTTTGTAATAGTCAACCTTAAAACTCCTTCAGTATATATTGCAATAGGGGTATCCATCCATCATTGTCATAGTGATTAGAAAGCTTTGAAACCTGTTTGTAAAGGCTAGGACATTTGTTACAAAAATACAACTTTTAGCTCCAACAAAGCCAACAAAACATAACTAATATTAAGAAACTAATTTCACTTTCACCAAGGTGTTGGATGATGTCTCAACTCCTGCAGAAACCTGCATCCTGAATGGAGCAGTCTGTTACTTTGGGCCATAGTTCTCTTTAATCCTGTATTTATTTTATAGACACTTATGTGATGCATTCATTCAATCTAACCATAATCAGACCTCTGTGAGGTTCAGTCGGCAGGCATTCCACTCAGCGATCAGACAGGTGAAACGCCACCTGTGACGTAAATGATCTAGATTGCTGAAATCATTGTATAAGGGCACCGCTGTCAGTGTTGCAGCAATTACTGTTAATTATTTTTGACTAACCTCTTAGCCTTGTCAAATTGCCTTTCCCGGGAGATTGGTTGGTTTGATGACAATGACAGTGCGGTTGGTGGTTTTAACCACAAAAATGCATCAATAGCGAGGGGTGTTATCAGAGCACTGATTTTGTGTTAGAAAACCTACATACAAATCCTCACACCTATTGGAGCTGGAGCCTCAATGAAGCTTTATTGAAGGCTGTGATTAAGCTTGATTTTATAAGGCAGAATACAACCTAATAATCCCTGATGCATCCAAATGTCTATCAACCAGTGTAGGATAATGTTATTTCCCTTTTGTGTTGATTGATAGATCAAAGCTGGGTTTGCCTGCTCACACACTACATGCTCTGACCCAAGCTGTTACCGAGGCCTTTATCCACAGTTGGCAGCTTTGCTTTATTCAAATGAGGGTAGGGACGGAAATCTCCTTAGAGGACCAGGTGAGTGGGAAGATGTTAATAACATGCCAACACAGAGTTGTGCACTCTCAAGACATAGGCTGAAAGGACTGTGTAATACTAAATGATCCCTTTATAACCGTTCATAACTTCAGTCTTCTGTTGAGGCGGTTGAAAAGTTCAATGCTAATTACTTTGTGTGCAGAAATGTATGTCTTCTCTCATATGTTTGAAGCCAGTTTGTGTGAAATATATATTAATAAACACAGTGTGATAATCGTTGTGATAAATATAGTATATCAATTTATACATTGTTGAATATAATGCTCCCAGGTTTCTGTCTGTTTACAAAAATGTATTATTTATTTTTACCAATTACTTTACAAATAATGCAATCTTGCCTGGAATTTGAAAACACTTATCCTTCCTAAATCTGTACTAAACCATAACAAAAACGATAATTTGGCAGACCTTATGCTAAATAACAAACTTGACAACATAGCAAGGTATTTATGTTTCCCCATGGTTATTTTAATTGTAATATATTCTCCTCCTTGAGTGGTGGAAAGCCTTTGTGTATCTGAATGTACTGACGAAATGTATACTACTCCAAATACTAAACTAAATTGGATGGCACACTTACAAAATAAGCTTGTACGTATACATATTATCTAACAATTTCTTTCTGTAATCATTTGTTTTTTGAGTAACACAATGTAACTGTGCTGCAGGCCTTAAATGTTTCCCTATGCCAGAGGGCTTCAGTAAAGAAACTAAAATACTTCTGGACTTTGGCTTTGACTAAAGAAATACTGCCTTTCCTGGGTAGGACAAAAAAAATCTTAATTGTAAGTTTCTTCTGTACGTAGCTTGGATTCTTTTAGAAATTAGACTTTATTGTCATTGCAGCATTGTGTGCTTGACTGCGTCGTCATTGAAAGAGTATGAACAGCGTAGAGGAAGAACAGGATCCAAAGGTGGAACTTTATCCCACTGAGTATGTGTACGTTTCTGGACTTTTAGTGTGTCAGAGGATGACAATTGAAAGTAGAGAGGGAGACGAAGGTCAACTACTGTGATTGTCACTATCATTATGGTGGGGTTTTTCAGAAAGCCCAGTTAGAGAGTGAATATTCTTGGCTCTGGAGAGATGTCCTGATGTACTGCACCTAAAAAAGCTGTCCTCTGTATTGGAGAGAGACACCTGTAGGTACTTTTACTTTTATTTTTCCTATTATTTGAAACGTTTTGAAAGAAAATATCACTTGATTACTTTTAGTTCTAATCAGATTGGGCTTCAATCCTGTCTGAAATAACACTAGAACCTCAAACAGTAAATTGCTGGTGAAGGGGGAGGAATTTTGGACTTTTTAATCGCTGTTGGTTCAACCTAGAAGCACTAGATGGCGCTGCAGAGCTGTGCATTGAAAGATGTCAGACAGAAGTTTGAAAGATACTGACTTTAGGTTAACGTCACCGTAAACCGTACAAAAAGAAAACGTACTAGGCCTACTTAAAGTAATACGAGTAGCCTAATAGAAGGGCTGATATTTTCCAATCTTATCATTTTTTCTTTAAACACAGTTTAAATAATGACTTGAATGTCAGTGCGCACAGTATCATTTTATTTTATGGGCATACATGTGATGCGTTGAAACCCAAATAAAACATTTCAATGGTGAAAACTGGGGTTATCTCTATTATCAGTTTTAACTGACATAAACAATAAAAAACCCAAAGCTGCTTGCTTGGATAAAAACGTTGATAATAAATACATGAAATCTGTTTTCGTTTTCTGAAAACGTAAACTTTGAATTTTTTGTAGTTAATAGCAAGTGATCAAGTAAGCGAAATCTTAAAACAAGACTCCTCGCCAAATAATTATATTTTCATAAATTGTAATACGCAAACAAATATTTTTCACATTACTTTCAATAATATACACTTTTATCTGTGAACACTAAATATAATGTGCATTCATTACCAACACAATACGGAATAACACTTCAAATGTGTGCGTCATTTTAGGATGTCTGCTAAACTAAAAAAGTTTGATTACCATGGAAGAAACAGCAACCCTGAATTATTATATTATTGTTTTTCTTGAACAACCAAAAGAGGATTGACAGCAAGAAGACGGGGAATTAAGTGAATTACGTGCTTTTTATGCTTCAAATATTGAATAAAGATAAAGTGATGGGTTAACATGTTCAGGCGGTTTGACCTGTGTTCACTTTGCCCTCAGGAATTTGATGTTTTATTTTAAAGCTCAACCGAAAATCTGACAAAGACCGGATATTGTGCATTATTTTTATCGTATTTTTTAATGTTCTATTTAACGGTTTTAAATCTTTTTTGAAATGTTAAATAATTTCTGTATGAGGCCTCGATCTTGCTGCAGGCCCCTTTCCACCTTCACTGTAAACACATGTTAAACCAGCTGTACACGGAAGTCATGAAACGCAACACCTGTTATTTCAATCATAATATTAAAAAAGAATACATAATGTGACACAAAAATATGTAAATTCAAAAATGTTTTCTGCCGTCCAAACATAGATTTTCTCGACTCAACAATCAAACAAACGTGAGTCGATCAAGTGCTTCTGAATTCATACTGACTTTATTGAGTGGCTTACATAAAAAGCCATTATCGGAGGGAAAAAAATATCATTGTAAAATTAAAATCACTTTACAACATGCGTACTTAAATTAAATGAGTGGGTAAACAGTAAATTATTTCAGAACCTTACAAATAAATTCAAAGTGCGCCTAATGATAGACCCCTAAATACAAGAAAACTCGAGGTTAAATATAACTCCCCACAATACATTTCATATGTCAAAGAAAAATCCAAGTACATTTCCTTATATTTTCAAATATTTACTAGAGTCCATATACAACTAGAAATACCTATACAAAATCGTCTCCTGGACAAATACATTACTCACCTTTACATTGGTCTGTAATTATTCTAACCTACATTTCTCATTATGTACAGTACAACACATTTTGCAGCGAAGTGTAAGTTACCTCGCCACTTACAAACTTGACTTGACGCACATACTGTAGGCTGTTGAATAGCAATATGTGATATAAACCTATAACTGCTCTTCCATTATCAAACGCTTGATAGGATCATACAGATAAAACGAAGCTATCCCATCCCGAATAGTTTTTACCACACTCTACAGGTATTTGTTACGAGCAGTCCATCCACAGGGACACAAATGAACAATTTCTCCTGCTCGATAATAAAGTGCCAGAGTTTGGTTTTGAACAATATCTATGTCAGGAGTAGCACAACTTTTCCGGCCTACATTTTTCACAGCAGTGTTAATAATATATGTTGCTTCTTCTATCCTGGGAAATTAAACATCAAGGTAGAATTCAGGAGTTTGAGTTGTGCCCTGTTCCAGTGTGCCCACAATAACGCATTCACACCGCAGAATTAATCAGAAGTTTCTGATGGTACAGCTATGAAATTATGTAATTAGTAGTCTTAAACACTTGGAAAAAGTCAAAGAAACGTAGTGGCCTATTTTCTCATTGAATGACAACACTCATTTTGAAGCATTACGCATACAGCAAAGTATGTCCACTTCAGTGTCTTCTCGGACAGTCCCGTCACAACACTTTGTTGTTTTACAGTTTTGACTTCATTGAGGGGAGTTTTAGAGGCCGTTCATGCCGACCCCCTGGTTGGACTCAGGTGGGTGCAACAGGTCGGGGGAATGGCACGGAGGGCTGCCCGGCGCGCTGTGCTCGCTGTCGGTATCACTCCCCCTCTTCCCTCCGCTGCCCCCGGAGCCAGAGCCGGCGGACCCTCCGGCGCTGTGAGTTTTTACATGTTTGCTCAGGTGGTCGCTACGCATAAATCTCTTGTTGCACACCGGACAGGCGAATCTTTTCTCCCCGGTGTGTGTGCGTAAATGTCGCTGGAGCTCGTCGGAGCGTGTGAACCTCTTTCCGCAAAAGAGCCAGTTGCACACAAACGGCCTCTCACCGGTGTGCCACCTCAAGTGCGCCTTTAGGTGCGACGTTTTCCCGTAAACCTTCCCACAGCCAGGGATGTGACAGCTGTGGAGACCTTTCCTCCGGAGGCTGGCGCCCGCCGGTCCCAGTCTCTCCGCCTCCTGGCAGTTTGGACAGTCGCAGGTGGCTCTGCCGGAGTACCGCCGGGCAGATGACCTCGGAGACCCCGCTAAAGATGCAGGTGGACCCCCGGAGAGCATAGTCCCCCCTGCACCGGCTAATGGAGAGGGGCTTGTGTCCTGATAAGAGGATAGCACCGGCTTGAAACCGTCCATCAGATGCTGGCCGGTGGACAACAGGTGTGGAGAGGGACTTGTACTGAAGGCAGAGTGACTTAAACTCGAGTAATCAGAATTATATCCGCCCAGGGGAGAGTGCAAGGAGGTCTGGAGTCCACCGGAATGTAAGGAGGATTGTAGTGCTGCTCCATTAGGGTTTTGAACATCAATCCATCCCGTTCCCACGTCCCACCACGCCGAGGCTCCGGTGGTCCCGACCTCTCCTGTGGGGATACCGGGATGAGACGATTTGAACCAGGACTCGTAGGGATGCGCGACACTCATCCTCGGGTAGATGCCCTGCAAACTGTCCACTGAGGTGTGCACCTTCGAGATAAAGACTGGCTGGTGGCTGGTGTCTTGACCGCCCCCCGAAACGGATGCTTGGAAAACAGAATAATCGTTTCCAAAGTGTGAACCGGGCGAGGCACCAGACGTGAGGGAAAAAGCACTGGATCCGGAGGAGGTGTTGGGGCAGAAAGAGTCCGAGATGCCAGATCCATTGCGGGACACCCCGTAGCCGGACAGGCCGGATCCGAGGCTGCAGCTGCTCGCTGTGGCTCTTTTCCACGGGTGGAAGCCTTTTCCAAAAGACGAAACGGAGTTATCCGAAATAGTTGATGGTGAGGGGCTCGGGCTCCCTATTTTGTTGCATGTTGCAGCTAACATGGCTAAAGGAGTCGATCCTAATCTCGGCTCCTCCTGAAAGGACAAGACAAGTTGTGAGTGACTGGTCAGTTCAACAAGTTTAACAGGTTCATCACACACATTTCTATGCAAAATGTCAGCTCAAAAGACGATGGTAAGTTAGTTAACTTCTTCCCAGTATTAAATCGAATTAACTTTTATATTAAAACAAATGTTTTAAAGTTTACAAATCTTTACAGAATAATATTATCACTTCCTACCTGGACGAATAGAAAGTAGACAACTGAAACGCGACACACAGCGCTTACAAATGCATGCCAAACAGGACACCAAGGAAAACATGCGTGTTTTTCGAGCATCAGGTCAAACTTCTATCCAGTCTACAGAGCCTCAGCTTTCTCATGCGAACCGCTTGCTGAAAATATAACCAACGCACTGCCTTCGCTGCTACTTTGCGGCTGCTGTAAATTTAATCCCTCTTCGCCGGACAATGACACGAACTAATTAAACCAGTAAGAAAGTCCTTTCGACTCACCCCTAGAAGTGAAGTTGCCATCACACAAAAACACTGCCCTCCTCAGAGGATCTTTTTATATTTATGAATCAGAGCACTGTTTTTTTTAGAGGTGTGCAATACAATGATGCGTTCCGCCCATTCTTCCACAATTGTAGGCTCCTCTCCGGCTTTGAAGTGCCGCTGTGACACGGGCGACCAATCAGCGGCTCCGTCCCGCAGCACTGCCACATACTACCGTGAGGTCATCAATAGAGCGCCTCAGACAGCTCTCCACCCCCCTCCACCCCCCACCGCCCCCTCCATAATAAAAGACAGCGGAAGGAAGGCAAAGTTAAATGAGAGTGAATTAGGAAGGAGGAATTAGGGGGCCACTTATTGAAATTTTACAGAACATCACGTTCCATAAATTTAAAGAAAGCCGGATGATGACCTGTGCTTGGTGATCTAGCTGGCTGTAAATACAAAGGGTTGGTAAACGTAACTACACCGTCAAGAAAAAGATGCACAGCCATAATACTTTAATTACAATTAAACTCAGATTTTTAAGTTACTTTGACTATTTTCAAATTCCTCAATCATGCTGCTTAATGTAGCAATTGATATCCGTTGGAAGTGTCATGTCAACTCTTTTCCCAAGTATAAACATTAGTACAACTTTAACTGGGTCAACCTCACGTCATCCTCTGCATTGTATTTATTTAAGTGTATATCCTGTTCGGCTGCTCAGGTGTTTTATTTTATTTTCTAAAAGCCTCATAGTTGTATTCTTCATTTTTACTCATCTTAGAAACGTATTTAGCTGGTATAAATCACCCAAAAGGATTTTGCAAGTTTTAACTTCTAAAGAGTTAATATACACAAACTATTACACACGATATAAAGGCTGCATTGTTCTGGTCTTGAACCTACACGTCTCAAACTTTCACATTACTGTAATTGCGTTCAATTATCTTAACAGTTTTGATTAAAACTGATGCTGCATTCCGGCGGAGGATTATTCATTTTATTATTATTAGTCTAAAACAACCGATGATGATGATGATGATGATGATGATGATGATGATGATGATGATGATGATGATGATGATGATGATGATGCAGAAGATGATGCAGAAGATGATGCAGAAGATGATGAGGGGTCGATGTAGTTGACTCTGAATGATTTTCACCATCAAGATTCTAAAGTAGAATTTCTCAGGACGGTTTATTGGCAATAGACTGTTTTTGCTGCAGGTTGACTGAGATTATTTGTTAGACTAAGTGATTGCACTCTGTGTCAGAGTGAAAATAAAATGATAAACTTGTTATATTGAATTGGTTTATCACTCTGCCACTGACATTTAGTTAAATCTACGGAGAACGCTCCTGTTACATAATAAGGACTTGTAGGCAAAACGTTTGTTGAACCCTGGGACTCTCTGTGGGCGCTATTAGCATGCAGGGCGCACTGGGAGCATACATTTCATTTGAATTTCAAATTTAATAACGCAGGAGGTTTTTAATCATCCGCAGTTTTATTTGTTTGATATTAACATGCTTATTGACCGGGTCTGTTGACCAGCTTGGTCATTACAGGACAGGGAAAAGTTAATTAAAACGACCAGGGATTATTCATCACATCATCTGCCTAACCCATGTCGCTCCCTTTATTACACAGCGTGATAGATGGACTATCTGATTAATTCTTGTGTTTCTAGGATTGGACAACAGCATTTTGGATTAATTTGCTCTGCTTTACCTTCAGGTGTAAAACATGAAGGAGCTAAAACTGAAACAGCCGAAATTATTCATAATGTTGCACATTTCAAGAACAACTCCGAAACAGATTCAGCAACATTGTGCATGCAGTATTTTAAATGAATAATCTTACACCATGCACATGTAAAATCAAGTTGCTAAAATTTAACAATATACAAAGATACATTTGACACATTTCGGACATTGATTGTAATCACTTATTAAATATATTTTAAAGGTGTTTTTTTAACGTGTTTTCGCTTGTAAATTATTAAAGGGGGAAATAAAATCAACGCTAGGCTTTACATTTATATGAAAGCAAGGACAGATTTTAAGATAAACGGAAAAGCATAAACGCACACATTCACTTAGCGTATTGACGTTGGAGATTAGGTGGAACTTGCTTCGATCTGTTTTCTGCATTCATTATTTTATTTCCTTTAAATCTAACCAATCACAAAACATATCGAAAATCATAGTAAGCTGTGAACATTATGTAACAGCCTTTAAAGGCGAATGAAATGTGACAAAGTAATGACGAGAATAAAACCTACATACCGTGCTCCTCCGCTCCGCAGCGCATTGATTGACCCTCGACGTTTGCTCTCAGCAGAATAAAACACAACATCTCCTGCTGCCGGTGTGACTGTGCACCAGATAAATGTTACACTGGCACTTAAATTAAGAATAACCACCGAATCCGGTTTCTGCACTCAAAGAGGTTTATATAGATGCACGTATTATTTGTGCATATAAATCGAGTATATATTTAAGCATGCGATAATTAAACACCTGTGAAAGATCAAACTGGTTTTCCCCTTTCCTCTTCCTCCTAGTGGGGATGGTGATTCACAATATTATGCGCAATAGGGATTTTACGCATTTGGAGAGCAGGGTATTGGCTCTAGCTACAGGGGACATGTTGGCCTCCGGTGACAAATTACTAAGCGATCATACCAGCAAGACTGATGTCAGAGGTCAGTGTGACAACTGCTCGACAGGAAACGTCCTGCTGCTGAAGCTACAGAGGTACAAGATATATTTAATCCTAGTGCACTTTAACATGGGATTGTCTAATTTATTCTAAGAGCACTACATATCCAAAAAAAAAAAAAAAACCTTTTGTTGCCTGTTGCGTTCAGCAGCATTGGGGTCGGTCCTAGTTCATGTGGTGTGCACAGGTTGTTCTTATCGCACGGCTGTAACTGTAAGACGCATTGAACAGATGTCCCCATTGAAGGCTTTCTACACACATGGGCTATATTACCATCATGAAATCAAACTCAAAACCTGTCCCTTTCGCCACCATAATGACCGAGTTATTCTGGGCCGCTGAGCACGAACAAAGTGTGTTCAATATTGCGTGCTGCAGAATCACTCCGCTTAGAGCCGCGGAGAAAGGAGTCAACCCGAGATGCAAAAATGAACTTTAATGTGATGATTTACAAAGCAACTCGGTAATCTAAAGGCCATCTTTTTCAAACCGATTTTCTGGAAAAAACCGGGAGGTAATCACGAGTGAATCACCACCAATTAAAAGAACGATGGTGCTCAGGGTGCATATAGTCATACTTAGGCTATTACAAACAGTAATTCAACGTTTAAAAGGGTGTATTTTTTAAAATCACTCACAACCATTAAGAAACATATAGGCTAATAGTAGGTACATTTAGTACACTGGTATTATATTAAAACATATGGATGGATCTGACTGTTGCTCCATCAAAACATTGTTACTGTCCTAACAGACAGTATGAGTAAAGTATGCAGAGAGTAAGAGAGCAGGGTCTGTTGGTTGTTGTTTTCTATGTTCACCAGGAGGTTGGAAAGAGCAGATGTCCGTCTGCACTGTGAGCTGCCAAGTGGGTCCGAAGCGGGCGGCCACAGACACAAGGGCCCAAATGGTGTGACAAAAGATGTGCAGGAAGCCCCTCTCCGCCTGGGTGAGCCACAGAGAGGGTCTCCCCTCTCTGCCAGCCTGCATGGACACTCTCAACACGAGCCAGAGTGGAGGCAGCAAAGCCATGTGTTGCCGGTTGGGATGCCTGGTACAGCAACACTCATATTCACACAAACATAAACACACATGCATATGCAGGAATGTGCAAATACAGGCCAATACCATCCTCAACTGCCCTCAATGCACACTCACACTTGTCAGCCATAAAGCATACACATATTAAAGCTTTTTCTGAAACCTTCATAGCAAGTCAGCTATTTTCAGGGTCACCTTTATCTCTTAAATGAGCTGCTGACAATGACGCAAAAATATCATGACATGAATATTAATGTTTGAGTACAGCAGGAAAAATTGTAAACAAACATAAATAACCATCCATATCTAACTTAGAGACGGAGGGCCGTTTCTCCTGAAAGGGTCATGAACAGTGGGTGAAGAGGCCCTGAAAGTGTTCCAAGCACAGGTGTGCAGCATGGCCTGTACTGAAGGGGTGCACTGAACCATAAAAAATGATATAAATGTCTGGCAAATAAAATGGCTAGTTAACAATCTTTTGACTGCTCTAACCTCTGAGCCTTTGTCGGGTATCGATCAGGCAGCTGTTCCTGGCTTTGTCTGGCAGGATGGGAGCATCTGGTTCCTCTTGGGATGAATGGAGAGAGCCGCCAAAAAACTTTCTTCTGCCTTTCAAGTTGTGGCAGTCGGGAGCAAAAAATCAAAACAACAAGCTGTCCATTACCTCCTGTAGGTCAAAAATATATTTACTATATTCACATAACATACAATCATAAAATGAGCTCTTCAGGCAGCTTGAAAGTTTTAATTTAAAGTTGCTTGTTATATTTAACAACCCCCGGCGCAGGCTTCTTTGTTAGCAGTCACATTGTTGGTTTACATGGAAACCATGTAAATGGTAATTTAGATGGGCATAATTTCCCCCTTTTATTAAGATAATTGTATGTTCGATAACGAATATCCTTAGATTTGCAGTGGGTGTCATATGATGGGTCTTGTCATGCAAATATGTCAAGACAGGGTGCTAATGATCAGCCTCAGCACCTGTCAGTCAGAGCACGCCTGGCGGCAGAGCGTTGGCTTTCTATAACCAGGACTTCAGGTTATATGGCTGCCTCCTGTAAGCACTCCACAATCCACCTCTTCTCTCACCAAAAGGAAATATATTCTTATTTTCAAGATAGAGTTGAATAATCATTTGGGCATTTGTAGGATAGCCTCTGTGAATGTTATGATCTTTATTTCCCAGGCTGAGATGATAGAGTTTCAAACCTGGCTTTTTATGATAAACAGAGATAACAGTGTGTTTTGGCCCGATTTGGCTTGACTGCTACATCTGCAGGCCATGAGGTCTTCTTATTGACTTTCACTGAGCCCAACATTGCACTTTGTCAGTGTGAGCGGCAGTCTAAGAGACAGGCGGGTGAGGCAGTCATACAAAGTGAAGTACTTAGGATTAGCCCAGGCTCTTCAAGTTTCAGTAATTATCCTCCTGGAGGCATTCTTGCTGTGTTGGATAATAATGAAAGTCCGGGTGTACGCCTGTCACCTCTCAAGTGTGGGTGGAGGAAGCATACGAGAGGCGCAGGACGGATAAATGTTTGCTTTGCTGTTATGTCATCCGAGGAGCACAAGAGACAAACCTGCATTGTTGGCTGAGCGGAGATGAAGCTGCACAAACAAACTGATTTTCTTCTGCTTGACATGTGACACACAACTTCATGAGTAGCTGTGGATGTGATAATGGAACATGTTCTCTAAAGGTGATACTGTGTTCTGAGATCAAGTGTAATTACCAAGTGTCAGGTGTGTGTTTTTCATAAACAAATCAGGTAATACACGGTGTATTTGTTGACTGTGAGTATCATCTGATTGGCGTTGATTACATTTATGAATATTAAATCATCTTCCTCTTTTGTCAGATATTCACGCCGGAATATCAATTTTTCCCCCATTCCTGACATGTTGCTTCAGTTTATTTATCAAATTATCCTAAAAGTTTTACTCAAGAGCATGTTTGACTAAAGGCCCTTCAATCCAGCATAGAAAACACAATGCTTTAATTAAGAGTCAGTCCGATTTCCCAGAGGGGAGATTGTCGTCTTCCATTAACTTAGTTTATCATATAATAAAGAGGTTGCCTTGTCCTTCTCTACCCAGACAATTGGTTTTAATCAGCCAGCAGGCCTTTCATGGCTGATAATTTATGCTAAATTGACAAGGGTGGAGGATATCACAGAAAATCATTATGACAGGGCTCAGGTCACTGCCTGTCACCATCTTGTTTTATCCTGTCCATCGAGCTCACGGGCAGCAACAAAATTTAGAAAATAAATGTGATGGAAATATTAGCTTGCCAGACAGCTTACCTCACGTCTTCCAAATAATAATTTTAAATGGATTTCATTCATCCTGTGAAGGTTTTGAGCACATGGTTGCTGTAGCCATTGAGTAATAGGGTATATATGTCTATTGTCCACAGACTAAACAACACATTGACACAAAGCTACAACTGAAAATATCTCAATGGGTAAAATGTAAATGGGTAAAATCAGACGCATCAAATAACCAACAGCATATTCTTCTGATAAAATAAATGGCTTTACTGTATATTATATAAAATTGGGTTGCTACAATGAAAAATGCATGTATGTGTAACAAAAAAGCCACAACACACAGCAACAGATTATCCCGGTGATTGCACGGCGGAGACCAAAAATGTCTGTTTCGACTTTGTTTTTTAAGCGTGGTCTCTGTGAAGTGTGAAAGTACAAATTGTGATTTGAAGTGATGGGGGGGGGGGGGGGGTTGAGGTGTGGTGAAGAGAGGGAGTCTCGAGATGAGCATGAGGAGGAAGCAGGGACACACTTCTCGCCTTGCAATTTAATCACTGTATACCCAGGGAAGTATTGACAGTTGTCCTGTGGAAGCTATTAAAGTTGCTGTCCAAGGTTAAATGAAATTGCAGTTTATCAAGGCAGCATTGAGAAAATAAGGGAATCTGTTCATGGCTGTTGATTAATGTGGAGCGTGATCAACACAAGGGGTTCATTAAGCTATACATCAACAGGGTAATTTAACATGTCATCGAGCCTGCTGTCGCTCCCCTTCACACATTCCGTGCATTGTGTATGTTCAGTGTGTGTGTGTTGAAATCAAGAAATCTGACCTCACATTTTGAGACGTGATTGTGCCTGTACGCCTTTGTGTTTGCATGATCGAAACTTTTGAATGCCTCCTGATACAACACAGAATATGGCATTACATTAATCGCTTAAGTTAGGGGAATCATTGAAACATAGCATGAGAGATTTGAATTCATGTGCCAGTTTTCAATCAAGTATCTGCCTGAAGGCTTAGTTCAATGGGAAACTCGGGCACTTCGAAAAATGTTGTGATTTCTTACACAAATTGGACTGTTTTTCTCTCATCTCTTCTTATCCTTTATCAGCATAATGTCCATCTCATCACATCGCTGCTTTGATCACTTGTAGTTTCACAGCAGCTGAGCAGCATACATAAAGTTATGCTAATCAGGCCTGGGACCGAGAGCTGTGTTTTTTTTTTTTTTGCCTGGTGAATTTGTTTACTGGTGGATAATTGATGGTGCTTGAGGGACAGGCGTGAGTCGGACATGAATCACGGGCGACATGGCTCACGATAAGGAGCTGAAAGTCGCCTGTAATTAAGCCGGGCACTAGAGACCAATTGTTTGCGGAATGATTTGGTCGGGGCTAATTGACACTAATTGTTTAATCAGATTTTCTTCCCCTCCATACTGAAAGCAAGTGTGCTCTCCAAGCACCTCAACCAACACAGCGGTGAAAGAAGCTCTTAAAATGAGATTATCAAGGGGGCTGGCGATGGTTGTAAGTCTAGACGTCTGTTTATAACATCTTCAAATGCTGCAGAGCTGTCATATTTAGTCGTGTGCACAAGCAACTACAAGAAATGCACGTTAACATGAATTTAACCCCAGATTTGGACGTGGTGTTTGACTATTTCTATGCATTATTTATCCCTTCATATAGGAATGTGAAGCAAGTGTAATAATTCCACTGTAATAAATAGTTTTAGTGTTTAAGAAACACATGATGGACATGTCTTTGATATCTTTCTGTTATGAATGGTGACATCACCCAAAAGTGTTTTGGTTGATGTACTTGTGTGCACAGTTACCAGGTGCTACGTTGTTGAACAGAGCAGATTTATGACATTAGGAAAAGGCTCATAAATTAGCGCATTAATACCCATGATCCTCTCACACTTGCTACAGGCACTGTCCCGTTAGTTTACAATTGCACATGAGCTAAAATTGCAACACCGACTAAATTAAAATAAAGAACATTGCACTGACACCATTTTGGAAGAAAGGCAGATCCTTGTTTTTTAATACCTGTATTATTTTATGAGAGTGGGTAAGAATCAAAAGCACAAAAACTGACATATATAGCTGATTTAGCTATAGTGACTTTGCGTTGTTTGGTAATCTGATGATGTTGTTTACTGATACAATTGAGAATTTGAGTGATACATAAATGCACTGGCATAAAATCTTGGAAGTGATGGGATCCATTAAGGCGTACTGCTCTTTTGGTGTGAATTCAGCTCCTAATCCAAGTGAGCACTCACTCATTTTACATGATACCGTCCTGTCTGCTCCCAAAAAGTGTTGACACACAAATCATGTTTTTATGTATGCTAACTGCTAAGCTAATTCAATGCTGCATTTTCCACTATATTTTGCCCTCATCCTGATTATTGAATACAGTCAAGAAATAAACAGTGGTTCTGAACAAATACACAATAAAGAACATGTACACTTTATGTCAGGTTAGACATATTATAAGTCCACAGTACATGCCAAGAGCTGTTATAGTAAGATTAAATGATGAAGCGGAGCAGATAATTAGAGACAAGTCTTCCTTCTCTATCTGATTAAATACAGCAAGTCTGAGTAACGAGCTGGTGATGGGTGGAGCTGAACACGTGAACATGAGATCTAACATCATTACATTTAACGGCAATTAAACCTGTAGCTTTTTTAATTAACACAAACTATGATGGGAAATTAATGGTTATTACACGGGGGCCAACAGAGGGGAACATTGGCTATTCCCTCACCTAATGTAAACCACACTGTGTGTAACTGTGGAAAAAAAACCCAGATTGTCCTGGGAGGTTCAAATACAGCTGGCCATGATGATTACTTAGTGATATAAATGTATACAAATATTCAAAGATTAGGTGCAAATGACATAGAAAACATAGATTATTTGATCACACATTGCAGTTTCACAACATGCAGGGATGGATTATTAAGGGTGTTCCACCCAAATTACAAAAAGACAACAACATTGTATCACTAACCACCAACAGTGTCTTCCCATGCAGAGAGTTTGGAATTTATATCCACGTTTTGAGTACACCATTTGTGAGATTTTGGAAATCATAAGAACATGATTGAGGTGATTTGAATTTCATTTGTATCTCTCAGCATTAAAACAAGATTCCTAACATTACAGTTTAAAATGTAAAGAAACGTATCCTTCATAAAAAAGTGTCCCTGTGAATCAAGATAACACAGTGTTCTTTGCATTATCCTGTTAAATATGGACATTGTTTCTAAAAAGACAAAAGATTACCTGTTTTGAAAATATATAATTAGCTACTGGCACCACAATTGAGATTCAATTGACCAGATTAATACAAAGCTGGGCTAAGTTTTGTTCATATATGACTAGATACCACCATATCAAGCACTTGGAAAGTTCTGCTTTAATATGGATACATCACTGAATATGATCCAGGTGCGTTTCTGAGTCTGACTTCCAAGAGGTCCAAACAGTTTATGGTGCTTGTTCATCAGATACCTAGTGCACTTTCATCAATGGGCCATAGGCTCTATTCCCATTGGGTTACCTTATTTGGCAACATGTAGTGACATAAGGTAACTTCTCAAATAAAAATGAATTACTTTAAATGTTTTCACAGTTATACCATAACCTAAGTCTTTAAGTACAGTCTTTATTTATGTTAATGTGTTGCCAACTTTAAACCAAGTTAGAATCCTCAGAGATGAACATCTAGGAGACTGTTTTCATATGATTGTTTTCAGTATTGCTCTTATTCACATTCCAATTAGCATTTATCTTGTCCTCGTTGCTTTTCAATGAAGTTTTCTGATTTATCGTGGAAGGCTGCCTTTACTTTGTGCTAATAATTGGATGCTATTGAAAGGATGAGTTTCATTGATTTTGTGGATGACTGGGAGCATTACTGGCCCAGACCATAGATTGTCAGCAAGGTCTGTGTTGAGCTGGGATCGATGCCGGTGAATCTTCCCCTCTGGTTTTTATTTACTTCTGTCTCCATTGATTGAAACATGCAATAGTTCAGGGGCTATTATCACACTGACGCTAAGTTTCTCTGTCTCCACATTGAAATAGCTCCCTCTTTTCCTCGGCAATATCTCACTCCAGCAAGTGCTCCCATCTTTCCCTTTCTAACTAATGAGTTAAGAGTATTGCTCTGACCTGTAAACATCAATCATGGGGAAAGAGCTAGACAGTGACTAACTGCACCAGCAGGAGAGGGACGAAATGAAATGAAAGTGTACAATAAAAGAAACATCCAGCATGGTGTTTGTTGGAGGGTCTGAAATAAATAATACCTCAAATGAAGTAAGATAATCTTGAAATGATTGCTAGGTGGTCGATTTATGGTAAATCAAGTCATCCGAGGAGAAAAACTTGAATTGTCTTATAAGTTTAATGGAGGGTGACTAATAATACCCTGAGACTTTGGCTGTATTAAATAGGAGACAAAGAAACTGAAACTTTTTGTTCGTTGAGAATTCAGTGATGTGCTCTTAATCCAATTTAGTGCTCTTTGAGTCTGAAAAAAGCCATGAATTTCTATTCAACTGTTAAAATTAAACTTCTTTCAAACGGATAACTTGTGCAATCGGCCTTGGAGTGGCTGCCTCACTAGATTGTTTCTACAATGCAATACAGAGACGGTCCTGTGGAAGTGGCCCGTCCTGCGTTTACATATCTTATTTCCTGACGAGACAGGCAGAAAGGTCAGCGTCCTATCCAACTGGGACTCTCATGATTGAATGTAATCAGTATGTACTTGTTATTCTGAGTGCTGGGCCTTTTCTTTTATATGCTGGCCCAGAAGTTAATTTCCCTGGTGACCTTTTGTGTAATAAAACAGTATTATCTGTTTCTAGAGCCACAACAAGGAAGCAAATTAGCTTCCTCAGCAGTGTTTTGTCACCGAGAAGATCAGTTATAAGTTTATTTGCTTTAATTAGATTAAGGGTGCAGTAAAGGCATGTGTCTGTGTGGGCATCATCCCTTGTCTCCTTGCATTATCTGATTGTCCAAGCCAGTGAATTGGACAATGGTTACGCATTTTAATCATTGTTCACTCCACGCAGTCAATGGAGACACGTGCATATATTAGGAAAAGGTTTTTCCCCCTTTTTTGGCTGCATAAAATAAGCATGGGCATGGTAAGAGAAGTATTTTAGGTTGACCTGAGCAAATTGCCAATGCTTAGCTTAGACAAATTGTGTGCACACAGACATTTAAAAGGAAATAATCGAGCCGTTGATTTCTCACACTTTGGCACGAACATATGTCACCTGAAACTGTGGAATTTCTCTAATCCTTCCTCTACTTTTAGAGGGAGTGACGCTTTTCCTTTTAAACTGGATCCTTTTTTCTTTTTTTTTTAAGTGCACTCAAACAAGCTCCAACGAACACCTTGCATTTCCTCTTGAATATCATGTACAATTTGTACCAGCACAACTTCTACTATTGCTTTTATAATAGCAACAATAATAAAGTAACGGCAACAACAGGATATTATTTCTTTCCTTTTTTATTTATTAATTATATAAGTTATAAAGGATGGCAGAAAGTACTTATTTTACTTTTAGATTTATTTATATACAATGGAGCAACACTTGCACTTCACAGATAGCTTTGCTGTTTATAATATATCCAATAGTTGTTGCGGTTTAGAATAAAGGTGAATGTGAGAGGAGAGGCTGTGAGCTGTGGAGGCCAAAGTGAATGCAATGCTTTACTGACCCGAGGAATCTCTTTTATTACGGGCTCTTTGTGCCTCTCCCTCCGCTGCTCTGTCAGGCCATTCAGACCCAGTGGCAGCCACCTACATTATATCCTGGATAGGCAGGACATTCATGCCTTTTTAACCCATTGTCCTTCCCCCTGGGGTGAGGGCCCAGAGCGGGATGTGAGAACCCCAGGCTGGGTATTGTGTCCCTTTGCGCTCTTCACACACCCGGCGGGGGACTTCCTTTCTGGTGTCACCGAAACCTGTGTGGTGTAATCCGCAGCTCCCTGCTGAGCAGGATGGGAAGGTTATTAAAAGTGCCTCTAATGTCTCGTTAATAAATCGCTTCCATTTTCCGCTTCATTTCTAAGTAATCGTGTTGGGAGTGTGGATGGGAAGGAATGTGTACCCGTTCCTGTGTTTTCAGTATCAAAGCAGCATAAAAATTAGCATGTCTTTTTTATTGTCAGCTACACATATCACCGACGCACGAGTACAGATCCATTAGAGATGTGACCCTCACATTAAAGATCGAGTATCTGGACTGCCGTGTGACAGGGTCAACCTACAAGGTGTTGATGCTGCTGTGATTGCCGGAGGAGAGATTTTAAACAGAGTCCAGCCTAGAGGTTTCGGGTTAATGGTGTCTTATACTGTGACCTGGTGGATGCTGCGTTTAGGTCTCCTCTGGGGGTAGCTCTATAAAGCAGCAGAGGTCACTTCAGTTAAAGTGCTGCTGTGTTAAGAGGTTAGAGAGCAGAGGTCCCCACAGCGTGGTATCACAAGCACTCTCTATGATGCGTTAAGGATGCTGATGCCTCTGATTGCCACAGTGGGACCTGGAGGTGAGGTTAGGGATGGCTCAGGACTGCTGGGGTAATCCCATTAACTGTGACTCCTGTAGCCCTCTCTCCCAGTGAGTGTGTGTGTTTCAGAGAGGGAACTAAAGAGACAGTGTCTGTCTGTGAGTGTGCAGGGGGTGACCCAAAAGACATTAGCCTGCCCCGAAGGTCAAAGGACAGAAGAAATTAAAATACGCGTGAATCATTTATCAAATATGAGCGTCTCTCCTGTTCTCAGCGGTCGTCAGTGTGAGTAATTACCTGTCACAACTCGCAAGCCATCAAGCTCCAAGTTTCTTAGCGATGGCCACATTCACTCCTCTTTTCTTTGAGCCACTAACTAGTTCATATATATTTTCTTCTTGCTGATCTTTCAACCTTTAGTTTATCGCAAACAGGCTCATAATTACACCTGACAATCTGTCATGGATCAGACAGTATATTTACTTTATGGCGTATAAGTGTTTTTCCAAATGTTTGTGGTTTGATAGTTAGAAGTAAGAGTGACTTAATCAATGTGCAGGAAAGCGAGAGATCCTGTGAAACAGAATAAGGTTTGTTATTTTCATGAGGTCGTGCACATCTCAGTCATTAGTTAAGGCACAAATAATCACAGAGAATAAAATAGCAACATACAGCTTTTAAGTCCAATCCTTACTGTTAATTGGTACCAATTATCACGTGTCTTAGCTTGAGTTCCGCCTCGACTTGCACAAAAATCTGTATTGATGTCCTTGACAGCTGCTAAGATGTCACCATCGAGCTGATTTTAACAGCATTGTTAAAGGCTAAAAGATGGTGGCTATTACGCTTTCTACACTGCGGGGCAATCTGCATTGCTACCAGGCAGTCATTCAATGCAGGACTATGCCGGTGGAAAAATAAGTGAGGCAGTTATGGCAAACAAAAAGCTATCAGTGATCCTGAATAGAGAAAAAAATACTGAGGGGGTCAAACGTCAATGGCACGGAGTAGAAGAGTGTTTAGTATTGTCAATAATGGATTCTCTGTTCGAGGGTGGGATATTCACAGGGAAAAGCTTTCGGGGGGCGGGATGTGGTGAGCCAAAGTCATTCATGCAACAACACTATATCATGTACATATTGATAAAGCAGAGCAAACACGTGATTAAGATCTTCTTTATTCTCTCTGTGAAATTAGGTGTTGCAACATAAAAAGAATGAGCTTCTGCTTGTCAATCTTCTTCTTTTTTTTTGCTTTAAGATAGTGATTTAGATTTTTTTAAATATCCAGCATCAAGTACACAGGTCCACACCACTTCAAGAGGTACTCAACAACCGCATATAATCACCAATTTCTACTTTAAAAGTAACTGCTAATTGCACGTGAATAAATGTAATGTAATTTTTTTAGTTAAATGCGCATTAAATAAAAACGAAACATTTTTTTTCCGATGTCAGACTCTCTTTTTTTATGCAAACCAAACTAAGGTCTATTTATAAATCTTTGACGGTTAAGATCATCCATGTTTAAAAGGGCACATTTAATTATTTGACTTTAACTAATGCAGTTAAGACGGATATTCAAAGTTATTGGTATTTGGAACAATATGTTGAGTGTGTATATTGATCAGACCGGAGTCTTGTCGCGTCAGTCAATACCAGTAGATGAATCTAATTATGGTTCCTCTCTGTCTACTCAGTTAACTGTCAGCATGGGAGCCCTTGGACTGTACGTCCTGTATGTGCTCACACACACACACACACACACACACACACACACACACACACACACACACACACACACACACACACACACACACACACACACACACACACACACACACACACACACACACACACACACACACACACACACACACACACACACACACACACACACACACACACACACACACACACACACACACACACACACACACACAGCGATCACAACATTAGGACAGTTGGCTTAGAGTCCCACCTCCTTCCTTACCATCCCACCATCAAACCTAACAGCGGTGCTAAAGGAAAAGCAGCTATGATAGCCTATGGTCTTACAAAATGCAGTTGTTATATTCATCGAGCTGTATTTCTTGACAATAATCCTGGATTATTTATGAGAATGGTTTAGAGAGATATGGAGCATTTAATCTGTTCCATGATTTGCATTTTCATATTTAACTGTAATCAAATCAACATTGTGATCTGTTTATCTAAAGTGAAATCTTGAACCTTCCTTATTTACACATCCCCAATGTGAGACTACAGCTCAGGTTTAGTTTGTATAGATGCACAGGATGTTGTGAGCCTATAGATTTAACACATCCACTAAACAGGACCAGGCGCTTATAGAAAATATGCAAATTGAAGAAAGTGCTACAGGTTTTCCCTGATAGTGTTTAGAGAATAGAGAAAAGCTGCAGATCCAAAGACAAGAAAAAGAGTGAATAAAGGGGGTCATGTCTATTAGCTTGGACTGACTGTTGGGTAGAAGTTAACAATTGGGGTAGGAGAATAAGGGAAGTAGCATCCTGAAATTATTATTATTTTACGGTTGTCTCTGTGGTTTATGTGTTTTTATACTTTCACTGATTTTACGTAATTTTTGCATCTTATACCAATTTATATCTTTGACTTGGATTTTATTTAAATAAACACCTAACCACCATTTTTTTTAATATCACCTTATCAGCTCAACATCTTTATCAATAGTAAGTATGTCTAGTTGATGAAACCGTTTTTATTTCTGTTCACATCTGTGTTAAGGAGAAAAAAATTCTTCAATACAATTTTCTTTTTCTTTTTTAAATCAAAAGTGGGAAATATGCAGTTTGATCCTTTTTAAAATAAAGAATACGTTAGAACCCACATTAAGCGTCAGTGCCCCATTTTGTTCTCCTTCTCACATACAAAAAACACAAGCTTTATATGTCCTCTATAGACAAGAATACACACACGCACGCACACACTCATACTTGTGTCTTTGTTTGTTCACTCTGTCACTTCACTCATCCGCGTGTGGCCGCTCAGGGACTCCCCTATCTCCACAGGTTTTTGAGGGAAAGTCATTTGGGTTCGAAATCTTCTTTGGCAAGTGCAACACTTCATCAAGGGTGAAGACTCCCTGGCTATCAAAGATGTATCAGTTGGTCTGATAAAGCCCTTGCCCTGGTCCCCGCACAGCAACATCCCATCATAAATAAAAGCAGCAGAAAAGAGGCCTTTGTCACTGTTTATCTGGACTGCTTTTCTTCCTCGCCCTTGATTTCCTCTTCAGAAAATTGATGCACCCTTAGATTGAAGCGGAGGGCTTGACAGGTAATGGTTTGTGTGATAACTGCTCAGATTTCATCAGCCGTGGCCTTTTTTTTCTTTGTGTGCAATTGTTGGAACTTTCAGCTAGATTACCTGTCATCCAGTGCATCAGATAAAAATGCAGAGTTGAGGAGATACAGCCAACACTGGGGCAGATAGGAAGAAAAAGATCTGGAGGGAGAATGTTGGATGTGAAAGGAACAGTGAGGACACAAATTTACATTTATCTGATAGTGAGGCAAATAGAACATACTATTACCATCACAATCACAGACGCTTAACTTTGGCATAGAGATGTGTGACCTATATTATGTGATTTAAATGGTCTGCATACGAATATCATTTAGCTGTTTGCAGGAAAATAAATTGCCTGTATTTATGTCTGAGCTTAAATGTTTTACTGCCACTAAAATACAAACATGAGGTTGAAAATACATATTCAAAGACGTTTTATTTTTTAAATATATATAAATGCTACTGATAAATGTTTTCCCTTTATCCACCAAAAATCTTTAGAGATGTATTTCAAATGGAAATTGTTGATTTCTTTTTTTTTGCGTGGGAGGGATTATCAGAAAAAGTTAAATCTCCATTTGGTCTTTTGCTCCGTCTATGTTATGGTAACCAGTAAAGCTGAAATCTTTGGCAGATGTGTGGCAGCAATTTTTTCTCGCTATTATAGCATTATAAACACTCGGCTAGAGTTACATAAAACATGCATATTTTTGACTGGGACATTTTCTGACTAGAGAAACAGCTGTGCTGGCCTTACAATGCATTAAGTATTTCATCCCTTTTAGATGGTTAAATTGTGCATGAAATGTTGCTGGCGCAGGGTTCTCCCGAGCTGGACTGATTAGGCAACATCTGTTACATTGGGAGAAATCCGTGTCGTTTCTAATTAGCTGTCAGGCTGCGACTACGTTGTGCCTGATGGTGCCGAGGATCTGCCACAGGTTCCTCTTCTCGTACTGTCACCTGCTTGTGTGCCCCCCCCCCCTTCCCCCTACCCTCAGTTCCCCTTCCCCTCCCCCTCCTTACTCTCCCTCACCCACACACCCACACACACACACACACACACACACACACACACACACACACACACACACACACACACACACACACACACACACACACACACTCATCAGCTGTAATTAGAGAGCAGGGTCCGTACAAAGGAGCGAGCTGGGAGCCAGGCTCGAGCCCATCTGTGCAACCCCATCATCAGCGAGCTCACAACTCCTCCAACGCTGGGGGCCGCTCCCGAGCCGGGGCCCCCGCATGCTGATCATCTGAGCACACAAACTTTCTTCCTCTGCCTCCCTCCTCCCTGCCTTTATCTTTCTTTTTCACTTTGCTCTCTTTCACTCTGCGCTGAAAGAAAATCTATAGCAACCGGGCTAATTCATCTTGCTTTAATAAGGCTCAGATGCTGGTAAATATTAAATACACCGCAGTGAGGAACAGACAACACTGTGACCAGCTATTGACAAAATGCAGCATTAGAGGGATGGAATGAGCTGAAATCTATATGGACAAATTAACAAACACAGGGGCATCAAAGAGACACTCACAAGTGATGGTGTTTTCATTCACACTTTGTGACTTGTTGCCTTAATACCATACATCTTTTAGGATTTAGCAACTTCCTTAAATTCCTTGTTATTTTTTTAGCAGAATACAGAAAATGTCTCTTCTTTTAAACTATATCAGTTTCATTCATTTATTACCAACTGTTTACACAATATGTGGTGCCATTTATAGGTCAAACCCAGTACCAGTCATCACAATATCTGTCAGGTAATCCATTTCAGCAGCTAATCAATAGTCTGTGTTTGCCGATGAAGAAATGGCAGCAAGGGCCAATACTTTTTTTTCTTTCCACTGTTTCATTCATCAAATTATTTGAGATTCTTTATTTATGGTTCATGGTTTATTTATTTATCGAGTTTCAAAAGTCTTAACATTTAACTATATTTTTCAAGAAAGCCCTAGCCATCACAGCAGCTTTAAAACATTTTGAAAACAATAAATACACACCAATGAAAGACTGAGAGAGAACTGTTAGGAAAACAAGAAAGTAAAAATATCCAGTTAAAATGCATAAAAAGGAATCTCTAAAACCAACTAAAAACAATACATTTGAAAGCATCAACCCAATTTTAAAAGTAGTGTTAAATAAATCATATCTTGATTTACTCTAAATCAATATTAACACCTTACTTCAGGTTAAACAAGAACACTTGCCTCCAGATATTGAGTTATAGATAATTGCTCTTGTCTTTTTGTCACATGTAAATAATATTTACGATTATACAGATACATGCATGAGAGAGAGGAAGACTAGCATGCAACCTATTCTGTACACTCTTCAAACGGCTCACAGTAAATCTACCTCTCTCCAGACGTCTCAGTCGGGCTCTTGCTCTGTCATGACAGAGTCAGACAGGATACACATCTGTCCCCTCTGGCAATCTCTGACAAGTTCAACTGGAAAGCCTGCAAACGAGGGGAGGAGCTGCTAGCTAAAGCCAAAGTTCTGCTTGAGTGGTGCTTGAGGGCAGCAGATGAGACACAAAAGATAATGTTGAGTTGTTATCTCAGACACTTAACCGCAACTGAAAGATGTCCTGGCCTTGCCAACTTAGAAATCAGATGTTTCATTTGAAAGTTGACGGGAAAGACTTGTCATGTTGAGAGGAGTATTAGTTACTTTTGTTCTTTCAGGTGTCATCACATATTCTCTTAAACAACGCACTTCCCCGTCATTGTTGAGACAATCTGTTGATTGACTAACACAATATGAACCTTGTTCTATCTGTTGGCTACATCGGATTGTAGAGATTTAATACATGCACAATGTAAAATAGATTTGTTTTAATTTAGTGGGTCAAACACCTTAACATAGATAGACAGTATAGCTAAGTTTAGAATATGTGATTTCTTAGTGAGAAATTCACATTCCCAAAATTGATTCATAATGCTGTTTTTCTTTTAAATTAAATGCAACATATATTTTGATAACAGTTAAAAAAGAAAATGGAATTCCAAGCAACATAACAATTAATAAAAGCTTTTAGCACTCTAAGTTCCAGCAATGTTTAGCAAAGAAAATTAGGTATGAGGTCATTCTGGATCCACTTTATTTTCTCCAAACACTTCTTTATTTCACATCCTTTCATGCAAGAAATGAACCCACATGAATCTAAATGGAAAAATATCTAAACCCAGTCCCGACCCTGAGATACATAAACTTTGCCAACTGAGCAGAGGGAAGCTGATGAGGGAAAAAGTTAGAGGAGAACAAATTAGTCTCTGAAGTAGACGCAAAGGCTGTCACAATTCTGCTGCTGGCAAATCAAGGCAGAGAGGAAAAACAGTCTGTGACCAAGAATGACAGGCCTGAGAGAATGTCACAGCAATTGTGGGGCCATCACTGGCAATAGATGATGGGTGATTGCTTTGCGTTCCAAGGCAAGTCCATCCTAGAGGACATTGCGCACCCTTGCTCATCTGTGGCCCAACCTTTGGCGCTGACATTTAAAGTGTTGATTTTGGAGCACTTATGCTAATTGTTGTAATTTTCCTGATGAAGCGCCATTCTGATACCTTGATGTGGCCAAGATAGTTTTACATTTTCTATGTGGTCCTCTTTGCCATTTGCACCGTGTAGTGTCAGCTCAGAGTGCTACTGAAAGCAGACAAAATTGCAAGCAAATTGCATCAGATTGCCAACATTGTGAAAAGGTAAATTGCTTGCAAATCTATTTAAACCACTGGCCTATTTTCATCAGCTATGGTACTTGGTATTCATGATTGCTTAATTGACGACCTTTTCTATTGTGTAGTGCTTTATGGTGCGATGGAAAACAATCTTTACCAAACCAATTACCCTTTTTTCCTCCTCACTACTACATTAGAGCTGTGATTGCAACGGCTAGTCCTTTGTAAATGAACTTTCTGGTTTCAGGGAATAAAGTGTCATTTATTTGATATGATGTTGTTGAGCGCTGTTTTGTTGTTTTTAGTAGTAGAAAGCACTTCCATAATGATGGACTGTTTTAGTTATACCCTGTCCATGTATGACAGTAATAAGCCTATAATAACGTTGTCCATTTGAGCGTCTGGTTAAATATAAAAATATTTGGTCACACTATCAATCATTAACATTCACCTACTGCTTCGGCTTTATAAAGCTTTGGATGTGGCTGTTTAGATTTGAATATTCTTGGCAGTTTTGGGCACAAAAGCTGTGGAGCTAATAATGATGTCTGACGATAACCTGAATTTCACCCAAGGTCCCTAATGCTAAGAATTTACTCTTACAATTTGTATTTTATACCAACACACTTATTCCTAACCGTGCAATGTCTGAAGGTTTACTAAACATTGCCAGGTCACTGCCACAATCAGAACCTTGATAGTTTCCCGGATACATAGAAATTAATTTTTTGTGCCGCTTCAATCACCATGACTGTCATCCATCTAGTTGTCAGCTACAAAATTCCATTTTCATTCATTACTGCCTGAGAAGCATGATGATGAAAGTGCCTCCGTCCCCTGGCAGACTTGGTAAAGCTGCATTGAATGTGCTGAAGTGCTGTCAGTCTGCTCCCATCCAGTCTGCCAAACAGGCCAATAGAATTAACCCTGGATTAACCCTCCAGGCCCAAGTGCAAGGTAATGGCCTCGGCTAATGGCTGTGTGTGCCCAATGCCAGGTACTATTGACTCTCACTGGCACAGTTTGCTCCATCTGAGGGGCAGTACGACAGCATGGCCATCTCCGTACAGCTGGTCGTCCGAGTGCCACTGCCAGGCACGGATAATGCTCAGCCATGCCGTCCCTGCTCGGAGCACTGCTCTCTGGCCTTGTCCTCATTTTGGAAAACATGGGAAAGCATCCTTTAGGAGAACATTTGTTTCTCTTAATCTGGGCCAACAAGATTAAAGCACTGTAAACCCAAACAGTTTCTCATTTATATCCCAGATTGATTCTACACTTACTGGACTTTGAGGTATTATAGTCAATCATTGAAAAGAGAAAACTGTCACTTTTGTGACTATGACAGTCTTTTTTTTTAGCCCAGTCATATTCTACTGTGGCAGCTCTCAGCGTGTAGTCGCTCTCGTATATAAACAGCTCTCATCCTCACTTCTTTTGTGCTCATGTCTTTGCCTGAGGTGAGGGAGTGTAATACAGGCAAGGGGGGCAGGGGTGAGATAGAGGACTCAAATCAGTCTGAATAAGGAAGCAGTCTTCTCTCTTTTGTAGATTAGCTTATTTTAACTGCAGTCAGGCTTTTACACTGACAGAGGATGGGTTAAGTGTGTGTGTGTGTGTATGTGGGTGTGAGTGAGAGAAAGGCGGGGGGGGGGGTCGTATAACCCCTCCTGCCATCTTAGCAGACCAAAGCTCACTGAATGTGGAGGTTGGGGAGGGGGCTGTACATTTTCTCTGAGTCAGGGCAAAGCTGATTGATCTCTGAGTGTACAATCGATAAGAAGACACTGTCATTTTTGTAAAGGATGAGTTGGAAAGGGAAAATAAATTAAGACTCCCCAGATCGGCCTGGATGTAGGAGCTTCCACGTCATTAATTCAGTGTAGTCTGGTATTTTGCTAATGTTGTGTCCATAGCTTCAATCTCACAGGTGCTTCGCTGTGGCAGGCTCTGCTAGCAGGCCCTTTATTATACTGTGTATATTTCATGCAGAGAAATCAGACACTTGCCCTTGCACCCCCTCTATGTCTTGATTCCTGATTAATCTACTTTGTTATTTTCAGAAGTACATCATGCCAGGGGTTGATTAAATCAGGAATTGAAAGCCATTGTCTTTCTTGCATGTCCCTTATCAGAACTAATGTACCGGCTGTGGTCATTTGTCTTGAGTTGTTATAAGAAATAAAGACTGGTGCACTTTTCTCTTCTGCGAGAAATTGCCGGAAGATTAATTTACTACTTTTCATCTCTTAGCTCCTCAGTTTACCGTCTGCAGTGTCTCCTGTGATATCTTTCATGCTTAGATATGCTGTTTTCACTTATTCATTCCTGTTTCACCTTGATCTTCTCATCTATTATGTTACACTTCTTCCGAGCACTGAGAGAATTTAGTCCTCATGGCCTTATTGGATTGATGGTTACAGAAACCATTGCATAATATCAACTTTCAGTGGGCCATTTTTCACTGTGTGCTCTCCTATGTTTCATTTGATCAGTGCTCGTGATTCGCTTCATGCTCACATCTCCGGCTAGTGTCTTTGTTTATACCCTTGTACCTTGTGTCATGTAGTGTGTGTGTGTGTGTGTGTGTGTGTGTGTGTGTGTGTGTGTGTGTGTGTGTGTGTGTGTGTGTGTGTGTGTGTGTGTGTGTGTGTGTGTGTGTGCCAAGTAGCTTTTATCAGCTGGTCTCTAATGTGTCAGTTGTTGCTGAGGATTCACTCATCACCGCTGTCTCTGGTGTTCAGCGGGGCCATTAAGGACACATCAAGCTATCAGGAGGCCGCTCTCGGGGACTGGCAGGCATAAAATACACCCTTTAGCCTCACTCTCAATAATCTTCAGGTCAGGTGGGCTTTGCTTATAGCTGGGGGCTTTAGAACAAGAACTGTGTGACAGAAACCTGACTGATTCGAGACTTAAACAGTCACACATCATATGTGTGGGTCAACCTTTTCAGCTACGCGCCTCTTTGATTTCAAAGGTGTGACCCTGGGGACAGACAATATGAAGTATTTTCTCTGAGTATCATATCCCTCCTGACTATCCTTGAGAGGAGCAAGACTAACTAGACCAGATTTATCTGGATGTATGAAAAAAAGCGAATCAGAAATGCCCAAGAGGTTCAGAGACATCTGTGTTTTGCTAACCAAAAGAGTAATTCTTATTGGTCAAAGGAGATAATTTGTATGTGAAATACTCATTTAATTCACATTCACTAAGCAGGTTATCAAATTAAATCAGGGCTCTGTTAGGCCTGCCACTTGGGCTTTTGGGCCTGGCTTCATGTGTAAAATTGGCCAACAAGAGATTTGGGGGGGCGCTTTGCACGCCCCTGTCACGTCATCTCTTCGCTCCCCTCAGGAGGCCGATCCCAGGGTCAGGGCTTGTGGAGAGAAGCCTCTATGGACTGCCACAGGGAGACAGGCCACAACACCACCTCCAGCTGGGCAACTTATTACAGCCCCGTTCTTTCTCACCCCTCCTCACCTGCCCCAGCCATTCACAACATCATCAAGCCATCACATATTCATGAAGCTGTGGGCTGGTGGAGTGTGTGTTTGTGAGGGATGGGTGGTGGTGGGGAGGGGGGCCGGGTTGTGTTCATAGTGTGGTGACACTGTGCGGCGGTTGTGGCAATGGTGCAGTGGTTGGGAGACTGTAGGGGGGTGAGTCTGCAGGTGGCTGTCACATCCGTAATTGCCTCATACTTCCCTCTGCAGCGTAAAATTGTTTTCATTATGTGTCATGCACACAGTGCCAGGCAAGGGCCCCTTGAGAGCATTCCCAAGAGCCAGAGGGAGGAGGCACTCCACTTAAACAGCCGCTTAGCTTCAAATAAGAAGGGAGAAAAGGAGCAGAGAGAGAGAGAGAGAGAGGAGGTGGAGGAGGAGGAGGAGGAGGAGGAGGACAGGAGAGAGGGAAGGGGTGTGGAAAAAACAGAGGAAGCTCATCATTAACTGTGTTCGAACAACAGCAGACAAGTGTGAGCTCATGCACAAAAACCAGGCAGAGCTTATCCTAAACATCTCAGTTACCAGGGGGGAGTTGTGTGGTTTCAACCACACTGTGAGCTCCTGGAGGGCTTCCGTGGTCAGAGGGGGGAGACAAACAAGGAGCGGGAAAAGAAAAGGAGAAAAAGTTTCCACCTGACTGGAGTTCCCATGGTTTGCCATGCAGGAGGGTAAGCAGGTTTCAGCAATAAACTCAGGCATTGTCAGGCAATAATGCTCAGTCAGGTCCCTCCATTGGGATTCAAGGGTGTCTTTTTCTCTGCTCCCTGCGCTGCACTAATCACAGGCCTACTTTGTTTAATTGCAGCAAAAGGAAGAAAATGTGTTCAAGAAGTCATCCTAATCCCTCCCCTTTACCCCCTGCTCCCTCACAACAGCCCTGGCTTTGCTTCTCCATACTCTGTCCCTCTCTTCTGCTCCCCACCCCCTTTTCCTTTTTTAATGAGTTGTGGAACTTTACAGAGACAACAAACAGCAAAACCGTGATAAATAAAGGCTATACCAGAGGAGGGGTGGGATAGGTATGGGCCTAAGGTGTTGGCTGGTTATGTATGAAAAAAAATACTTCCGCTGGATTTAAGCGCTTGCAACAAGTGCTATTATAGTAGTTTTTGGATGCTGCTGATACGCAGGAGGTGGGGGGTAGGAGGATCAGATGGTAAATAAATCCTGCATGCAGCTAACTGCTGGTAGCCCGCTGGGCATGCAGACTCGGAATAATCATCTCTGTAAAAGCATGTCAAAGCTCCCTCAATGGACACAAATTCGCTCCTTCTATTTTTCAATCACAGATTTAGAAACTTAAGGTGCCGTGCATTGTACTTGATGACTCTGGGGTCACAGGCGCCAGGGGGGTAAGGGAGGGGATTTATCAATCAGGACTCCTCGTCTTTCTAAAGCTGAATAAAAAGCGACCCATGAAGAGACAAACCAGTCCCCTTTTAACCAAAGGCTTTTCTTATTCATTAGATCCGGATTCTGGCTTCTCCCTCTACCTCCTTTTCTAGAGAACGAGCCATCTCAAGCATAGAAAACCACTCAGTGGAAGGAGACAAAATTCAAAAAGATCCCTGAACTAAGGTTTAGCATAACGTCAGGAGGCGGGTGAAAACAAATATATACATTATTCAATTTCCTTTTTATAATCGGTAAACATCTTGTCACTTAAAACATAAATAGTACAAATGTTTATTGGCCATAATTGGAATATTATCACTATTACTATTACTACCATTAGATATCCAAGGCCTAAGAGAAAAAACTGTTTTAATTGCTTTCTTTTCGAAAACAGTTTGTCATCATTTACTTTGTTTTATTGTTACACATTTTCCTTTTGTGTAGATTTTGACCGACATATGGACGAATAACACTAATCTGTTTACCAAATTGAGAGAAAGATATACAATGTATAAAGAAGGCACATGGTCAAAAACCGGGACAACAGCAACCACAAATCAATCTTATCCATCATCACAATTCAGTAATGGTAATCTTGATCAGCAGAAAATGCAAATTTAACATATTTAAAGCACTTAAATATTCTCAGGTGCACACATGCAGTAAATGTTCAGTAATCTTTTCCTGTTTTTTAATTTTTTATTTCAACCTTCCAATACCAGCTTTTACCATAGTTTATGTAAATAAAATCCAAGTTATCCCAAACTGGTGCAAATGAAAGCACATATAATCCCTACAATTATTCAAAAGAATGAATTGGTAAACTTGAAAAAATTGTATGCAGTAAAACATTAACTTACAAAGAAAACCCACATTGATAAACAGCACATATATGTACCAAAGTAAGAACACCACAGTAAGAAGATCTTTTTAACAGGATTTTGATAGAAACCCTTTTGGCCTAAGTGGATGAGGGTTTAGATGAGAAAATCCACCCTAAGTAAACTACTTCCCATGTGACCTGGGGCAAGTCACTTAACCTCTGTCTTCATGCCCACCACCCAAGTTTAAACAAGAGGATTGCTCAGTTCTATCCCCATACACTCCTCAAGTCCCCTCAGACCAAATCATTTTGCTCAGGGTGAAAAGCCCTCAACACACAGCTCTCAGAGTAAACAAATGTACCATTTTTATTACAATGTCTAATCTTTGACGACACTTAGAGGTCACATCCTGAGCTAACGTAAATAACCCTGCTGTTTGTGCTTAAAGATAACTGTTTCAAATCCATTTTAACCACTTTAAATGTTTGTAAAGTTCACTCCTATTATAGTTTAATCTTTTTATAATTTTCATAATGTAGAAGTTGATGTGTGTCTTTTCCTAGTGCTATAGTCATCTTATTATATTTACATTATGTATCCGGTTGTGTGATTCTTCCCCTGGTTTGTCCCTTAACTTTTGTGAATCTACAAGTGACTGTTGCGAGCCAATGAGGGCCACCGATTCCTGTGAATGTAGCATTATGGCCCAATCTCTTTCTCCCTCCCTGAAAGACTGTTTAAATGGTTCGGTTTATTATTGCCCAAGGAAGGCTAAAGGCTTCTGTCAGCGTTTGGGAGAGGGAATCACTGCCTCTTAACTGGACAGCTGTTCCGGCCTTACCCCACTTTTCATATGGATATGTATGTTAATGACAGGCAATGGACTGGAGATGAAGAGGCCTGAGCGCTAGGCCCTCTCTTCAGCGCACTTCTAAAGCTTCCACAAAAGGAGCCGTAAAAGAGGCTGCAATGGTGAAGCTCCCACTTTTGTGCCCTGAATTAGTTCTGCAAGCAATGAAAGTGATCTTTTCTGGACGACAGGGGAAGTCTGCCGATGGCTGGACCGGCTCATTAGCACAAAAGTCTGTTGGGACATATAATTGACTGATGCAGATCCCCCGCCTGTCACAACACAGCAGAGGCTGTAGGACAGAAAAACACCTTTCCTCTTTAAAAACTCACCTAACAGTTTACATTAGAGTGGACCTCCCCCCAATCTTTAGGTGCTGCTGTGTTTACTTCCTTCATGCAAATGTTTCATCCCGCTGACAGATCCTCGCTTCCTGTTGCTGTCAGCACTGTTGATATCACATCTGTTGACTTTACTCAGTGGGAAGAGAAAAACAGATATAACCATCTTTGTTTGGGAGTTTAGAGAGCTGCTCCAGATTAAGAAATTCTAGAAAATGTTTAAAAATTGTGATATTTCCATATCATTTAATCCAAACCAATTTACCACTATGTCACGGAATAGATAAAATAGTTGTTACAATTCTATTTGACAATACAGACAGAGTTTAGCATCAAATTGTACAATTTTAGATTTTTAAATTAATGATTTGTGTGGATTTTTATTTTGTAGTTAAAAAAAATTAAGAATATAATAAAAAAAAAACTGTTTCTAATGGAATATCAAAACAGCCTTCCTGATACGCAGCTCTCTCTCTCTCCCTCTCTTTTTGTCTCATTTATAGACTGGAGCCCGCTAACAAACATGCTCAGCACACCAGAAGCCCCTAATGGCTGCATCATGGTTAAATTGACTGGAAAATGCCGTTTTAATTTCCATGTTAATTGAAATGGACTAATTGTTAATATATTCTGAGAGCAAAGTACCAAAATGGAATAATTTTCCCAAAATGTAATCCATTTAGAAATGGCTTTGGAACTGATCGTGGTTTCAGAATGTTTGTCCGACCAAGCGGTTTAAATATATCACAGATAACAAAATAATCTAAGTCTCATAAAGTTATTTAAACTTTTACTTTGCACAGAAGACGTTAATATAATTAGTTTATAGTTAAATGTAGAGACTTGGAATGTGCAAAGGAGTCCACTTCAAAACAATTGCCATTGTTTTTCCATTTTTAAGCAAAATAATTTTGTCAAGCAGCTAAATAGGGTATTCTTCATGGTCTCCCTTCTTCACAGGCAACTATAGAAATTAGCCCTACGTTTCTCGGCTCTCACACATGGATACACACGCTTGCATGGACACAAGAAAAATTTCTTTTCTTCTGTCAGCATTCCTGGCCAACAATGGCTAGATTAGTGGACGTGAGGGCCCCCTCGGGGGCACGTATTGTGGCACAGAATACCCTCGGCAGGAACAGCTGGTAGGGGTTAATGGCTACTGAACCTCTCAGCCGGAGCCCTTTCTCTATTGTGTGTTCCGCTCATGGGAAGGAAGGGGGCCACTGACAGCTTCTGGGGTGTGAGGAACCCACAGAACAGCACCCGGGTCACCCCAAATGGGGAGGAGGGCAGAGGGTGGGGGAAGGAGTACGGGGGAGGGGGACCTTGATGCTGAGGGTGGTAGGATGGTGGCAATAGGGAAGTGTCTGTGGACCAGGGACCAAAAGCTGTACATCAACACGGCCAACAGTAGAATTAGCTTCAGTGTATATTCAGCAGATAACAATACGGGCTGCATAATAGGAGGGGCAAACTGTACACAAGAGTGGGGAGGGTGGGTCGTCTCTGTAGAGTCTAAGTGACATAAACACCTCTTGTGATTTCATGTTTACTTTGAAAAAAAGCACAGCCAGTATTGTCAGTTTAATTACCACTCATGCTTCTTCCAAGATTTCAATGCATACTATAAAATCGGTATTTGATTTTTTCACTCTTATAAAGTAATTTTGTTTTGGTTTGTGTCTTTCAATTTAAGTAATCATTCAAAAACAGTCCAGGGTAATGAGCCTGACCATTTGTATGTAAATTTATACTGGAAAGGATAAAAAACACCTTCAGAAAGCATTGTCAAAGCTCCCCCTCACTCGAATTATGTCTGGTCCAGAGTCTCGTTGCATCTTAATGATGCCGTTGCCTCATTTCGGTGATAGCCCGATGTGATCTAGGGCTGGGGTCACTCTGCCGGGGCTCCTATCCTCTGTAATGGCCCCACACATTAGTATTCAAAGCTGAGGACACACAGGAGTAAGCAGTCCTCAGATGCTGCTTCTTGGCTGTCTGTATGTTTCAGCTCTCCCCTCCAGTTGTGTGTGTGTGTGTGTGTGTGTGTGTGTGTGTGTGTGTGTGTGTGTGTGTGTGTGTGTGTGTGTGTGTGTGTGTGTGTGTGTGTGTGTGTGTGTGTGTGTGTGTGTGTGTGTGTGTGTGTGTGTGTGTGTGTGTGTGTGTGTGTGTGTGTGTGTGTGTGTGTGTGTGTGTGTGTGTGTGTCGTCTTGTCAGCATCATAGGGCTCATGCCTTGCCACCCAGAGGAGCCCCTCTGTCAGAGCTAGAGGGACTGCACCTCAGATTTAATCCCTGAGCTACTCACCCCCCGCTGGGCAGCGTGGAGAAGCCCCTCTGCCTGATCCATGCAAGCCTCTCACACCAGCTTCCACACTCATTAGACGGCTGATTATGATAGTGTGCCGGTGTAATGTTTAATCGAGTCTGACACCTGATTCGCCATGTTACAAATCCTGTCATGCAAATCGAGCCATTTGTGTTGTTTGATATGGAGAGATGGGCTATGAAATGAAAGACTAGCCCTGAAATGAGGCACGGGGGACGTGTGCCCTATGCTCCTGCCGATGTGATTACAAAGATGAGGACAAGCATCTTTTTCCGTGCTGGTGTATAGCCTTGGGTCAGGACACATTCAATTAACATGGTGTTTTTCTCCCCGCAGGAATCAGGAAAAGCAGCCTATCTGGAATGTCTCATCACTCCCTGCAAACAAGGGCAGGATAATGGGCCATGTTCTTTGAAATCACGCCAGTCTGTGACAACCAATGTAAATAATTCAGATGCTCAGCCTCTCAGGTTTTGAGTTTTTGCAGGATTGATGCAATATAGCATGTGGCTCCAGTTAAAATGGAATATACATCAAATATTTCTATGGCAACGCAAATGTAATTTCAATCTTTTTGTAGTGGGGAAAGTCAATCGCATGCTGTGGAAAAATGTCAATTTCATTGCAAAGACAAAACAAATTGCTGATCTGAGTGCTGCATTCAATTGAAATTGTAGGGGGTTGGTTGACATACAGATGGGGTAAATTAAATGGGGAAGTGCAGAACTTGCCATTTTTCACTGCCCTGTAATGACACCTGTTTTAAGAATGACCGCTTCTCATCTCTAGCAAAAAGTGACAGTCCGAACAAGTGCTCTCGAGCCTCTCTTGTGGCCTCACTTATCAGCCCCCTTACTGTAAACATTTCATTTCCTCATCCTGTCAGAAATCTCTTTGTTGCTGCTTGTTGCTCTGGCTTTAATCTGAAAGACAAAGTCAGCCAGATAGCTCCTCCGCTTTCTATTTGTCTCTCGGCTTCCTCCTCTCTCATCTCTTATGACAACCCTGTCTTAAGAGCGACTTTAGTTCATGTTCCAGTATTTGTTGTCCTTTATTCAGAGTGCAAAGATCCTTTTGAAATATGTTCTTTTAAGTGGCTCACTGTTTGTCTCTTTGTCAATCTGAGTTTACAGTGCTGATGTTTATCTCCCGGTCAACAATGGTTTACATTACCACAAACATTGTCAGATGCCTTCAGACACACAGGGACTTTTTTATTTTCCCTCCTATGAGGATATTTGTGCAAATTAAACACTGCTATGATTTCAGCGTCCCTGGGCAGACAGCCAAAACTCTGTTGTGAGTTATTGAAGCAGCAGAAGCCTTTTATGTGAGTCAATTTTCGTTTCAGTGGAGATATACCTGTTTTTACAAGTCATCTCCTCTGAGAAACACCTGTACTGAGCAACAGGCTCATTGTTTTCCTCTTAGCTACATCGTAAAGATTGAGAGAGCAGCGAGACAACACCAGGCAGGTTTGCTGAATCACTCATCCTTCCTGGCGCCACTCGGCTGACTGAAGAGTTCCTGTCAGAAACACTCCATCATGAGTGATGTTGGACTTCAGATTCTGCACCTTGTTAGTACTATTACATTGTGCTGGTTTGCTACACAGGGAACATAAGCTCATCTTTGGGGACCATTACAATATAAAGTCTCTTTGATTGATGATAGCAGAATTACCATTTTTTTCATTACTCAATGGGGGTTATGTGGCAAAATACAAATGATTTATCTTTTTATTGAATATTTTTTGGTAAATGGGATTTTAACACATTGTCAGTTGTTAGCAGATCTGTGCACACATTTTGGAAAGATGCAGAAAAATGCTATTTCTGGTTAGGAAAATGTTTTAGTCAGACATTTTCTCAAAAGCTATTGTAAAGGACAACGATTTCTCTCCAAACATAGTGTGACTTATTTTCACCCTAAGTTACAGTCAAGCTCCTTAGTTCGTCGAGTGTAAAAGAGTGACTTGCTCTTTTCTGTTAAATATAAATGTTACTGTTTTCCCAAACTGCCCGCAATATTGTAAAGTTATTGATTTGTTGTCATGTTTGGCGGATCTTATTGATGGCACAAGAATGTGAAAGTAGCTAGCAACCTGGATGTAAAGATCAGGATTTATTGCCCAGAATCTCTCGAACAATTTTATCAAAAGCCCATTCCACTGTGACATTTTTCTTCTCCCATAAATCAGCGAAGGGAAATCTATCAGTGGACAGTAGTGAGAGATAGATGAGCGGAGGGATGAGAGGGTCAGCAGAGATTTTTCACTGGTCCTCCCCGTCACAGGCGCAGCCTCACTTTTTCACCTTTATGAATTGGTCTTTTACTGACTGGCCAGGCTTTTAATTTGTTCCCCACTCTCGGGAAAAAAAACTCTGGACGTTGAAACTTTGCACATAAGATAATGTATTGATTGTTAAAGCACTGGTGCATTGGCTCATATTTAGATAGCACAAACTTTAGATAAATGGTTCCTGGGAGATGGATCAACCCCTATATTATTAATATTCCTTTTTGGCAGCAAATATATGAAGCATCAGGGGTCTTAGTATGTATCATTTGTAAAATCCCCTCAGTATAAATGCGAATAGGTTAAATAAAGAAAAAAGCAGACAGACAGAGTTTGTATAGCAGTTAACATTTTTGCAGTATTGACAAGGTAGTGACTTATGGCATTATTAGTCAGATGTGTATCCTTGTCCTCAGGCACATGCAAGAAAAAATGCATTTCTTAACAGGGAAAACATTTTAGGGTGAGGCATCCAGTGGGAAAATAAAGGGAAGTCACGTACACAGTAGCACCAGTAGCTCAGATAAGTATTATTAAACTTTCCTTTAAATGTTTTAAACATTTTAGTCCATCCATCCTAACCCTGTTTTAAAATTAAGCTTTTTTTTTTTTTAAACAAAAGCATTTACTAATTGTTCTAATAAACAAATAGTCCACACAGTATTAAACTGGCTTTGTAGAAACAATATTGTGTTGACCCTGAAAGTTTTGTAGATCCTTTTTTTTATTTGATGGATTTATTCCTTTGTCATTACTCTGTGCTGTGTGTTGGTGCACCTATAGTCCATCCACCCAATCTGAATTGATTGAAGGCCTTCATTTGCTATGCGGCCATGTAAAGTAGAAGCCTTGAAATATCACACTGACCTTGGTGTTGCTCTGATTCATTTTTCCCTGACACCCTATACTCAGATGGGATTTCCTGATAGTTAGACATCCGACTGATATACTTGCACTGTAACTCTTCCTGTAATTCCAAAATGTAATTCATCCATACATCCAAAGCTGTCGTGCAGTAAATGGGATTTTAATAGTGTAAAATATAGTAAATTGCATTGTTTTGTAGATATGTAACATTAAATGCATCGCCTTCATATTTCCCATAAATACAGATTTGGATAAAGTAAAAAATAAATTCTATCGCCAACATTACTTTATAAAGTCATACTTACTGGGAATATATGACATACACATGTCAGATTTCTTACGATATGTCATTTCCAAAAACCAAACAAATGGGCCTTTGCTAACATTAATTTGACTTTAAATCAGCTGTAGTAAAAACATGTTGAATGATGACCAAGTTAAAACAGATTGATTACAGAATATTTTTTTATTAGGAATTGTATTACCTTATGTAAATAATATCCAAAGCATAACATGTCTGCAAAGAAAGAACATATAATAAATCTCTCAACTTTTGCCTAAAGAAATCTTAATTTTCTTTCTCACGCAGATGTGCAGTTTTTCTCATTTGTGGCTTTTGAGTGAAAATGTGATGTTTCTGGATAGGCACCTTACTCCTGTTAAATGTGTTTGTGCTGAAATGTCTCTACAGTGTTGTCAGGTGAAATTGTTGGCATACTTGTTTCCTGTGCCCCTGGGGAGAGAAGCAGTGAAGACGAGACCTGAGTGAGCCGCCTAGTGTCGTCTACCCGTCTGATTTACTGTCCTGCTGCGTTTGAAGTAGGACAGGCGGAATTCACTTCACTCTGGTTCTTTGTGATCAGTCCTCCCAGATTATAGCCCAGGTGAGGCCCATCGCCATCAACCACAGGATATAGGAAGTACTTGTCTCACATAGCCTCTGGACATTGCCCCTGAACTAGCTTTCCCGAAGGCAGTGTGTGTATGTTTGGATGTACCTGACCCAACTGCTTACACAGGATGACTTATAGGCACATTGAATCACTTCAAAGAACACAATTTGGTAATTTCACAATACATGATGGGTTCAAATATGCATGTAGCATGAGAATAGCCTGCAGCTGTGGCACAGTGGTGTTTTAACCTGTTGTGGACCCAGACAGCGTGCGCCTGGCGTTTTGTTATTTTTTGTCAGACCTGTTCAGCACATGGAAACACAAGCCAATACTTGTGATGTGTTTTGCTACAGCTCAATTTGACAACAATCTTTTTTTAAAACAGCATCAGTCACTGCTGCTTGAGCCAAAAAACTTTTGGATAGATAGATAGATAGATAGATATATAGACAAGATATATAGACATGATGTAGTTTAGAAAAACATTACATTACATTACATTTCATTTAGCTGTGGCTTTTATCCAAAGTGAATTACAATAAGTGCATTCGACCAAGAAGATACAAACTTGAAGAAAACAGAATCATATAAGTACATTAGGTTTCATAGAGCCATGTACATGTATTAATATCAACACTATATCAATATAATATACAATATAATATATAAAGAAATAAGTAAGAATACACTGTAATTTATGTTTCAGGACCGACTGCTAAGGATTGGAAACAGTTTGAACTTAAAAAGGCCAGTGTATCATTTCAAACAGTCTTTCTGGTGTTCGTAGAGCATCAAGGCATGCTAAATATTTATGTATTTTTCAATTCCCCAGTCTTCCCACCTAATCAGACCCCAGTGTCTATGGGCTTCAGGACAGAGTGATGTTGGCATGGTGTGGCTGATTAGAGTCAATCAGCAGGAGGTGAAACCAACATTTCCCTCAAAACAACCACACAGACGGTCTGGAATTTCTCCTCTCAACACATCAGCTAATGGCGTTGCCACATTTTCATAGACCAAATGACAGCTTGATTGTGAACAGCATGTTCATGTGGAATTGGGATGTTGATTTGGTGCTTTAGGGGGAACGAGAGAGGGAAACGGGAGAATATAATCAGCACCTCTAAAGTTGAACAGAACACCGGCATCAACGAAATTGATTGGGGGAGATGGTGTAAGGGAGCTGATATATCCGAAGAACAGATCAGCATTAAACCTGACAATGTGTTTCGCAGCACAATCACATTGTTGAATCAACAACATTTTGTATGATCATACTATGAATTTGAAACATTGGTATAGGTTGATATTCAGATTTGATAATGCCAAGTGCTGGCAGGGAATTCAGTGTCATGAATAGATCAGCTAGCCTGCAGAAACACATTTTAACTAAAAGGAGAGCAGAGTATGAACACAACTTTGTATCATTAACATTTTATTGTACCATATTGTGTTTCACATGAAAACACATACACAAAAAATGTATTACTGTCAAAGAAACTCATGCCACACGTTCCATTGTCTAAATATTTCGAATATAACATTGAACACATTCAGCAGATCGTCAGAGAGTGCAGAATATATTTTGATAAAGGAACAAATTAGGCTGTCATATGAAGGGTGAAGACCAGTGATTGTCTTAAACTTGAGCATCAGTAATGAGGTGGCTGTTGGTTCCTCCTGGCAGGAAGTCTCTGTCGATGCCTTGAGTATACTGTAATTCATTTTTTAGAATCAAAATGTACCCAGGCTTATTTATACGTCACTAATTGATTTTTATTGTAAATTGTGTAGAAAAAATGTAAAATCTGTTGCTTTTTCTGAAACCAAACCTTTTGTGCTTTTCTTTAAATTTAGCCCAAATAATGTCAACAGCACAATGACAACAACAATATTGTCTTTTTGATTGTGATGAGGTTAAGGGTCAATTTCACAATAAGAAAAGATTTCAGATGCAAAAACAGTCTTTCATTTCACAATAAATTGAGTGACTGCTGTGAAATAAACATCACGACAGTGACTCGCATTACCATGTGTCAGATAAGAGACTTTCAAGCGTCTTTAAAGAACTAAATAACTGCTATTGATCATTTAGCATCTCAATGGCCACCTTAACTTTCAAAGCTGTCATTGTTTTTATTTAAGGCTCTGGCCGTTGCTGCTGGTATCAGTAAAGTTTCCCATTGAAGAGGAAATCAGAAGAAACCAACATTTAAATGAGGGATAAGAGGCTTCTGTGTGTCAAGAGCTAGAGGAGCTGTTTTTGTCTTACTTTATTGCCATTTGAATGAATTACTTCAAGGGAAAACAAAATAATAGTGACAGCATTCACATTGTGCACCTAATGAATATAGTTCTCATATAAAGGACTTACCTCTCTTAAATTATTCATAACTCATATCTGTCCCTTGTCGATTAACAGTTGAAAATGAAACATGTTAATGATTGTTTTGGATTTTTATCAGGAAAATTCAAGACAAAGACTAATATTGCTGTATTTTCTTGATTTCAACTTTCAAATCAAAATAGTTTCTTATTCTTTGAGAACATTGCTTATCATTTTTGGTTTTGTTTGATTGTATGGAACATGAGATGACAGTAGTTCCTTTTGGAGATGAATATACTATCTCACAGTAGAACATAATTAGAACAGATATATCTTGATTGAAATGTTGATTTAAAAAAAAAGACAAACGGTGTCTCTTTTTGTTGTTGTTGATGTAACGTATTCCTTGCAGTTCAGTGTGGTCAGCTCCATCACTGTTTCAAGTGTGTCTGAACTTACAGTGGATTGACAAATCTTTTTGTGGGGTTCTTGAGGCAGCAGCGAGTCCTAAATTGAATTACATGCACATTTCTCAGCCACAAAGGGGAGCCATCACTAATTAAAACCATGTGATTGATGACACTGACGCTTCATGCCAGAGGAGGATCAATCACTCTCACAGTCACTTTGCTGCATTGGTTCCTGTCTCTACACCATAAGGTACTGTAAGTTCAACACTTCCTCAGCTGAGGAAAATAAACAACTGGAAGCTGTGTTGCCGGTGCTTTGTTTTTTTATGTTTTCGTTGTGCATTATATCCCTTAAGACTTTAGCAAGACATTGGAAACAAATGTCACATGTGAAGGCCAACATCGGTGTATGAATGTCTGTTTAATGTATTATGAATGTGTCCCTCTATATATGAGCAAAACAGTACATGCTCTTATGTTTTGTTTATCCGAGTTTTACTTTGACCTATTAAAAGGGACGATGTCAACGTATACATCCAGGGGCAGCACTTTATGAGTAATACCTGTCTAATGGCTTCTATACTGAGTGTGTGCTAGTGTATTATACCCACACACCTTCATGCACTTACTAGCAAACACATTTCTGAAGCCTTGCATCTGTTCAACTTCCAGTTTTATTTATATTTGTATTTTTCCTTTGTGTTGATGAAAGGCAAGCTTGCTTCAGGTTTAACTGAAGAAACAGAGACCAGAATCATTGTAATCAAACACAAGTGTCTTCAATGTTAATAAGATAAACAGAAGGGTAAGAAATTTCACATCTTCACAATTTAAAAACACTGAGTGTGTGGATTTATTTTTTTTAATAGGAGAAGGTATCTGTGACAAATATGGAAGATAGCTATGGAAAAGTAATACATTTGTATTTGTGCATTGATGCTAAGCACTGCCGTAAGGTGTCAATCTCAACTCTACATGGCCATCCACAAGATGGCAGTTGGTCAGCACATACAGTATTACTATTTAAGTGTAGTTTCAATTTTCCCACTTTTAATAATTGAGTTTTGTCGCTTTAGGTTTAGGTTATGGAAGATAAAGCTTACTTGACAAAATATTGGTAAATGTATAAAACGTATAAAGCAGGTGTTCTATTTCCACAGTGGCTTGCATAATATCAGATTTGATCAAATGTGTTCATAACAATTATATTATCAGCTCTGGTCCGAGAGAAATCGGGCAAGTCAATGCATGCAATTCTAAGAACAGCACTTGCAATTATTGTCAAATAAAACAAGTCTTACAAAATCTTTCCACCTTTATGAATCCCTCTATGTTCATTCACTCATTTGTTGTACATTTTAATTCTCTCCATAGGTGGACTATTACAGTGGGTTTAAACTGCCTGTCTTTGCCCAGGAAACATGTTTTACTCTAAGCTGCATACAAGTCAGATCCTGTCAGTGGGTTAGTTTTGTTGAAAGGACCAATTAGTGGGTCCTACCTTAGCCTGCAGCTAAAAGGCCTAATGGTGGGGGCATCCACCTGAGAGGTGCAGAGCTCTCCCCACTGGGCTTTAATTTGAGAGAGGGGTGGGTGGCAGCTTCTGAGGCTTTTACCATTACACAGGACTTCATTGTGGCTGCTGACCGTTTGATCTTAAAATAATTTACTTAATGATCTCACCACGGGAGCAATTGGTGCTGCTCGATTAGTCTGCAAGGTCTAATGGACATGGGAAAGAAAGAAGAGGAGGAGGAGGATGGGAAGGAGGGAGATGGAGAAGGGAGGATTGCACAGTAAGAACTAAATGAATCTGCTATCTAACCTTCGGGAGGTACATAGCATTATTATTATTTTTTGTCAAAGGAAAAAGGTGAAATTCTAACAGTGCTACAGAAACGCAGATGCTGGTATAGCAGCAGTTTAACAAGGCGAAATAACAAAGAAACACCCCTCAGTTGTTGAAATATAACTATTGGACATGAAAGGATAAAAATCATGCAACCTTCTTATTAGTTTAAGACCTTTGCAATGATCTATAAAGGCAAATGCATTGATGTCATATTGTCTGTAACTTCACTAAAAAACATATTTACAGTCATGAACATGATTTTCAATGTAATATTTATGATATTAAGAGCAGAACTATGTTATTTATGTGTTTGGATTTTATTTTACCAAAAAATATATTATAAAGGATTGATTTACTCTGAAATTGCAGAGACAAATGCTCAATAAATTGAGAGTGGTACATGAAAATAAAGGCTACAAGGGGTATATTTAAATTCAATAATTATTTATATAGTACCAGTCTGTAACAGTAGCAGTAATATAGAGGACACCCTTGAATACTCAGTTCCTTCAATGTGAGTCAAAGTATTATCCAACATATTATGAAGACTAAAGGAGTGAATCGTAAAGAGAGTTGAAAAGGTCATTCCATTTCAGGCACACACTCGGCAACACGACTGAAAGGCCTTCCTGACCTCTGCGCCTAGATAACAAGCCAAAGAGAGAGGGGGGGGGTTGGTCGGCTCTAATGCGGCCATTAGAAGACAAGATTGTTGTAGTCAGGTGAGTTGGTGCAGTTTGCAGCAATCCCTCTGGCATAGTTTAAAAAGCGGAAAAGGGATGGTGGGGGATTAACACAGATCACTGTTATTAAATCATGCAGGAAGGTTGTTAGTGCACATGAAGTTGTCTGTGACATGTCATGGCAAAATCTGGCTCACTGGCAGGAATAACCCAAATAAATCTCTGAATGGAAAGTTTTTTTGGACGGGAAGGCATGGCATAATTAGTGTCATCACATTTAATTACAACCTACATCTGCTTTTTCTTGTCAGCGTTATAACCTTATTAAAAAAAATGCTATAGTGATAGACGAATGATAGCTGCCTGAGCCTATGGAGATTGGAGTTTATTTACACCTGCCAAAAGTCTAAAAGACAGATATGATTGTAATGTAGCATATCTGGACAACTGCAATAGATTCACACAGTCATTAGTCTGTCAACAAAGCCAGCAGGGAGTAAACAATTCCACCCATTATTTCGCAAACATTAGGGAATAGTAAGTTAAAAACAGACCCTTGATTACAATTTACTCTGCATAATAAAACGATGATCTCTTAAAAGCTTTAATTAAAAATATCAAGAAGATAATGTGCTGGCTCCAGAGGACAAACACTTGAGCTTTGAATGTTTGCACTCTTGATTTTATGCAGAGACTTTTACTGTGACATGAGCAAAGGTCGACCTCTTCACTCTAAAGTGGGCATTTACTACACAGTCAACAGTGCAGTAATTAACAGCCAGTGTAACTGCTGCCAATGCCTTTGCTGGTTGATTTTTTTGTATGTGCTTTGTATTGTTTTTCTTTGGTAATTCAAATGATGAACGATGTAAGAACGGTGCGTTTTACCGAACATGACAAACATTTTAAATTTAAACTGAAGGAATTGTCTTTATATTTGTTACATTTAAACTGACAATTATAGTGTGCATATGCTGGAAAAAACATACATGGATGTTTGTATAATAAGACTGTAAGGCCTCAGATGAATTTTAAACATTTATTGACCCATCCCCCCACTGAATGGTACTAATCCTTGTGCCGGGCCCTGCCTCAGACCACGAGGTGTGCATATTAAAAGTTTTTACTGAGGCTCCCTACACCTGTGATCCTGTAACCATTGAGCCCTTGCACCACAAGAACATAAATCACTGCTTGTGAGTGGAATATCTCATAGACAGCCAGCATTCCTCTGCTCGTGTTGGGATTAGGAAATCAAAAGGGCACACGCTCTGCAAATGCTACACAAGGCCCCAAGGAAGCCAGCGTGTTGAGAAACAGCCAAGGAGGCTCACTCAGCTCTGTCATTTATAATGGTGCCGGACTGACAGAAGCCCCTGGGACATTACCGCCACAAGCCCCAAACCACTGACTGTATGTGTCATCCAAACAAGTACAAATTATGGTCTAAACGAAGCGGAAGAGCTACTGCAAATTGCAGGAAACGTTTTTCTGTGTCTTCATTATCTTGTTAGTTTTTTCCAGCACCATCTGCCTATGGTAATCAACCTAAGAAGAATTATTTTTCCCAAAGGGACAAGCATAATATGCCATGTTTACTTGACATGATACATGTAAATACATTTTATTCAATCTGGATTGGTTTGTTGGTCACATACAAAAAAAGCTATATTTCAATACTCATTTCAGAAGTGTTTGTGTGATTAACATTGCACAGAGGACATCCACGATGTGCCCTTCTGTAGTCTATCATGCAGTCTCCAGGAAGGGAAACTGTACTGTGAGAAATCCAAGTATTTGATATGCAAAAACGCTCTCTATGTATCCTCGCCCTCTGTTAGTCAAAACATTGATGAGATAATTTGCATTTATGGAGTGAATGATTACACAAGTACACTATATGGGGAATAAAGGGCCCAGATCAGGTTAAGGCTGAGTGACAGCAGCATTGTCTGGTGGGGCTTCTCTTCATTTTGAGGAGCCCACAGTGAACCCAGGCATTATGGCCATGGGGGCAGTGCCAGTCTCTCAGGATGCTGATTAAGTGGGATAAACCAGCCCCTCAGACACAAGTGGCCTGGCCGTCCTCAGGGGAGTTCTACGTAACCTCCTGGACCCAGGTTCCTCAACAACACACTCACTCCACCCTGCCTCATAGACACATACATACCATGCAAGAGCACAGGCATGCACACACAAAAATAAATACAATGGCATTATGTTAATGCCATGGTGTTTATTTTAAATGCACTTTAGCACAGAGAAACTAGAACACAATTACACTTTTCTAATGTCTCAAACCACCAACAGAGGTCTACTTTTTGGGATTTATTTTGCTTTGAATGATTTTATAATATACCATTATTCCATCCATAAGCCACTTAAGGCTAACATTTAAGCCTAAATCACCACATATGCTCTAATACGTAGCCTATGTGTGTGTGAACTAACTAAACAATGGGGATTGTACAACAATTGTAGGGTAATGGGTGCCCTTAAAGCTTTTGTTTCCCAGCAGAGGAGCACTTAAAACAAGCCTTTCAAGATAAGCGGCCGGCTGTTGTACTGAGGCTTCACCGCTCCCCCAGGACCACATATCCATCACCAGATACCCTCGGGTGTGGGCTAACAAATTTGTTCAACCTGGGGCTTACATAACACCCCAAGAGCTTTAGCACTATCTGGACGGATTTTGTGTGATATGCCAACAGAGATCTCATTGCCAGGTTGAGCGCACAGCAGTTCTGTTTTTTAACATTTCATTACAGGGGCGTTTATTCACTAAAGAGCTAACCTTCCCACATGTAGGCTATTATTTGCCACCAACACAGCCAAAAAAGCTCAGCCTACCGTGTGTGTATTTATGGAGACAGGCGAGGCAATGACTTATGACAGAATGACTGACAATATATTATTTCTTAGTCAATGAGATCAATTATTGTATGGACGGGAGGTCGCCAAACAATACGCACGCTGAGCGCTCCCCTGCTCTCTTTCTGTGTTTTTAAGTATGGCTTGCAAATTGATTTATGAACTTTTTGTCAATCACTTGCTTGCAATGTTTTAATATTAGGTCTACAATAATAATTATATTAAATACAACAATGATAATATTAATTTATAACACTACTAATAATGATACTACTATTTATATAAATAATAACAATAAAAGCCTAAGGATGGTTTTGTCGAAATAATATCTATCTATCTCTCTTTCTTTCTTTTCAGATATAGGTTCAATTTGACAAACTGTCTAATTTCCTCGCTGGATCTCCGAGTCCCTTGGACCTACATGAAGGTGTGCCAAAAGAGAAAAGCCAGTGCCCTCTACAGGACGCCTCTGACGGTGACGGCGCGCACTTCCAGAGAAGCATAACCAACTTTATTAGCTCACATTATCCATGGTTTTCTAAGTCAAAATCCGATTCATTTACCATGTATACACACCTTCCCTGAAGTCTTTTTTTATACTTTTCAGACAAGAAAAAACGAACAAAACATTTGGGAACCAAATATGTTTGCCCTCTAGCATCTAAGAGTTTAAGACCACAGTGTTGTGAGATGTTCATATTGTGAAGCCCATTGAAATGAATCTGGGATTTTGTATGCTTTATAAATAAAACTAATATTTTTCTCAGAAGTTATTACCCTAGTCCTGTAGGGGGCAACCTTGGGGTTTGGACCTTCTGACATCCCAGGGTCAGATGTTATACAGTACCTATGCACACATAGCATGTGGCTGTCATCAAGAATAAAGTCTGGTTAAATGCTAACTGAATTGGTTGTCCCAGAACTCTGTGCAATAACGATAAAGTTGAAATGTAATCTATAATACATGTTTACTTTATGTACGGAACGACAGGTTGTATTCACATACCTTTAATATATCTGCAAACTCGGAATTTTAAATTCTTTATTGTTGTCACTGTATTGTTAACACATGGGAAATCACTGTTCTGTCAACAAGTTTTCCATTGGGATTCATTTAATTGAGTTAGACATAATTAGCAATATTAAATAAATAAGAAAACGTATCATCCTTACCTCTCTTATAATTAAAAACATCACGGGGGAAGATCACTTAGCCTGTAATTGTATGTTTTTACAGTTCACCTCTGATTTCAGCATACAGATATAGCTTGGCTCTGAAACAAAACGATTTCAGACTCCACAAATGTGCGTGCTTGCTGCTGCTTGTTAGATTGACTGGCCTGTCATGATGGAGTGTTGTTTTGTTATTCAGTTTGGCAATCAATACAGCATCATCAAGAAAGGTCTGTTGACAGTGCCAGTCATTGATGAGCTGCTTGGTATTACAAATGCACCTATGTGCAATTTTGAAGGCCAAAAGACAAAGTGCAACATGTTTAATTAAAGTACAGACCATTACATCCACAATTTCAACTTCTCAAGTGTCTACACTGCAGTATTAACAGATTAAGTCAACACATATGTTGCAATAGAACAACCATTTTTATTCAAATGACAATGAATGCAGCTGATTTGTGAACTGAATATTTACAGTCAGATTGCACCACATTCTTTCTTGTGGTAGACAAGCAGTGGATAGGGGTATTACTGTAGGCTAGCTCAGCAGTGAAACAAGCCTTGGCAGGAAAATGGTCGAGGCGGCAGGTATAGTGCCAGGTTGTTTCTAAGAAATAGTTTTATGTTGCTTGGTAGGTGCCGTCTGTCTTGTACACTTTAGTGATGTTACAGCTCCTGGATCTGAATCAGCTGGCAGAAAGTGTATTTAGTTAGCTTTATTGTTTGTTGAGAGGGATGCCATATTACGATGAAGAAACATAGGTAAAAAGATAGCTATGGTTCTTACTATAAATGTTGACGTTTCTCTCTCTTTCCATATGATGATGGTTGTGTAATGATCTCACTCCTATTTCCGGCTGGTCTCTTTGGTCTTCAGCAAATTGAATGACTCGTGTTGTCAACCATGTTAACATCTGTGCTGATTTTCAAAGTAAAATGAGCGTGTGAATTACATCAGGAGCCATCTTCATTTTAACTGCTTGAATGCATCGCCTCCAACTTGTTATTAGCACCATAGCAACAGTCAGGCAATCTCCTCACCGTAGGTGGTCTTGTCATTGTTAGTGATGAGGTCCAAAACGGTAGTGCCACCTGCAAACCTGAGGATATTTTTTTACTCTCCTTTCCTTTTTTTTCCTGAGGATGTGAAACGGGTAGGAAAAAAGTGAATTTTCCAGAATTTGTACAAACAGTTACAATGCTTTAGCCAACTTCTGCCTAATGTCCTCTTCCTCTGATATGTTGAAATACTCTTGAAAAATACTTAACTTTAAGCATTCACCAAACGATAAAATTAACAGTCAGCTATAAATCTTCAAGCTACTCAAAAGAAGCATTTATTTTTTAAAGAATAAGACAGTCAGACCTCTAGGCTGCTCTGAAATGAGGTGTAGTAAAGGGCCTTGTAAATGGCAGTTGCTGGTATACAGTGCTCTGCTGCTAAGACAACCGACAAACTATCCACAAACACATATATCACATACATTTTACTGCTGTCTGAGGCTTCATTACAAGGGCCCCTTCACGTCCAGTCCTGTTACAAAGGGGGCAAATGTGTCATAACGGGGCACAGATTTTCACCTGTTGAAACCAGCAACGTTTGAAATACTGAAACCATAGCAGATACTATTGTATCATCAAATGCACATGCAATTGAGCATAACCTTCAAATAGACCTTTAGTTTAATGTCTCTTTTCAATAGTATAAACATAATTTTTCCTTTGATGCATTATTTCGATTTTCAGCTCAACTATTCTTTGATCTTTACTAAAAGTAGCCTACACTTTATTCAGACATGTCATATCAGTCAAACCTTAAACACTAAAGTTAAAAAAGGCTGCATACATGTCTTAGATTACTTACCAAGGCTGATCAAATCAAACTATTTAACATACAGTCACAAAGCTGTGAAAATACATACTTGAAAATTATGTACTGCCTCCTTTTCAACTTTGGGCTGACACAAATGTTATTTTTTTGGTTAAACCCTTAAGAAAGTTAACATCCTTTACATTTTGGTCAACTAAATAATTTAAAATGGTATAGTTCATGACTTTCATAACGTTTAAGAGAAAAGGTGGGAGAAGTATACTCAGATCTTGTACTTAAGAGTGTAGGAATACTCTGTGACAAATAAAGCCCTGCATTGCAAATGTTACTTAAGCAAAATTACAAAAGTATTAGCATCAAAATATACGTAAAGTACCAAAAGTAAAAGTACTTATTTGGTCCATTTCAGAATAATATATATGATATGTTTTGATTATAATTATTGATCATTAGTGTTATCAAAGCTGGTAAAGGGTTTACTGCAGGGTCAGGGGCTGTTCTAGGGGGGGGGGGGCGGGGCGGGGGGGGGGGCGCAGTGCCCCCCTAACAATGACTTTGGACCCCCCCTGTGGCCCCCCTGAAAATGAAAAAAAAAAAAAAAGTTTAGGTTTAAACGATTTCTTGGCTCACGGAATAGGTGGATCTAACGCTATTTGTCATTCTAGTCGGACCCATTAAAGCGTAAAAACTGTAACTATAAGTATCTGAAATAAATATGTGCACTGAAACAAATACCAATAACTGTATTGTATAGTTTTCTTATCATAGGCGGCGCCACGGGGGCGCTAGGGGGTGCTGCAGCTCCCCTTAGGATAGCCATAGCACCCCCTAAGCACCCCCAAGAAATGTATGTCTTTTTTTTTTTTTATGTGTGAAATTCATAATTTCAAAAATGATTGATTCGAAAATAATATGCTAAAGTACAGTAGGCCTACAAGTAGCCTACTTCTGGGTCCCTGTGTGTGTGTGTGGCACGAGCCATTTTGTGTGCGTGTGCGAGCGAGAGAGAGAGAGAGAGAGCGCACACCGGTACCGGAGATCGTTGTGGTCAGCATCTGGTGCTAGCTAGCTACGCTAACGGATATAAGGACCTTTTTCAACAACAAGGTGGAGGGAGAACTCTCTCCTGTCAGGCTGAGAGTCTCAGATAACCTCAGCTCAGGTGAGCTAAAGGACTCTCTCAGTGTTTAGATACTGTATGTTAACTTTAGTCTAAGTTATCTCAGTGGGTCTCAAACGTTTTGATCACGATTAATGTAAATAAGTATTTCTGAGGCACACGTTTATTATGATCATTATAGTTATAAAAAAAACAAGAGAATAAGAGAAAAATAGTTATGAAATACTATATGACAGTAAAACAAGAATAAAAGTGAGAGATTTGTTTTTAAATATTGAAGTTAAATGCATCAATCTGGTGCATTTTGAGAGCAACATTAAGAGACCTATGGATACATCTCTCAACATCCATATGAAACAGAACTGGAAACGGATTTACATTTTCTTTATGGATATTTTACAACTCACCTTTTAAACTGTATTCTTGTTTTACTGTCATATAGTATTTCAGAACTGTTTTTCATTTATTCTCATATGGTGACCAAACCGTTTGAGACCCACTGAGATAACTAGACTAAAGTGAACTATCTAAACAGAGAGTCCCTTACCTCACTGTGCTGTAGTTATCTCTCAGTCTGACAGGAGAGAGCTCTCCCTCTCCTTGTTTTAGAAACAGCTTCTAATATCTGTTAGCGCAGCTAGCTAAGCAGATGCTAACACAACAATGCAAATAGTGAGTTTGGTAGAAATATACTGTATAATAGTAAAGTTATTTAAGATGATGCCATATTTATTGAAGATTTACATTATAAATATTCCCCAAAATTATTCAAAAGCATATTCTTCCAAACGAATTGCTGTAGTATGACACACAGGAGACTATTGATGTGTGTGGTGAGTTTGGTGGTAATAAGCTGTATAATAGTGATTGAATATTATTGTATTCTCTTTTTTCGGAGTTGCACTTTGCAGACGGTCCCTGAGCACTCGTTTCTTCTCCGGCTGGGGATAGAGACCAATGTAATGTGTCCAGCTCGGAGGACGGCGCGTATTGGCTTTTTTTTTTAAATCAAAATGTGATTGTAGTTCGTTGTCAACCTTACCACGGTACTTAGGAGACGTAATTTGTGTCTGAATAACGTTTTGTTCATGAGTCATTGATCCATGAAATCCGAATCTCCCAATATTGTTCCAACTTTACTGAACTAAGCCAGAAGACTGTCTCATTTCGTAGACCACTCGGTTTGCTGTTCCTTTACTTTATTTTTATATTTATATAGATTTATTTTGGACGAAAACTTAGCGTGAGGAAAGGCATGTGTGGCGTGAGTGCGTGAGATATGGGTTAATTGCGTGACTCTGACGCTCAATGCGTGAGTGTTGGCAGCCCTGCTAAAGATACTAAATACATGTAGTGAAGTAAAAGCACAAGATTAACCTCTGAATTGTAGTTGAGTAGAAGTACAAAGTAGCACACATTTGAAATACTCAAGTAAAGCACAAATCCCTCAAAATGGTACTAGTACAGTACTTAAGTAAATGTACTTAGTTACCTAACACTACTGTTAAGAAGCCTTACCAAGCCTTTCTAGATCCGACTATTTAACATACAATCACAAAGTCGTGGAAAAACACACATTGCAAATTATTTACTGCCTCCTTTTCAGCTTTAGGACGACACACATGTTTTGTTGATTTAACTCTAATAAAAGAAACACGGTGTATATTTTTGGTCAACCAAATAATTTAAAATGCTACCATTGTAGTAAAATACAAAACACGTAAGCCGGTCTTAAATTATATTTACACACTGACTTTCAAAAAGGAGAAGAAAGTGTAGCTCCTGGCAGTGATTGAGGACAGTGGCTGTTGTTGCTTAGTAACGGAATGCTGACCCGCCCACCGGACTGTTTAGCTCGTGCCAGTCTTTTTTACAGACATGCGTTCATAATTTAAAACTTCTTAAACACGAAGTCAAAAGCTAATTTAGGTGAAGGTGTCTTGAGTTGTTTTCCTTTTTGTTGAAGGAAGTAACAAAGGCCCAGCATGTCGTTGTCGTAGAGCAGTCATGTCAGACGACGAAAGTGTGCCTGGTTTTCTTGAAGACGACAGAGTAAAGTTTGTCGAGGCTAAAGTGTGTAGCCTGCTGCAGCTGCACCGCCAAACATGGGACAAGAGTGCCGTCAACGAAGAGTTCCAAACCGTGCTGAAAGACTTCTTCGAAAAGAAGTCTGTAATGTATTTCTCTTCTTCCAAAAAAGGAGGTCTGGTTGCTTCTAATGGGGTAAGGTTGTTACAGAATCTCCAATAAAGCTAAGCTAGTGTCGTAGATAACGAAGACTGTTTACAATTGACTTGCAAAGTTGCAAGCAAGCTAAGCTTAGGACAGGTGGAAAATCCATTGATTGACCGATTTGACTTACCTGCTTGAAAATGTCAATTTGTAGTACAATCAGGTGTTCATTTTTCGAATGCAGGTCCCAGCTGGTGCTCAAAACAGGCACATCTATATTCTCAAGAAGAGAGTGGCCCCCATCACCTCTGATAACTGCAGGGAACTGCTGCTCTTTGGCCTCCAGTCTCCATCACCACTGCTGCAGCTGTCAAGCACAGTGGAGCAGGTGATTGTTAAACCCTCCATCATACACCTATCTCATAAAAAAACATTCTGTTATATCTGCTCTCAGTCTTTTTTATGCATATTTCTAGCTTGCCTTTATGAGAGCTGGGTGAGAGTATTCATTATGTGTCTTTTGTCAAGGTATGGGTTCCACTGCTGTCAAACAACAAAAACCATCACACGTGGCCAACTTTGTTGTCTGAGGACATCATTCGACATGTTGAGAATATGTGCAGTAAGACATCAGTGGTCCAGGGTCAGGTTTTAGGGAAAAGTGTCCTCCCTATCCCAGCTGTGACAGATTGGGCGGAAAATGCATTCAGCAACTTCAAAATGTAAGAAAATACATCCATTTTGATTTTGTATCTGGATTACAATTACTGTTATTATTAACAAATACTCAACATGTGTTTTCACACACAGGTATAGTAACTATGACAGGGCACTGGCTCATGCCATAGAGAGCCAGGTCATCAACTGGAGCAATATTATCCAGAAGATTTTAAAGGAAGATTCATCAGACCTCCTCATAATAGGCAGCAACCCAGGGCCCGAAGCAGAGCTGAAGTTTTGGGTTTCAAGAAAGGCCAATATACAGAATGTTTGTGATCAGGTATGCTGAAAACCATTATTTACTTGATTTTCATCTCCTGACATTCCATGATGAGTTTAACATGTTTGGTACTTTCCATTGTAGCTTCAGAGTCCAGTTGTTCAGAAGATGGCAGAGATATTAGAGATGATGGATAGCAGTTATTATCCCGCAATCAAGACTCTAATTGGAAGTGTAGTTGAAGGTAAGATTAGTTCTCTTTTTAAAGCCAAAGAAGACATGTTGTAGTTTGCACCTTGTCAAATATCTGATTCACAGCATAATGCGATCACTCAAAACCTATTATCTCTGATAAGGTGGTTTTATTTTAAAACCTTGTTTTTCTCAATCCAAAGCACTTCAAGAAGCGAAGGACATTGACCTTTATCTACAGCCGCTACACGCACAACTGACTCCACTGGAAAAGGAAGGATTTCCTAACTTGGAAAAATTCACCCCTGTACTTTTCCACACATTGTTCCTAATCTGGACCAACTGCCAATCGTATCAAAGACCGGCACGCATTGTGGTGCTGCTGCAGGAGCTGTGCAATCTGTTCATTGAGCAGGTAGGAATCCTCATTTGAAACACCCCTAGTTATGAATGACTCCAATTATCACATACATGTGAAATTGTTGTTAATATGATTGGACACGGAGCATGAAAACCTGTCAATTATGCTGTGATGTTGTTAGTTTAGCTTAATCTTGGCTTCCTGTACGATCAAATTCACAGAATTATATCAATCTTTCCCCCTCAGGCTTCTACATACCTCTCTGCAGATCTGCTTCTCAGAGAGGATCCAGAGGAAAGTCTAACTATGGTAAAGAGAGTGATAAAAGTCTTTAGATGTTTTAAAGACAGTTACCAGACCCAGAGGGAGAGGTTGACCCACCATGTGAAACATGCACCCTGGGATTTCCCATCCGACATGATTTTTGCACGTTTCAACCAGTTCTTTAATCGTATGCTACAGCTGGAGGTGAGATCATATTTTTTTGCCACTGTGAGGTTTTATTCTTTTGTGGTTTTGTTTCCTATTACAAAATGTTATCTTTGCAGGACTTGTTTGAAATCATGCTGGACTTTCAGAGGATGGAAAAACTAGAGTTTGGTGGACTTAATGGCAAAATCTACAGTGAGAATGCTGCTCAGATGTACAAAGAATTCAGTAACCACTGCCAAGTGCTGAAGCACAGTGAAAACAGCCCTTATGACTTGAGCTCTCAGGTGAAATTGCTTATTGAGATGTCCATGAAAAGCCCTTTTATTTATATACAGTGGGGGAAAAAAGTATTTAGTCAGCCACCAATTGTGCAAGTTCTCCCATTTCAAAAGATGAGAGAGGCCTGTAATTTTCATCCTAGGTACACTTCAACTATGAGAGACAGAATGGGGGGAAAGAATCCAGGAAATCACATTGTAGGATTTTTAATGAATTAATTGGTAAATTCCTCGGTAAAATAAGTTTCTGGTCACCTACAAACAAACATGATTTCTGGCTCTCACAGAACTGTAACTTCTTCTTTAAGAGCCTCCTCTGTCCTCCACTTGTTAACTGTATTAATGGCACCTGTTTGAACTCGTTATCAGTATAAAAGACACCTGTCCACAACCTCAAACAGTCACACTCCAAACTCCACTATGGCCAAGACCAAAGAGCTGTCAAAGGACACCAGAAACAAAATTGTAGACCTGCACCAGGCTGGGAAGACTGAATCTGCAATAGGTAAGCAGCTTGGTGTGAAGAAATCAACTGTGGGAGCAATTATTAGAAAAGGGCAGACATACCAGACCACTGATAATCTCCCTCGATCTGGGGCTCCATGCAAGATCTCACCCCGTGGGGTCAAAATGATCACAAGAACGGTGAGCAAAAATCCCAGAACCACACGGGGGGACCTAGTGAATGACCTGCAGAGAGCTGGGACCAAAGTAACAAAGGCTACCATCAGTAACACACTACACCGCCAGGGACTCAAATCCTGCAGTGCCAGACGTGTCCCCCTGCTTAAGCCAGTACATGTCCAGGCCCGTCTGAAGTTTTCTAGAGAGCAGTTAGATGATCCAGAAGAGGATTGGGAGAATGTCATATGGTCAGATGAAACCAAAATATAACTTTTTGTTAAAAACTCAACTAGACGTGTTTGGAGGAGAAAGAATGCTGAGTTGCATCCAAAGAACACCATACCTACTGTGAAACATGGGGGTGGAAACATCATGCTTTGGGGCTGTTTTTCTGCAAAGGGACCAGGACCACTGATCCGTGTAAAGGAAAGAATGAATGGGGCCATGTATCGTGAGATTTTGAGTGACAACCTCCTTCCATCAGCAAGGGCATTGAAGATGAAACGTGACTGGGTCTTTCAGCATGACAATGATCCCAAACACACCGCCCGGGAAACGAAGGAGTGGCTTCGTAAGAAGCATTTCAAGGTCCTGGAGTGGCCTAGCCAGTCTCCAGATCTCAACCCCATAGAAAATCTTTGGAGGGAGTTGAAAGTATGTGTTGCCCAGCGACAGCCCCAAAACATCACTGCTCTAGAGGAGATCTGCATGGAGGAATGGGCCAAAATACCAGCAACATTGTGAAAACCTTGTGAAGACTTACAGAAAACGTTTGACCTCTGTCATTGCCAACAAAGGGTATATAACAAAGTATTGAGATGAACTTTTGTTATTGACCAAATACTTATTTTCCACCATCATTTGCAAATAAATTCTTTTTATTTAAACATTTTTTTTTCTCATTTTGTCTCTCATAGTTGAGGTATACCTAGGATGAAAATGACAGGCCTCTCTCATCTTTTTAAGTGGGAGAACTTGCACAGTTGGTGGCTGACTAAATACTTTTTTCCCCCGCTGTAAAATGCATGGTTTTACATTTATGTCAATCTCCTAATACTGTTCAACTTTGATCCACTCAAGGATTTTGAAAACGAGCATAAGGATTTGAAAGTGAGGATTGTGGACTTTGAATGCCGCCTTGCCAGCCTTATTTGCTTGGCCTTTAAGGATTGCTCAGGACTGGAGTCAGGATTTAAAGTAAGCTAAACTAGATTAAAGTATGATAATGATACATTATTGATAAAGTGAATATTGAGGAACGGAGCTTTCAAGCGGGAAACCAATCTCTTTGTTTTTCATCCTTTAGCTGCTAACTATTGTTGGACCCTTCCTGGAGAGAAGACAAATCCGACAGATATTCAGTCCCAACTACCTTATTCTGCAGCAGCTTTTCAGAGAAGAGCTGGAGAGATGTAAATGGCATTTTAAATCCAAGCTCAATAAGGTACGGGAAGAAAATAAAAATCAATATTAGCAATATGTATTCAAGGCACACACGGTATTGTACATGCAACAACTTTGTTCCATTTGGTCTTTGTTTACAGATGGAGAGTGGTCTGGGTAAGAACATGGCACACACATCTGGAGCACTGAAGTGGGCGAAGATGCTCAGAACACGCATTCAGACATCATGGGAAAAAATCAGATTACTGTTTGACATGTAAGTAAACACACTATTTCAGTGAATCAATGAATTAGTTACAGTCAGAAAGAGATACTAAGACAGAGATACTAATGGGCAATTGTGCTGGGCCTAAAAATGGCTATTTTCTCACAATTGTGCAATATTTCCAGGCCTGCAGGAGGTGGAGAATTGGCAAAGGAGTACCACATGTACATGGAGATGTTGAGCCTTCTGGACAAATATGAGGAGGACATTTATTCTGACTGGTGTAACGGTTTGGAAGAGGCCTGCCTGATGAACCTCAATCAACACCTTCTCTCCAGAAATGCCTCATCTGACCTGATCTCACTCAACTTCAATCCAAAGGTAATTGATGTTATGTCCCTGCAAAGTAGAGTGCCCATTGTGCAGCAGCCCCCCAATGCTAAATCATTATCTAAAACTGAAGATGTACTGCTGGTAAGTGAAAACACATATCCGTCCTGACAGAGGCTATGTTTTATTTTACAGTTATTTAATTTCTGTTGTTTTATTCTCCAAGGGTTTCTATTAGTTGAGACAAATTATTTGACCTCCACCCTGCTGTGATGATGTCTATACATTGGTTTATTTTCTCTCCTTAGCTGACTGAAGTCTTGAAAGATGTGAAGTATATTCAGACTCTCTGTGAGATCGAGATCCCCGCAGCTGCAATGGCAGTTTTTGAGAAGCGTGACATGTTCACAAAGGTAAGGAAAAAACATGTTACTTTATGGGCCCACCTCCAGTTAGTCCCACCTGTTTGAGTTAAACAATAAGCACTATGTATCGTGTTTATCTTGGACATTGTCTGCACATCAGAATATATTGTTTCTCCACCCTTCCAGTATGTGAGCAGTCTGCAGCTGTTGGTACAATGGTACAACAAGCTAAAGCAGACGGTGCTGGAGGTGGAACTTCCTCTCGTCAGAGCGGAGCTAGAGTCCATAGACGTGCAGTTGACCAGGGCAGAGAGTGAGCTGACATGGAAGGATCCGGACTGCTGGAGCTTCATCAGCACCACCAAAGACCTGGCCCATAACCTGGTGGGTCGAGTCAGTAGAGCCAAGGAAAACTGCGAAGCCATCCAGTCCATGATGAAGGGATGGAGCAAACAGGCCATGTTTTGCAGAAAGGATAACAAGAAGGGCTCGCTCATACAGCTGGAGGACAGGGGAGACCGTGTCAACAGGAAGTACAGCTCCATAAAGAATGATGGAGAATCTATCCACAAGCTGGTACAGGTGTGTATGCATGAACTAAAGTATTCACTCTTGTACACTATAGATTTGATGTGAATACTTGTGTTGCACTGTACAGTAGGTAATCATCACCAAACAATGTAAAAATATTGATGTCATTCCAGAACATTTTAGCATGTCTTAGAGATATGTATGTTCATCAGTAGGCCTGTCACGATAATTAATTTTGTTGGACGATAAAAAAAAAAGAAGTTTTTTAATATATATATATATATATATATATATATACACACGGAGCGTCCTGACCTGGCTGTGTGTGAGCCCCACCCCTCACAGCGCGCCTGGCTAAAATGCTGGTCACATCCTTATGTAAACAAACACGCATGTAAACAGCAATTGGCTGTGAGGGAGTGTGGTCGTCTTTCAACCAGAAGGTTGTGGGTTCGATCCCAGCCCATGCAGTCAACATGTCGATGTATCCTTGGGCAAGATACTTAACCCTGAGTTGCTCCCGATGGCACGGCCAAAGGTGTGTGAATGTGTGTGAATGTTAGGTCCTAGAGTAAGGTACACTGCTCTGTATGAATGGGTGTGAATGGGTGAATGACATGTAGTATGTAAAAGCGCTTTGAGGGGTCTTAAAGACTGGATAAAGCGCTATATAAGTACAGTCCATTTACCATTTATCGGGGTCAGAAAAGTTATCGAGTTCATTTTTATTTATCGTACGATAAGTAAATGAATTGCTTATCGCGACAGGCCTATTCATCAGCTCAAATCACAATAGAATTACAGTTCACAGGCATTTTAAAACCTTGCTTTTTTACATTCCATTTGGGAATTTGTGCTTGTTATGGGATTTAGTTTTCTCATGATAAAACAAAACAGATATGGTAAATAACATATATCTAACATAACCGTGCTCTCTACTTTACCATTAATAGTACTTACTGTAGTTCATTGATACCCTTTCTAGTTCAATCAGTTAAGTTAGACATATTAGACTTAAAATATAATTGTACTTTATATATTTTTAAATGTCCCAATATGCCAAGCTGTATTTATTAGGAAATTAATAAAACCACTCAAGCTGTCAATTTGATCTATTCCTAAAAATCTAAATGGATTGCATTACATGTCACTTGTTAGACGCTTTTATCCAAAGCGACTTACATACTCAATACTGTGGGCAATCCCCACGGATACAGTTCAGAGTCAAATAATTCAATTTTCTGTGCTTTCCATTTTCAAATATCCTACATTTTCATCAGGATAATAAGGCCCATTTCCACGCTGACCCTGAGTCAGAAGCATGGGAGTCCTACCTGGAGCATGTGGATGAGATGATGGTGGAGGGGCTCTTCAGCTTCATCAGCCACTCTCTGCAGTTCTTTGCGAACAACATGGAATCGTGGCCGAGCCCGACACCTCTGTTTGAGTCTCAATTGATGCTCAGTAGCTCAGGAATGATTTTCCTCCCCTCATTGGAGCAAGATGCAGGGGACGGCCTGTATGAGCTGATCGAAGGACTGGTTGGAGACATATTCAAGACTTCAGTAAATATCAACAGAATAGCTGCTCATCATAGCACAGAGAGCTACCAGGTAATATGCGGTAGACTGGGATCTTAAAATCTACTACTCCCTCTTAACTCATTATAGTGTCTTCTTCTTCAAACAGTACATTACCCTTATGTTATGTGTCATATAATATAACTCTTACAGGATCTAATGGATGACATGCTGGATTTGTTGGACCTGAGGCAAGAAATAATGGAGCGAGTGGAAAACGTCCTCAAGGAAGCAATAAATGACCAGAGAAAGTTTGACTGCTACGCCCATCTGTGGCAAGATGACAGGGCTGAGTTCCTCGGCCAGTTTCTGCTGTATGGGCGTGTCCTGACAGCCGAAGAGATGGAAGCTCATGGAGCAGATGGCCTCCCTGAGAGCCCGCCCACAATTGATAACTTCAAAGAACAGGTGAAATGCTCTTTTAAATCATGATTCATATTTCCCATACATGGCTGGTGAGTTAATTGTTAGCTGTTTTGTGGTCATCATTTTACAGATCGATTATTATGAGGACCTTTATGCTGACATTTCCAAACTTGAAGACTTCAAAGTGTTCAATGGATGGTTTCGGGTGGATATCAAGTTCTTTAAAGTGAGCCTCCTTAACACTGTGAAGAAGTGGAGCTGGCTTTTTAAAGAACACCTCTTGACCTATGTCACTAACAGGTACATTGAGTTTCTGCATGGCTTTAGATGCACACTAAACTGTAACATCACTTATACTTACTGTACATGTTTTCCCTCTCAGTCTCGATGAGCTGCAGAAGTTTGTCCGAGCCACTGTTGAAGGGCTAGACCAGCCTGTGGCTAAAGGAAACCACCGTGGCCTGGTGGAAGTGATGAGTCATCTGTTGGCCGTCAGAGACAGACAAGCAGCCACAGACAAGATGTTTGAGCCTTTTAGAGACACAGTGATCCTGCTGGAGCAGTATGGAGTGATCATACCAGACCAGGTCCATTCTCAGCTAGAGGTAAGACATTGAACGGTTTATTGGTTCCTATTTTCATGCTACCTTCAAGAACATATGATACTTAATTATAATTTATTCACAAATTATTTTCATTTGATCTTTGAAAATCCAAATAATTCTCTCGATAGGAACTTCCTGAGAAATGGAGTGGGGCAAAAAAATTGGCCTTAAAAGTGAGGCATGAGGTGGCTCCCATGCAGAATGCAGAAGTGATGGTGATACGGAAACGATGCATGACATTTGAGGTGAAGTCGCTTTTATATACAGCTTTAAGCTGTTAGAAGCTTTTGATTTTATATATATTTTAGCTAAAACAAGTAAAGTAATACTTCTTATTTTTCAGGTGAAACAAAGCAAATTCAGGGAGATGTTCAGAGCAACAGCGCCATTCAGATACAATGCTGTGCGACCCTACATCAGTCTGGAGAAGGTAGGAGTTCAACCTTGACTTGATTATAATAATATTGTATTATACTATACACTTTGGATAACAATTACCATGTGTTGTTTTCTAGTCTGAAAAAGCCGTTCGAGACATGGAGAAGGAGGTGGCAGAGCTGCAGGAGTCCACGAATCTGTTCGATGTTACTATTCCTGACTACAGAGAAATCAAGTCCTGCAGGCGAGAGATCACGGTCCTCAAAGAATTATGGGACATTGTTGTGTTTGTGCAGGTGAGTTGCTTAATATATACTGTATATTTAAAGTGTCTATTCTGGAGTGATGGGAAGTCCAGCTGAAGGCCTCATCCCCCCCCCACTTCAATGACCCAAAAACTCAATAACGTGTCCTCTTAGGAGCCGTCATTGATCCTTTGAATACCCTGTCGCCTCTAAATGTCCCCATTAAGTCCCCTCAGCCCATTGACCCCTCTGCATGCGTCTTTATCTATACAGAGCAGTGTTGAAAACTGGACAATGACCAAATGGAGGCAGATAAACGTGGACCAGATGGATGGCGAATTGAGGAGGTTTGCCAAGGTGAGGTCACCAACAGTGCTGCATCACACCAGCATATCTCTCCTGCTGCCTTGCTGTTATGCACCGGTGCTATTTGTAACAGATGCCTTCTAATAACTAATTATGTTTACCTGCCTTCTGTTTGTGTAGGACATACGGAAGCTTGACAAAGAGGCTCGCATTTGGGATGTGTATTCCGGGTTAGACCTTTATGTAAAGAACCTGTTGACGTCACTGCGGGCCGTGAGTCAGCTACAGGACCTGGCAATACGAGAGCGCCACTGGGTGCAGCTAATTAGAATAACACAGGTGCATTAACACACACATCAGTGATCCTGCTGAAGAGCATTGTTTTGCTTGCATGATAAGAACGAATGACACTTTACATCATGACATTAATTATTTTATAATAGATGGACTTCACTGTGACGGACAGCACCACTCTGGGAGACCTCTTGGCTCTGCAGCTCCATTTGTTGGAAGACGAAGTTCGCAACATTGTGGATAAGGCAGTCAAAGAGATGGCCATAGAGAAGGTTGTTCTGCAGTTAAATATATGGGGTCAAACACTTCAAATTAAATTGGGATTTTGCCTGTGAAAAAAGTGATGACATCAGCGAGGAGCTAACTTTGTATACACATGGTCCCTAACAGTGCTGAACTGCAAGAACCATGGAATGCAAAACATCAACTTTTCCGCCTTGGGAGTATGTTCTTAGATTATCCAACAAGTTAAAGAATGGTTTATTTAGCAGAACAAAAAAGAGAATCTGTATAATTACTCAAGGAACACTTCATCTAAAGTCATATAAGACATACAAATATATTTCTTTGTTATCACATTTGGTGTGTAAATTACCCCTACACCAAATGTAGAATTTATAATTTAACCAAAAGTAAATGCAGTGAAACCGTTTAATATTTCAAACATATAACCATTATGCTATATATTTATATTAATTTCAGATTGTGACAGAAATAAGTAAAACGTGGGCATCGATGGAGCTTTCATATGAAGGTCATTACCAAACCTCTGTGCCACTGCTGAAATGTGACGAGGAACTCATTGAAACTCTCGAGGATCATCAGGTGAATATCTAAGCTACTGATTTTATGTGTGATCTAATTTCATGGAATGCACAATGGCTGTGAAGCTCTCAAGATCAGTTGTCTGAGAGGAGCACTGATAGTTAAGGGCTGAATAGAGATGAGGGTGCAGAAAGGGGCCGCCCTGTCTGACTGTCTAACAGCACAGCTGAGAGAAGAGGGGTCCCTATTGAGTCTTTAGATTTATAGCTGCGGGAGGACACAGGGCATTGTTGCACCGCGGCGGTCTTTGTACATGTCCACCAGATGCATTGGGGGTTATAGCCAGCAATTAGAAGTCTTGCCACTTTAGTGCCTAGATCTTTGTGTAAACAGACTGTTTCCCTCCCCCATTTTAATGGCATGGCATGCTGATGAGCTTGAATATGCATTGAAATTAAACTGACACATGTTATGAGGTTTAGGTTATTAAGATATTACTTTCTCTGGCCATAGATTGGGTGGTAGTTATGTGTATTTGAGTTTTGCATTGGATCAAATCCTTTTGAAAGACTATAACCATGTCTGCGTGTCTTCATCCTCTAGGTTCAGCTCCAGGGCATCTTTCAGAGCAAGCATGTGCATCACTTCCTGTTCCAGGTAGTGGAGCTGCAGAAACAGCTGACTGTGGCGGACTCTGTGCTGATGGTCTGGATGGAGGTCCAAAGAACGTGGGCCTACCTGGAAAGCATCTTCAAGAGCTGCGACGATATCTGCCAGCAGCTGCCTGCAGATGCACACAGATTTCAAGTTTTAGATGCAGAATTTCAGGTCTGCACTTATGTTTATGTAGTTATTCAAATACTATTATTGTCATTATTATAATCATGGTGCTGATGGTTCTTTCAGGAGTTAATGTTGGACAGTGCTAAGACTAAAAACGTCATCGAAGCCACCAACAAATCTCATCTATTTGAGAAGTTAGAGGACCTGCAAAGAAGGTTCATTTTCATTTAATTACATTTGAATTATATTGCTCACAGTTTGAGGTATTGTGCTCACTATTTCCATACTCTCTCTTTGAACAGGTTGTCATTGTGTGAAAAAGCCCTCGCTGAGTACCTGGAGACGAAGAGACTCGCATTTCCCCGATTCTACTTTATTTCATCTGCAGATTTGTTGGACATCCTCTCTAAAGGGAGTCGCCCCAGAGAGGTGCATACATGTAGCATTTCCCTTTATTTAGTTCATGTGACACACTTTAACTACTTGTTCTGTCATGAACAAAAGAATGACACAGTGTATTTCGCAGGTAACTGTCCACCTCTCAAAATTATTCGACAACATGGCAAATCTTGAGTTTGCTCAAAATGAACATCTGGATAATCCTAAACGTGCAGTGGGCATGTACAGCAAAGAGAGAGAATATGTCCCATTCCAGACTGAATGTTGCTGTAACGGGCCGGTAAGATTACATTGACTACTGTCTCAGAAAATCTGTATTTGTTACGATATTTCACAAGACAACCTAACGAGTGAAACAAATACTTCAGGTGGAGGCGTGGCTCTCTTCTCTGGAGGAGTCGATGAGGGAATGTGTCCGCGGGCACCTGTCCGAGGCTGTGTCTGCGTACGAGGACAGACCCAGAGAGCAGTGGATTCTCGACTTCCCGGCCCAAGTGGCTCTCACCGGATCCCAGATCTGGTGGAGCAATGATATGGAGCTGGTGTTCAAAAGACTAGAGGAAGGGTTTGAGTCTGCTCTCAAAGATTACAACAAGAAACAGGTACACTGCATGATGCATTCACACACTTACAATAAAGATTTCAATTAAATGCAGCTTAGTTGATAAGAAATCTGACTGATCCAAAATAAGAAACATTTTTGTAAATATTTGCTTAATTGAATATATGATATACTTCATATTTGGGCCAAACTGCAGAGTGTTTAAAGATGACATAAATGTGAAAGGTGTTATGCTCATTTCTACTTTAGTTATTAGAAGAATATTCAATATAAAATGTAATATTTGGGCAGCATGGTAGCGCTCCTGGTAGAGCAGGCAACCCATGTAAATAAGAAAAGGTTAAACTCTTGATTAGTTTTTATTTCTATACACATTATTTATAAAATGTACTATCTGACTGGTTTCTGTGTCTGTTGTGAGTGAAATGGCAACTGCTAAAGACAGTGGCGAACCATGTCTATCACAACTGGACCTTCCGTAGACACACACACACCCTCCGCCGCACCCGCGCTGATTGGTTGGATTTCTTTTCTAACGCAAAACCACTGAAATACGGAGTGCATGGACCGAGAAGGACAAACAAATCAACGTAACACTGTTATATTACAGATACGAGTCTGATTTATTCATTTTACAAAGATTTTATTTATATAATTAAATCGATTTTTTGTTTGTTTTATCTGAGTGTTCCAGGGTATTCTCTGAATACCTTGAAGGCCCTGACGGTTCGCCACTGGCTAAAGATAATGCAGACATTTTCCATACTGCCATTATAATGAAATCAGCCTGCGTGTAGGGCCCTGTTGTGGCGTATGCTCATAGTTGTATGATCACTCTTGTCAGATTCATCAGCACTATTTAAGGTTAGCTTGTCCTTGGTTGCTGTTTGAATAATCTCTCTCCCTTCAACGCACGGCACCGCACTGATTGGATCTGCTGTCATACAAGACTAGTGACAAATGCAGGACATGCAGTGATGTTTTAGTCAATACAAGAACAAAAGAGTACTTCTGATTCTCTGTTTCTTTCAAAATGCCCTCTGGGTCTGCATTAATACACCTAAAGTGCATGTTGTTCTGCATGGGTTTAAGATATAATTCCTACAAATGCAAGTGAAACCTGACGTTTGTTGCCAATTTAATCTCATGTGAATTCAAATTGGCACTCATGTTTTTTTTTCTCCAGATTTCTCAACTCAACATGTTGATCAGCATGCTGCTGGGGGAGCTGAGCTCAGGCGACAGACAGAAGATCATGACCTTATGCACTATTGATGTCCATGCAAGAGACATTGTTGCCAGCCTCATTGCCCAAAAGGTTTTAACAATTGAAATCATCTCATAAAGATCATCTCCTTTAAGTCGGATAAATGTAACATTGCATTCTAGTAATATAAAGAAATTCTCCTCATATCGGTGTGGAAAAGATAATATCAGTGTTTTTTAAATTTATTTGATTCTCTATGGACAATCCAAAATCCAATGAAAAGCATAGATTAGAACCTTTTCACTTTGTATTGACCGAGATAAACAAGAGAGGAATTTTACTCAAGGGATACAAAATGCTGTAAACTTTAGGTCTAAACTAAAACATGACAATATTTGAAATAGTTGTGATCATTCAACTCCCTGCTGCCCGTATCTCTTGTGATATTATTTACCAGCAGCTGAATCTGTTCTCAGGTCACCTCCTCTCAGGCCTTTCCATGGCTTTCCCAGCTGCGGCACTGCTGGTATGAGCAGCAGCATCAGTGCTTCGTTAACATCTGTGACGCCAAGTCCCCTTACTCGTACGAGTATCTTGGAAATACATCGCGTCTCGTCATCACCCCCCTCACAGACCGGTAACTGCTGTTTCATCACCTTTCAGTCTATGCAAGTATCATTTCATTACATTTTCTACATTCAGCATGGCTAAACACAACATTTGTGTGTCTCTGAATGCTGGTCCCGTGGGCATGTTTAGGTGCTACATCACTCTAACTCAGTCACTCCACCTGACCATGAGTGGGGCCCCAGCTGGCCCCGCAGGAACAGGGAAGACTGAGACAACGAAGGATCTTGGCAGAGCCATGGGCGTCATGGTTTACATCTTCAACTGTTCTGAACAAATGGACTACAAGGTTGGACATTCAATCAAATTCAAAGTTACTCTCTTTGCTCAGTGTATGTCTTGATTATCTTTTTACACATGAATGCTAAATGTATTTTTTTCTTTTACATGTTCAGTCAATTGGAAATATCTACAAGGGTCTTGCCCAGACCGGAGCATGGGGTTGCTTCGATGAGTTCAACCGTATCGCTGTGGATGTTTTGTCCGTCGTGGCAGTGCAGGTCAAAACTATACAGGACGCCATTCGCACTAAAAAGAAAAGGTAGCAAGTGAAGGCTGAATACTGTACATCAAGACTTCATGCTGTAAGACTGAAAACTGTGTTAATAATCAGCTGCAAATATGGTTTGACCTAAAAAAAATTACAACAAAAGGTTTCTCAACGGATTATTGTATTATCAGGTGTACTTAATAACATACTAAAAGTCTCCCTAAATCTGATTACTAGAAATGTGTATTTTTGAAGATGGCCGAAATTCCTTAAAATACCCTAACTCCTTCATCCTTTATGAAGTATTTTTTTGGTATAAACTTATGTTTTGGGGGTCTATAAATCCATTGGACCTGTCCAAATTGCAATGATATGATTACATAATTTTAACATCATAAATGTTAAATAGATATATATAACCCTCCATGCAACCTCACAGGTTCCTGTTCCTGGACCAAGACATTGTGTTAAAGCCCTCTGTGGGGATATTCATCACTATGAACCCTGGCTATGCAGGCAGGACGGAGCTACCCGAGAACCTCAAGGCTCTTTTCAGGTGAGAGGGAAACCGCAGCTTCTTTTATAATGTGCCGTGATTCAGCAGGAAGTTCATGGTCTGCATTTCCTGTGTCCTGCCGTAGACCCTGTGCCATGGTGGTGCCGGACACTGAGCTAATTTGTGAGATAATGCTGGTGGCAGAGGGCTTCCGAGATGCTAAGCTTTTAGCCAGGAAGTTCATCACGTTGTACAGTCTCTGCAAAGAGCTCCTCTCCAAGCAGGTAGGAGAAATATTTTATATTTCATAATGTTGGATTTGAAAACAGAGCATCAATAATAACGTTTTTCAGCCAACCCCTTGGAGCACAGTGATTCATAAAACCATTCAATACACTTTTATCTTTCAAAAGAGTGATGTATGGAAAGTAATTCATTGTCTATTCTTCTTTGTTTGTTAGGACCACTATGATTGGGGCTTGCGTGCTGTCAAGTCTGTTCTGGTTGTGGCCGGGGCCCTGAGAAGAAGAGACAAGAGTAGACCAGAGGATCAGGTGACTTGCATGTGTTTGGCATCTTGCAGCCACAAGAGGAAGCCTCATTGTCTCATACTATAATCCACCATTTCACTTCATTTGCCAGGTGCTGATGCGAGCGCTGAGAGACTTCAACATGCCTAAAATTGTCACTGAGGATGTGGCTATCTTCTTGGGACTGCTTGGAGATCTGTTCCCAGGCCTGGAGGTGGAGAGAGAGAGAGACTGCGAGTTTGAAACGGCCGTCAGGAAGACAACGCTGGAGCTCCGACTCCAACCGGAGGAGACATTCATCCTTAAGGTTAGGACATGACATATGCACTGAATACAATGTTTGACAAAAAGCTACAAATAATCTATTTTCCAAAATGTCTTCATCAGGTGGTGCAGTTGGAGGAACTCATGGCAGTGCGTCATTCAGTCTTTGTTGTTGGAAATACGGGAACTGGAAAAAGCCAAGTAAGTTTGTATTGCCTTTTAAAAGTAAATGCTCCGTTTGATTCGGTAAGGTACATCAAATGTAAGGTTTTTTTAATCTCTTCACCAGATATTGAGAGTCCTCCATAAAACTTATGTCAACTTGAAAAGAAAGCCTGTGTGGAATGACCTCAATCCGAAGGCAGTGGACAGAGATGAATTGTTTGGCTTCATCCATCACGCAACTCGAGAGTGGAAAGATGGTAAACAGAGACGGTTTACTTAGAAATAAGAACATTTAAAATGCAGGACAAGTGCTAACTCATACCACATGTAATCAGTACCTTGATATATTTGTTGTTAATTGTGCATTTGAATCCCTGTGTTAGGTTTACTTTCATCACTGATGCGAGAGCAAGCAAACATCTCCCACACTGGACCTAAGTGGATTGTGTTGGATGGAGACATTGATCCGATGTGGATTGAATCACTCAACACGGTGATGGATGACAACAAGGTACCTCCCTCCTGTTCACCCATACACTAGTGTGCAACACATAGCAACCAAGGTGGCATAGATAGAAAAAGATGCTTCTTTCCCCCTCCTTCAGCAATCACTTCCTGGAGTGAGAGTACTTGGAAATCTTTTTCCAGAGCAATGAATCATGTCCGAGTGATCTTGTACCTTTTGAAATATTCTAAAGCAAGTCTGTCCAATGCGATGAAATATGAAGGTGTTTTCGGCAGAGTATTGTCTGTCCATTCAAATGTTATGACTTTTGTAAACTGTTATGCTTTCTAACGTCTTTCAGGTCCTCACGCTGGCCAGTAATGAACGTGTCCCACTCACTTCATCCATGAGACTGGTGTTTGAAATCAGCCACCTACGGACGGCCACTCCTGCTACCGTGTCCAGAGCCGGAATCCTCTACGTCAACCAGCAGGACCTGGGCTGGAACCCGTGAGTGACACAGTTTGTATTCACATATGATCGAAGCATCGTTAACGTTTCCAATTCAATGCTGTGTTTGTATTATCTTCTTTATAATGTCTTGAGCTTGTTTCACTCAAGTGATGTTATTGAGTGTTATTACGTTTTCAATGCATCCTCATATAACAGTTTGAGTTTTCCTATGAACGTCCAACCACCCAGTTGTTCTGTGCAAGCTCCTGCAGTGCAGAACATGTGAAGGCAACACACTGCTTGGTTTAGTTTAAGAAAAGATCATGATTTGGGTCAAATGAATTGCATGTACTGTATGTAGCTTTACATGTTGGTTTTGGATAAGTAAATAGGTTACTTGGAGGCAGAAATGCAAATCCTAATGATCAGATGGGTTAAATAAAAATGATAATGAAATACTTATTGTAGATAAAGTTACGAAACACTGAATAAGAACAGTCTGCATTGTTTCCAAAGACACTGTTTCGGATCCTGACCAGGTCAATACAGCAATATATAACTTCCTCAGGTACGTTGCTAGCTGGATTGACCAACGCGAACGGCAGACGGAACGGGCCCATCTCACCATCCTGTTTGAGAAATACGTTCCTCGTTGTCTAGAACAAATGAGAAACTCCTTCAAGACCATCACTCCCATCCCAGAAAGCTCTATGGTGCAGGTACGCAAACACAAGCATGTTCATGTAATGTTTCTCCTATTCTATGCTCGAACAGTCAACACATCACAATGAAATCATTATTTGTTCCCCTTGTTCAGACACTCTGCGCTTTGCTCGACTGCCTTCTAACACCAGAAAATATTCCATCCGACTCTCCACGGGAGCTCTATGAGACCTACTTCACCTTTGCCTGCATCTGGGCTTTTGGGGGGGCTCTGTATCAAGATCAGGTATTACTTTGGTTTGATTCAAGTGGATGAAATCGAGTTTGGATTAACAACAAAACACAAAAACAGCAACTATAATTCCTTATCAACATAAATAGCATATTAATATAAGCATACTGTTGATGTGTACATTCTGACAAGGCAATGATACACTCTGTTCTTAAAAAGCTTAATTCCTTTGGTGCTCAAAACAGTTTTCACTAAAGGACATTGTACATTTTTCATTGAAAATGTGGATCTGGGCATATATCTAGGATTGTTATACAAGTTTATTGGATAGTTTGTTAATTATCTTTGTAATAGTTGGCTCTACTTACTTCTCGAGTTGTCTTTGTACTTCTGGAAGGTATAAATATAGGGTGAGGGCCCTTTTGCTGACAGACATGCCAAACTGTCAAGTGATCAAGAATATGATAAGCTTATTGTACCTGTCAATGATTGTGACTAATTGAAGGGTTGTTCATTTAAATGATATATATTATTGCATGATATGATATGTTCTATGATTTGTCCAGCTCTATGATTACCGGGTACTGTTCAGTCAGTGGTGGACCAAAGAAATGAAGACGGTGAAGCTTCCAGCACAAGGGAGCGTGTTTGACTACTACCTTGACCCTCAAACCAAACGCTTCCTGCCCTGGAGTGATACTGTGCCGCCGTTTGAAATGGAAACGTGTACTCCATTACAGGTAAAAAGAATATTAGCTACCGAAAATGCGGGGGAGTGTAACTCTTTGAGATGCAGACTTTTCAAAGCAGTTTGATAAATAATCACAAACATGATCACGAGCAACCTTCTTAAAGAAAATTAACCAGAAATGAACAATACAGCGATATTAAAAATGTTTGTATGCCTGAGTGAACATAATAAGAGAGGGTAAAGTCCAATCAGGAGGTTATGGTAGGGGTGCTAGAATGGATGATGGGCTTTCCACTGTGTCTGATTACCATCTACTACACCCCATACCAGACTGTGTGGGGGTGAAGGCATGAGCAACAAGGCTTGAGCTATCACCCACGCTCTATTGTCTTTCTGTATGCTCCTGCGTACAGCTGTGAATGCTCCAAAGGCTCTTGCTGAGCCATAATTAGTGGGGTTTTGTTCTGAGCAAATGATGCTATTATGACAGAATAGTTGTGGTGTACTGGGGAAATACAAGAAATTATAAATCACATACAATTCACTGAACACATGTCTGTCAATAAATCACACTCAAAGAAAGCCATAATAACTATGTATGTTTCTGCTTTGTGTCTTCCTGCTGTTTCTATGATTGCAGGCTGTTCTGGTACACACAGCAGAGACTGTGCGTCTTCGCTACTTCATGGACTTGTTGCTGGAGAGGAGACAGCCAGTGATGCTGGTGGGGAATGCGGGAGTGGGAAAGACTGCACTTGTCAAGAACAAGTTTGACTGTCTGCCAGAGAGTTACATGAGTACAAAAGTACCCTTCAACTACCACACGACCTCCCTCATGCTACAGGGTGAGAGAGAGGGGGGGGCTCTGTTCTTTTGTAGTGACTCGTACATCAAGTAAACTGTAGCACCATCTGCTGGTAATGCTCAGATTCAGAAAGAACGGAGGGGGAGAAAAACGTAACAACCATTGTTAATGTAATCCTCGCCTGAGTCATATGGCATCTGCACATTTCCAAAGTTGGTTTTTGACTAGTGTAAGAATATTCTAGCTTTTGTGTTTCTTGTATGTGTGGAGTTTTGTTGATGTTTTGTTGTTGTTTGTTTTCTCTTGTAGAGATTCTTGAGCGGCAGTTAGAGAAAAGAGCGGGACGAAGCTACTCCCCTGCAGGCAACAGAAGGATGGTCTACTTCATCGATGATATCAACATGCCAGCTGTCGACAGTTACGGAACAGTGCAACCTCACACACTCATACGTCAGCATCTGGATTATGGCCACTGGTGAGAAGACCCCACATGCTCAGTACTAGTTTTTGTTGTTGTGTGTTTGAGTCTTATGCCACCACATGGTCTGTTCACCTATTAAATAAATAAAGAATGTATTTCCTTTGATCTCTGTAGGTATGACAGACAGAAGCTGATCCTAAAGGAAATCCACAATACCCAGTATGTTGCCTGTATGAATCCAACGGCTGGGAGCTTCACTATCAACCCCAGACTACAAGTGTGTTTTCCATTCACATGTCCTACTGTAGCATCTCAGTTTTTGATTTGAATTAAAACAAGCATATTGCTCCAGCATATCTTTTTTGAAATGCAGTCTTATGGACTATGTATGTTCTGATACAGGATAGCTGTAAGTATACATTTAAATGTGTGAAAATAAATCTTAGTAAATAGTGTTTTTATATATGTATTTAACGGTGGCAACGTTGATTCATTAATATCCTGAAGAATCAGGAGTCAATTGGTTTTTATACTGAATCGTGATTTGCAGAATATTTGCAAGAAACTTTACTTTCACTTGTTTGCAGGGACTAGGATTATTTTATATCCGTGTAGTTTGGAGCATAAACAAAACACGTAAAAAATGTCAACATTAATTTTGACATTTTCTGAAGTTTGGTTTGTGCCTCTTCTCCACAGAGACATTTCTCAGTGCTGGCGGTGAACTTCCCTTCGTTTGAGGCTCAGACGTCAATCTTCAGTCAGATCCTGTGTGGCCATCTCAAGCAGGAGCACTTCAGTCCGCTGGTTCAGAGGAGCGCAGCAACTGTCGTCCAGGCTGCCATCTCTCTTCATCACAAGATGGTCCACAGCTTTCTTCCCACAGCCATCAAATTTCACTACACATTTAATCTACGAGACTTGTCTAATGTCTTCCAGGTAGTAAAGAGAGAGAGCAAATACTGCAATTAGACTTTATAATGAAAACATGAACATTCATAGGGTTATTTGTGTTCCTCAGGGCATCCTACTGGCTGGGCCTGACAGTGTGGGAGAGAGCACTGACCTGGCACTGCTGTGGCTCCACGAGTCCTGCAGAGTGTACTCAGACAGACTGGTAGATGACAAGGACCTGCAGCTCTTCCGGAAGCTCCAGATGGAGACTGTGCATGAATGCTTTGAGGTGCAATACAGATTCTGTTAAAGGGTGTAAACCATTTAAATTGCTCTTCCTCACCTTCAGATATCAACACAAAGCAAGAGATTTTAATGTATTATTATGCTTGTTCTCTTCCAGGGGCTGGAGGACAAAAAGGTGACACAGCAGCCCCTCCTCTATTGCCACTTTGCCCAAAAGGGCAATGAAGCCTCGTATGCTCCTGTCACAGACTGGACTGCGCTCAGGTCCGTCCTCACAGATGCCCTGGAGAGCTACAACGAGCTCAACGCAGCCATGGACCTGGTGCTGTTTGAAGACGCCATGGAACATGTGTACGTGTAGCTGTTTTGCATCTCATTGTCATCGTCAGGAAAAAAAAGATCTTTGACAACATTCCTGAACTGTTTTGCACCAAAGATTAAACCTAAGACACTAAACACAAATGAGCAAAACATGAAGCTTTTAAAAAAAATGTCAAAGTAGTAAGGAAATAATATTTTATGGAAAATAAAGATGGCACTTTTATGTAGAAAGCTAAGTTAATATGAGTGATTGGCTTATGTTAGAAGCATCTGCATCTGCATTGCACAATAACTTTGACCTGCACACATACATGTAAATATATTTAACATTCCGGACTCAAATATGTATATACTGTATGTTCATTTTAATTAATTTCTTGTTTTAACAGCTACTTACCTGTATATCATTTTGATGTTATCTTTAATTGTATTAACCTTATGTGAATCTGTGCTGTGCTTTCGCTCTCACTCACTGTTGCTGCTTACACTCCTGAGTTCCCCCACAGGGATTAATAAAGCTGCATCTTATTTGATCTAATCTGTGCAGCTGATATGAACACTACTCAAGACAGTTGGAATAGATGTATAGTATTTGATTGGAAAGAGTTGTTTGATGGCGTAACAAAGATTGTGTTGTTACCAGCTGTCGCATCAGTCGTATCCTGGAGTCTCCAAGGGGTCACGGCTTACTGGTCGGGGTCGGGGGCAGCGGGAAGCAGAGCCTGACACGTCTGGCTGCCTACATTTCCTCTGTGGAAGTCTTCCAAATCACTCTGACTAAGGGTTATAGCATCCAGGACCTCAAGGTAAATATTGATGTGGTTAATAAGATGCAGCCAAACTAAGTTTCACTCTAAACAATATTTTTATGAACATTGATACCCTTTAAATCGTAGTTACAATCATTCAGAAGTCACTTAAATCAAGGATTATTTACAAAAATCCTTAAATAATTGTCCTTCTGGCTGCTTGGGGGACATTGATGCGATTTAGTTTTATTTATCTCTCACTGACACAGGAAATGATTGTCAGATACTATTTAAAGCCACTGGGAAATGTTTCAATATCGCATTGCAAGTTTGTCAATAGAATCATTGAATAGCCCCTTAAAAAAATCAAGGCGCTATCATGGGACTTGTTATGTCATTGATTATCGTTGGGTAGAAATTCTCTAGTGGACTCCTCATCAGTTTGAACAGCATGTTTATTTCATGGCATGTGTTGTTTCATTTAGACGGATCTGGCAGGCTTGTTCCTGAAGACTGGAGAGAAGAACAAGCGCGTGGCTCTGCTGCTGACTGACGCACAGATCCCTGATGAACGCTTCCTGGTCATCATCAATGACTTACTGGCTTCAGGTCAGACCTAAACTCTGTTATACTGGGTTTTAGCTGTGAGAGCACTGATTCAGATCAATTATCCACTATCAAACTTCAAAAGTATTTGAAGTCATTCTGAATGTATACATTGTATGAAGAGTAAATATCGATCAGCTCACCTTGTCAGACTATGACTGTCTTTCCTTCCAGGGGAGATTCCTGAGCTCTTCAGTGAGGAGGAGATTGAAGGCATCGTGTCGGCGGTGAGAGCTGAGGTCCGAGCCCTCGGACTGCTGGACAGTCGGGAGAACTCCTGGAGATTCTTCACCGACCGAGTTCGACTCCAGCTCACGGTCTTTCACATTTTTCTTCTAAAGAAATGGCTATTAACGAGTGATTCTAACTTTCTAATGATTCTTAAGCAGATTTTTTCATGATCATTTGTTCGATTGTATGTCATCGGTGTTCCTCAACGCATCTGTGAGCAGTTTACTGTCAACATCATTTTGTTTAAATGTTGTACTTGCAAAGTTCTGTCCCTAAAATGACAAAGACGAGAAGCAATATTCATTTTTCTACCGTTATCATTATTCAATTCTGTCCAACAAGGACTTTGAAGTGTTTCTGAGACAAAAAGCGGTAGAAAACCTTTTTGCGGTTAATTTCCACACGACAGAAACAGCTTTGTACTAATAAAGCCTGCAGAAGCCCCTTTATCGATTCACTTTGTAATTGAAGAAATGGGTATTTTTCAATTGACTTGAATATATACAATATTCTTTGTGGGGAAACATCTCAGAATACTCCTTATTGACGTAGCTTCAGCTAGGCTGTTGGCTGTTTCTTTTCCCCCAGCGATAATAATTCAGATCCTGTTAGCTGAAGTGCAAGACATATTAAATGACCAAAATCAAATCAGATCAATGTTGTGCTAGATGATTTTGATAGCACTTGAATGTGCCTTCACAGCTGACATTAACCACAGGAAATCAATACAAATCTTGCACATGCTCTAGCGTGTTGAAGCTACAAAATTAAAAGCACAGCTGCTGTGCAGTGTTATTAAATATGTTTGACGGTCTCAGAACACACAGCCAGTCTCTGCGCCAGGGCCTCTGGTAGCGTCACCGTCTGCTCCAGCCAACTGGGAATGTGGCTGCCTGTCCGCATGCCAAGACAACCAAAGTGGGGGGACAGAAGGCTGCCAGTGATGGGTTTCCTTTTTGGATGCTTCTGTGATATCTATGAACTGTGTTGATTTTCCTACTTGGCTATATATCTTGTCATTCACCTTGTGGAGTTCTGTGTGGTTGACTCTGTCTCCTTGCTTACTGTTTCCTTGTAGGTGGTGCTGTGTTTGTCTCCTGTGGGCAGTGCCCTCCGTGTAAGGGCCCGTCGATTCCCTGCTCTCGTCCAATGCACCACCATTGACTGGTTCCACCCTTGGACCTCAGAAGCGCTGCAGTCCGTCAGCTACAGATTCATCCAAGAGATCGAAGGCATTGAGGTCAGGCCTTTGAGTTCTCAAGTTCTTTATCTCAACATATCTCTCATTGTAATATTCAAAGTCTGAATGCAATTATTATTTAGTGGCTCCCTGCTTTCCCTTCTTTGATTCTACTTGTAAACTAACTTGTAATATATATATATATATATATATATATATATATATATATATATATATATATATTACATTATTGCAAATACAAAATATTATTATATTGATGATTTACAGGTGCAACCCTACTCCATACAGAGAGAGCTTTTCGCAAGATCTCGTTAATTCAGAAAAACAAGCAGATTTTTTTTGCAGAAAAACGTTTCTCCAATTCCAAGACACATATTGTTAATTAAGAAAAAGAAGGCAAATATTACGTTCTCAAAGCAATGCTTCCGTAGCCGTGTACCCCTTTTTTTGCAGACCGAGTTAGACTTTAATGAACACCTTCTAATTACTACAGTGCAGCTGGATTAACTTTTCCATAGATCCCTCATCATTAACTCTCTGCTGAGGTACTGACAAATTGCCAAACACATGCCTGGAGACTCACAGTGAGTGCAGGCATATCATTGTTTTCCATCATAGCAGTGGAACGATCACAACCCACGATCATTTATGTTAATGAGAGAAGAGTGATTAGTCCCATAACGACCCTCTAAGGAGGCACAGCTGTCACAACCAGGAAGTGTCATCTCATATGTGAACATGTGCCAGACTAGTGTGTGTACATCTGTCTGTGTGTGGAGGCTCCAAGCTGTACTGCCTGAGAAGTTGTGGTATTATTCGAGCACTTGTACATAAGCAATAGTATTAAACGCAGCTACAGTACTAAGTTTGAGCTGTAGTTGTAGCAGCTGTAGTAGATGAGTACTAATGAGGGTAGTTCTTAAAGCTACAATTATTCATCTTTTTGTTGATCCAGAGTTAATACATCTGCTTTTTTAAATTATTTGATAGCTTTTACCATTATAGATTTTTTTTAAAGGTATTTTAAAGGAAAGAGATAGTAAATGTATTTTTGCTTACATTCTTTTTTTTTTTTTTTAAATACACATACAGTGTATGTATATATATATATATATATATAAATTATTGTCAACTGAACATAATCGTGTTTATTTGCATGTTTGGTCATTAAAAACAAGATATATAGCAAAATTACCTTTGGGCAATTTTCCCCATTTTCTGACATGTTATAGCAATTCATTAAGACGTTAATCAATAAAATACTTAATACAAATATATATTTGTTTGTGGCAGCTGTAGTAAAGTTATAGTTATAACAATTTATAATCAAAGGGGGACTTGTATACTTAATAATCTTCTTGTGTCTGCAGAAAGGAGTTTGTGTTATTTTTAGTTCATGTGCATTAATATATAATACATTTTGAAAAGTTGAAACAAATCAATATGTCATATTAATGTATATTTAAGTCTTTAATGATTGTTTATCTTCCTAAAGAGGCTGGGAAACAAGAAATGATCATTTATTTAAAGTTAGAAATCACAACCCACTAATAGTTACAGGCTACTAATGAATGAGAACTTATTTCGCATCTCAACTGAACCTAGCATGCTTTGTCAAAAAGCATTATGTCAAATCTTAATTAATAATGATTTTTTTCCCCCTACTGGCTCCATGATCATTAACAATGGCTTTTTGTGAGTTATGGTTAGGTTTGATCCTTGCATTGTCTGCTCATTTGTTTTTGCTTTAATTGATCTCTAACTGTATGATTAATAGAGGCTTTGTGTCATTGAGCACCACATGATGAATACCTAGTTGAAATGTAGTCCAACAGCCGCTGTAGACGGTGTTTAGAAAGTTGTAGAATATCAGAGATAATGTAAACGTTGCACATGTTTTACAAGCTGCATGTCAGTGGTCTAAACACATTATTTTCACAGTGGTTTCAAAGCCTAATCATTCCTGCTAGCTGCACCTAAATTTCAGATTGAGTAACTCAGGGCCGGCCAAGTAAGATGGCAAAACTTGGAGATGAATTCAACATTTATGAAGATAATATTTCACTCCCCATCAGGTTGGGGGTGTTAAACTCCACTCAATTCAGCTCACCCTGTTCTCCCCTCGCCCCCCCCTGTCTGCTTATTTTTACAGCCTGCCGTCCAGGAATCCATCAGTCTTTTCATGGCCTACGTTCACACCAGTGTCAACCAGGCAAGTGAAAAATACCAGCGCAATGAGAAGAGGTACAATTACACCACCCCCAAGAGCTTTCTCCAGCAAATCACTCTGTACAGAAACCTTCTGGAGAAGAGCCGAGCTCAGCTCCAGCACAAGATGAACCGACTTGACAGCGGCCTTCAAAAGCTCCAAACCACTGCCGCTCAGGTAAACGTCTTTATTATAAACTGTAGGGAGTCAAATGGTGGGTTTCAGGTAGAAGGTAACGTCATAACATTTGGAATAGTACCATTATTAGATATTTTATTCCCACAGTGGGGGTTTTGCCTTGACATTAAGGATATTACACAAGCCCTTTTCTCTCTTTTAGGTCGATGATCTTAAAGCTAAACTGGCATCCCAAGAAGCGGAGCTGACCTGTAAAAACCAGAACATCGAGGCTCTCATCACAAAGATCGGACTTCAGACTGAGAAGGTTAGCAGCAAGAGAGAGGCTGCAGATATCGAGGCACAAAAGGTTTGAAATCCTATGAATCATTTCTTTTTATTCCCCTTTGGCACGACACTCTCCCTACCATACCATTCCCTACATGCTCTTTTTCTGATGCTCTTCATCATGGTCGCTTTTGCACAGGTTGCTGTCATAAAGGCAGAAGTCTTAGTCAAACAGAAGGACTGTGAAAGTGACCTAGCCAAGGCAGAGCCATCTTTAGCAGCTGCAACAGAAGCACTGGACACCCTCAACAAGGTGCTTCATTTTATCAACAAAAACACTAAAACCCTTTCAAATCTTCAGTCGTCCTAAAGACAATATATTTTGTGTGTGATGATTTTGTAGGTGAATCTTACTGAGCTGAAGGCCTTTCCAAACCCCCCAGCAGCAGTGATCAACGTGGCAGCAGCTGTGATGGTGCTGCTCGCTCCCCGCGGTCGGGTGCCAAAGGATCGGAGCTGGAAGGCGGCGCGGGCCTTCATGGGCAAGGTTAAGCTGTCATCATGTCAATCACATCTGCCTGATTAATGCCAATCTAATTTGTGTGTGGGCCTTGACCCTGGCCCTGCCCGGCTCTCCGATGCACACATTACAGCTCAATGGCTTTATGAATATGCTCGCTCAGTAGGGGAGCAAGTGTGTCGGCCCCACTCGCAACCTCTCGCTGCTATTAATGCAAGTGTGGCTGTAAGAATGATTATTTGGTTTTTAAAAGCCTGTAGGATTATGCATGAATATGAGATCTTTATTTCTTTCCAAAAGCAGTTATATTGTCATTTTAGACCCAGTAGACCTTTTATGTATTTGGTTATCTGAAATGTTTCATTGGTAGAAAATGCATGTGCATCTGATACATGCCTTTTTATTATTTAATTGTCACTTAACTGTAGATCCTTAAAAGTGGCTGTAGGTGGGAAAAGATGAAGACAAAGTCATATAAAGATACAGGTTTTTTAAATAAAAACTCAAATGCATTCAGTGTTCGACCACTATGCTTTTCCATTATGATGATCTGCAGTCTGCCTTCCTCCAATACCCCTGCCAAGTATTAGTCTATACCAACTGTATTCAGCATTATCTCATTACAAAAGAGATTATATCATTTGTTTGCAGTTTAATGGAGAACACAAACAAATGATAAACCATATTTGATATGTCAAATCTTTTGTATGTGTCTCACTTTCTGGTTTTAGTAATAAGTCAGATCTTTGTTACAGGATCTCATTATAGACTGCTGCCAGTGCAAAACACTGGTGCTAGTATTCATGTGTCCCCTGTATCTTTGTTAACGTCTGTCAGGTGGATGATTTCCTTCAGGCCCTGACGTCGTATGACAAGGAGCACGTCCCAGAGGTCTGTTTGACTGTGGTAAAAAAGGAATATCTGAAAAATCCACAGTTCCACCCTGATCTGGTTCGGACTAAATCTACAGCTGCAGCCGGTCTCTGTGCCTGGGCTCTAAACATTGTCCGATACTACGAGGTGAGGAAATGCCTTCAGATAAGTTTTAGTTACAATAAATGTTATATTTGTTGTTTATATTCCGCAAGAAGGTTTTTTTATCCTTGTAGAACCTTTGTAAAGTACGCCTCTTTTTTTGCAGATTTATTGTGAGATCATTCCTAAGAGGCATGCATTATCACAAGCTAATGCAGAACTAGAAACAGCTACAGCCAAAATGTTAGCAGTTCAAAATAAATTGGTGGTGAGTGCACTCAATGTTATAATTAAACTCAATTAAGACATCCTAAAAGCTCGATTTTTTTCTAATGCTGTCTAATTTCCATGGCTTCCTTTGGTTTGTTTCTCAGGATCTTGATGCAACCCTACAGAGCCTCACAGCTCAGGTTGAAGAAGCTACAGCTGAGAAACTCAGTTGTCAGGAGGAGGTGAAACGCACCAACCAGACCATAGAGCTGGCCAACCGACTGGTCAAGGGCTTAGAGGTAAACAAGGAGAGATAGAGGAGTGTGTTGGTGTCATTGGGGCAGACCTGGCATGAAGTAAACTGTCAATTAGCCGGAGGCATGCATGGAAAGGCGCTGGTAATGGAATTGCATCAGTAATCTGGACTAGAAAGTTGTTATATCCTGGCAAGCTAGTCCGATGGTTGTGTGAGTACTTCAGGCGGAGGGAGATTTAACAGCTCCGCCAGCAGCAAACTGGGGACTTGTGAGACAGGTAGAGAGGGCTGGACCACAGACAACGCATGGCTGAACTGGGCAACCGGCTGTCTGAATGCTTTCCAAACAGAAAGGGAGAGAGGTGGCAAGAGGGCTACACTAACACTGCTCTCAGTCAACGCAGTAGAGAGTAGAGTATGTACAGAATGTGTGTGTACTGGGTCACTTTTAGAATGGATGGATTTTATTTGTAATATTAATTAATTCTCAATTATTATTTTTTTAATAATAGTTGTATAATCTGAATATATTAATGTTATTGCTGCTTATCTGTTGAATATTCTATTCAACTTTTTGCATTTCTATGCGTGCCTTTTTCAGGTTACAGTATTTATTATCTTTATGGATGCTAAAATGAAATAAAAGAGGGCCATTTGTACATTTCCTCATGCCAGAAAATAAATGCGGTTTGCATGGAACAGCTTGGCTTTTAAGCATATCAAGATAAATGTTTAGTCTTTATGGCATTGACCTGGAAGCAATAGTGTTCAGACTAATAAATCAGGCCGTCTATATTTAATCGTTAACTTACCTCAAAGCCTCAACAGCTGTTGGAAATTAACAATGTCTCACCCCAGACTGAGTGATATTACAGGCAATCCATAAGGCATTAGAGTAAAATTATAGTGATTTTTAACTGTCTGAACATTTATTATGTGACATATTCCAGATCCACAGCCCCTTGTAAGAAAATGCCATGCATGATTTATTGTTGTAGTAGTGTCACAGTCACAGTATTGAAGGTTTAAATGAATGCTAAATTGATGCAGAGTGGGTCTACAGCCAAACTTCCAAAGCTATTTTAAGAGAATTACCGTTGTATGCTTTACTGCTTCCATCTTCTTAATCTGTGCAATAAATGCAGTAATAAATGAAGTACATTTCCCTGCAGTGGAGATTCTCCTTCAGTTCTACGGTTCATTCTGTCTCCAAATGGGCTAGTTGTTCTTATTGTCCCTTTTTCTGTGATGATATGATATTAAACCCAGATTCCTCTGTCTTCCAGTCAGAGAAGGAGCGCTGGTCCCAGGCAATTGTTGAGTACGAAAAGCAACAGAGAACTCTGTGTGGCGATGTCCTCATCACTTCAGCATTCGTCTCTTACATGGGTTACTTCACGAGACAGTATCGCGTGGAGCTTCTAAACAACGCATGGATCCCTTTCCTCCATTCTCAGAAAGTAAGGCTAACGCTTATTCAACAGACTTTGTGTTTGGAGAGTCAAATCTTTCTCTCCATAAACATCCACCGCAGAATCTGTGTACTAGTGCCAAAGCTCCAACTAGAGTGAAATCATGGCTGGCTTTCTGTTCCAGGTCTCTGTGCCCCTGACAGACGGCTTGGATCCAATCCTCATGCTTACAGATGATGCCACTGTGGCTGCCTGGCATAACCAGGGCCTGCCAAACGATAGGATGTCCACCGAGAACGCTTCCATCCTGACCACCAGTGAGCGTTGGCCGCTCATCATCGACCCGCAGCAGCAGGGCATCAAGTGGATCAGAAACCGGCTAGGGTCAGAGCTGAGGGTGGTGCAGCATGGACAGAAGGGGTGAGAAGAGGATGTCATCTGATGGCAGTTCATATCGCCAGAACATTGCAGTTTTTCCACGTTTTTAATGTATACGTTTGTTGTTGTTTCTGTTTTATTTTATTAGGAGCACATGATAACAAAGGCCCTACGTAGCTGTGTACGTAACCGGATGTAGGATAACCTAGAAGAGAGTCAGGACATGTTTTAGGCATTTGATAGCTATGTGACAACGATTAACATGATGATTCAGCCTCTATGGAAGTAGACATATGACTGTCATGTTTATTGCTTACGTGGGCCTTTGCTAATCTGAACTAAACATTGTATACTGCTTTGAACCGGTATACATGCATCTTGTGACTGAATAACACCCTGTCTTGTGTATAAACCATGTGAAGGACACTGTTCTGGGAACGAGTTGTCCCATATGCTCTGTATGTGATGACTACATCCGTTCTTGCAAAGATGATAAATGTTCCTGATTATTCAAACTCAAGCCGGTGACGAGTGATATTTTTCTAACAGAGGCTAAACCCTCTCTGTCTAACAAAATCTACATGGACTGCTAAAATATGGTAGCATAGAAACACGAATGTCCTTCCATCTGTGTTTCATCCCTTTTATTCCGTTTCCTGCCTTGCTCCCTAGGTATCTAGATGTGATTGAACAAGCCCTTGCCTGTGGTGAAACAGTTCTGTTAGAGAATCTGCCAGAGAAGGTAGACCCAGTCCTGGAGCCTCTGCTGGGGAGAAACACTATTAAGAGAGGAAGGTCAGTACTAAAACATTACATTTACTTTGTACTTTATGGATTAAAACAAAGCATTAATCCAGCTCATCAATAGTAAAAGCTTTGTTTTGTTAGGTTAGTACTGAAAAATGACATTGTTGTACTTCATGGATTAAAATGAAAACGTATATTATGCATTAATCAACCCCACCCAAGGGGCTGTTGCACACACGTTTTAATCAATGTGCAGTATTTGTATCCCTGTTTATCCGCGAGTCAATATGCCCACAACTCGTCCCCATGTCTCTGTGGTGTTGGACAATAGGAGCAGATTTGCCAGATGGTTGAGTCTCACTGAGCTTTGAAACACCAGTAAGACATGACTGAACGCATTATTATTGCCCACTCTTTAGATTATTAATGAATTTGCAGCGCGTGTTCTGAATCCCTGAGGCCAGCATATTGATTGGCCCCTCAAGACGGGTGATAGATGTATATTTGTGTGTTCATATTCTTTAGGTGTGATGAATATTAAACAGCTGGGCCTCAGTGTAAAAGCTGAATTGAGGACAGTCATGGTTATGTATAAGGACTCCTGTCTCCTACAAAAAGATGGCCTGCTACACACTAAATTCAGGGGTCCTCCATCATTATGGCAAACTCAATTCAGCTTCAATCAATTCATAATGTCCATTTGCCGGTATTTATTCAGAAACAGGAACATAACTGATTCTATTTAACCTCCACTAAGATGCATCTTGATTATTTTTGACTTATTTTAAGTAGTCAGGTCTTATATGGGTATTGTATTTAATTATGAACAAGACATTATCAGTAATGCTACTATCCTTAAATGATTTAGCTTTTATACATGCTAACCACACTAGCACTGGTTTGAAACAGCCTGTATTTGGTAAATCCATCTGCTGTCAAACCTGATTTTCCAACATGAGTACTGCTACCCACTTTATCCACTTCACGGTGCCACCAAAATAGCTGCTCTGTAATTATCTTTGCACAGTTACCAATTACCTTATAACACACAAAACCCAGCAAATGTCCTTAAAGAGACAAACAGCAGCAGTATAAATAGAAAATACCACATATTGACATTCTGCTTTGACTCTCACCTCAAAAATGTTTACATCTTTCTTGCTCTGATCTATGCATGACCATGAATATTGAATCTCTTGGCACACGGTCATTGAACTTCTTCTGAAATCCTGTCTGTCCAGACGTAACAATTCATCATAGTAAATCTGATTATAAGTTTATCCCCTGTAGATGACCCGCACACTTGTTTCTGTCGATGATTAATACAACCTGCGCGGGCAGCCATGATGGATCTGGTGGGGATCCACAGCTGAAGTTCATTAATAATTGGAATGTTGTAGAGTGTGAAGTAATGAATACTAATTATTCCTTTCATGGCTGACGGAAGACTACAAGCCAATCCATCAGCAAGGACTTTAATTTGGTGGAGTAATGGTTCTATCAATAGTACATTAATTCTGGCTTGTGAAGATATAGAGTTGAACCAGACCCAGGCCATGAGGAACCTGTGTTGTAAAATTGGGGCCTTGCCTGACATCCAAGGGGTAATTAGAGAAAAATGAGAAGCCACCAAGTTCGTCAAGCCATCGCTAATTTAATTGAAATGCAGGAAGAGATAAATATTGGCCGCTGTGGTGATAATCTTTCTTAATTCTTCATGAGTATTTGTCTACAGTGTGAGTGACATTCGGAGCGGGAGTGAAGTTCTTTCCTCTGCTGAGGTTGTTATGCATGAAAAGTGAGAGTTCAATAGGCTAAGATAGTCAAGACAAAATAGAGTGTTTGCACTGCCGCCGTACAAATAATCTACTGGTTCATAATCATCATAGTCATTATCATTTAATCACAATTGAAATCCCCTGCACTGTCTTTTAAAGGAAAGCCCTGGTGATGTTTCTAATCATCTAGACTAGATCCCATCATCATTAATGTTTCCCTTTCTTAAAGTCTACTGCTGGGAATACACAACAAACCAAGGCAAATATAACTCTGCTGCCGTTTTTGCTGTTCCATTTTTTTCTACTGTAGTTAAAGAGAAAAATAACTATGTTTCCAGCAAAGTGGTGTTTGATCCGTAAACAACAACTCTAAACATGAAAGATCACTATTATCCTTTGGATTAGTCGTTTTTAGTCAATCTATTGACTAACTTTTTTGGAAGCTTTTTATCTATTGGCTCATCGTCATGAAGATTGGTCGTAAACCAGTAGCTGTTAGATTTCTACCTTCTGGGACTTCTTGTTTATGCTGCAATAAAAGTCAGGCATGGATTCATATTGTGCTTATTTTGAATATGACAAAAAAGCTAAGTCTGTAGATCCACATTTGTATTAGTATACAATAAAGTAAAGTTGCATTTTCCACGTTTTAAAGTACTTCAACAGATTCATAAAATAAATAATGAGATGTACTTTCTGTTAATCATTGAAAGTTTCACCCGTAGCCTTTCCTTACGTTTTGATTGGCTTTCAGCTATATATATTTTGTAAGTGTATCCTTCTGTTATCCAGGTATATTCGTATTGGCGGCAAGGAGTGTGAATACAACAGCAACTTCCTACTCATCCTCCACACCAAGTTGGCCAATCCCCATTTCCCCCCTGAGCTGCAGGCCCAGACCACCCTCATCGACTTCACAGTGACTCCTGTGGGCCTGGAGGAGCAGCTGCTGGGACAGGTGGTGTCCCGCGAGAGGCCCGACCTGGAGGCCTTAAAGGTAAATCCATTGGTATTTGATGAACTATATAGACTGCTAAACCTGTGGTTAGGACTTTTATCGATGATATGATTACATTGAAAACATCAGTTCATAATAGCAAATGGAAAAGTCTAAATTGTTTTGTGTACGGTTCCTAAGATGGAGCTAACCAGCCAGCAGAACCACTTTAAGATTGAACTCAAGAGGTTGGAGGACGACCTGTTGAGTCGCCTCTCTGCAGCCCACGGTAATTTCCTCGGTGATATTTCTCTGGTGGAGCAACTCGAGAACGCCAAAAGCACAGCCGCTCACATTCAGCACAAGGTGAGGTTATTACACCAACAGGGTCCCCTTTTTAGTTTTGCAACGGTAGCCAAGTGCATGTTCTGTTGTTTTTTTGTCACTCAAGTGTTTTTGAATGTCACACAACGGCAAGCTCCTCATTTTATTGCATTAAACGCAAATGGTGTGAGTTGGGAACGTGTGTAATGAGAGGGATTTGGAGCATGACTGCGAGCCTAATAGCTCATTTTGTGCAATTGGAACACACAGGTGGTGGAGGCCAGAGAGAACGAGACAAAGATCAACGAGGCTCGAGAACTTTACCGCCCAGCAGCTGAGAGAGCCTCACTCCTCTTCTTCATCATCAATGACCTCAGCAAGATTAACCCCATGTACCAGTTTTCTCTCAAGGTGAAACCCTAACCCCTGAATCCTCTCAGGGGACGCATCGTTTTTGAACAGTCCTTTCTGACCAATTTTCTATTAAATGGGTTCATTTTTCTTGATGATTAAGATTTAAGGCATAGCCCTGTCTGTAAAATGTGTTTAAATATGTACTTCTATGCCAAAAAATGTAGCTTTTTCTTTATGTTTAGCTCCTACTGTACCAAGTGAGAATCTGTCTAAATACAAGGGTTCAAGGCTTTTATTGTCATTTGTACATTAGCTAAAGTGTAGTTATGTCAATGAAAATCTTAGGTCACAGGCTCCTCCAACAGTGCAACACAATGAAACAGATAAAGTAGTGCAAGTAAATAAAATAGAATAGAAATAGTGCAAGGAGAGTCTATATACAAGTAATTGGAATACGATATATTAGATAAATAATGTGTAAGTTGCAAACAGATGAATGTTATGGATGTTCTTTGAAAAGTCCAGGTGTTTAACAGTCTTATGTGGAATGAAATGCTTGTATCTCTTTGGTTGTATTCCAGACCTTTAACTCAGTGTTTAACAAAGCGATGGAGCGTGCAGAATGGGACGAGGATGTGAGGACCAGAGTGCACACCCTGACTGAGGCCGTCACCTATTCTGTATTCCTGTACACCAGCCAGGGCCTGTTTGAGAGAGACAAGTTAACCTTCTTGTCACACACTGCCTTCCAGGTGAGGGACTCAGGGCCGCCTCAAAGGTGGGGCGTCCTGTCATTCTCATCAATCAAAGTACTTTTCTGCCCACACATTAACTTCAATTAAAAGCAGTCAGCAGGACCATACGCTGCTATTGATTACCTCTCCCACCTTGCTCCACGGCTGCTGTTCAGACACTGGGTTCTGACAGGGGGTTGGTTCTGATGGCATAATGCAATTATCTGTCATTGCGCCAACTGTTATCATCTTAGAAATGGTGCTGCTCTGAAGGCTGCCCTTCATGTGGCTATTCCACATACAGAGGCCATTTTTCAGCCTCTTTGAGTTGGAACACCCACCTGCCAGAGTTTTCTTGCAGTTTTTTTTTTTTTATTTCGGTGGAAATGATTTAAAAGAAATCAATACAACATGGATCATTACAAACTGCTCCTCTTCCTTCCCCTCAGATGGCTCTCAAGCAGGGCCTGATTGATGCTCAGGAATTTGACTTCCTACTGCGTTTCCATGTGGAAGCGTGCAAAGTTAGTCCCGTGTCCTTCCTCTCTCCACATGCCTGGGGAGCCATTAAGGTACAGTCAATGCCAATAACAACCTATTACATGTGATGTCACCAGGTTAATGGTCACATTTTCTATTCTTGTTAGCCATCAGTTCATCACTACATACCATTGCATATTTTCTACTTTTTAATGCTGTTTTATTTCTATTTTGAGATGTTGGCATTTTAGAATTGTTTATTTCTACTCTTTTAATTTCTACTTAAGTGCAATACCTTGTTTTTTTTATGCTGCTGCAACGCAAAAATGTCCCAATTTAGGTTCAATAAAGTACATCTTATCTTATATAGAGAGATCTTTAAAATCTGTTATCTGGATATAGACAATTTCTACAATGGAGGGCTTCGTCGGACTGGACAAAGACATGGAGAGCTCCCCGAAGCGTTGGAGGAAGATCGTTGAGTCCAGTTTTCCTGAAAAGGAAAGACTTCCCCATGACTGGAAGAATAAAAGTTCCCTCCAGAAGCTTATTATCTTCAGAGCCCTTCGCCCTGATAGGATCACCTATACACTGAGGTATGTAAATGACCAAAGAACAATTGTATTTATAGGTATTGTATATCACTAAATCCCCCTAAATCAGGGGTGTCAAACTCAATTTCATCCCGGGCCACATCAGCATTATGGTTGCACTCAAAGGGCCGGTTGTAACTCTAAGACTATATAAAAATACTTATATAGATATTGAATATATATAAAATAATGTTTTATATTACATGATTGCCTCTGCATTGGATTATTATCGGATAAGGTAATAACTTCATAATTAACTTCATCTGAAAGCAGAAGTCTGGGGCAAATAATTGCAAGTCTCTTCAGTAAGAATGTCACAAAATGATTTTAAAAGAAAAGCCACATTCTGGAAAAACAAAAAAAAGAGAAGTGAAATTTTGAAAAAAAAGTCATCTTTGAGAAAAAGTCAAATTTTAAGAAAAAATGCATATTTTGACAAAAGTCAAATTCTGAGAAAAAAATGCATATCTTGAAGAAAAAAAAGTCAAATTCTGAGAAAAATTCAAATTTGAGATGCATTGTGGAACATGTAGTTTATGGGCAACGTGCTTCTGTAAATCACAATGTAACCGTATAATAAACATTATAATCTTTGCAAGCTCTTGTGGGGCCGCATGAAATGAAGTCGCGGGCCATATTTGGCCCCCGGGCCTTGAGTTTGACACCCCTGCCCTAAATGGTTTCCTGGCAGGTTCTTTGTGGAGGAAAGCATGGGAGCAAAATACGTGGATGCTGCCAGGCTGGAGTTTGACAAGCTGTATGAGGAAAGCAGCTCCTCCACCCCGGTGTTCTTCATCCTCTCACCTGGAGTGAATCCCCTCAAAGATGTGGAAAAACTAGGTACTGTTTGCATTGTTTGCTATTTAAACATCCTTGTCACATGGTAGGGATTATTGTCCTAAATCCCCTTTCTGCGCAGGATTGAAGTTGGGATTCTCCATCGAGCAGGGCACTCTGCACAACGTCTCCCTGGGCCAGGGGCAGGAGGAGGTGGCTGAGAGGGCTCTGGGGAGCGCCTCTAAACTGGGACACTGGGTCATTCTGCAGGTAGGATCCAGCATTATCCGGCAACTAGCTAACTGCAGAGCTCTTCCAGCAAGCCTGTAATGCACCTAATGATATTATCTCATCCCCTGAGCAAGGAAATAAACTCAATTTGGTTCAATAAAAACCATAATTGGCTAAATCAGCTCCTTAAATGCCTCCTGTAAAAGGGAGAAGGCTGCGGCCAAGTGAGTCCACTACCAATTTCACACTAATTCAGACCATGGCAAGACAATTTGACCATGACTATTACACAAATGAACCACGAGCATAACTAAACATACATTTATATGATACATTATGTCCAATTCTTCAGAATGTGCACCTGGTGGCTCGCTGGCTGCCCTCTCTCGATGCTCTTCTGGAGACAGCAGCGGTGGACAGCCACCAGAACTACAGAGTGTTCATCACCGGAGAACCAGCATCGAGCCCCGAGCACCACGTGATCCCCAGAGGCATCCTGGAGAGCGCCATCAAGATCACCAATGAGCCCCCCACCGGCATGAATGCCAGTTTGCATGCAGCCCTCAACCATTTCAATCAAGTGTGTGGAAACGTTCAAAACAATGCATTACATTTGATTTAAAAAAAATGAGGATTTGAGTTAACTCCAATCTGTTTTTCTTCCTCTCTCTTCTTAGGACACCCTGGATATGTGTTCCAGAGAGCAGGAGTTCAACTCCATGTTCTTCTCCCTCTGCTTCTTCCACGCTTGTGTTACGGAGCGTCGTAAATTTGGTCCCCAGGGGTGGAACCAGAACTACCCGTTCAGCACCGGAGACCTCACCATCTCCGCCAGCGTCCTGTACAACTACTTAGAGGCCAACACTAAAGTATTCTTACCTCCTATTATTCATAATTACTCAACACTTTTGTTTTTATGTATCCTTTGCTAAAACTTTTAATTTGCTTTTCACAACTACTTTCTTAAGTAAATGTATAATGATTATGGTGTTTGCAGTGGCCTTAATGTCAGACAGGGATGTTGAATTACAGCACAGTGCATCCAATTACTAAATCTTTTGTTCCAGTGTTATTTGTGAAAAATGCTCCGACTCTTTTTTCACATTTCTTCCTCTTATGACTATGAGCACCAAACCTATAATTTAGCTTTATTTCACGAAGACAAAAAATCCATTCTTGGGGTGCTGCACCCCTCAGCACTCCTAATGCATTTCTCTTAGAACTCCTATTACTCCGGTCACAACCAATTATGTCTCCTAGGTATTCTGCCCTCCAAAAACGAATGTCCTTCATTATGTTAACCAAACAGTAACCTGTATGTGCGTATACAGAGAATTCATTAGGAGGGCAATGAAGCGTTATCCTAAATGTAATTACATGCAGCCAATGTGACAGTTCACAACGCTACATAAGTGATCACTGCAATTAGAGCTGATGAAGGAAGCAATTTGCAAAACAATACAGGTACAAATGATTGTGAACCTCCAGCTTTTGTAATTTGTTATGAATCACAGGTTCTTTTCTTCCTCCTTCACCCTCACGGATCATCATCTCCCTCTGAGGAAGAGACTCTTCTGTCATACGTTAGATCAGAGTGTGTAAAGAAACATCATTTTGTTACATTTCCCCTGGCGCTATCATTATTAAAAGAGCTCATTTGGGAAGACATCGTATAGTTACTGCTTGAAGTTCCAAAAGAGGAATGAAGCAATCAGGAATACGTTAATAACCCTTTTTCAGATGATACTAAAATATTATTGTTAGTTGAAGTAATATTCTTTAATGAACTTAAATGGCCTTTTATTGTATAATATGTTTGTAATTATTGAAATGATACTGCTTATCTTATGTTTGCATTTCCACACCAGTCAGACTATGTTTATTGTAGTCCATGCAGGTGCCTTGGGAGGACTTGTGTTATCTTTTTGGGGAGATCATGTATGGAGGACACATTACCGATGGCTGGGACAGAAGACTGTGTAAGACCTATCTGCAAGAGTTCATGCATCCAAAGATGGTAAGACAGCGTTCATGTCGCCTGCGAGGACAATTTATTATTTTACTTTTTTGGTTTCGTTTTATCAAAACTAAGGCAATACAAGTACATTCCTCCTGGTTTTGTTGTAACATTTTCAAGGTCCAAAAAACCCCTTGTAAAGTCTGGTCACTTCCAATTTGACTCTGCCAACGAGTAAAACTCTACAAATCGGTTTTGAATGTCTTGGTGTTGTTAAGGTAAAGGGTGCCCTCTTGGGATGTAAACTTAAACTGCACTTTTGCACTTCAAATCTTTGGCATTGCTGATTATTTTCAATCTCGCTTTAGTGGAGCTACCTCTCTGTGCCAACATGATATTCCAGCTGCTGCATGACACTGGACTATAAACATTATGAGGTCTTTATTCTTTAGCAGAAGTCAAGTTGATTGGCTTCAATTGGAGTTGATTTGATTCTATCCCATGGTTAGTCAGTTTATCTTAACTTACAGATGCTTTTTTAATGTGATTTGGACAATTTGACATCATTCAATGTGTTTTGCTGTTTGTGTGGCTGTCTGTCAAAGTGTATTCCCAAACACACAGGCTTTGTTTTACTTGCAAATGTAATAAATCCAGTTCAAGGGAAATGCCATTGTCACTGTTTATGCTGTGTTTTAAATAAAGTGTTTTCATCTTTTTCTTCTCCAAACTTCCATTCACAGTTTGAAGGGGAGCTTTTTCTCTGCCCTGGGTTCCTGTCCCCTCCGTTCATGGACTACACTGGTTACCACGGTTACATTGACGAACACCTCCCCTCTGAGAACCCCACTCTGTATGGTCTCCATCCGAACGCTGAGCTGGACTGCCTCAGCGTCACCTCAGACGACCTCCTGAGGACCCTGATGGAGCTGCAGCCCCAGGCCTCCTGCAGAGGGGAGGGGTCTGCTCAGAGCACCGAGGAGAAGGTGTGGAGGCGCAGCGATAAAAACACCTGAGAATACAATAACATGCCTTCATAAATAACCTATCTATGTATATTATATTTGTCAGGTCAAGTCCGTCATTGAAGAAATCCTTGAGAAGCTTCCTGAGGAGTATGACATGGCAGAGATCATCACAAAGACCACAAAGAGAAGCCCCTACATTTCAGTGTGCTTCCAGGAGTGTGAACGCATGAATCTCCTGCTAGCAGAAATAAGGAAGTCCCTTCATGAGCTGGATCTTGGTCTCAAGGTGCAGTCTACTATGACATTTAATAAAGAAATGAATTGTTGTATCAGATCCTGAAGCAATAATGAGGATTACTTTGTCCACAGGGAGAACTCACCATCTCCTCCAGCATGGAGACTCTGCAGACAGCTCTGTTCAACGACTCCGTTCCAGAGTCCTGGGCTAGGCTGGCTTACCCCTCCACTAAAACATTGGCACAATGGTAACTACTCCTTTCTCATAATACTGTTTTTTTATTTTTTATCAACATGAATATTAGAATCAGAAAGGTGGCTATTACCAGGTAGGATGACACGTACGAGGAATTTGACTTGGGTGTCGTGGTGTATACATAAAAGTAAAAAAAAAAAAAACACAGATAGAGAACTACCGTAAAAACCCTATAATAACATTTTAAAAACAAAAGAATATATATATATATCTATAGGAGTAAAAAATAAAATAAAGCAGTATTTACATTGAATGAGATAAAATATGTGCAGTCCGCGTTGTGGCTGAGCTATCATCATTATTATCATTTATTTTAGCAAAAAATACTGTATGTCAAAGCATTGATAAAACTGTCTTCAAACGTGATATTAGGAGGACGCTTGCAGACACATTATAAAGACTTCAAGCTGTTTTATTCCATGTTGTTTGATTCCTGTTCTTCACAGGTTTAATGATGTGATGTGTAGCTGTCGAGAGCTGGACAGCTGGACTCAGGACTTGGTTCTTCCTGCCGTCGTTTGGCTCTCCGGTCTCTTCAACCCTCAGTCTTTCCTCACCGGTGAGATCACAATCTCTAATCAAACAGCACAGGTGACATGTTACTCAGAGGCAGCAGAGATATTAACATTAAGACAATTTTCTTCCCAGCTGTGCTGCAGAGCATTGCTCGGAAGAATCAGTGGCCCCTGGACAAGATGACTTTGACTGTGGATGTAACGAAGAAGACGAAAGACGACTTTGGACACCCCCCACGGGAGGGGGCCTACGTTCACGGACTCTTCATGGAAGGTCAGAAATATGAACTAATCATACCTCAAAAAGTAGAGCTGTCATAATATCAGATTTTCATATACAGTAGATAACAATATAATCCCGACAAGAACATGAAAAATAATGTCAGTTATTCATCTTCAACTGTGTTTCTAGTGAGTTTTGTCTCTTTTTCGGGACATTTAATCACTCCTGTGTGTGGGGGGGGGGGAGACAGAGTGAGATCAAACAGCAATGTAAATAGTGAGAAATGCCCTACATTATTAACATGTTATATGTGTATTATAAACATGGTATCAATATTTAAAATACATTATAAATATCATGATCACTATGGACAACCCTTATTCTATCCGTCCTGCTGTTAATAGGATATTATATATTTGTTACATTGACATTTGATATTATTGTGCAACATATTTCTTAAAATGTCAAATGTGCGTCTCCTCTTCATTCAAAAGATTCAAAGTTTTTATTGTCAAATGCACAGACGCTACAGTGTGAAACTGGCAATGAAATTCTTCTGACCTGAGCTCCTCCAACAATGCAACATATATCATAACATAAAAAAATTGTGCAAGAAGTCTATATACATGTAAATAGAATATGATATGGACAAGAACAGAATATGAAATTAAATAATGTACATTCACCCTGTGTATCGTAGGAGCGCGTTGGGACACTCAGTCTGGAATCATCTCCGAGGCGGTTCTGAGGGATCTGACCCCCGCCATGCCGGTGCTGTATGTCAGAGCGGTGCCTGCGGAGGAGCAGGAGCTGAGGAACACCTACGAGTGTCCCGTGTACCGCACCAAGCAGCGGGGGGCCACGTACGTCTGGACCCTCCACCTGCGCACCAAACAGCCCCCTGCCAGGTGGATCGTAGCGGGGGTGGCACTGCTGCTGTCCGTGTGAGACTAAAGTGAAGCGGGGGCTTGGTACTAGAATACTTACTGACAGTATTATGCAAACAGTTTGAAAGATGTCTCTTTTAAAGGTCCCCTATTATGCTGTTTTTCATCAATATATTATAGGTCTCAGTTATATACAAACATGTCTCTGAAGTGTTTGGCTGAAATACCAAACAGATCCTGCATTGTAGAATCCCACAAATTCTACAATGCAGGGGTGTTACGTTGGTTGGTGATTGGCTAATGGTTACACAAGCCAAAAAAACGTTATGACATCATAAAGTGGCCAAAATCTGATCAGCTCATTTTCAGACAGGTTTTTATATAAATGGATCAGGATAAAAAGAGAGCGAATCTTTTTTCCTGAAACTTCAAGAATCTCTTTCCACAGAGGGGACACATGTTTATGTATAAAAGACATGTAAAAGTGGATTTGCATAATAAATAGTTGACCTTTAAGCTTTTATCCATTGCGACCGAATTGTGTTAATGCTGCTTTTTATCATATATTTTTTAAATAATGACTATGCAATAGACACTTTTAATCATGCTTTAATATTGCTTGTATCCAATTTGGTTTATATGACACAATCCTGACATTGTAGTGTATGAAAGCGTGTGTGTTAGAGATGGTGAGATAGTGGAAATAAAGAGGGCGATGCGTGTTGAGCCGGTGGTGAACCTGTTGTGTCGGACCTCTCCCCTGAGGGGGCTCGGTCTGCACATGATTTGTTGGGAGCTTATGTCTCCATTTGAGACCATGTAATTCGGGATAGGGAGCATATTTTATTGGAAGGTCAAGATTAAAAAAGCTCTCTGGCTGCCCTCTACTAACTGAATGATACACAATACCGTCTGGAGGGTTCCCGGACAGAATTCCCAGGAGATGATGTGCATGGTCGCTATTGACTTTTAAATGAGGTGCATTTGACATTGACCTTTTGTACGGCAGAGGCAGAATACTAACAGACGAGTGTAATTCATTCAGCCGGGCCTATTGGAGGAACCTATTCAAAGACACTGATAGCTTTCTATGAGAAAGCCACACATTAGATTACCCATCCTTTATCTGTCTGCACTCTCTGTTAGCATCTGATCAACCAAATAGGAACCAAATCAAATCTTTAACTGAGTTTAAAGAAAGACTTATCTCAAATGTTATCTCTTTTAAACTGATTTAATTGAGGGTAATTGAAAACGGAGAAGATTAAAGTTTAACCGTGATTATGCATGCAAAACTACTGAAGGAGTTGTGCATTATTCATATGGTCTTTAGTCCCTTGTATGTCAGAGATATGGTCAAATATTGTGGGAGATCCAGGGTCAAGGTTAAGATCATATAGGACACAGTGAGAAAAAACACACTTGGAAGGAGGGAGAATTTTGTGCGACCATAAAAAGTAGATTCTGCAACTACACATTCAATAATGTTACATTTATTTATACAAAACAAGCATTTCGACTCCATTTTGCAACATTCATTATTCCTACCATTTGTAAACACTATGTCAGAGACTCCATGATATTAGCGGAAATTTGCTCAGGAACACACTGGGCAGGTGCAATATTCATCTACTAAGATAAACATGTGACATATGATGTACAAATTACAGCCATTCGGTTTGTTTTTCTTTTTTTCGTTTTGGATAGAAATCAGCACCCTTATCTTCTCAAATGAGATTTTCTCCAGCGCTAATAACGGCTGTGACGCTCTTAATTTCTCTGTGGCGGCAGACAGTCAGTGGAGGATGGAGGATGGATCCTGTGCATTGTATCGCTCGGGGGGGAAATGAAGAACCAGTCTTCCTGTAGTTTCTCTTCATCTGCCCTCTCTTCCTCTCATTAGCACGCCACAGCAGCTAGCTAGTCATTTGGTGACAGGGAAATGATACAGTGCTGGCAGTGTTTGGGAGGAAATGGCAGGGTGCAGGCCCCCGGCGCAGCGGGGGTCGAGCCACAGATAGTCGTGTTAAAGGCCAAGTAGGACACCTGGTTAAAGGCAGCGAGGGCATCGGGGTCGCACCTCCGCCTTGTACCGTTTTATTGCCCAAAAGAAATGACCCAAGATCCAACATTTGAAGTATTTAAAAAATCACTAATTATATGGAGAAACTTATTTAATGACAGTACAATCAATCAATCAATCAATCAATGTTTATTTATATAGCCCAATATCACAAATGTTACATTTGTCTCAGTGGACTTCACAGTTTGTACAGAATATCAGTATGACAATACGACACCCTCTGTCCTTAGACCCTCACATCGTACAAGGAAACACTTCCAGAGAAAACCCACAGTTTAAAGGGGAACATGGGAGAAACCTCAGGGAGAGCAACAGAGGAGGGATCCCTCTCCCAGGACGGACAGACGTGCAATAGATGCCGTGTGTAAATTGAAAAGATAATACATTTGCAACATAGGTAGTCCAAATATTTGGAAATTCACGTGTGTATAATAGGAAGATGAATCCACGAGGATATCCATCCAGGACTTATGATCCAGGACCACAGCCACGACTCAAGATCCAGGACTCGCAATCCATGACACAGGACCGCAGGATCATCCATGACTCCGGATCCCGGCGTATATAGACACCAAAAAGAAAGACATTTGGGGAAGCTGGGTTATTCGGAACATGAGAGTACACAGGTATAGACAGAGAGAAGGAAGAAGTAAGATGTCCCCCGACAAACTAAGCCTATATCAGCAAAACTAGGGGCTGAATCTAATCAGCCCTAACTATAAGCTTTATCAGAAAGGAAGGTCTTAAGCGCACTCTTAAAAACGGACAGGGTGTCTGCCGCCCGAACACGAACTGGAAGCTGATTCCACAAAAGTGGAGCTTGATAAGAAAAGGCTCTGGCTCCCATTGTACTTTTAGAGACTCTAGGAACAACCAACAACCCTGCATTCTTGGAACGCAATGCCCTAGTAGGACAGTAGGGTATAATGAATTCTTTAAGGTAAGATGGCGCCTGCCCATTAAGGGCTTTGTAGGCGAGAAGAAGAATTTAAAATTCTTTCCTGTGTTCTATAGGGAGCCAGTGTAAGGCAGCCAGAACAGGAGTAATGTGGTCCCTTTTCCTAACTCTGGTTAGTACACGAGCTGCAGCATTTTGAATCAGCTGAAGCGACTTGACTGACTTCTTGGTACACCCTGATAATAAGGAGTTACAATAATCCAGCCTTGAAGTAACAAATGCATGTACTAGTTTCTCTGCATCGTTTTGAGGCAAGATATGCCTGATTTTTGCAATGTTACGTAGATGGAAGTAGGCGGTCCTTGAAATTGATTTTATGTGGGCGTTAAAGGATCAATCCTGATCAAATATAACACCAAGATTCCTTACAGTCTCACTGGAGGCCAAATTAATGCCATCCATAGTTAGTATATCTTTAGATAATTTTTTTCGTAGATTCTTCGGGCCAAGTATAATAACTTCAGTTTTGGTCGTGTTTAACATCAAAAAATGTAAGGTCATCCACGTTTTTAAGTCCTTGAGGCAGTCTTGAATTTTACTTAGATGATTGATTTAATCAGGCTTGATTGATAAATATAGTTGAGTATCATCCGCATAGCAATGAAAGTTTACAGAATGATTCCTTATAATATTGCCTAACGGAAGCAAATATAATGTGAACAAAATAGTTCCGAGCACTGAGCCCTGTGGCATTTCATGGCTAACTTTGGTTTGCGTGGAAGATTCATCGTTGACACGTACAAACTGAGAGCGTTCAGATAGATAGGACCTAAACCAGCCTAAAGCAGTTCCCTGTATGCCAACTAAGTGTTCTAGTCTTTGCAATAGGATACCATGGTCGATAGTATCAAATGCAGCACGGAGATCGAGCAAGACAAGAATAGAGACAAGTCCCTTGTCTGAGGCTATTAGAATGTCATTTGTGACTTTAACCAGAGCTGTCTCTGTGCTATGATGTGTTCTAAAGCCAGACTGAAAATCTTCAAATAAATCATAGTTTTTTAAGTAATCACACAACTGTTTTGCGACTGCTTTCTCAAGAATTTTTGAGAGGAACGGAAGATTAGAAATAGGTCTATAGTTGGCTAAAACCTCTGGATCGAGGTTGTGCTTTTTAAGAAGCGGTTTTATCACTGCTACTTTGAATGATTGTGGAACATAGCCTGATAATAAAGACATATTCATAATGTTTAATAAAGAAGTGCTAATTAATGGAAAAACTACTTTTAACAGCTTAGTTGGAGTCGGGTCTAAGATACACGTTGATGGTTTAGAAGAGAGAATCATTGAATTTAATTGTTCAAGGTTTATGGCTGAAAAGCATTCTAGTTTACTAGTGTAATATTAGAACTTGCGTTTCCGGGAGCTGTTGATAACACTATAGGCTACTGGTCAAAGGCAAGAGGTCATTAATTTTGTTTCTAAGAGTAACACTTTTATCGTTAAAGAAGCACATAAAATCATTACTACTGAGTGCTATGGGAATAGAAGGCTCAATCGAGCTGTGGCTCTCTGTCAGCCTGGCTACAGTGCTGAAAAGAAATCTTGCATTATTCTTATTCTCATCTATTAATGAAGAGTAGTAGGCTGCTCTCGCTTTACGCAGTGCTTTCTTATATTCATTGAGAGTAATATGCCAAATCAAACGAGATTCTTCAAGTTTAGTGGAACGCCATATCCTTTCAAGTTGTCTCGACTTTTGCTTTATTTTGCGGGTTTCGGCATTATGCCATGGAGCTAATCTGTTGTTTTATTTTCTTCTTTTTCAAAGGAACAACAGTCTAATTTTATTCGCAGCGCATCTGTAGTACTATCAACAACATGATCAATTTGGGGTGGTGTACATTTTGTATAAATGTCCTCCCTTACATGCAGACATGCTATCGAGTTAAGTATTGGTGGAATCTCTTCCTTAAATTTGGCTATAGCACTAACAGATAGGTTTCTGCTGCAGGAGCTTTTGGCTAATGCTTTGTGGTCTAGTAACAGTACTTCAAAAGTTACTAAGAAATGGTCGGATAAAGCAGGATTATGCGGTTCGACTAATAGTTGCTCAATTTCAATACCATAAATCAGAACAAGGTCGAGAGTGTGATTATAGCAGTGGGTTGGTTTATTTACACTTTGACAAAAACCAACAGAATCTAATATAGAGTTAAATGCAACAGTAAGGCTATTTTTATCATCGTCAACATGAATATTAAAGTCACCTACGATAATTACTTTATCTGTTTTAAGTACCAAAGCTGATAAAAACTCAGAGAATTCTGATAAGAATTCTGAATAAGGACCTGGTGCACGGTACACTGTAACAAATAAGATTAGCTGCAAAGTTTTCCAGGTCGGATGCGTACTGTAAGACTAAAAAAACGAGGCTTTCAAAGGAGGTATAATTTAATTTTTGTTTAGTATTGATAAGTAAACTTGAGTCAAAGATTGCTGCAACTCCACCTCCTCGGCCCGTGCCTCGGGCAATAGGAGTATTGATATGGCTGGGTGGAGTGGCCTCATTTATGCTGACATATTCTTCATGTCTCAACCAAGTTTCAGTGAGACAGCATATATCAATATTATAATCTGATATTAAATCATTTACCAATATTGCTTTAGATGCTAGCAGTGGCGGTTCTACGGGGTGGCACGGGGTGGCAGCTGCCACCTCAGAAAAATGCCTTGCCACCCCAGCTGCCACCCCATTTGGCAGCTTTGTTTTGAAAGAAAAGTTGTGGCTCATCGGACATTTATGAGAGAAAATCTCTAATGTCCGAGTGCAAGTGAATGCAGCACAAGACGCGAGCCTTGTAACCCCTCCCCCCCCCTGGCGCGAGCTTGGAAATATGATTGGCGGCGATTTCATTTGAACGGGAGGACAGCGCAAAACGAGAAGCATTTCAGATACAAGTAGACAGAAGGAATTAGGTATTTGCGGTCAGGGTATGGCTGGGGTAGGCTACATTCATACCAATAAATGGCTTAGCCCCACCATGAAAAATGATGTTAAAGTAAGCAAAAATAAAGTCTGCCAACTTGTGCGGAGTAAATTGCACAGACAGCAGTTAGTAAGATTGATTTCAGTAGCGACTTGTCTGGAAATACCGAAGACTAGAAACGGTTTTGAAAACTTTTGTCACGTAGTGATCGTCTTCTCAATAGAACGTCTTTGATAATGTCTTCTGGCCAATCAGAATCACGATAACGGCGTGGTGTTGTTGCAGGAAGTCCCGACGGAGAATACTTTTGCTGTAGTATCATACATCGTTACAACTATAAGACCCCACGGTTTGATGATTGATAGGTGTGTGGGCTGTCTTTCATTTTGACACACAGAACAATGGGGGCTATCCACCCTTATCCACAATGTAAAGTAATTCACACAGCCTCTTTCCTCTCCTCTCTGTGAGGAGCAGCAGGTTCAGCTTTCAGAACAAAGTAACAAAAAACTAAAATGACATTCATTTTTTTAAATATGTCGTGGAGTAATAGATTTGTTTATTTTTCTTCTTTCTATATATTAATTTATTTTTCTTCTTAGGAGAGCACCAGAATGTGTATTTGATGTTAGTATTTCAAAAAATCTCCTGGGGGAGAATCCCCCCAGCCCCCCCTGCAGGGGTTTGGTTTTCAACTCTTTCACCTGTGGGGAAATTGCAGGATTGGCTCCAGGTCGCCCTTTTTATTTACTACAAGACAAATGTGCCTTTTTATTTCATACAGTTCAATTTGGATTGAGACAGGGAAATAATATAAACCTCACGCGTGGCGTTTCACTGTCAAGGGGAGCGTGTATGTAATTACATTGCAAATACTGACTTGAGCCCCACCACTGTATGGGTTAGCCCTACCATAGATTACCCAACACAAATACTCTGGCGCCGCAACTGTTTGCGGTCTACTATGACAGAGAAGAGCCTGTCAAGTTTGGCTGTACGAGGCGTTTTGCTGATCAAGATGGTAATCGCCACATTCAGCTGTTATAGGCATGCCAACGTGATGCTCTGCTCACGGATGAGTCGATGAGAATAATGAACTGTTAAGATGATGACCTTACATAAATATATGTTTCTTCTTTGTGGGGGTCTGCCCCCAAAAAACAGTTTCAAGTCCTGAGAAAGTCAAATAAGACGGTGTGTAAAACTTCACTGCCCAGCCCAAAAAAAGTAACCACTTTGATTTAACTAGGCCAGTAGGTAAGGGCTTTCCACTGGATAATAACTGCAGCGATGTATGTTTTAGCTGAATACATGTTTTTTTAACCCTAACTGATGCAGTTAGTCATTTCTTTAATGTTTGTTCTTTCTGATGTAAAGTCAAGGTTGTAACTGTTTGCAATGAAGTTGTGGGGCGCTGAACTGTTCCTTTGATTCTTTTGAATTATGATAGTAATTACTGGTCTTTCAAATTTGAAGGAGGGTGAGCAAGCATCTTGAGGAACGTTCATCATTAACTCCTCCAAAAAATATAGTTTATGTAATAATAACACTGAAGATGTGAATCATAACCGTGATTGACAGCTGATAGGAATAATATGATTGTTAATATTATCATATTCATACAGACACACATCGATGAGACAGTTAATTAATGTATTTATTGCAGCAGTCTGCATATTTGGTACCCCTGCTGGTCTAAGAGTTAAACCAAGTCATTCAGTTAAAATTCATTAAATTACGTGTGCCACCTTATATATTTATATTTAAGGCTTTACTGATGTGCCACAATAATCTCACCTAATGTTATTGAGTTAAAATATCAATATTGTGGCTTTCCAAGTTAACATTGATTGATATGATTGCGATTAAATCAGAATATACTTCTGTCAGGGGATGCCACCCCTCAAATTCTCCTGCCACCCTCTTGCCACCCCATGAATATTTGTCTAGATCCGCCCCTGGATGCTAGAGATCTTATGTTTAAGAGACCACATTTAATCGTCCTGTTTTGTTGCACTGTAGTAGTTGTTACATTTACTTTTATTAGGTTATTATGTATGACACCTCTATTAGGTTTTACCTTAAATTGTCCTTGGGAAGACACACACACCGTTAATATTGTGTATTTTATTGGGTTCGGGCCGGGGTTCCTATGGATGACTGCCTAGGAGAGAGCGCAGAGAAGCGTGTAAAACTGTGACTCCGCCTCCTGGTCTCAACTCCAGTTTGTCATGGATTAAGTCCACAAAGCCCTGAAATGTTTGCCGAAATGAGATTTGCACCTTCCAAAGTAGGATGAATGCTGTCTCTCTTAATCATACCAGGTTTTCCCCAGAAGGCTGTCCAATTATTTACGAAGCACACATTGTTTGCTGGGCACCACCAAGACAACTAGCGCTGAAATGATGACATGCGGCTATACATGTCATCATTGATCAGATTGGGGAGGGGAAAGGAGATTGTCACCCACATAATGAAAAAGTTACAAATATGACCAAAGTCAGTGTACAATGTTATAAACAGTGTGGTCCACACTCAATAATATTTTAAATTGTCAGAGCATGATTAACCCACTAGGGGGCCCCATGGTAAAGATGAGCTATGGGCCCCTTTTGATCAACTATCTCATGTTTTCCACTTTCACTAAAGTATGAGAAGAGGTAGGAAGTAACTAAGTACATTTACTCAAGTACTGTGCTCAAATACAATTTTGAGATACTTGTACTTTATTTGAGTATTTCCATGTTATGCTCCCTTCTACTTTTACGCCATTACAATTCAGACATAAATCGTGTACTTTGCTCCAGTACATTTTATTAATACCTTTACAGATTTGGATTAAGGATGTGAAATATATCAACCCTTAAATCAGACTTTAGTTCCACCTGGAGTACATTCACAATCTACCCTACAGTATACAAAGTCATTCAAACTAAGCTGCTCCTTTACCAGATTTGATAACACTTTAATGCATCAATAATTATAATCGATCAATAATTATAATCGAAACATAAAATATTATTCTGAAAATGGGTGAATCTGCATAATGAGTACTTTCACTTTTGGTACTTTGAGTTAATTTTGATGCTAATACTGTTGTAGTTGTACTTCAGTAATATTTTTGATTGCAGGACTTTTACTTGAAACAGAGGATTCCTACCCTCTGGTACTTTTACTTCAAGGTCTGAGTACTTCTTCCACCTCTGAGTATGAGTGATGGGTTTGTTGTAACTTAATTCATTCATTCATTAGGCACAATATTATGTATTATAATGTTCCGTGTTATATATACAATGTGTATATTTTTAAAGATATTTAAGTTATATTTGAATGGTGCTAATATGTGCACAAAGTGTAGAGTACTCCAGCAGCCACAGAGAGGCAGCAAAGACTCAGGTGGAGTGCAGGTGAACTCATTTAAGGTTTAATAAAGAATAAAAGATAAGAACCGTTGAAGAGAAGGAAATATTTGAATATAATCTGTGGCACGCTTGAAACACATAGCAATAACAACTAGGCCTATGTATTTATCAACGCTTTCTGCCAGTGTATCTGTGCACATAGCATATGTAATGACCCTTCTTTTCATGGGGTTATCACAAAATCAGCTGTTTGTGGTTTCTTAGATACACTTTGTATCATGACCTTGCTATTATTCACTGCTGACATTTACTTTTTACATTGTATGTATTAATCAGAGCATTGCTAGAGTAAGAGTTAGAAAGTGCTTTGTGCCTGTTTGAGTGTCACCACCTTATTCATGTCAATATATATCTTTCAAAATAACCAGTCATGATGAGGAAAAATATTTTATTGCATGCACAGTTCACAATGGTGGTCCCTCCATGGCTTACCATATCATGCAGACCAGCCAAAACGGTGCGTACAAAAAACACAAAATCAAACCAAAGAAGTTGAAGTCATATCTATAGAACAAATAAATAATTCTGAAATAAATAAATATCTGTATCCAGAATTTCAACATATATACAGTAAAAATCAAATCAAACTAATGATACAAATTAAATGTAAAGTAACATAGATACTGCTAAACCAATTGTCTCTCCATTTTAACTGTGGGCTTTAAAATCCAACAATTAAAATACTATTTCAAGATTTAAAAAAATGCCATCTACACACTTCACAACGCCTACTTAAAACGGCCTAACTTCAGGACGAAAGAGAATTTTCAGGTGACCGATCTAGAGAATAAATAGCGTACAGTATCTTCTAAAACTACACATTGTACAAGTGTATACTGTAGTCTTACTAAACAATGTACAGGAGTAGACAGTAGTATTACTACACATTGTACAGATGTTTACAGTAGTTTTACTACACACTGTACATAAGCAAATGGCTTCTATTTTCTACTGTTTTTGTCCAGAAGGTGCTGTAGTGTTTGTTTTTCTATAGAGTGGTGCAGTGACGAGTCCTAAAACCCGGAAGTGAGTTAGCATTTTACCCATGATTTTACCACTTCCGGTTCCCTCGTCTCAGAGTCAATGGGATTTCTCCATAGGATTTTGGAAAGTAGCTCGAAATAAGGTCTGTGGCAGGTTGACACACATTTAAGAGACGTATCACGTTTTGTTCTACAACATTGAATACATCAGCAGTGACCCCACTGGTGATTTTTGAAGAATGTACGTGTCTGAAACACGATGGTTGTTAACGATTGGCTGAATAGGACTATGGAAGTTGTCGAGGACGTTGTACGTCACCATTACACCGAACACGCAAACACTCCCGCTAAGTTTGTTTGCTCTGGTCTGCTTGAAAGCAAGTACATGCGCTTTTGCAAACTGTTAAAACAAAAGCTTCAACTTGTACAATTTTGAGTCTGTATTTTTGAAAATCGATCTTAAGTTGGCGTGACGTTGAAGCAGCGACCCTGCTGTAGTTCGTTATAGCATAACGTTAGCATTTTGCTTCTGGCGATTAGATCTATGATTCGAAAATTATAAAAGTAAGATAGACATGTGGATATTATCCGGCTGAACAAAACGTGCATTTATCTAACAGACCTGTTCGTTTTCCACAGATCTTATTTCGAGCTATTTTCATAAAATGCTATGGAGAAATCCCATTGCTTTTTTTGTTAAGGGAACCCATGCGCAGCTTATTTCCGGGTAAATACGTCACCCCTGCACCACTCTATTGCTCTTTACTTCACTGACAGTTAAACCCAGAAACACAAGGAAACTTATTTATCCCTTACAATTTTCAACCTTACATCTACTGAGGATAAATGAGATATTGTAAGCTGCAGCTCTGTAGCATTTAATGAAAACAGAAAACTTTGTATTGTGGGTTGTCTTTAATGTTTCTTAAAGATTGTTGCTGAGCTTTTCAAATGCTAATCTCTTTGTACCATACAGCTAGAGCGGATATCTCAAAATCTCAACAAATCAAACACTGTCTGGGTTGCAATGTGCACTATGTTGTGTTTTAACCTGAACTTTAAAGACCAATACGGACACATGTCAGTATGAGTCTGCTGCTTCATTTATAACTGATTGTCCACAGCTCATCTAGATGGAGATCCTTATGCAATTAGCATCACTTTAAACAGGCGTTTTTAATGGTATTTAGCAATAACATACTGTACGTGATTATGTCTCACAGACAGGACACAAAGCTTTTCCCATATCAGAGAAATACATTTGGTATTCTTATCTAATTCACTGTTCTAAAACCATCCGAGTTGCCCCACCTCATACACTCTGGTTCAACGATAAAAAATATATGGTAAGGGAATTCTGTAAAAATACATAATGAAAATAATATATGAAAATGTCAAATATTTAACAATCATTTTCCCTAAATCTGTCCTCTTGATTCAGCTTGTTGTGCATACAGTGTACTGATTCATTACTGATGCATGTCCTGCATCTGGCAAAGAGAACATCTGGATCCTGTCTGAAGAAAACAGAAGTGTGTGTGTACAATATTGGACTGAGATACTCTTTGGTTGTCTCGGATAAAACAAACTGTCGCTGCCAGATCTTTAAATGGTGAAAAATACAAAAAGATGTCCAGTGTCATGATGAGTGAACCTGCATCTCAATCACTTCTGATGTGATTTGTGTGGTTAAAAGGCTACTAAGTGGACCTTTAAGTCAAACTCAACACCTTTTGTTTGCACCTTCATGTTCTGTGTTTTTTTTAGCAGTTGGGAAGCACTTCCATCTTCAACTGTGCTGTTATTGCAGCCTGCTGCTTCTCCACTAGGGGGAGCTGTTGTATCATTCTGAGAACAGCTCAGCCAACTTGTGCCTGTAAGAACTAAAGTAATAGCAGCAGGTTTGGTTTCGACCTTTCGACACATGGATCTAGACCTACAGATGTCTTCCAGGCAGTTTAGTTGAAGAAGATCTGCTGGCCGTGCTTTCAGGCGTTTTGAATCACTGACACTGTTATGGATCTATGCAAACACGTGTGCATTTAACCTAAGATGCTTCTGTTTCTGCGTAGTCCCATCTGTGGTGTCACTCTCCTGACTGAGCGGCCTCTGATTGCTGACTGAGTCCTGAGAGATAGATGAGACAGCGATAAATCGTTCCTTGGCAATCCAACAGTGTGGCTGTCACAGTGGGGGGGTGGGGGGGGGGGGGGGGGGGGGGTGCAGTGAGAGCTGCTCTCTAAGCACGGGGCTCCAGCCTGTGAGACAGTTCAAACAGAGTCTGCTGATTGTCGATGATATGCAGGTCGTCGATGTACGCTCGCACTTCTGTGCTGCTCTTCTGGGTGATGCCGTTACCTGGAGGGACAGGAAATGGTTTAGCTCCAAGCCAGGGTAGCGTTTAAACATAATGATGTCATAGTATTGATGGCCTGGGAACAAATTGCATCAAATTCTGTGAAAGGGCCATTGGAACCAACTTTTATTTCCCCTTATGAAATGTTGTGGATCATAAATACTGCCCAAATGATGTTTAAATCAAAATGTGATGATTGTGAACATCATGGTAAAGAGTATTTATTTGATTTTAACTATATGAGGACAGTTTATTTCAAAGCTAACAGATGTTGTGCACAGATTTGCCTTCAAAAGAATGAATCTACAACATAGATTTGTAATAGTTACAAAGTAAACGTCAAAAATATTGTTAGATTTCACACCCTAAATTGAGGAATGAGTGATGAGAATACTGACCCATGGGATCTTTCTGACACTGCCGGATGAGTCGCACTGTCTCTGCGATCATGTGCTGGAAATAAGATAAACACCGCTCCGTTAGACATTACAAATTCAGCACTGCCTGATGTTTTCATTGCAGGAACATGAATTGCTATGAAGGGTTTGAACTCACCAGCTTTTCAAAATTAACCAGGTTATCATGAAACGTCTTGTTGCCTTCGTGAATGAACGTAATATCTAAAAAAGGAAAGTCTTTTGTTAGTTTTCATCAACAGGTATTTGATGTGAAATATCGGTTTGTTTCTACATGTCAAACCTGCCTGATGGAGATACTTCACAGAGCTCTCCTCTCAGAGGCGTGTGTAATAATGTGACAGAATAATAAGCGTACCTTTCAGTAGCAGGGGAGGGAAGGGGATCTTTGGAGCCTTCATCTTCTTGAAGGAGTCCCTGTAGGCCTTGTGGTTCAGCGAGGGATCCTGAAAACATTTTCAAAACGAATGAGTGTAATCCTCTAGGGAGGAGTGTGTATGCCTGTGCATGCATGCTTTGTTATCTGAGTTATGGCAGCACAAGTGACTAATAATCATCTAAAACACCCGCTGTTCTGAAATGAAAAAACATCTGTTTGTTTTACTTCATACACACTGAAGCACAGGGTTGTATTCCCTAGTGCAGTGAATGCATATCAATGCTTATTCATTTCAAAACAGATATATATACAGTGTGGTGTCACACAGAGTACCATGAATTACACTTACTGTAACTGTCTCCAGTTCTGTAAACAGCTTTTTGAATTTGCCAGGCATCTTCTGTAGAGAAAATAACATGATTTGTGTTCAGACGTTCTTCTCATAAAAGCTGGCACAGATGAACAAAGAAGTAAAAAAGACACATCTTTACCTCCCATGTCTGACTGAGGCGGCTAACAGCTGCAGTGGTCAGGCCCATTATAATGGCGAAGAAACAGTTGAGGTTCCTCTGTGCTTCACAGCTATAAAAGATCAATGGAGCGCACAGTTCAGTGTCCTGCAGAGCAACCAAAGCCAATGCAGTTCATTGATCTGCCACAGGAGGGGGCAGCATCCCCATGCAAGGCTTAGAGAAGGAATGGCCAACAGTGTGTGTGACTCACAATCAATAAGTCTTGCAGAAGGATGTGAGAACAGCTACTTACTGAGCAGCGATCTTGATGAACTTCTTGATGAGTTGGACCCGTTTGCAGAGTGTTGGGCACAGCAGCACCTCGGTCATCACCCACAGCTGGACCTCATTGCAGCGCTGCAGCAGCAGCTCCAGCGCCACCGTGTGGCTGCTGCTGCTCTGGCGACTGAAGGTGAAATACACCAGTTCTTGCTGTAAAGGAACAATATCATGAGGCAGAGCAAGCCACGGTTGAGTCTCGATGTGACATCAGTGTCACAGCGATGTTTATCAAATGTTGTTTCATATCAATTTGATCAAGACATGTTTCCACAACAGGTTAAATGTAATAAAGGACATGTTATGTAAGCATTTTAATTCTTAAATGACTTGAATTTGACCTTTAGCAACAAAAAATAAGCTTTTGAAATGTAGCTAGTTCTGTCACATGTGTTAGTCTGGCACTTGGACATGTTGTTATGGAAACACAAAATCAAATGACCTGGCCCATGACCCACCAGTGTGTCAGTGTGTGTCACGTGACTTCATGAGATAAAATAAAGGCTAAAGCTGTATAAGGAACTTTCCAGAACATTTAAATGTCACGTGATACCTGTGTCACGGTGGGTTGTTATGGGTTAAAAGGCAGCAATTCAGGCACGAGTATTCAACTTGTGGGACAAACCTCGTGTATTGAGGCAAAGATGGTCCAGTCAAAGTTGGTGAGAGCGACAGCCACGTCCCACGTGTTTAAACTGAGCATGCGTGCCGTCCTCTGTTGGAGCTCTGAGTTGTCAGTGAACGGGTTCTGAGGGGGGGGGAAATATCCAACAATATCAGGCAATGGAGTCTTGAAACTTCTAACCTCTGCAAATTATGTCATTTGCTGCTTCTGAGCTGATGTATTAATGTGTATAAATTAGCTCCACAGATTTTGTACAGTATTGTCTATGTCATAATATTTGGGGAATCATTTGCTTAGGTATTCAACCTTTGACACAGTTCATTGTTTTCTCCTTTCACTATCTCTTTTCCCATGGCATAGGTCTACGGCCTTGGGTATTGCTGCCATCTCTCTTAAGGAGGGGCAGCTTGGGCTCATTGTTGTTGCCAGTTTATGACTGAGCACAAGCCGCAATGAGAGAATGTTTATGTTCAGGGACATCTAGAGGCCCTTCTTTTCTGGTTTGGCAACCGCTGTGTCACTTCGTGGCGGCAGCACCTGTCTTGTCAAATTCTCCGGCCGTAACTCCATAATAAACCATCAGTGTTTGCCTCTCCCTGTGACCCTCTGAGTTTCGTCTCCATTGCGTCAGAGGTTTCCATCACATTGCAGTGACATTCTTACCAGGACTTCACCCAGGTCCTTCCTGCACACATGCAGCCTCCCCACTGGCCGTAGTGAATCAGAGAAGACTCTGTCCTGAGGCTGCAGCAGGAGCCTCCCTGCAGGGGACAGACGTATCACAAAGAGCAGAAGACTATTCAAAATCTGTCAGGCAGTGGCGAGAGATAAGAGTCACTGTGTCAGAATACACTCTGAGGGGGCCAGCCACTTCAGTCCCTGATAACAGAAACTGATATTATGATACTGTACTGTAATGATTATTTATTTTAACTGTTGTCATAGGGAAGACATCAATGCCAGCTCTATTAACTACAATCTTCAGATTCAATATAGGAATAAAAACTCAAGCATGAATTATTTTGAAAATCTTTCGTAATACCACAAATTTGTCTTAAGAAACATTAGGCTTGTTTGAGACAAGCGAGACCTGCGCAGACCTGCGCAATTTCGATCAACGTCTTGCTCGTGCGTTGCATGATGGTTAGTCATTTTGTCCGACTTGCTCCGGAGGCTCGCTCACATGAGACGTTGAAATCTCGCGGGACAAAGACGCCCGCAGCCTTGAGAGCGAGGCGAGGCGAGGCGCTGCAGTTCCTCTCCACGGGCTGCGGAGGCGAAATGCTTGATGGGAAACGACTCGCTGGTATCTCGAGCTGAGCTCTCAATGGTGGTTTTTACCCCGTGCTGCTGATGAAGCTCTCCATTGGCTCGGCAAAAGTTTGTTGTTGGTTTGTGTCAGTTTTACGTCGCCACTTCCATTCACATTTTTCATCATTGTTCCACAATGTTTATCATCATGAAATTAATATCTATATATGTTATACTATACTTGCACTGCTTACCGTTTTCATACTTTTATATATCTTAGCATATTCATACACACTGTTCATACTGCTCACAGGCTGCTGTGTATATCTAGTGTATTCATACCCCTCACTGTTTATTCATCATTCAATTCATTCTATATTTTATTCTGTAGATTGTGTACATTACTTTTCACTTTACTGCTTGTTGCACTCCTGGTTGGAAGCTAAACTGCATTTCGTTGTCTCAGTACCTGTAATCTGTGCAATAACAATAGAGTTGAATCTAATCTTGAGCAGGAACAAATGTATTTACTTAGTACATATCTGACATTAATGATTAAACACATGTGTGCATTCTTTATAATGCAAACCGAGTCAAGCCGACTCCGGAGGTGGCGGTATGCACCTTAAAGTGGTTTGCAATCCGCCAAAAAACCGAGAGAAGAAGAAGGCGAAGAAGTAAAAGAAGAAGAAGAAGAAGAAGCCGACTCGGAGCTGTCCGACTTCAGGCGAGCTTTTTGAGACCTCCCCCGGCTGCGATCAGCTATTCTCGTCTACTTTCGAGGGGAGCCGCAACGCGTCTCAAACAAGCCTATTTACTTATAGTCAACTCCAATAAGATATGCAGGGTTCATACACTTTTTCACCAATGATTTTCCATGACTTCTCCATGACCTTTACCTAATTTTCATGACCAAAAAAAATTCTGTTTCTCAGCGGTACCACTGAAAATGGTTTATTTTAACATGGAACAGGAAAATAAGGTCAGCCTGAAACATGATGTGCGTATCTAAAACAAATCAAGGCTTACTAGCTTCTACAGGCTAAAGCAACTAAAATCTCTCACCAGCAAAACACCTCGAAAGTTAAATGCCATTTTACGTTTCATTACTATATGATACAGTATTTATTATCATTATAGTATTACTATTTCGGCGATTAACTAAAATATATATTTTCATAACTTTTCCAGGACCTGGAATTTGCATTTTGAATTTCCATGACTTTTCCAGGTTTTTAATGACCGTAAGAACCCTGGATATGTAATAATAAGGATTTTTAGAATTACCTATTTTTATCTATTTTGTACTGAATTGTACACTGATGGTAATTATTGCTGGAAACTATATGTGTATAAATATTGAAAACAATGTTGACATATGCAAATTCTCCCTTCCTGATCAGATTGACACCGTTGTGTAAGTTAGTGTATATAAAGCATTGTAATGGCCATAGTAAGTCTGTGTTGTGCAATATGCTGGTTGGTTAGAATAGTATTTACCCCCATTGTAAGTGACAGCCACCAGCACCAGTTCCCCGAATGGGACGTCCATCCTCTCTGCCACGGCCTGAAGCAGCTCCTGGGCCACCACCCCGCCGTGGGCCCTCATACTCAGGAACGAGTCCATGGTGATATACACGTGACACAGCACTGTAACAGAGAGAACATTTGAGAAAGGCTATAAAACCTAAAAGCATACTGCATTCATCAAAGAGGAAGAATCATTTGTGTTGATTTGGACTCAGCATTACTAAATCAGGCTAATGGTCCTTTTTAAACGTAGTGTTGTTCACAGTATTTTTGCTACATATGGCCTCTTTGGTAACGCATTTCCTCTTGTGGTTACAGTTATGTATGAGCAATTTGTTTTACATTTAAGGCGTTTATAGATGTTGTGTTAGCTGAGATTCTGATTGTGTGACTGTAAAAGCTTTACAAGGCTAAACTCCGCTGGCAGTTCACTAAAAGAAACAGAAACATAATAGTTACACACAAAATCCATCACAGTTTCATTATATATTTAGGCATGAACTCAATCAGATGCTGCACGTAATACTAAATGGCATCAGGTTTTCTAAATAATAACATTTTGAAACTAGATTATGACACAAAGACACAAGACTTCCTTATAATGCAGAAACATCTTAAAGATATTTTTTAAAAACAATTTATCAGGACACCTTCAGCCAGAAAGAAATTACAATTAATGAAGTCACCTTCTGCCGTCAGGAAGGAAAGGATCTAACAGGGCTGCCTCTTATTGATAAGGTGACCTTTAGCAAAGCACCGACTCCACTACTCCAGTGTAACCACTCAACTGGAGAGGGCTGGCATTACTAGGATAGACCAAGCATACTCAATAGATTTATCTTGATGAAGGAAAAGGGTCAGTGGGGACAATTTCTTTGGTCGAAAGCAGTTTAAATGAAAATGTATTCAAAGAGAGGTCTGGATTATCCAGAAGCAGAAACCTCTAAGAAAGAGAATTCATCAGCAGATAAAGTCAAACTGTCTGCATGGCTAGATTGTATTAAAAGGGGACTTTTTCTTTATTTTATTTGGGTGAACCTGGCCTTTAAAATAAGCAATGAATTACTACAAAAGAAACTCACAAGTCATCAGTCAGGAATTTCATTTCAGAAACGTTGTGTCCCTTTCTTAGAAAGCGTCTATTGTTCTACTGTTCAGTCTAAATGTCTCGACAGATTTGGAATCAACGTATGCTGGGAAGAATGTGAAGAAACAACGTGTTTTACGACTTACCTTCCTTGTTCTCCCTCTGTGTTCCTCTGGACTGGAGCCTGTTCTCTTTTAGGCTCGATTGGTGGAAAAGTGCTTTGCTCTAAAAAGAAAGGAAATCCGTGGATTTTGACATGCAGTCATATTGCCTGGGAACATTGCGGGCATTTCGCTAGAACTATAAAACAATGTGTAAAGCAGGAAATGGAACGACAATAGCTCCAACACCCTATCGAGTATGAATGGTCGGCCTGCTTTCTTTAATACAATGATTTCTGTCTTAAATATGTCGTAAAGAGGTGTCATGAGATATTTTCACTCACCTTTCTTTGAGGGGAATAGTTATCCACCGTACTGGAAAAGAAAGACAAATAAATCAGTAAAATAACTATTTTTTTCCTGTTTTATAGAAGTACAACAACACCACTTCACCAGTCTTTAATCAAGGTCAAATGAATGTAGCTACACATATACTCATTTGCAGTGTTCAGTCCATTATTCAAGATGAGTTTCAACATGAGATTAGATTGTAGACCTTCCCTTGTGACCCCTTCGTTTAATCACCTTACAGTATTGTCATCAGTCAGACCCGACTAGCAAGATGGATAGGCCCGTAGCCATTAGCATCCCTCTGCTTTCACTGGGCTCAGCATCACAATAGGCATGTTGGCACAAAGCCTGCCCTGAGGGATCCCCCCTCTCCGGCTAGCAGCAGGCCTGCACTAATGAAAAACCTGATTCCCACTGAATTGTCAAAACAGAGCTTGTGATCAAATTGACTCTTTTGCTACTCTAAAAAAAGTGAGCTCTGTGAAATATACCGTCAAAGAACGAGAGAGAACAACCTAAGCTTTCAGAAACGTGTGATTTTAGCTTCACACAAAGGCCTGATAGAAGTTTCTGCGATCAAAGTGCTGAATGAATCTTCTTTCCATAAAAAAAATACACCTTTTAGCTTTTTCGCTTGGCAGCAGATTGTCACAAAGCAGAGATCCTAGCCCCCCTCCCCCGGAGTGAGCCTGATTGTCAAAAGCTCATAAATAGTAGATTATGTCAGTTGCTAAAACCCTCACAAAGTCCCTTCTTTAAAGGAGTGGGTGTTGAGAATCCCCCTGCATATAAACATGAATAAACTAGGCGCAGAGTCAGGGTGATTATCTGTGCTGTTCTAATGGGCGGCAGGTCGGAGCATCCCCCAGGGAGGAGATCTGATTGGAGGCTGTGGCTGAGGGAGGGGAAGGGGGACACGGGTGTGGCAATGTGTCTGCTGACAGGGGGTTGCTTACACTGAAACATGTCAAAGAGAAATGTGATGCCTATTGTTATTAAATTCTAATTTAAAGAAACAGCTTCACTTTAACAAACGAAAAACAGAATCAATATTCAAGACTCAACTAAATAAGTTTGAGCTATGGCTATTTTTAATATACAGCACATCAATAATACACACATACAATACTGAATGTAAAATAAGCTGACTCCTTGTCCAATGCAATGGTCAATATATAACTTGTATAGTGCATCATTGTGCGTACTGTATATGTGTGTGTATGCAAATACAAACATATAAGTAAGCTTGAGTCCATGTGCGCATGTACACACGCATGTTTAAGATTCACTGACATACAGTAAGTGTGTGGCTTTGTTGCACTGAGAGAAGGGTCGATGTAATAAGCTACAGTAGGGCTTCAGCTTACACGTTTGTGGTGATTGCTATTATCTCTTTGACACAGATTTATTATTTTGTGGTTGTGTAAACGCTTGAGTACAATTGTATGTACTGGTTAAATAACAAGGAAAAGTCAAGTGTTAAAAAACACTAAATCCGAGCGATCAATGACACAATTGGTGTCAAAATGTGTCATGATAGCAAGCAAAACCTATACTCAGTGTATTTGCAGATACTGAGCCTTTTTTTTTTATCCAAGATACTTTTTTGTTCAGTATTGAAAATATGTATACTGAACTTATTGTAACCCTTTTTATACAAGGAGACATGAGGCCAGGGTTTGCCGGCTGTCAGAACAAAAATAAATCTAAGTGTGGACGTTAATGATGAGGATGTTTTAAGTTATGTTCGCATTTGATCAGTGCAGTAGGTATTTTACATGTATATGAATTTGGGGTTGTATAGCTACAATTGTGTCCAGTTAATGAGTAGTTGAACATCCTTCTTTTCATGGCAAGTGACACATTTCAAGGAGCATGTCATTCATTCTCAAAATGTCTGTATTTCCTCAATTTGAGAGATTAATGACAAAAAGCCCTGTGACCTTCATATTTCTGTGCATAACAACCCAGAAAATTGAAATTAGTCTCAAGCCTCTGAATGCATTCATTGATGAGAGGCTAAATAAAGGCACCAAGCAGAGAAGCAGCTCTTTCTTTGCACTCAGAGACCAGCGAGTGTCTCTGCTTCTTTTCAGACCTTCAACAGTCATAACCACAGTTTTAACACACCCAGACCAGATATCAATACATGTATCAGTTTTTCCATTTTATAGATTACTTACACAGAGTGATTTTGCCCCAACACTATAGGACACACTACCTTTAGATATCAGGAAAGCTCTCTTCACTTTAGCTTTTAAATAGCTATAACTTTTCTGATACTTTTCTGGACTGTGACTTTGGGTTGTGCCTGACACAGATCAGACACACAGTGAGGTTGCAGCAAAGGGAATACATTGAGATGCAAAATGTTTAATTCGATGTTATCACAAGCGATGGTGAGTCTGTGTCGGTTGGGAAAAGTAGGTTCTGTTGTGTTTATTTATAGCCTTAGAGACCGAAGGGTAGAGAGCACACTTGAGGCGAAAATACTTTCTGAGATTTCGTCTTGAAAATGTAAATCTCTGCCATTGATGTAACAAAGAAAAGATAAGAACACAGTAGAAGAGAATGGAGCTCTTTTGATGGTGCTGGAAAGTTTATTGATGTATAGGTGCATGATTCACACATCAGTACTGCATTATACTTTTGAAATGCGCTCTATGTATTCTATTTCATCTTTTTAATATATGTTGTTGTTATATTATCAAGTGGGTCTTAGTTTCCATCTCCTTTGCATTGATTATATTATGTCATTCTACCCTTGTTGTTTTGTTCATTCTGTCTAATTTACCCCATTTAAAAGCAATTTTGTCTGCGATTCTTTTATCAAAGGTGCTTCTGTACAGTATGCGATGGTCTTTGCTTAGTATGTATGGAATCACCCTGTGTGTCATGACCTAAAATATGAAAGAAGGTTATCATAAGGTCACTCACTGTGTGCGGTGCAGCTGGTACAGTTTCTGCAGTTCCCTCACATCCTTCTCCAGGGATGGGTGCTCATAGAGATCATCCAACACGTAACGATACAAAGTCTGGAAGGAAATGTCAATTTTAATTTCTCCAATATCAACACACCCAGTTTCCATCCTTTTCCTTTCTGAACATTATATTTCCTACCTTCATGAACAGCTTGACATGCTCGTCGTCCCTCAGGAAGTCTCTGCAAAGGGCCATCCACTGTGACACCAGGTGAAGGACTTTCTGTTTCCTCTCCACAGCCTCCTTCCTGTCCTCCTTCCCTCTGTGGCGCTTGGTGCAATAGGTGGGATTCAGTTAAGGCTTCAGCACAGATGGAGAGCGAGATCTATTTGCTGGTCAAATGCAGCATACAGTGAAGCATGTGTGTGTTTGTATAAGGACAGGTGGCGGAGTGTGAACACAGCTGAGTGTAGTGGAGTAGCTTTGACTCAATAAAGCAGTCGTGTTTTTGTATAAAACACCTACGTCTGCCTTTAGCATTCACAAAAGAAGGTTATTATGTGTCGATATTAGTAATAATGTTTCTGTAATGCCCGTGTTTTTAAGGATATTGTCCCAGCAGAGCTTGACATAAATCACTGGTTGACATGAACACTGGGTAGGTCAGCAGAAAATCATCCAGTAGCGTATCTGTAAGGAGAAACACGTTATTGACAATTGACAACAAATTCCAGGTTTGTGAACATTTTGGAAAGAAATATACGATTATATGTGATATCAAATATATGACTTGTATGGTAATTGGGATATGATTCACAATATCGAAGGGAATGATCATTTCTGCATCAATATTCATGTTTTCAGTAACAATTCTTTTTTTTATCGCAGATACATATATGCAGCGCCACAATATTTCATCCCATTAATTATTCAGCCTTATTTTCTAATAATATAACTTGATTTATAGATATACTGTATATTGACTAAATCCAACGCACACACAGCCTCTTTAGGTTTGTGAGAGGATGCTGGTGGGCAAATACACCAGTGACCTTGACAACTGTATGATTAATGTTCGCACATACAGTATGTCTGTACTTTTAATTGAGCTGAGTGACTTTGCACCAGTTCTTCACTCCACTAATACTAGAAGTAGAGCTCCCTTTTTGCAGTCAAATACCAGTTAATAAGCACTAAGCAGAGCCATTTCAGAGGTGAGGATAATGTGAGAGACTGGCACATTATTCTACGTTGTCAGTCTTAAATAATTGCATGTGCTGAAACCACTAAGGGTTCCTCTGTTCTATTTTTGGGCCAACAAGTTCAAACAAGCCTTACTGGCCTTATCTTCAATCTCACACATTCGTCATTGCAAGCTGTATCAGAAAAGATAAGCCAATAACGTGCCAGTTGACTCTCTTCGACCTCTAATGAAGTGTACAGTATGTTTTCTTTCTGATTATCTTGCAACCAGAAAAAAAAGCATCCGATATTGCTTGACCATTATCCTAATGTGTTTACAAGCAACCACTGTATCCTTATGAGCTTCTTCCCAAGGTTACACATGGGAAAGTGTTTCTGTAAAAGGATTACATCAAAGCAGGCCAAGTAGACCACCAGCTCCCCTTAAATAACATGAAATGCATTCATAGTTTACATCATCAAAACACTTAATTTGTTTAACCTTGATAAACAAAGACAGAATCCCAGAATCTCTTAATAAAATGAAATAATTTGGCATTATAAGAAACTGTAAAAATGAATTTCATAAATTGCAAAAACACTCGAAGTCAAGGCGTGAATTCAAAGACTAAGTCCAAGACATGATGCCGACCACAAGCAAAAAAGCTTTGCAAATCCTATTAAGACCAACGTCCTCTCAACCCTTGTGTAAGTGTGCCTCATATCCAGAATTGTATATTCTCCCCTTTAATTTCACACTGGCTTCCCAGGGCCTTTGTGTACGTTCTGGTCCACAGAACTCGCTGACATCAGTATGCTAATCCGCGCAGAGCAGCTGTGGATGCTTCACTCAATGCTTATGAGAGGTTACACACTCATACATATGTAGCTCCCATAAAGAATACAGTAACCCACCTTAACACAAAAGCCAGAAAAACAACATGCAAAAGACCAGCCATCCAACCACACACACACACACACACACACACACACACACACACACACACACACACACACACACACACACACACACACACACACACACACACACACACACACACACACACACACACACACACACACACACACACACACACACACACACACAATCCCCTCTGTTTCAGTCCTGTTTCAAAAGTGCTGATTCTCTGTCTGTTATATTCAGATGAAAATAAGGAGCCACGCCCCTCTGAGAGATATTTGGTTAAAAAGAACACACTGGTGCTCTAGGAGGAGATTCAGGTGATAAGGTTGGGGGTGTTACCTTGGTTGGTGATTGGCTAATGGTTACACAAGCCAAAAAATCGTTATGACATCACTAAGTGGCCAACATTTGATCAGCTCATTTTCAGACAGGTTTTTATATAAATGGATCAGGACAAAAAGAGAGAATCTTTTTTCCTGAAACTTCCAGAATGTCTTTACACAGAGGGGATGCATGTTTGTGTATAAAAGACATGAAAAAGTGGATTTTGCATAATAGGTCCCTTTAAATATGAATTACATTGAATTTATTTGGCGCAGTTTGCAGATCTTTTATCTAAATTCAGCTTTTAAACAAGTACATTTGACAGCGGCTCAGCTAAAGATTGCATATCTTAGTATAACAAAAAAATGATTTGTGCTTGAACGCAAACACCGGATACCTATTACACAAAGACACAATCATTGTATGAACACTAGATAGCACTATCTGCAGTGGAAAGAGGCATAATATTAGAATGGCATTGTAGCCACTTTAGCAAACATTATAATGTTATCTCAGCAGATAACATTATAATGTTATCTCAGCAGATAACATTATAATGTTATCTCAGCAGATAAACTTTAACCCGAGAGGACCACACTGATTGTGTGCGAAACACAGCTGGGTCCGTGAGGTGACAGCGAGATCAACAATAATGGAAGTCTGGAGGTGATAAACTAGCCCACCCAAAGCTTAAAGCTGGAGCCACACGAGGACGATAACGCAAATCGTTATCAAAAAAGTCTTCCGTCCACACGCAACAGGCACCAGAAACATGTCCGTTCACACAAGACCGCTCGAAAGCGCTGGAGACGCTGTAGTACATATGCCAGGCCTGTAAGAGGCATGACAGACCACGGAGAAAAAATGGTTGAAAAAAAAAAAAAAACATTAAAAAAAAGAAAAATCATAATTTGAAAAATTATTGATTCGAAAATAATATGATACAGTACAGTACTATTACGTCTGGGTCTCTGTTTCATTAAAGCACGGCTCTGTGTGTGTGTGTGAAACGAGCCATTTTGTCTCTCAGTTATATCTCAGTGGGTCTCAAACGTTTTGTTCACCATTAATGTAAACAATTATTTCCGAAGTACACGTTCATATGATCATTATAGTTATACAAAAATAAGAGAATAAATTAAAAACAGGTATGAAATACTATATGAGAGTAAAAAAAGAATAAAGTTTAAAAGAGTGATTTGTAAAATATCCATAAAGAAAAAGTAAATCTGCTTACAGTTCTGTATCATATGGGTGTTGAGAGATGTATCCATAGATCTCTTCATTTTGCTCTCAAAGTGCACCAGATTGATGCTTTAAACTTCAATATTTAAAAATAAATCTTCCCGGGGGAGCTTGTCCCCGGACCCCCCTATGTAAGGTCCACACACCACCTATAAAAATAGCACTTTACCCCTGCTTACACCTATATGCCGTGAGCTGATTATCGAGCCCTCATTGTAACAGTCGCGGGTACACCGTGTATTTGCGTGGGGATTGTTGCAGTAGAAAATTCCACTGTAGCGACCGGTACATTAATGGGAAACCCTAAATGTTTGAGCACCCTCTATGAAGCGTCAAGCTACCCCACAGCACCCCCAAAACAAATCTCTGGCACCGCCACTGAGCCTGACTTGTGTTGGGGAGGCCCGACTTTTTTTTTATCTCCAAAGGGGGGGCCTGACAGAAAAAGTTTGGGAACCGCTGGTCTATCTGACAGTGAACTGTAGCAGATACGACCGTGGCCTTCCTCAGGCAACGGAGGAAGTGACGCCTGTAGCCCTCTCATCACACTCACACACACACACACACACACACACACACACACACACACACACACACACACACACACACACACACACACACACACACACACACACACACACACACACACACACACACACACACACACACACACACACACACACACACACACACACACACACACACACACACGTGTATTTTCTCCAAGCTATCTAGACTGAAACACTTTACATACCACTCCCCAGGCTGAACAGTGCAAGTTTTTTGAAGTTGGAAACACAGAATAAATATTTAATCTCACATCCTAGTCATTTCTTCTTGTGAACACAGCAGAAAAATCAGGGGATTTCCCGAGGAGTATTTTCAATCCAAACAGTTTGGCAGAAGATGTGTTGACCCAAAAACCTTTATGCATGAATTGTGCTTTATAAATAGCATGTAATGGTCTGTTTGGCTGATTTGTAACCACTAAACATCTCTCCATTTTTGTTTCAGTTAGCATCAGTTGGGGCTGTAGAGACATCTGAATCCTATTCCTCACTGCTGTTTAGAAGTCTGTACTAGTTCATATATAACACAGAATCATGCTTCTACTCAAGCAAAAATACATTTAGTATAATTTTCCAAAGAATTGCAAAATGGACTCATTGATTTAGCTTGCCAATCTCCTGTAAAATCAATCAAACTGTCAATCTACCTGCCAATCTTTTTTGCATTACAATAAGTGCTCGTAAAATTGATCATTGCATCCTTTGAAATAAGCATGTTAATGTGTCACTTAATGGCCCAGTCAGCACCAGAAGACATCCGATTGATGTAAAAGCCTTAAATCTTGAGGATAGTCTGCATCTAGAAATGCTAATATTATACCTGCTCATTTAATGCAATGTTTTCTTCCCTAAACAAATAAAATAAAGCATCAACATCTCTGCGCACGGTGCAGCAGTAAAAGAGCTGGCATATCCTCTCATTAAACACACAAATATGTTATTCAGAGCTGGCACTGTGTAGATTCTGTGCTCAGCAAGAATCAATAGCTGCACTGAGAGGTTGGGCACAGGGAAGAATGAAACACTGGATGCTACCCACAATGCTAGCCCACATAAGGAAACACTATACTGTAAGAGCCCTACACTGTGTAGCCTACTGAGGTTTGCTTCTCCTCAAACATGCCTGTGGTGCTTCCAGAAAAGTGCCTTCTCCTGCAGAAACCTCACCTGCATTGTGTGTTAATGGTGAGTACGAAGCTGAGCATGTGCTACCATGATGAGCTGAAATTGGCTTTCTAATGTGCTGTACAGCATGTAAGTCATAAACGACATCAATAACCTACTGCAGCCATCAGTCATGTTGCTGCACGCTCTCTCTGGAGATACGGCAGCTTTGTAGATGTTGAAATAAATCTCTTTTTGATGAAATCAAGGAATCTCATGGTATCTAGGTCTGGTGCGCTGAATCTCCAAGGGCACACGTAGCAGTAGCACTGACTAGAGCATACAGAGCTTCAGTGTTACCAGAGAGAGAGAGAAAGAGAGAGAAAGAACCAAGGCCAGCACGAAGTCAGACTATTAAACCTCACTGAGTGCAGATCAATTGCTGTTCGGGACTCAGTTCATTCCTTCTCCTCCTCAGGTCTCCTGCTCTTTGACCCTGGGATATCACTCAGCTTCCTGCCCTGGTCAGCAGCTCCCCATGGATTCTTCATTTGAATACACTTTCTGCAATGTGAGCTAATGGTGAATGATTCATCAACTACACACTACCTGCTGGACACAAAGCTTACAGTGAAAATGCGTACTACATTAAAAAAGGGAGTTCTTACCCCCCTGCCCGCTCATTTATTTACTTGCATGTCTTACTTTATATTAAGGCTGCATATAACAATTACTTTCATCATCAAATACTCTAACCATTATTTTCTAAATTAATCGACTGGTCTACAAAGTAGTTTCAAGTCCATCCTAGTTTCTGAAAGCGGAATGTAATGTGTTTAATGTCTTGTTCTGCCGGTTCAAAAGCAGAAGATATCCACTTGAATATGATATAAAACAAAGAAAAGCAGGATATCCCAATATTTGAGAGGCTGAAAACGGCATTTGATGCAATTCTTTGGCATGAATACAATAGCTTGTTAAAAAGATTTTCTGTCGATTGCATAACTGATTAGTGAGCAAGTCTTTGCATCTCTACTGTATATCAGTATAAAAGACTGAATTATAGCGATAAAAATGCAATTCAACATATAACATAAATCTCCCTTGCATGTAAAATGCGCCGTCCTCCAGCTGCAGGCCCTTCTCCCCAGAGGACATTTAGATCAATTTCATTCACTTCCTCATCAGAATGAGTAATGATCTCTGGTACTGGGTTAGGCTGCCTCAATCTCGGTAAGAGATCGTCAGTGACCATTTTCAATAAAAAATCTGCATCTCCTTTTTCTTCACTCCTCGTTCCCCCTTTTCTCCAACATACATGTTTCTCACTTCCCTTTAGGGTTTTTTCCCTCTGCTAGTCCTACTGTGGTGCGACTCTCAATCATAATTTCTCCTCTGACAATCTTTCCAGCTCAATCAGCTGAGTCTCCTCTGCCTTGGCAACAGTGTCACATTATCATGTACCTGCTGGGATGAGAGGAAATGTGTTCATTTGTCGCCGCTGTGAGGCTCGACTGCATTTGACAGTCTGATTCGGCATTACTCAAAGGATATGAGCAACGTTTATCTCTGTTATAGGCTTTTAAATCGCTTAAACTTGCCATTCTGGGACTGATAGCACATGATTAACCCACTGTTATTGCCCTGAGGGGGCTGCTGTCCCAGCTCCTCTGCGAGAGAGAGGGATGAAGAGGGGAGAGAGTGAAATGGAAAGTCATGCATGTCTTTTCTCTTCGATATGTCTAACAAACAGAAATATCATTGGACCTGGGGAAACACATACATTTATCAATGATACATTATAATCAAAAAGTTGTTGAACCACTCCTTTTTTTATTTCTGCTCTCTAAAAAACAAGAAGAAATGTGACGAAACACAGTAAGGACAACAATAATGAGAAAAAGGACTTGCATGCTCACCTGACTCTTTGCCCTGGGATGTCCCCTGGTCTTCTTCTAGTGTCAGGTCATTCAGCAAGTGCTCCAGGATCTTCTCTGGGGTCCCTGAGACCACCACGAACCTGTCAGACACAACAGAGTCAGTGGAAGAGTCCTCGTCGATGGAGGACAGAGAGCGGCTGCTGCTCCATTCCTCCTCTCCCTCCGTCCCCTCATCGTCTATGTATCGGAAGTAGGGGACGTCGAAGGTGGGCATTGTTAGCGGCTCTGCCCGGCTGGTGCTGTCGTTGCTGCTCTCCTCAGAACCTTCCTCGTCATCATCCTCGTCCTCCTCCTGCTCGACCAGGGCAGCGTGCAGCAGCCTGCCCTCCTCCTGCCGCAGGTTCGGGGTCTGTGGCCGAGATCCCATCCTTGCCGAGTCCCGGTGCCCTCACACAGGCAATGTTGCAGTGGTTACTGCTGCGTGCCCCTTTCACCCATCCATCCATCCACCTGCAGCTGCCACAGCCCGGAGTCCAATGCTGTGTGAACCTTCAAACACTCTGAGGTCTCCCGGTGTGTTCACGGCTGGAAAAGCTTGTGGATGACTTTGAATGGGAGGCAGCCAGCGGAGCTCTGCCTCACAGTCCCATGCTGCTCACTTATACAGATTTAATGTAGTCATTTATGTGTTGGGAGTTGTGGTGTAAGCATGCCTGTGTGAGTGAGTGTGTGATCCACAGTGACGGAGAGAGAGACTGATGAGAGGGAGAGTGTTGAGGGAGAGAAACAGATAGTGAGAGAGGGAGGGAGGGAGGGGACTGGAGAGGCTTACCTCCTGTTCCTCGCCTCCTCTCTCCCCCCTCCCCTCGCCGATGCAGAGAGGGTTGGCTGCTCTGACGATATTCTCTGGAGAACCAGCACATCGCGGCCCCTCTCCCTCAGACACACGCGGACTGCCTCGTCACTCTGGGGCTGGTCAGAGAGAGAAGAGGTGAGGGAGTGTGTTATCACCAAGGAGATTCCCCTGTTTTTTCTCCCACTCACACAAATCACCACTGATTTCCATCATAATACTCTGTCAAAGCCCTGCACTGTAAATGAAAGAGAATTTCCATAAATCATTATTCAATCCTTATCGGCGGAGCCCATTCAGGGATTTACATAAAAGACTCGCACACATTTTAATTACAAATACCAAAAGCCTATTAAATCATGGGTGGTGTCCAGAGACAATCTGTGTCCAGCTGTCAAAGGGTTAAACTCTGGTAACACTGGTTTAGAGCAGGGCAGCAACTACCGACTGTTTTCATTATTTATTCATCTGCAGATAATGTTTTCAATTAATTTAATTAATTAATTATTGCTGAGTCTTGGAAACGTACGAAAATGGAGAGCACATAACATAGCCTGTTATGTTTTCAGCGTGTTGTTTTATTTGACCAAAAGTCAAAATAACCAAAAATGTTTAGTTTAGAAAATAATGATGAATAAGGAAAAAATATTATTTGACCATGAAAATGGTTGTCAATATGTTTCTGTCAGTCGACTCATCCATTAATCCACGTATAGTTTGAGGCTAAGAGGTGAGTTTCAACACAGTTGGTCTTGAACCACCATGCAGTGCAATAAATGATAAATGTATCATCATCATCATCATCATCATCATGTTGCCACCCTGTTTCACACTGTCACTTTCTTTCTCTGTTAATCACACAATGTCCCCTAATCATAATGTTTGTTTGATATGTTGATGCAACACTGGTTACCCTAGACTTTGACTAATATTTCAACATACTCGTTTAAATATAACTTTCTTTAAGCACACAATTAGAAAGATTGTTTTTGCAGCATCTTTGAAGTATAGAGATGGCTGGTAGCTGCTTGACAGTCGAGGGTCTGGATCAGAGATATTGGTCTTAATGAGGAGTTCACTGTATGGTGCACGCACATGCATCCTTCCTCAGCTAACCCCCCCTTCACCCCCACTCTCTTTGGCCATCAGTCAATGCAACACAAGCCTCTGTGCAATTAGCCGGGCAGACAGACTGAAAGTGGTTGCAGTTTTCTGCCCTAATTGCCTTTCGCAGAGAAGCACACAGGACCCTTTAGCCAAGCATGACTTCCCGGCACATTAACACTTATCTGGGATCTGTGGACATGCATATATAAATACATACACAGACAAATGCATTGACAAAACATGCACGCAAACAACTATCATTTCTTAACTGTGTACATCACTGAGTAGACCAATTTTTAACATTAATATTATAGTCCCCCAGTGGCCTCTTTAAACAGAAGAGAGGTTTTCAAAGCCTCAGGAAGAACCATTTATGTAAATATGTGCCGGCAGTTTTTTAAGTGCTGTGATTTATGATGTAAGTTTAAATGTCTGCTAATGTGACAACTTATGAATTCAATTCAATTAATGTTATGTTAATATGAGATGCACTTGTGAAAGTACTTTCATGTACTGATAGGAGTATCCTGTGTATCCTTGCCAAAGGCGGTAATGCCCTGTCACAGGATCAGTATGATGTAAAGTTAGGGGCATGACCGAAATCACAGAACTAGAGCATTCCCAGAAAGGAAAGCCTGCGCTGATTAGCTTCCTGGTTCTTTAGAAAACACATTGGTGGTTTTATCTTTATCACAATGTGACGTTCACAGTGTGTTCTTATAGTTTCATCAAAGCCCGCTGTGTTTGTCTGACTAAGTGCGACATCAAAGCAAGTTGAATTATTTCCTACAGTATAATTAACAGCAGTGTCTCAGTGAACTGTTTACGGGTCAAACAGCAAACAAACCTTTCCTGACAATGAATTATTGATCAGGCCACTGCTCAGTCCGCTCTAGGCTTTGTGGTTACCAGTGTCCCAGCAAAAAAACATAATCAGGCTTCTAGAGTGGATGCTTATAATGAGATAAAGTGCCAGGCTACAGCGTTCTCACATTAGCCTGGAGGTGACCTCGAATCACATTCACCACCAAAGTCCTCCCAACATGGACACCGTCAGCTGAAGAGTAAACACTACTTATCAGGCTTCTGCACAAAGTCATGTCCCGCCAAACGGTTTGTCTCTTTCAGGGTTCCAGATGCATACTGTACCGCTGGCTAGAGGGAAACTTTCTGTCTGCACGTCTCAATGCTGCTGCGGCACTGGAAGTCATCACTTCAGACAGGGCGCAGATTTGTACAAAATCTGACTCAAGGAATAGCGTGGATCATACAGAATGGGAATATGAGGAGGACAAAAGATGCATACATCAGCGTTGTTTTCAAAGGAGCCTTTGATGCAGACGCAGTTCATTATCTCCAATTATAATTACCGGTAGCAGAAATTCCTGTGTTTAGCTTTGATGAAATATTGTAAACAATTGTATGTCCATGTTATGTAAAATATGTAAACATAAGCTTTTTGAGGCTTCATGAATGGAAGAGTAGCTGTATATTCTAATCATACTGTATGGATAGAGCAAAGAAAAGTAATGTTATGTTGGGTGTAAGAAAATTGTGCAACAGATGATCACGCACAACTCCAGTAACTACCCCTGAATAATTGAATACAGTGGTAATTTAATATGAGAAAAGAACAAGCGATTCCTAAAGTCAAAACTGGTATCTTTAACATTTAAACCCAACGGGATTTTGCAGCAAAATTAATAATGAATAGATGCATGTTCTTTTTTCATATTTAAGGACATAGCGTAACAATCATGATGTTCCTGAGCCAGAATCTCTCACACATTTTAACAGTTGTGCAGTCTACCGTATATTAAGCATCCCTCTTTCCACCAGCTGGGATTAACTGACTTCTAAGCTCTTTAAGGTCTGGGTTTAGATATTTATATGAGTCACATGTTTTACAGTATATGCATTGTAGCATCATTGGATTACTTTAAACCATTTTATAATCTAGAAACACCAGGATATACTCTCACATCATCTAAATATTTCTATTTGATGTCAAGTATTAAAAGTCAGCTTATCTGGCCATTACCACTAACATTACATAAGTGACTCACACATGTCATTGGTGTACTACTTTGTATTCACAGTATGAAAAACTTGGCACAATACATGTTTCTAAAACAAAAAAGGTAAATCAGATTGTTGTATTATGTAGCACTAGCATTTGATCATATGCAGATTGGCAGTGCCTACTGTAAGTCTAAACAAAAGGTTGCTATAATGCAATAAGAACATTGATAAGAAGATCTAGCCTTGTGGAAAGGTCAGAGACCCAATGTACTGGAATCCACCCTAAATCCACACAATGTCTTGGCATGGTGGTCTGGCAACTTGCGTCAACTTTTCCTGCCATTGTTGCTCAGTTCAGCACAGCACACAGCTGGCAGGAAGGGAGAAGCTGAGCCCACCCTGAGGTCAGCCAATCACAAGTGTCCTAGGCAGCCAACTGGCAGATGATGTAATGTTTTTTTTAAACTGTGCAGGCTGAACTGAACATTCAGTACCTGAACTTACGTTTTCAAGGATGCTGCCATACTGATAAGAGACAACTTGCACTCTAAAAGTGTGTAAAGTGTCTGTAATGACATTGCAACTGTGAAAGGCCAAGCCAATGTTGAATTGAATGGATACAGTGCATCTGGTGAGTCAATTGTATGCATATGAACACAATCCACTATGCAATATTCTGTAATGAAGTATTCTATATACAGTTTATTGCAGTAGACTGGAGACTTTTTTTTGGTATATTCATTTGAATAAAGGATTTTTGTAGTCTGGAGAGAATCTTAATGACAACATACATCTTCTGAGAAAGCAGAGACACTATAGGAATGTATGGAGGCCAATAAAAACAGACAACAAATTGAAAGTGGTTTGATGGATGGAACACTGCAGGGAGTGTGAGAAACGATCCTTGGGATGCTCACAGAACAGCAGCATAAACACCACACTAAGTAAAAAGGGATGATGTCACGGAATATTTAAGGGTGAAGCATGCTAATTCAGTGTTAATAATAATGACATTAAGAGGACTAAGAAGATAAGCAGTTTGTCGGATTTTTCTCACGGTAACAAAGCCAAAGATAGCTATACATGAGAAAGGTACATTCTGAATGCAGCAGGATTGTTGTGTATCTCACCTCACTTGTCCTCTCCGGACCCTTGCTGTGGTTCTGCAGGAAGCGGCAGCCATCCTTGGCCAGTCTCTGGACCATCTCCAGTCGGGACAGGTCCTCCTTATCATGCAGGATACACATGCTGCCCGGCTGCAGTGCAGGGGATGCGGAGAACATGTACTTCAGGCCACAGTCCCACGACATCGTCGGCGACCTACTACAGGCTGCACACCAGAGAAAAAAAACAGTAGGGCTCCTGCCTCTGAGCTCTAACTACTCTGAAAAAGAGTAAAGTGTAGAGCCAAAAAAATTGTGTATTTGTGTTTCTGTGTATGCTGCCCAGGTGAGTTCTAATGTCATTGCAGGCAAAGTCAATCCCGGTCGCTGTAGCTGAGAGGCACACACAGAAAAGGTATCCAGGTATCTCTCTGTGCTTGGCTTCACTAAATGACAGATCCCCTCTCTCTGTCCTTCCCTTGTTTTTCACTGCTGGGGAGGGCAGTGAGGTATGAACACAGTGGACTCAGGAAACATCTGGTGAGCTGGACAGCCCAAAAAAGGAAGTTTCACAATCTCACGAAAGCAAAGGGGAGAGGGTAGATTCAGGATTGGGCAGGGAGGGAGAATACATTGGAAGGTCAAACACTTGTTAGGGTGGAGACGTATGACGTGTGAGGAGGTTTTAGGTCACTCAGGCACAAGCACTAAAACAATACATTATTGTTCTGTTTTCAGTCTTTAAAATGTCAGAAAAAGTGTCAATTAAAGGCTCCCAAATATCAAGGCATGTCAAAGTCAACTTTAATGTCAATCTTTCAGTTTGTATGTAAAGACAGAGAGATCGAAATAACATTTCCAATCCGGGGTACAAAAATTGTATTACACTGCTTATTTCTTCCACAAATACGAACCCAGACTAATTTATTAATTAGGTCAACCCACCACAGTTAAATGTCACATTTAAAAAGGTGGAACCAAATTATTCTTGAAAAATGTATTCATTCCGTAATCAAATACATCATGTAGCTGCTGTTTCCTTTAGCTGACCAACTAACCAATTCATTGAAACTCTATTTCAGCAGAATAACGCAGCTACAGTAAAGCCTTGCGGTACCAATGGAGTTTTTATTCCTAGTAATGCTGTACTAAAGCTTTGTTGAGATGTCCCCTTACTGTTGTATCTAATCTGCGTTGTGCACAAAGCGTCTCTTCTTATTAAAGATCACCGACTTGTCAGACACTTGCTAATTAAATGAAGATTGTCACCAGCCTGATCCTACACATATTGATGAAGGTAAAGCAAGAACATTAATCCTTCCTATGAAGACTTTATCTGTTAGCGTTATATCTTTTCCCCTCTGTCAGCACAGCAGTGTGATGCTTGACTGGGTCCTTCCAAAGCCTTTCAATTGTGCTGCTGGTCTAAACTGCTGACACAGCAAACTGCAGAATGAGAAGAGGTCCCCCATCTCTAGGTGGTGCGTCTTTTTCATGTGAGGTTAAGACCCATAATTCTACTTTGCTCTTATCTGATTGGGGAAATGTCCATTGCCCTCTTATGCACTATTTGCATTCATAATTTCAGTTAAATAATGAAATCCCTAAATTATTTTTTGGCAATTATTCACTACAGCTGGGGTCTCTATATTCAGAATGCACGGATAAAGCCTCTTCATCCTTTGCTACTTCAACAGCCTAATAAAATAGGCTTCGAATAATCCTCAGCTTATTGGTTATACAAAACTGACTTCATTGAGAAATGAAATTCATTTTACCACATCATTGATTTGAACATTTGTAGCTTGTAGACCTAGCCACTGTCCTATATCTTACTGTATACAGGAAGAAGGATATTCTATACCTTTTCACTATGCTATGGAAAGGAAATTGTTGGCCTTGAATTTCTAAAAAACAACCTTCTTCTTTCCTTCTCTGTTCCTTAGTGAGACAACGCCAGGAAGACAACTCTAGCTTTAATGTGCTACCACTGACCCAGTTTCTCAAGTAAATGAAATGCAAAGTGAGAATGCCTACAGTCAGACTTTTTAGCAAGCTCGCTCTAACACAGCCATCTTTAACCAGGGACTTGGTTACTGTAGGCCTGTGGCACGGCAATAGAGGGAAACACTGATGAAACTCTACTGAGCCTGTTGCAGTACACACTTTACAAAATAACATCCAGACAAGTACATATATTCAACAACTGCACAATCTCAAAAAATGAAAGAAGTTACTCAACACCAGAAACAATGACATCACCACATGTGTATGAATTATGACTAGAATCCTTGTTTTCTACATTACTAAAGCACAAATTGAATTAGGCAAAAACAGAAAAGTGATACATGAGCTTCCTTTCAGACTTGGAAGTTAATTTGTAGGGACCACATGAGTATTAAGCATGCTGTCTCCTAGAAACATCTGTGTTTTTTTAAAGGTAATAAGCCCTACTTTAAGAAGACGCACTATAAAAAGTATCACAACAACACACTAACTGCCATTTTTAGATTATTCAAATTCCTTATTATCCAATTTAAATCAGGAACATTTAATCTACGACACAATAAATAAAATATGGTTTTAACCTGGTTTCTATATATTTGGACTCTTTTTATATGAGGCAAGGACATGCATTTATTGATAGAATAGCCTGCATTAAACTAAAGCAGTCTAAAAACTAGCATTCCAACAAATTATCCTATTTCACGTGGTGTAATGTTCTGCCATTCACTGAATATTTGTATATTCAAAATCTACATAACAGTAAATTGTTGATGCATTTGGAAATGTCACTATCACCTCAGTATCATCAATGCATCTTGTGCCAAACATTGTGGTGTTAGCTGTTATGCTTTTATTGTGATAGAGCTAACAGGATGTATGAGACCGGATGTGGTCACAACTGGTCATGCTACTACCAAATGACATGGAGAGTAAAAGCCTGAATAAAGTAACCACCATGCTCTAAACCGTCTGTATTACTTTACGCTTACCACGAAATGGTGTCAGAACGTGGGCAGCGGTAAAGAGCTAGGTTGAAGTTGAAAAGAGAGTTGTGGAAAGTTAAAGTCTGCAAGCGGCGAGATGTTAGACGACGGCGGAGCTGCAGCCGCACCGGCTGCACAGCCTCCACAACCTCCCCAGCTACAGGCTAATGCTAACGCTCCTCCGAGCGCTACGTTCACCATCCAACCACCTGAAGCATTCGACTTTGCAAAGCCTCAGGACTGGGAGCGATGGATACGCAGGTTAGAGAGATTCAGACTGGCCAGCAACCTCCATCTTAGCACGGAAGCTAACCAGGTGAACACGCTGATCTACTGCATTGGGGATGAAGCAGACGACATCCTACGGGGTCATGATTTATCCAACGCACAGAGACAGCAGTACACTTCGGTAAAAGCCACACTTGAAACGTACTTTGTGCCTAGAAAGAACGTGATATATGAGAGGGCAAGATTCAATCAGAGAGTGCAGCAACCAAACGAGGCTGTAGACACTTTCATTACTGCATTGTATGCCCTAGCAGAAAACTGCAAATACGGAGCACTCCGCGACGAGTTAATAAGAGACCGGCTCGTAGTGGGGTTGAGAGACACCAGTCTAGCTGAGAGGATGCAGTTAGACAAGGATTTGACACTTGAAAAAGCAGTCAATATGACCAGACAGTCCGAAGTGATTAAAAGGCAGCAAACGGACCTCAGAGGAGGGGGTAGAATGGACATTGATGCAGTAACAAAAGGCAGAAGACAAAACCCATTCACCCCAAAGTCCCCTCATCAACCAATGCACCCATCAACAAAACCACAGCCATCATCTGATCGCTAGTCATGCTACAGATGTGGAAAGTCCCCTGGTCATGCAAATGCACAGTGCCCAGCCAGAGAGGTGACATGTCATGCATGTGGAAAGAGAGGTCATTACAGTAAAGTATGTAAATCTACCAAAGCAGTACGTGCTGTAGAAACAGAAAGTTGCTATTATGATGATGATGATCACACTCCCTTGTTCCTAGGCTCAGTAGATGCAGGTTTAGACCTGGTTTAGACCCATGGTATGCTGATTTGACTATAAGGGACCATAAGGTCAGGTTTAAGATAGACACAGGAGCTGATGTCTCAGTTATTCCAGCCCAGACCTACTATGCCATTGCTGAGAGCAACACACAGTTAGCTGAGCCTGACAGACCACTATTTGGCCCAGGTCGCATGCTTCTATCTGTTTTAGGCAGATACAGAGAGTCACTATGCAAAGGAGAGCAGGTGATACAGGAGGATGTTTACGTTGTCAATGACTTAAACGTAGCCTTGTTAAGCAGACCATCAAGTGTAAAGCTTAAACTAATCTACAGAGCAGACAGCATAGACAAGTCAGAGATGGAAGAGTCCTACCCAAAGTTGTGTCAGGGTTTATGTATGATGCAGCAGCCATAAACTATTAAACTCAGGCCAGACGCTATTCCCTATTCCCTGGCCACACCTAGACGGGTCCCCATCCCTCTACTCGACAAAGTGAAAGAGGAGCTAAAAAAAATGGAGGACATTGGGGTCATCTCCAGAGTTGAAGAGCCGACCGACTGGTGTTCGGGCATGGTTCCGGTGCCTACAAAGACTGGCTCAGTGCGCATCTGCGTCGACCTCACCCACCTCAACGAAGCAGTTTGCAGAGAGAAATACATATTGCCTTCAGTTGAGCAGACAATAGGATCTCTGTCAGGAGCCCAGATCTTCAGCAAGTTAGATGCCAACAGAGGATTTTGGCAGATTCCATTATCCCCTGAGTCGTCACTGTACACAACGTTCATAACTCCCTTTGTGCGCTTTGTGCAGCACAACATCAGACTACACACTGTCCTCAACAAGCTCCAAGATGCCGGGGTCACACTAAACATGGAGAAGTGTGAGCTAAGCAAACGTGAAGTCAAGTTCCTGGGTCATATTCTGTCAGCTGACGGTGTGCAGCCAGACCCAGACAAGGTAAAGGCTGTCATGTCCATGAGAGAGCCGTCCAACACAGGAGAGGTTCGCAGTTTCCTGGGAATGTTAAACCAGCTGGGAAAATACATTCCAGGTCTAGCCGAAAAGGACAAGCCGCTGAGAGACCTTCTCTCAAAGAAGTATCAGTGGGTCTGGGGCTTTGCACAACAGAAAGCGTTTGACCAGCTGAAAAATGATCTCACATCACCTCCAGTGCTGACACTTTACGACCCCAACAAAGAGCTGAAACTGTCTGCGGATGCCTCTTCCTACGGACTGGGTGCGGTCCTCCTACAGAAGGAGGGAGAGCAGTGGAAACCAGTCTCGTACGCATCGCGCTCTATGACAGAGACAGAACAGAGGTACGTCCAGGTGGAGAAGGAGGCGCTAGGATTGACATGGGGGTGCGAGCGTTTTAGAGACTTCCTAATTGGGAGACATTTTGCCATGGAAACTGACCACAAGCCACTTGTCAGCCTGCTAGGTCACCAGGCACTAACTGAGCTTCCTCCCAGGATCCAGCGGTTTCGACTCAGACTCATGAGGTACAGTTACACAATCTCACACACACCTGGCAAAGCCCTGTTTACAGCCGACACTCTCTCACGCTCACCTGTCAGTCAAAACTCAAGTTCAAAACTGACAGACAACGACTTAATGGAAGACACAAACATCTATGTGGATGAAATCATCAATAGCATGCCCGCCAGCTCAACATACATGGCACATCTGAGAGAGCGACTGCAGGTAGACAGTGTTTGCTCGGAGGTCATGTCATACTGCCAGAGAGGATGGCCTGACCTGGCCAGCTCACAGGTCCAGATAAAGCTTACTGGCCTGATAGAGCTGTACTTACTGTACACAATAGATTCCTGCTCATGGGCTCCAGACTTGTCATTCCCACAGCGATGCGCAACACTGTCCTCGATGTACTACACGAGGGACATCAGGGGATGACCAGGTGCAGAGAGCGGGCCAGAGAGACGGTATGGTGGCCTGGCTTGAGCGGCCAACTAAACGAGCTGGTGAGAAATTGCAAAACATGCATCAAAGAGCGTGGCAATCCTGTGGAGCCATTAATGTCCAGTGAGCTCCCAGAGAGACCATGGCAAAAAGTAGGTTCCGATTTATTCACACTCAACCATGATAACTACCTACTAGTAGTGGACTACTATTCTAGGTATGTAGAGATTGCCAAACTAACTCCCACACGATCTCAGGATGTTATTGTGCATCTCAAATCAATATTCTCTAGACATGGGGTCCCAGAGAATTTTTTTAGTGACAATGGCCCCCAGTACTCCAGTCAACAGTTCAAGGACTTTGCAGAAACCTACGGGTTCAAACATGTCACTAGTAGCCCTAGGTTCGCTCAGAGTAACGGGGAGGCGGAACGTCACGTTCCGACTGTGAAACAGTTGCTAAAGAAAGCTAAGGATCCGTATCTGGCTCTGTTGGCCTATAGAGCTACACCACTTGCTAATGGCTACAGTCCTGCCCAGCTCCTCATGGGCAGGAGACTGCGCACTCCAGTGCCCCAGCATCCCTCTCTACTCACCCCAGAGCTTCCAGACAGCACTGTTGTGGCAGCTAAAGAAAGGGAGAGGAGGGTGAAGGACACTGCAAATTTCAACAAAAGGCACCGTGTGAGAGATCTAAGTCAGCTCACACCAGGTCAGCCAGTGTGGATTACAGATACAAAGTCTCAAGGCACAGTGGTTTCGTCACACTCAGCTCCATGTTCCTGCATAGTGGACGGGCCTTCAGGCACCATCAGGCGGAACAGACACCATCTTGTCCCTTTTCCAGAGATTGTACCACACACACCTCACACTCCAACACCCAGCACACCACCCCAACCAGGTGAGCCTACACTGGGTTCTCCAGAACGCTCTGAGTTAACAACACAGACTCCCAAGGGGCACACACCTGTCCGTACACACACACACGGCCCTACCACTAGGTATGGCAGACTGGTGGTAAAACCTCACAGACTGGACTTGTGAACTGGGAGGGAGACAAATGAATGTGAAAAGAAAAAAAAAAGACGATGTGAAAAGGGAAGAATGTTGAATAATTTTGTGTTTTGATGTTTAGATCACTTATGCTCACAAAGATATTGCCTGACTCAGTGGTGTGTTTTTGAAGCCTTAAGAGTGCAATGTTCTATTTTTGAGTAAATAGCTATGTGATTGTGCAGAAAGAAGTGTGATGACATGTTCTGAAGTTCTTGCAGAGTTTTCAGTTTATCACCTGATTTTACATTTTCTGAGTCACAGTATATAAATGTGACAGTCTGTTCTTTTTTCTTAAGAAAGGGAGATGTGGTGTTACCTGTTATGCTTTTATTGTGATAGAGCTAACAGGATGTATGAGACCGGATGTGGTCACAACTGGTCATGCTACCAAATGACATGGAGAGTACAAGCCTGAATAAAGTAACCACCATGCTCTAACCGTCTGTATTACTTTACGCTTACCACGACACCATAGACTTAACACAAATTGTTTTCTTTGTTTACTAATCAAAACTAATGTCACTTCCGGTTATCGTCTTTGACACTCAGGTAAACACATTATACTCCTAACTGTTTAACAGCCGGATTATCGTTTCCAACAAGGATCAATGAAGAACCATGACGGTTATATGAACTCAAAACATTGGTAAGTCTTGGCTTTTGAGAAAATCGTTATCCCTGTCCCCAGTGGCGGCTGGTGGAAAATATTTTTGGTGGGTCTATGGAAATGGTGACAAAACCATACTAGGGCATTTAAAATCAGGAGACTAAATACGAACTGTGTGTGTGTGTGTGTGTGTGTGTGTGTGTGTGTGTGTGTGTGTGTGTGTGTGTGTGTGTGTGTGTGTGTGTGTGTGTGTGTGTGTGTGTGTGTGTGTGTGTGTGTGTGTGTGTGTGTGTGTGTGTGTGTGTCATACTTGGCAACCCTCCCGATTTTCGCGGGAAACTCCCGCGTTTCTGACAAAATCAGATTTACTCACGACTGTTTCCACTCGGACTTTAATACACCATTGTTTGGTTTCCATGGTAGCGCGTCTCTTTAGCAGCGCGCGCAACTCAAAGTCTGAGAGGGGGAGGAAGATGAAAACTGAACAAGAATCGACAACTCGACCCTCTGATCACTCCTTTCCTTTAAAATACAGGTCCAGCCCACACATATGCTCCATGGTGCCACAGGCATTGCCCTTACAACTACAATAAGCATGCAAATGTTAATCTTCAGCTCCGGCGATCCACTAGCACCGGAGTCTACACCTGCAGACAACTACTGTAGCGTCACCTTGGATACGAGTCTAAACAACTCGCAGACACACAGGCCAGGGCGCTGAAAGGGCGCCCTTTGAGCATCAAATCTGACGACGCTGATTGGCTGAAGTTATGTTTCGGCGGCATAGTTTACAGATAGCAACAGTCAGCTTGTTGGCTGTTGCTGCTCTGGCTGAGGGCTCCTTTCTACCGCCCGGACGAGAGAGGGTAATGATACACGCTGCGGCCAGGCAGGAAAGATGTGACTTATCAGTAACTTTAGACATCGTAAAACAATTCTAAACGAGAAAAGAATACAAAATTAGAAGGAAAAAACGATGAAACAATAACAATTTCAGTTTTCTGAGTATCTACTCTCCCCTAACTGATGGCAACTAAAGTCTAAAGAAATTATTCAATTAAAATAAAGAGGTAAAAACAATAAGTGTGGCTTGATATTGAGTAAGAAAAAGGTTGATAAACGCTGTGAGAATGGATCTGCGGAGAGCATTTCGCCGCGATCCCAACTCGTCTATTACCAACGTTCAGGGAGCTCTATGCAAGTCAATGGGACACCCTGATAGTTGAAACTCGACGCAAAAGGGCCCCCCTGCGTTCGAAAGTGACGCCATAACGTCAACATAGGCCGAGTTGGGAGTGAGAATGTGTTGACTGTGAAGACAGGAGCTGTTGGACGTCCAGCTATGAATTCACAGAGGGCCCAGCTATAGTAACTGAATGTGAGAGTAATGTCAACTCACAGCACAATTGACCAATCATATCTATAGGTTACTTACGTAACCCCAGTACTCAGAGTAACATGTAGTGAGATGTCTCACTATGGGATGCGCCTCAACGCGTATGCAAACAGAAGCATCAATCTCATTACGCCAATCCTGATTGGCTGGTGATCTTGACGTCAGCCTCAGGGAATCCACCTACCCTTTAAGTAGCTTGCGCCACGTCGCAGTGTCATTCAAAATAAGCACCTCTTCTCGCTTCACCCTAGCAAGGAGGGCCGTCTGGTGAGACATCTCACTACATGTTACTCTTATCTCGAAAATCAGCAAACCAACCAGAACTTAACAGGTGGAGCTCTGACTCAACACGGGGCCCAGCACTGCTCGGGCCACACTAGGAGCAGAGACGTCTAGCCTGTAAAAGCGGACAAAAGTGAGCGGCGAGGACCAGCTCGCCGCTGCACAAATGTCTTGGATGGAAACACCCTTGAACAAAGCCCAGGATGTAGCCAGACCACGAGTCGAATGAGCACGCAGACCCGTTGGTGCCTGCAAACCCTGACTCGCATATGCCAAAGTAATCGCTTCCACAATCCAGTGGGAGAGCCATTTCTTGGTAACGGGCTTGCCCTTCTGAGGGTTAGCCCAGGATATGAAGAGTTGGTCACTACAACAAAACTCTTTTTGACCTACCCATATAGGTGCGTAAAGCACGAACTGGACACAATTTCGGCCGCTGTTCCCCGGAGGAACACAGCGGCGGAGGAAATGCCTCAATGTCAATTGGGCTACATGAACCAACCACCTTAGGTATAAAGGCAGGGTTGGGCTTCAGCAACACTCTCGTTTGCCCCGGGGCAAACTGAGTGCACGAAGGATGTACAGAGAGCGCATTAATGTCACTGACTCGCTTGGCGGATGCCAGGGCCAGTAACAGCACTTTCTTCAGTGACAGGTGCTTCATGTCAGCTCCTTCCAGGGGTTCAAATGGGGTTCGAGTGAGCCCATCTAAAACCACTGCCAAGTCCCATAAGGGCACCAGTGACCTGGAAACAGGGAGGAGCCTGCGAGCTCCCTTCATAAAACAGCAGACCAAAGGATGTTGGCTAGCCGTCTTACCCTCAAAGCCCACACGGCATGCAGCAATAGCAGCCATGTATACTTTGATCATAGAAAAAGCTCTGTGTTTATCAATTAGGTCTTGTAGAAATGATAAAATCACCCCAACAGGACATTGAAAAGAGGTGTGCCCTTTTTGAAGGCACCATTCCTCAAACACTCTCCACTTACAGTCATAGAGAGACCTGGTGGAGGAAGCTCTTGCACTCTGAATAGTGTTTATCACCTTCTTCGGGAGATCCACCGTATTCAGATTGTACCACTCAGGGGCCAGGCCCATAGGGCCAGGTGCTCCGGGTGTGGGTGAAAGATCGTCCCCCCCGCCTGAGACAGTATGTCCCTGCGTAGGGGGAGCTGCCACGGCTGTCCGCACAGCAGCTGATAAATCTCCGCCAGCCAGTACATTGCAGGCCAGTGCGGAGCTATCAGGATCAGTGTGTGGCGCTGTTATCTCACTCTGGCCAGAGTTGGGGGTATCAGAGCCAGGGGTGGGAACGCGTACAGGAGGACCGGAGGCCAAGCGTGCGCGAGCGCGTCCACACCTAACGGTGCGTTTAGATCGCGCATTGAAAAGAACAGCTGACAATGAGCATTGTCTTTTGACGCGAACAGATCTACCGCGGCTCGGCCGTAACGCACCCATAGCTGACTCACAACCATTGGATGTAGAGTCCAGTCTGCATACAGTGGTACACCTCTGGACAGCAGATCTGCCCCGAGGTTCATCACTCCTGGTACGTGCGTCGCTCTCAGAGAGAGGAAACGACCGCAGCTTCACAAGATCAGTTTGCGTGCCAGCATGTGTAACTGGAGAGAACGCAAACCCCCTTGACGGTTTATATACGATATTGTAGTCGTATTGTCTGTCCTCACGAGGACATGGTGTCCTCTGAGAAAAGGCAGAAAGCGTTTCAGGGTGAGGAACACCGCTAAAAGCTCCAGGTAATTTATGTGCGACCGTTGGAGGTCTCTGCTCCAGAGACCCCTCACCGGTCGACCTTCGTTAATACCTCCCCAGCCCGTCAGACATGCGTCGGTGGTGACCACCTTCCGCGATAGGACAGCACCCATAGTCACGCCCCGTACTAGAAAAGTCGGGTGCAGTGCCATTACGCATTTCACAGTGACCATCACTCTCCGCGCACCATGACGCGGGTTTAGTCTGAGGGCGGCTACCCGGCGCTGAAACTCCCTCATGTGTAAGCGTCCCAGTCGTACCACCAGGATGGCTGACGCCATGAGCCCCAGTAACCGCAGACATGATCTGAAGAGAACATATTTGCGCAGCCGGAAATGAGCGAGACAAGCTCTGAAAGCTTCAACTCTTTCTGCTGACAGGCGGGCTGTAAAGGGCACCGGGTTCAGGTGTAGACCCAGGAAGAGTACAGTCAGGGCTGAGGACAACATGCTCTTTTCTGTGTTTATTATGAAACCCAGGTCAAGCAGGTGTTTTACGACTGTTCCGACTGTGCGAGAAGCAGCCAGTCGTCCAGGTAGGTTGCCTGGCGAATACCCTGTTGTCTTAACGGGGCTATCGCGGCTTCCGTACACCGTACGAACACTCTTGGACTGAGAGACAGACCGAAGGGAAGTACTCTGTACTTGTAACAGACACCCTGAAATGCGAACCTCAGATATTTCCTGTGTGGGTAATATACTGGGATTTGGAAATACGTATCTTTCAGATCGACTGATGTGAACCAGTCGTTTTGTCGCACGAGACGTAGCAGAGATGTGTGAGTGAGCATTCTGAATTTGTATCTTTTGAGATAGTTGTTCAGAGCTCTCAAATCCAGTATTGGCCGAATTCCGTTCCCTCCCCGTTTGGGAACGAGGAAATACTTGGAATAAAAGCCGCTCTGACTCTGTTCGGAGGGTATTATAGATATAGCCTTCTTTTCTAGAAGTGAGAGAATCTCTCGCTCCAGAATATGGGCTGACTCTCCCCGGGCTTGTGAATACAGAATGCCCGAGAAGCGAGGGGGGGGGGGGGTGACAGCGAATTGGAGCCTGTAGCCCTGTGTTACTGTCTTGAAAACCCAAGCAGAAGCTGTGAGCATCTTCCACCTTTCGCTCCTTAAAGCGAGCGGAGATGTCACGTCTCTTTCCCTCTGAGTCTCTATTTGTTGTGTTATGGGGCCCTCTAGCGTCTGAACACGGCGGTACCCCAGGTTGATAACCCCAGCCGACACTGCGCATGCGTGTGGCGGTGGTGTCTTCACAGCTCCAGCCGGCACTAAGCATGCGCGTGGCGGTGGTGCCTTCACAGACCCGTCTATTATCATCCTTTTGAGAGAGGCCGTAGCTGCTCTCAAAAGAGGGACAGGTGACAGACTGTTTATTCTTTTATTGTTTTTCTTTTCATTTTTTTGGACTGCGCCCTCGGCTTGAAGCCTGGATGCGACAGTGAAAAATTGTTTATTCGAAAACAACGGTATTTGTGACATGTGTTTTTGTGACTTGGGCAGATAGCAGAACTCGCTGTCTCTGGTATTAAGTCCGTTTCCCTTCTGGCGCGAACTTGAGGATGGCGTTGCGGCATCACTCGCGGCGGCGGGAAGATGGGGGCCTGGTGGCACCCCGAAAACACATCTGGAGCTGGGGAACAGGGAACTTCCAGCTCTGTCACCGAGAAGAGGAGAGGAGGCAGTCAGGCCGCCCGCTTCTTCTTCCTCGACTGATGACTGAAAATATGAGTCGGCTGTGCCTGAACGGCTGCTGCCGGAACCGGAGATTTTCTCGGCCAGCTCATCCTCATCTCCTGCCTGGGCTGGGGACTCGGGGCGGGCTGTGGCCTCTGCTGCCTCGGTACCTTGAACCGGGCAGGACGCGAGGCAACTTGGGCGAAGGACTGCCGCGAGACCGTCGCAGGTAGCGGCTGGACCCTTCGGGGGAGACAGAGGTGGAGGGCCTCGTCTTCCTTGTTTTTCGACTCACACCTCCGCTGCATCGAGACTAAAGCGGAGCCGAAAATACCCTCGGGAACGATATGCATATCGAGAACATCCTCCTTTTCCCGGTCTGGAAGGTTGGTCGGGTTGAGCCACTTGGCTCTCTCCTGTACCACCATTATGCCCATGACTTTGCCCGTGGCCTGGACTGCACAGCGCTGCACAGCGCTGCACACGGAGGCAAATGTCCGTGATCGCTGCGATCTCGTCCCACACGGCCGGCCCAGGTTTGCTCGACAGGTCCTCGCAAAGCTCCGCCTGGTAGGCGGACAGCAGTGAGGATACGTTGAGTGCCCTGGCGGACACCGGGTCCCAGCCTGACACGGCGCGGGGCTCCGGTTCAGCGGCTGCCGCTGTTATTGAGCCCCAGCTTGACACAGCGCAGGGCTCAATTTCTGCGGCGGACGCCCCCATGTCTTGATTGCCGGCCGGCGAAACAGCGGACATGAGGGGGTCCAGTCCCGACAAGCTAGCTTGGCGTGCTAGCCGTCGGCGGAGGCGCTTGATGGTGAAGCGGGCACAATGCCCGCACGAGCCGGGGTTGTCGATAGCCTCCTGGGCGTGTTCCAGCCCGAGGCAGGACGAGCAGACCTGGTGTGAGTCTGTGCCTGATATCTTCAACCCGCAGCCACAGAGCCGAGCCTCCGAGTCCCTGACTCCTCTGGTGTGAGAGAGAGAAGCGTCCATCTCGTTCGCCGTGGTGACGGCGTGGAGAGGACCCGCTCCTAACAGGTACGTTGCCGAGAAAAATTCTTTCCCCACCTGTCGTTAATCCGGAGAAAAAGCGACGGTGTAGAATTTTATTCTCAAAGAATATTAACTGGTGTGTTAATACTTTATTATCTTCCCCTCCTCTGGTGTGAGAGAGAAAAAGAAAAAACGTCCTCGCTACCGTGGTGTCGGTAGTGAGGGAAGGCAAGCTAGCAACAGGTGTGTCACTAGCTTGAAAAATCAAAACCTTACCTTTATTTCTGAAGAAAGAAACGGCGAGGTAGATTGCAATACTAACTGGTGTGTTAGTATTAACAGTCTTCTTTCGAAGCAGAAAAGTAGCCGGCGAGCACCCGTCGACCGAAAGTTAGCTTTGGGTTCAGTCTGTGGACTGTTAAGCTAGCCCGGCTACTGATATGTCGAGATGTGCTCTGAAGCGAGAAGAGGTGTTTGAATGACGCTGCGACGTGGCACAAGCTACTTATAGGGTGGGTGGATTCCCTGACGCTGACGTCAAGATCACCAGCCAATCAGGATTGGTGTAATGAGATTGATGCTTCTGTTTGCTCCGCGACGAGGCGCATCCCATAGTGAGATATCGAACGGAGTGTAATGAATGAGAACTTCCCTCTAAATGGGTGGGTTTCATTATCGCGGATTTTATGACATGTTCTGCCCATGGTTCTGCCCGCTGTGAAACTTTTCTTGTTTCCATAGCACCAACAACTTCCTGTCAACAGCGTAAACTCGCCTTCAAAATAAAAGCATCCCAAATTACACTTAAGACATACAACTGCAACGAAAGTAACAAACACAATGCAATATCCTTTTCAATTTCAAAAAACACAAATTGGGTTATTTACAGGTGTTGTTTTGTGTGGTAGAGGGTCGCTTTCATTGATGGGTTTTGCACCCCGGATCGTTGTTTTGATATTCCGCTGAAGTATACGCTGTGACGTAATTTATTTAAAACATTCTTTGAGACTTAATCTTCTGGTTAAAATTTCAATAAGTAATTTGTATAATCACTCTTTTTGTCTTTATTCTACATGAAAATGTTACAGATTTTATCCGTTGTGTATGAATGCTTCAGCTCTTCAGAACAACATAGTAAGATGTGAGCATGTTCTTAATTGTGTTGGTATTCAACCAAGGTCTGGTCTGTTTAATAAAGCAAATCTGCCACTTATATTGTAGAATTTGTTAAATTAAAGCAGTCTTTAATTGTTTGTCCTAAACATAGCAATATATGCTTTTGAAATGTAAGATGTCTTTGAAAAGATAACAGTGTACAGTTTATATTGTGTATCACTTTTAGCTTGAAAATACATAGATGTGTTTTGTGGAACATTGAACAATGTAAATCTATTCTAGTATACCTCAACAATGGAATTATGATCAGTAGAAATGGCCATGTCATGGGACCTTTTAAAGCAATGAACAAAATCATGTTTCAAAAGTCAACTATCAATTATATGCTATTTCTATTCTTAAAATTGGGACCTTTTTCATAACAACTTATTTTCCTTTTGATTCTCTAGTGCATTTTATTGTTAATACTTTTATACTCTGACTCAAGTAACATTTTAAATGTTGGACTTTTACTTATAACAGAATATTTCTACATTGTAGTTTTACTACTTTTACTTTTGTTTTTTTATTTTCAAGATAGATGTTCATCAGGTTTTCACTCAGTGGTGTTTCCTGTAAAACAGCCTCCCACTCCAACAACAGCTCTCCTTGGCAAGTTGCCTTTACCAGCCTACTCATGGCTGCTGATCATTACCAAGGCAACTACCCACTGACAGCGATTGTGATAGCACCATTAAAACCTAAATTTAGTTTATCAAATTAGGCCTGCAATTGGATAGGGATGTATCATCGTGGAAGAAATTGCGGGTACCAATCATTGATTGCCTTCTTGTGCATACTTTTGTCTGTTATTGATGTTCAATGATACATGTGTGTCTGGATATGGAACATTTGATTAAGATGAGCTTACATTATAGTGATGTTTCACACTCTAAATGAGAATCTCTGGAGTGCAGACTGGATTTACATGTCTTTCAATTCTGGAAGGTTTCCCTCTTGTGTTTCCATTATTCTGCCCACCCTCCCATGTCCTCATATGTCCTCCTCTGGATGATAGGTATCAGTTTCATAATTACTTTATGATGGTGATGACTATTTATAGAACATCTGAGGATTACGATATGGTGTAAGACACTGTGGATGCATTATGTTTTATTTAGGCGGAGAAAATGCAAAAAGCCCTAAAGCTTTCCGTAATTGGCATGTTGGTGAAGCCCATTTAATATCAGATTGACCTCTACTGGTGACAAAAATACATCACATTTACATATGGCTACTACTTTACTTGGCTGTGAAATGTTAAAGGTGGGGTAGGTAATTCACTTGAGAAATTATATTATATTCCATGGAATGCTCTTAACATCCCGATAGCAATGAATATATTAAATGCTTTGACAGTAAATACATACAAAAATGTCATCTGTGGAAGCCATGGCGCTGTAAAAAGCACGACCAATTATTTTAGCCGGTCCGGCTAAAATAACTGGATGGCCTACCTGCCTGTCAGCCTTCCATCTCGTGCACAAACTTATCTCGTGCCCTCATTGGTCATGTGCGCGTTCGTGTGTGTTGGAGGAGGGGCTCTGTAAGGAAGTCTGAAGGAAGGGGCAGATTTTTTTCGGCTGCGTACTTTCAAATTCGAGCGTTTCTCCATTCTTACCTACCCTACCTTTTTAATATCGTTAATATTTTAAAGAAAAAGAGTCCAAGCTATCTCCCCTGTTACACTTTATGTATTCCCGCCAACATTATAACTTTGTGGGTGCTACAGTTGTGATTGATAATGAATTGACTCCACCTTTGATGCTATATTTGTTTGTATAAGCACTATTTACCTTAGACTGCAAATTCAGGGACTATTTAAAGAAGAGCAGACATAGGCTACTGTATTAATCCATTTGGCTGACCGTTTTATTGGAATGATTCCAGTAGGCCTACTACCGTAACGTTTGAAGGTTGAGTTGAAGATTTAATACAAGTATCAGGCTATAAATCGGTATAGTGTTTTAAGATTAAGTAGAATAAACGTAAAATGTGTTGCACTTAATTTTACATTACAATATTTGTTTGTTGATTATTCTAAACAGAAGACTTGAGACCAAAGACTATCTTCATTCATCTTTATTATCATAATTATCAGTCTGAAAAATAATGACTACATACAATACAGAAATTTCACAGGAAAAGTATACAAATATATTGAGATGTGTTGCTGGTTGTATGACATAAGGTTAAACTCGGATGTTATTTTCACTGTACATGTAGCAGATATGAAAACACAATGGTAGCTGGGAGTAATTCCCAAGTTATATTCCCAACAGTGTTCTTGTTCTTAGTTGAGGTAAGGTTTAGTTCATCAGAACTACAAAAGAATAAAGCAAAATATAATACAACAGCGTCAATAACAGTGATCAACATTTGCTATCAACATATAGCTATCACTGATTTCAAACATGTCACAAAATGAAGATTGCTTTCTTCTTGGATTTCTATTAAACTATTAATATCACTCTTTATATGGGAAGGAAATAAAGTGTTGAACTATTTGTAGTTATCTAAGTACACAATCAATTAGAATGAAATAGTTTGTATTGAAGTTTGACTCAAGTACATGGCGTGATGAACATCTTTGTTGTTGTAATCCATGGTTTACATGCATTAAAGAAAGGCAAATGTTTGCTTGATTCATCCACAGAGAAACAAACCAGGGGAAGGAAACACTTAGCCCTTTCACTTCTGTCCATTAAAAGGGGGGCTGCCTTTCAGATCTTTTTTTTCTACTCGAACAAACTCGCATCAAGTTCCCTTTATGTTCCTTTTAGGACATCCTGGAATATTTCCAAGTGGACGGATCAGTTACATTGATGCCACTTTTAGAAATATTATCTTGTCTGTATTTTTTTATGTATTATTGTTAAGTTGTTGCTCACAACAGTACGGTAGTTCTTTACTGAGTGAAGGTTAGAAAAAGCTCTGTATCCATCCACCCTCCCATCCACAAAGCTATGTCAGTTAACAGGCTTGTTTGATTAAAGTATTGCAGTAATCCTACGGGCTTGCATAGGCATGAGCTGGTGCCTTAGCCACTATATACTGTATGTGTCCTGTTGTACATTAGATTAGGACATTCCCCCTGAAGGTATAATTTCTGCTTTTATTGTAGCCACCTCAACTTATGTACACGAAGGGAGAGCGTGTCTCCCACTCTTTTTCACCTGAGTTCTTGTTTGCTGCGATGGCATGTGACCCTGCAGGAAGAAAGCAACCGAGGTGGGACACCTGCTGTGTTGTGCTGAAATGAATGACTAAGACGGGACTGGAGGGTTGCAATAAGATTGCTGTAGGAACAGGAGGGAGACATTCATTTCACAGGTGCAGAGTGGTGTCAGTGCTGGTAAACATCTCATGCCTGGATGTGTGGGCAAAGTCTGCTCCTTATGTGTCCAGGCGGCGTTTTCTCTTAGCTTTGTGTGCGTACAGGAAGTACATAGTGTGCCCAGTGGTGATGAATAATACAGAAATGATGACTAGGATGCCAAAGTGCTGTGGCTGTGGTGCGGAGATCACCATGATGAAGTGAAGCAGATCCATCAGGTAATTCATAGAGCTCTGCACCCCGTTCACCACACCCCTCTCTGACTCACAGATGTTCTCCTGCAGGAGCTGGGTCACTGTCAGGTCGAAGGACCAGAGACCTAAAACACAGATATCACTCGGGTTTAAAAGTTGAGCAAGCCATTTGCTAGAGCATAACCTATAGTTAATTAAACAGACATTTACATTTTTATAGGGATGCTTAAAGTCTAATTATTGAATGATGTAATAGTGGGGGATCCTGGTGGCTCAGTGGTATACGCCGCATGCCATATATTGATGTTGCCAGTCTACTGTCCACTATCAATATAAGGTTAAAATTCCCCCAAACAACTGTTATTATCAACAAGATATGTATTAAATGGGACAGTTTACTGTTAACCAGTACATAACAGTGCTCTCTGGTGGATAGACAATGTAATTGCCATACTTTCTCAACTATCTTAAACAAGGCATATTCAGTCATAATAAGCTAGCATTGGCTAATACTATCTGCAATGCAATTGTAAATGGGCAAAGCTCTACAGTTAACGGTATTCCCATGTATTGTACATCAATACAAGATATGGACTCAATTTGGACGCAATCATTTTGATAATATATTGACTAATTTAAACAATTTTACTCACCAATGCGTGCTGTTATGACACCCAAGAACAGAAGGATGATGGAGATGTAAGATTCTGGCACCGCATCAGAAGGGATGTTGTCAAAGAGCACAGTGTTGTTGGTCCAGTGGATGGAGGAGCGGTCTGGTAGCAGTGGTTGATTGCTTCCTCCTCTAAGAGCATAGGTGTGTTTTTGCCTTTGGCTGCCCATCCCTCCAAGGTCAGTGGAGGAGTTGGTGGTAATATAGGGCATCAGCAAACTAAGATCCATAGGGCTGCCCGGGGCAAACACAGAGCAAACACACAGCAGCAAGCAGCCCAGGTGGAGGCAGCTTGAGATGATGCCTGTGTTAACCAGGCCATAGGACTTCCTGAGTCTAGTGAACATCACGGTGCCCATCAGCCCTGTGATAGCCGATACACCCATCAGCAGACTGAGGAGAGAGCCGCTTATGCCCTGAGTATACGCATAGCCGGTGGTGATGCAGTCAAAGCCCAGGACTGTGGTGTAGAGGAAAGCCAGACCCATTCCTGCCAGGAAGACAGGCTGGCGATAGTAGGCCTTCCAGCCGTCCTTGCAGGTGCTCACCAGCCAGCGAAACCTCTGGAAACACAACGGCAGGTTGGTGATTTCTTTTAGGTGGAGGCTCGAGTTGCAGTTACCTTCTGTCTGAGGTTGAGGTTGAGGCGGTGCAACAGTACTTTCCCCTGATGAAAAAAATAAATTTTAAAGCCTTGTTTGGTGTTCTGAACCCTTAATGCTCTATGTGATGTTAGACTCACATCAAATGCTGACTACAGGTCTACACCATAGACTGGTCTACACGTATCTGTACATGTAGCCCATATGGATTGTTGAATACTATATGGAAATATTTTGGCATAAATGTCACTACATCAGTATCTTTTTATGATGTCTAATCCTCCATTACGCTATAGAAGCATTAATGGGAAGCAACATTTACATTTGTGTATTTAAAAGCTCCCTTAGCAAGTGAATGACTCCATGATGCTCACTGGCCTTAATTCACAATTTAGTAATCACATTACATTCTAATGGTAGTTAAAATCACAAATATATATATCTTCTTTTTTCTTTTTTAAATGACTCAATCCTTACCTTGTGACATTCTCTTCTCTGTCCTCTGCAAAAACACCTGATCCTCCTCCTCCTCCAGCACCGGGGGTTTGATTGAAAGAGCAGGGACGATGCGGTACACCCGTGACAAGAAGAAGAACTCCACAATGAGAGACACAAGGTTCCAGCCCAGGATGAAGCCACAGCCAACTACATTGGAGGCCAGGGTCATGACCTGTCCCACCGCTAGTGGGGCCAGGATGTTAGTCACCTGATCAATCCGCCTCATGGTTGCATTCATTCCTTTTGTCAGGATCAAAGACACAGAGGTTAATGCGCTTCCACTAGAGGACGGTCACTGAGAGCAGAAAAGTCTGACACCTCAGTGGTTTAAGTTTTTCTGAAGAACAGCCACTTATATGTGACAAAAATGGAATGCAACGAATGTGCACTGGCAGAAAACAAATCCCCTCACCAGCTAGGTGACCTCGGTTGTAGCCTGTGATAACCACAATCCAGTCCCTCTGAATGGCAATGGTCAGTGCTGTGCTTGCAAGGTTGGCCACATCTGCCAGGATGATCACCACCGTATAACAAACCACCTTGTGTGAGTTTTGCGATGCAACATGTTACTACGACAGCACAGAGTAGCCACAAGCTCAGAAGCAGCGACAACAAGGACACAGGACAGAGGGAGCAACAGCAGCAATAACTCCTCTGTGTAATAATCATGGTGAGTATTCTGTTTGGTATCAAGTTATGAAATGTAGTTTTTTGAACATTTAGTGTCTACTCACAGTTAGCCATCCATCCCAGATCTCTTCAATCCTTTGCTTATAAGAGAACACCAACATGAGCACAATGCTACATACTGTCACTGAGATGTTCTGAATGAAAAGAGACGCATGTGCAACTGAAATTTGAAACAAACAAACACAGTTTTAGACTCTCACAACATTGATGATATATTCTCTGCAAAATGAATGCTAGCCTTGACAGATATGAGCCTGCATTCCTGCAGGTGTTGAGTGCAGCTATCAAATCAGGGACTGATTTACACTTGAGATATCGTGTGAATGCAATTTGCCACCTGGGGATATAGGAAACCAGCAGACTTCTGAGCCCAAGATTGAAATCCGCTGACATATATCACTGCTCTACGATATATACTGCATGCTCAAATTTTCAAATGGGTGTGAGATTGTCACATACCTTTATTCCTGGGATTGCGATCAACCCAGTCTCCAATCAAAGCCCCGAGCAGGAGCACAGACCCGGCCACTACCAACCCAAACACCGCAGTCAGCAGCAGGTTACGGCCGTACAGCTCAATCAGGAACACAGAAATTGCAAAGTGCCACATGCGGTCTCCCTGTTTAACACAACATAAAAGAGTTTCATCATGTATTGTTTTGCTAAGACATCTTTGTAGGCTGTCACATCTCGACAACCTTGCCATGCTTTACGGTTTTAAGTCTTATCTATTTCTCCAGGAATCTGTATTTTCAGGGAAAGATTCTTACCCACATTGACAATGCTCCACTGACATAGATGAGAAACTTGGGACCCTTGAGGTAGATTAGAGTTGAACCTTGTGAGGAAAGGCATACAAAATGAATGAGCACACATGATGCTTGCTACAAATATGTTGCACAAGTTCTAGTTGGATTTAAAGTTGAGTTCACCTGGTATATTCACATCTCTTTTGGCTCTGTCATCCCTGATGTCGCCAGACTCAAACTCCACCACAACCCCCCCACACTGGGAGGCACCTGCTCGCTGGGACATTTCCTAGTGTAGGATCAAAGGTCAAAAAAACGGTTGAACTTGTCGCACTCTTGTCCCATTGTTGATACTACAGCGTGTCATTATTGAAGGTCACAGCATCACTTGATGCTTGGACCAACACCAAGGTTTCTATGTTGTTGATTATTCCAAGAATGTGTAAAACACTTAGGATTTTTTTACTTATTAACATGCTAGAAAGCAATTCTTTAAAGATCGGCAAAAACCAACTTATGATATTGTCTTCACAAATTAAATACACTTATTTGTCTTTACCAGCAACTTTATGCAACTGAAGGTAATATACAGTGTCCTTTTGACCTCAGCAAACTGCTTTAACCTCTTCAGTTGGTTTGCAACACATTGTTATTAAATACTTTTTTTAATATAAAAAACATAAATAACACCTGCCATTTGTCAACACAAATCAAATAGTGAACAAATAAGAAAATGAGGAAAAGACATGTCCAACAAACAGACTTCCCAATAGCATCAGCTTGACTCCTTGCATAGCTCTATAAATGCATTCTCAAACCGGCAGTAATCAAAGCACTCATTGGTCATTGGAGGGTCATCACCTTTGTTCTGATGTTACACTCAATCCTTGCTGTTGTTCCTCGATGATGTATCTTGTGCCATGTATCCTACATTGGGATGCTAGTCTTTCCTGAGAGCTGGAATTCAAGCTGTAGTAGTTTGAAAGGCTTAATAACATCACAGTGTTCAAGTGCACCATTGTATGAAAGTGCCAGAAAAGCAGAACAGGCAGAGGGACAACAAAGGCAGCCAGCATATTCCAAAGCACGTGACACCGGGGGGACAATATCACTGTCCACCCACACCACAAAAAGGACAACTGTGTAACTCGCATGGCTCAAAATACACACATGCGCATGGTCAGTGAGCACACGCATGCAGTCTCGACCACACAAGCCCCGTCCTACTACTCTCATACACCCACATGCACTGTTGGCATGCAAAAAAAGTTACATAAAGGTAGCATCATGCAACACTCCATCAGTCTTGCAGCTAGCAGAGTGTAGGAGCATTATTATAATATAACATAACAAAAGATATGTCTTATACAGACGGGAATGTGACTTACGAGATGATGCATATTGTTCACAATGAGATGATGATGTAAACATTACCTAGAAACTCAAAAATTGCTTCTAACATCAACTCATGTGGCAGAGATTGTAAGCAATTGCACTGAAAATCAATCTGAAAATCAATAATGTCTTTATCACAAAGCATTTAAAACAGTTATCCATCACTCTGTTTCATCCAATTTAAAACACCAACACAGGAAATTAACAGTTGTAAAGTCTGTCTTTAATCAAATATTAACAAAGCCTGATATTCAGCTCTAGACATTGGTATCCTGATTTTAATATTCTTCTCAGGGATATTATCTTGCTTTGATTTAATCTAGTTGACAGTGTTTGCATTTCCTTCACCAATATAAATACAGTCCTGTAAATTAAAAACAATATTCTTTGATTTAGGTTAGCGAAAACATTGAAATTACAGCTGCGACTGCCAATATGCTATTTTAGCAATAATGTTATGTAATTAGAGACTTGTAATACCCTAACATACAACTGATTGAAAATGGTATGAAAAAATCACAAACGTTATTAAATAACAATACAGTACATCACACAAATATGTACCACTGGTAGTCCTGACCGCCAATCAGATAAAACAGCTCATTTACAATTCTACGTGAAATTATTCATTTCGGTATGGATTTGGGTTGTTCCTGTCCATGATGTACTTCTTCAAGAAGCCCATGAATCTGTAGAAAGCCACAAGAGGAATGGATACAATAGGAAGGACAGATAGGAGCACACAGATAGCGTAAACCCATTCCGGATAGGGCTGAACGTCAGCAAGGGGGAAGTTCACCTGTTGGGGGAAAGGAGTAAGTCAATGTCTTTTTTCAACATCCAGCAGGTCGAACACAACTTAATGATGTTGAAAAGAAACGGTTTAAACTTTCTTACATAATCTGGGTTCCAGGCGTTATATGTTGGTCTCTTTTCAGCCGCGACTACAACGTATGCCACAAAAACCACCAGAAGCATCAAAGGGCTGATAAAGCGCCATGTGGCCTGCCAGTAGATGTTGGGCCTCCTACCTGTCATCCATTCAATGTCATCATTGAAACTGAGGGAAAAGGAGACCCTTAGTCAAATAACTGAACTATATTTTCATATTGCAAGTATAATAATGCCATGAATTACAACCTCACCGGTTTATTCCATAGATGTATACCACACTGATGATCTCAAAGAAGGCTATGATGAGCAGAGGCATGGATCCCACGTAGTTGTTGAAAATCCCCAGCCAGTAGTTTCCAGAGCCCAACGTGAAGATGAGAGCCACAGTAAAGGAGGTGAGGCAAATTAGCCCTTTTTAGACAAAAAAGACAATAAAGGAAATTGATTTTGTTTTATGCTGTTATGATTAATAATGGTGAATTAACTCATACAAAAGGTATTTGTTTAACAGTGAATTGAAAGTGTGTGCATTCCGACAGATAAAGACACTTTTGAATACGAAGGGCAAAATCATTATTCACGCTAATATTGATTAAAATGCAGCTTTTCGCCTCATATATGGAGATTTCCTGCCTTTCTTTGTTTTGCATCATATTAAACTCATTATTTTTGGTTTTGGACTGACAAAACAAGACATTTTAAGACATCACCTCAGACTTTGAGAAACGGGAATGGACATTGTTCACTGGTTTATGACATTTTATAGAACCATTGATTTATCTAGAAAATAATCAACAAATGAACTGTTAATGAAAATAATCCCTACTTGCAGTTTTTGTAATTTTATAATACAAACTAGTGATGAGTCATATAAGCTCCTCAGATATTTTGGTTTACCTGTCAACACTTCCTTAGGAATCCAGGCTGGAATAATGTTCAGGTCCAGCAGAGGAGTAAGGATCCCCTCTAGATTCCCAAACATGGAGGACAGGCCCAGGCTGAAGAGCATGATGAAGAAGAGCACCGCCCACACCTGAGAGCCTGGCATATGTATCACCGCCTCAGTGAACACAATGAAGGCCAGTCCGGTTCCAGACGCACTCTACAGGAAGGATCTGAGACGTTATCTCTTACACAACAACCTCACAAAGGTTAATCAGAAAACGATTACAATTATTATCAAAGTAACAGATGCGTTGTACCTCATCCAGGAACGTCTGTAGGTTACACGTCTTTAGATTGAGGCTTTCGACCTCTGAGGGATCAGTATTGTTTAAATGGTTAAACCAGTCATCATAGTTTTCCAGAGTTATGTTCTCATTCCCAATGTTGAAGGAATTAGTCAATCTTATTATGTTCCTAAAATCAAAGGAAATTCAATTAGTTAACACTACTAGTACAAGCATCACATCTTATAATGAAAACTAGTGGGGACATCTTTTCATTAATCAACTGTGAAAATAGATGTTTCTTTTGTACTGATTCATTGATAAATATTATAAGTAAAAACACAAACGTTTACAGCATAATTCCCTTTATGACACATACCAATTTCTGCACTTATTAAAGTTTTCATTAGCTTTAAATCCAAGAATGGCAAAAATTGGAATGGATGCATATATTGACGTGAAAGTGTTCATAAATCCAACAATTAGGGCATCTCTCTCACAATCATTCCTGCAAAGATAAAGCACATTTTCAGTTTTATTTTATAGTATTTTTCTATTGTGTACATAATTCTGTAAAAATGAAAAAGTGTTTATAAAGGTCTTACTTCTGAACACTATAACTGGAAAAAGCAATAAGTCCTCCGAAGCCCAAACACATAGAGAAAAAGATCTGAGTAGAAGCATCCAACCAGACATCAGGATTCTTAAGAGTTTCCCACTGCAAAGAACATACTTATTGTTAGTTAGACATCCATTTGTATTCATTACATTCAATCATTAATTCAAAATAAAGCTAATATCAAACTTACATCTGGAGTGAAGAGATATATTAAGCCATCTGTGGCCCCAGGCAGAGTCAGTGACTTGATCAAGAAGATGGTCAAAACCAGATATGGGAAGCTGACTGTGACATAAATAGCCTGTTGAAACAGATAAATGCTGATAACATATTTCATATTCAAATCAAACGGAAATACAGATTTTTGTAACCTCTCGAATGCACTCCTAATGTGTGCGGCATTTCATATTCATTTTATTTTTACATCTTATATACTGTAGCTGTGTACAGAAGGCCAGTCTTACTTTAATAGTTGTAATATGTTTTAATGAGTTCTTGGTATCTCGACTGTAAGATATAACAAATAGATATAACAAATCAAAACGTTTTTTTTTAGTATTACTTAGAACAGGTCAAAATTACCTTTCCAATAGTCTCGATTCCCCGTATGAAGCAGATGTACACGAGGCACCAAGCAGTTGCGAGACACAGTACGAGCCACCACTGAAAGGAGCCGCTGGTCTCAATGTTTGGTGTGATGTTCAGCGTTTCACGATACCAAAAGTAGTTCACCGCCGAGGCCTTCTCACATTCACTTACATAGCCTGTATGAAAGAGATTGTTCATCATGAAATAATGTATTGGACTATTTGTCTTTTACTTTAGTTTTTAATCAACCTTTATCTTTAAATTATATTATTATGAAAAGATAAGATAAGTAAAAAAATACCAGTATGATTCAAGTTTATTGGACAGTCCCTCCAAGGAAGTGGGCTTTGAAAGGAGTGGAATAAGTACCAGAGGATCCAGGCAATGATCATGTTGTAGAACAGGCTGATTAGGAAGGAGACTGCCAAGGAAGCAACACCTGTATATCCACATTTACACATTCACAAAGAAATGTATGAATGTTACGAAAGGCAGTGATTTCCAGATAATCATGCACACCACAACTTTATTTTGTAAAATACATACAGTACATCCCCTTGTTTTGGCTTATTGCTTTCCTGAGTAAATGGTATTGATTGAACCTTCTCACCTAATCCTCCCATGTAAGGGGAGATTGAATTCCACACTCCAATACTTCCCATGCGGAGCCGTTGTCCGATGGCCAGCTCTATGTGCAGAAGAGGAAGTCCCTCAAACACCAACGCAATGGCATAAGGAATTAGAAACGCCCCTTCAAATAGGGCAAATCAAAGTCATAAGAATGGCCTCAATGACTGATAGGGGACAATAACACAATACATATGAGATCAGTTTACTTCAAAATAAACATTGGCAATGCCTTTTATTTTTGAAGGTCATTCGGTTTATGATTACTGGACATTTTACTATCAACAATCTGAGCTTTATCAGACCCAGCAATAGCTCTCAACACCAGGGGCCTCATTTATAAGAGGTGCGTACGCACAAAAGATGGCCTACGCCAGTTTCTACGCACTGATGGCGATTTATAAAAAACTAACTTGACGGGAAAATGTGCGGTCCTCCACGTAAACTCTGAACCATGCGTACGCACTAAGAACAAAAACGGGAGGGACGAGAAACTGCAACACCGTTGGCAGAAGGAAGAATGGAGACAAATGTGTGACAACTTAATTGTGTTCTGGAAAAACAAGATAACAACATGCAAATAGAAGCAAAGTAATATTTGCATAATTTCTGAAACCACATCTCATCAAAATAGAGAGTGGGATAGTTATGGTTAAATAAAATCTAAAGATAAAACTGTTTAAAAAGAATATGTGACTATTGTGAAGCATTTCAGTATAACTGTTGTAGTGTGTTTTTGCGTCTGATTGTATAGTGAGATTAACATATTGGAAATAAAGGTTGTAGGCTATTTAAGGGAATTAAAATGATAGTAACAGCTTTTAAAGCAGTGTAAATAGTTTATCATTGTGTTGTAAGAGCCTTTGGATATATTAATACAAAATATTTGTCAAACCAAATATTAAAAAAAGGTCAAATATTTGCGACCCACTTTACTGTTTTGTTATCATCAAAAAGCTCTTACCTCCTCCATAGGTTTGACACAAATATGGAAATCTCCACACACTACCGAGTCCCACAGTAAAACCTATGCAGGTTAGCAAGTATTGAACTTGATTGTCCCATTGTGGTCTTTCAGCGATGTCTTTAGGTTCATCATCCTGCATCTGCTCAGCACTTCCAGGTGTATCCATCACTTGTTTTCGTTAGTATTTCAGAATATTGTAAGAGGCAAATCTTCTTTTATCTGACTCGTTCACTCTGTCTGAGGAGAAGGGGAGGACCTGGGATCTTGTTACCTGTTTGTATCAGGAGGCGAAGGGGCAACATGTTCTTTATCAGCCTCGTATTTTGTGTTGGCTTTTAGTCCTGTGGGAACAATCTGGTTTGTTTGTTTAATAAAAAGCCCTCGTGTAAAGCGGCGCTATTTGATGTTGATTACAAAGCTGTTATGAAAGTTATACTATGCAGCATAAATAAGGAACCCCGAGAGAAAACTGTGCAAATAAATTCCTTTTAATTCATAACGTGATACAGTCTACATTGCATTTATTATTTTACAGTTGTACAAGGTTTCCATTACTTCAGTCAATGGTTATTATCCCTTACAAAAGGTACCGTACAAGTATCTATTGTGGATGCAGTTCCTTATCAAACTTAATTTGAATTATGTTATCTTTCATATTCATACAGACTACAATCAGTCAGATCCATTATAATTCAATTTAATATTAAAGTAAACTCATAAAGCATGTATTTACACATGGTAAATGCATTTAAATAACAATAAGCAACTGATTTAATTACTATTTACTTCTCAAACACATCACAATAGTGACCCCAGCTGGACAGATTAATGTACTTTCATTGCATGGCTCGAAGTTAGTTTCCTTTTGGGATAGTACTTCCTCCCATTCTTAAAATCAAATAGTGAATCACATGGTAAACTGTAGCTGTCTAATCAAAGTTAACCCCACAAAAGTATGAACTCACAGCGTTACCCTGGGATAGTAATCTATTATGGGCTTGAATTTACGTCATTAGATTTTCTCTTGGTCAATTTCTTACAAAATACAAATTAGATTAACCCTTGTGTTGTTTTTGAAAGCTCTTACAGTTCATGGTGTTCGCGGGTCAATTTTGACCCATAATTTATTTCAGTCCAAAACACACCAAATTATACACTTTTTTTTAGAGACCTTCAGACTTGGCTCAAATTGTCAAAATCAGTTTTGTAGTGTTTAGCTGTTGTGGAGGATATCATGAAGACTTGTTCCGATAAAAAAAACTACAGTAGAGCGTAGTTATTATATAATTTTAACTTGAAACGGGTCACAGGAGACCCGAAAACAACATAAGGGTTAAGAAATATATATAATGTTATAACCTCACAAAAAGTTATAGGAATAAGGGCCCACCTGGGGCTTCATTTATAAAGGGATATACGCTCAAAAAATGGCCTACGGCAGTTTCTACGCAATGTTTGCGATTTATAAAATACTAACTTGACGGGAAAACGTGCGGTCACCCATGCGTACGCACTAAGCACAAAAACGGGCAGTAGGGCCTGGCTCATTTCGTGGCATCTGCAGGCAGTGGCAAGTACTTCCGGCATCTGCCACAGAGGCCGCTACTCCGTGGTATCTGTGGCAAGTATATGCCACAGATGTGGTATCTGTGGCAAGTATATGCCACAGATGCCACAACTTGCCGTGGCAAGTATATGCCAAAACCATGCCACAACTTGCCGTGGCAAGTATATGCCACAACTTAGATATGCCACAACTTGCCGTGGCAAGTATAAGCCACAACTTGCCGTGGCAAGTAAATGCCACAAGTTAAGAGTTAACAGAAGGTCTATGGTAGCTGCCACTCGCCTTCCGTGGCAAATGCTGATATTTAAACCCGTATTTATCGCGTAAAATGTCGCTGTTTTGGCATGACTTTATCGGACTGATCTGTACACAAGACTGATGATCTGTTACTGATGGTCCGATCTCTATTTTTCAAAAAGATTCAACATTATTCGATAGATTTTACTTGGAGAACGTGGTTTGTTAAAATAAATAAACGTGCTATTTATATGATAATACTCAAGATATATTATTAGTAAGTTGACATAAAGATCTAACATTGTTGACCAGAGGAGGGAAATAGGCTAACTTGTATACTCAAGTACTGTACTTGTGATTTAGAAATAGCCTACTTGTGCTTTAGTTGAGTATGTAAATGGTATGTTACGTAGTAGGCTTACCCCATGACTCAGCGTTCTGTCAAGAACTCGAACAATATAAATTGTTCGCCAGTTTCAAAACGCAATAAAAGGGTGGATAAAAAAGCATGCATTGTGTCTTGATTTTTAATATACTGTCATGATTGTCTTAACGGAATAACATGTTTTGTTTAGATTCACTGATATCAATATCTAATAAGAATAATCTGAAGCATTTAAATAAAAATGTTCAACCAGAATTAAAATATTAAACAACAAAACAGATACAATGACATTAATCTGTTTATTAACGACGAAAATAATACAAATGAAGTACATATGCCTGGATTTAAAATAACACATTTATACATGTGTACAATCAAATATAACTGTCCTTTGCCTCATTTATAAAATATAAATCTTAGCATCTCACTAGCAGTGGCAACTGCAATCAGTTACAGCTGCCCTAAGTCTGTAGCCAAGTCTAATAACACCATTGTACACGTTGCTGTGTCAATACAGATATTATTTTTTTTATTATTTGTCTTTACCAGTAACAATACACCTGGTTATCGTAGCAAGCAGTGGAAACTCCCCTCAAGAAGCGACAATTGCCAAGGGCTTGCGTTGCAACGCTCACTTGCCAATATTTCTTTTTTTATTACAATATAGGCCTATGTTTAGCCTACTATCATAGATATAGCACGTTTGTTTATTTTAGCAAACAACGTAGGCTATTCCAAGTGAAATTGAATATAAATGATAATTTATTATCTTTTTGAAAAATAGAGATCGCACATCAGTCCTGTGTACAGATCAGTCCGATAAAGTCATGCCTAAACAGCGACATTTTACACGATAAATACGAGTTTAAATATCAGCATTTGCCACGGAAGGCGAGTGGCAGCTACCGTAAAACTTCTCTTAACTCTGGCGTCTTGTGGCAACTCCCGTTCAGCATGCGCAAATGCCACGGCAAGTTGTGGCATATACTTAACGGCAAGTTGTGGCATATGCTTGACACGGCAAGTTGTGGCATCTGTGGCATTTACTTGCCACGGCAAGTTGTGGCATATACTTGCCACGGCAAGTTGTGGCCTCTGTGGGAGATGCCACAAATGCCAAGGCACATGCCACGGCGAGTAGTGGCAACACTCATTGTGTTCTAGTATGATAAATAAAATAACATTGTACCTTGAAAATCAATGCATTGTTCATTCGACACGTTGGTGGTTTTAGGTAGGCTATACAGCGACCCCTGGCGGTTCTAGTGTGAAGTAAAAGTAGAAGTAGCCAACCTAAATGTTGGAATACTCTGTTACAAGTAAAAGTCATGCGTTAAAATGTTACTCAAGTAAAAGTGCAAAATGATTAGCATAACAATATACTTAAAGTGCATATCACATGTTTTCATTATAATGATTGATCATGAAAGTGTTCTCAAAGCTGATAAAGGTGCAGCTAGTTTTAATGACTTTGTATACTGTAGTAGGGTATCTTGTGAATTTACTCCAGGAGTAACTATAAAGTCTGATTTAAGACTTGATTATATGTATCATCATTAATCAGAATCTGTAGTAAGTCACTAAAGGTAGCGTATTAAATAAATGTAGGGGAGTAGGCTACAATTACACAATTTACCTCTGAATTGTAGTGGGGTAAGTAGCCTACTACGTAACCTACCATTTACATACTCAACTAAAGTACAAGTAGGCTATTTCTAAATCACAAGTACAGTAGCCTACTTGAGTATACAAGTTAGCCTATTTCCCACCTCTGGTCAACAATGTTAGATCTTTATGTCAACTTACTAATAATATATCTTGAGTATTATCATAAAAATAGCACGTTTATTTATTTTAACAAACCACGTTCTCCAAGTAAAATCTATAGAACATATAATGTTTAATCTTTTTGAAAAATATGATCGGACCATCAGTAACAGATCATCAGTCTTGTGTACAGATCAGTCCGATAAAGTCATGCCAAAACAGCGACATTTTACGCGATAAATACGGGTTTAAATATCAGCATTTGCCACGGAAGGTGAGTGGCAGCTACCGTAAACCTTCTCTTAACTCTTAAAGGCCATGTAATGCATCTAACACAGGTGTTTTTTAACATGTAGTTTAGATATCACCAGAATAAAAATAAATAAAAATGTTTAAAGTTTCGTCATAATTAAATGACATATACGTTAAAAACCGATGTTGGTTCCGAAGTTTGCCGAGTACGCCCCCGATCACTCCCGAACGAGCGGTGACGTCACACGTGGCAAACATTGCCATTTGATCAAATCAGTCCAAATGGCAAGCAACGCGATAACTTCAGACAGCGACAGCGACAGCGATCATTCAAGCTCAGATTCAGTGGGTTATCTGGATTCAGTTACAGAAGTAGAGAGTGAACCAGCTAGCCTTTCACTTCAAGGCATTTTGCCTTATAAGTACGAGCCTCCTGCCCAGCAATCGAACAACGAGGCAGAAACTTGTGAAAGAGAAGCGGATTCCGCAGCCGGCGAGACTCGAGTCGGCAATACTGAATGGTAAATTCTGTTTTATTTAGTTTGACCTGCACTAAATGTCGATCTTAATTTGTCATCTGTTCCTCACACGTCCGGCAGATATTGTTTTGTTTTTTAATGTTCTGTACAATATTCAGGTGTACATGTCAATGCTGTGAAAGCATGCCCACTGCAGATGAATGTGTATGCTGCAGAGAGATTTGGCAGGTGATGGAACAAATAGACAGTTTGCAACCTACTGACCAGATAGCAGAGTCCTGCATCGGGTCGGGTATCCGCGGGTACCCGACGGGTGACCCGCAAAAAAGGTGATTTGCGGGTGGTATTTTTTCAAACGCTTTTTTCCGGGTTCGCTTCTGGGTAAAACAAAGATGATGCGGGTCCGGTTGCGGGTGTTGCATAATAAATATATTTAAACAATAATAATTTGGTTTAATGTTTAAATCCTCAGACCTCTCCTCCGCGGTACCGAGCATAATCATAACCTCTGCAGTGCATCTATCTGCTGCTGAGCGCACCACATTCTGAATGGCTGAGGTGAAGCTCTCTATAGCGGAGAATACAGCATTTTCAATAACTCTTCCTCAAGAGCAAAATCCAACGTCTGGGAGGCTTTTGGTGTCATCCTAGATGGAGAAAATAAACAACATCCCAGGCTTTTTGAGCCAAATATGCAACTGCGTGTGTTAATAATTGCACGTTGTCACTGCTTATATATATGCGGGTTCGGGTCGGGTTGCGGATCATGTGCCGGCGGGTCGGGTCGGGTTGCGGGACTAATTGGCAATATGTGCGGGTAGCGGGGCGGGTTCGGTACTGCACGTCACGGGTGCGGGGCGGGAGCGGGTCTTGAAAATAAGACCCGTGCAGGACTCTGCCAGATAGAAAACACCGACGAGAAACCAAGGTGCATTATTAGCCACCCAGGCTTTAGAGAAGGCTGTCTCAGTGTTTGGACACTGAAAATAGCGTATCTTCAATACAAACAACAACACAGAGCAGTTGATGGCCCACTACACCAGTAAGTAAATATTGATTGACCCAACTGCCTATTGCAGCTTTGCTTTCATATAATACTTTTAGTCGCTACAGATATGGTACACTTTTAAAGATACCATTAAACTCTTTCAAGCAGTCAAAAACAGTTTGGCTTTTATTTTTTCTGTGTATGCAAGTTCAATGTATGCTTGAGAAAAGAAACAACTACACATGTGAGGAAATATATAAGAGGTCTATGATTCTGTTAAGCAGTCATGTATAACCTCATATTTATTTTGTACAAGTAAAATACAAATATCATGTTATAAGCCAATTTGTAACCATTGCTACATAATAGTAGGCTACTACATAACATTTTATTTTTCTCCAAATATATTTATAATCTGTATACTTTTTTTTCATTAGGAAGTATCGATATACAGCTTATCGACAGTTTGTACGTTGGTGCTGGGGTGTAGGCCTACTCGGCCCAAAAATCAGAGTCCCGCTGCATGTGCTGTAACCGAGATACGGAAGACTTACCCTGAGCCGGGAGGCCGCTATCAGGGATTTCAATGGCCAAATCTGTAATTTGACATAAGTCATGCAGCTGAACTGGTTAAAATGGTTTCGCATGATGTAAATAATTTACAAAGTAGGCTACATCATTTACAATATTATTTTTCCAAAGAAACATGTAAATATAACAACATTTTCCAAATCACAAATTTGTAAGATTGTATTAATTTACTGTTTGATAAATAAAAAAGGGTTCTTTTGTTAATTTTTCACTTGTAACATTTTATCTTTATTGCAGTGTACATTAGTCTATTTTGGTATATGTGCGAGCCCACAAATAATTAAAAGTGGTAAAAATAATAAAGATATTCAGACGTAATTCATTTTTGGCCTTACTTATTTCACTTCAACTTTTATATATTTCAGTCACTAGGCAAGTTCACTGTACTCTGGTGACATTTAGCTCAAGCTGGCATAACACCTGTAGTAACTTAATTCTGACCCGAGTTTTGTGCACAATCTTCCAGCACCCATGATCAATGTTTATAGCAATCAGGAAACATTCACAGCTCACAACTACACATCGCTTCCCCATCATGAATTGTTAGATAAAAAAAGTTTAGCGAGGTCCGGTTACACATATGTTGAGCGAAAATAGCGGAAGGATACAAAACAAACAATCCAGACGAGGCTGGTGTTTGCCACGTGTGACGTCACACAGCTGGGTTAATGGCTGGCAAGCTTTTCGCTACCGGAGCGGAATAACACGGGAAAGTGGCACACATTTCATGTTATTTGGGGGGTATTTATGGAAAGAATCATTGATGTTGATATGTCAAATGAAACAGTGGAAAGTGATGAAGCGATTTATTAACACAGAATAACTTTTATTTTGGACATTACATGGACTTTAACTTGTGGCATTTACTTGCCACGGCAAGTTGTGGCATATACTTGCCACGGCAAGTTGTGGCATATCTAAGTTGTGGCATATACTTGCCACGGCAAGTTGTGGCATATCTAAGTTGTGGCATATACTTGCCACGGCAAGTTGTGGCATGGTTTTGGCATATAGCTACTTGCCACGGCAAGTTGTGGCATCTGTGGCATATACTTGCCACAGATACCACATCTGTGGCGTATACAAGTTGCCACAGATACCACGGAGTTGCGGCCTCCGTGGCAGATGCCGGAAGTACTTGCCACTGCCCGCAGATGCCACGAAATGCGCTTGCTGTCTCTCAAAACGGGAGAGACGAGAAACTGCGACACCGTTGGCAGAAGGAAGAATGGAGAGAAATATGTGGAAATAATACCATAAATAAAATGTTACCTCTCATTTATCAGATATGAAGAATTCATTTTCAAACATTGATTAAAGCCAATCTTAAAATGATTTAACAAACGCCTGTTTGAGACTCCTCAGTGCACACAAAAACATAACTGGGAGAAATACATAAATACGGATATGTTATTTAAAACCACCTCGAATATGTTGTGTTCATTTTATGAAATGTTTTCTCATAAATGATGCGGTAAGCAGGAGGACATAATTACGTCTAAACTGACGCCGTTTTGCATTTCTATAGGTTGTAGATACGAGCATGGTTTTATATATATGTGTAATCGTGTTTTATGCCGTCTGCCAAGACTTGATAAGTCGCTCGTAAAACACAGGAGGTATGGAAAGTTTGGAACTAAGAGCACCATATGTGGTCAATTGTACAGCTAATATAACAAAACACATTAGTTGTAATTTCCTTTAACTGGTGGATATAGAGTTGCTGCGGAGGGGGGGGTTGAGATGCACAGGCTGCAGTGGAGACGCTGCGCACAGCTGATCGACAGCACGGACACAAAACTGCGGTCAAGCCAGCCGTCTTTCACTTTTGCGTGGTCAAACCAGCCGCCCCTGTATTTCGAGTGCGCGATTAGTTACAGGTTTACGGTAATGCAATAAAACAACCCTGGGAAGCTGGATTTCAAAGTAAAGGATGGCATGTGGTTCATTTCTATTATTTGCAATTGAGGAACAGGGTAATTTATGAGAATAATTGTAGGACTTATTGCTTCATAAACTTGTTGCACAAATACTATGAACTACTTTTACTGTGTATTTTTTGAGTAATTTGAGTTTCAAAGTCCTCTCCAGACAACAAGAATGAGCATTTTTGTCAACTTTAATGTGGTCATTCTTGTTCTCTGGAGGGGACTTTGAAACTCAAATTACTCAAAAAGTACGCAGTAAAAGTAGTTCATATTATTTGTGCAAGTAGTCTAAGAAGTACTAAGTACAAACATGGCAGACTCATAAACTACTTATGGAAGAAATGTTTTTTATCCCACACCAAAGTTAAATGAAAATGCTAAATCTTTTTTCTCTGGAGGGGACTTTGAAACTCAAATTACTCAAAAAGTACACAGTAAAAGTAGTTCATATTATGTTTGCAAGTGGTCTAAGAAGTACTAAGTACAAACATGGCAGACTCATAAACTACTTATGGAAGAAATGTTTTTTAGACCACATTAAATTGGACAAAAATGCTCATTTTTGTTCTCTGGAGAGGACTTTGAAACTCAAATTACTGAAAAAGTACACAGTAAAAGTAGTTCATATTTTGTTTGCAAGTAGTCCTAGAAGTATTAAGTACAAACATGGCAGTTTCATAAACTACTTATGGAAGAAATGTTTTTTATCCCACGTCAAAGTTAGACAAAAATGTTCCTTCTTGTTCTCTGGAGGGAATTTTGCCATTCTCAAAAAGTATTCTCATAAATTACCCTGTTCCTCAATCGCAAATAATAGAAATGAACCACATGCCATCCTTTAATTTGAAATCCATCTTCCCAGGGTTGTTTTATTGCATTACCGTAAACCTGTAACTAATCGGGCACTCAAAATACAGGGGCGGCTGGTTTGACCACGCAAAAGTGAAAGACGGCTGGCTTGACCGCAGTGACACAAACCACCAAATACAAAAACATAATTCAGATCCAGTTGTCATGACTCCACTCCGGAGGGATTCCCCGATAATTTCTTACAGTTTCTCATCAAGGGGGGGGGTCTCCTGTCCCCGGTACAAACACACTGCCTGAGGAAGGCTATGTGTATTTTTTTTTGTCATTATTACCTTTTTCGGACCACTTATTTATTTATTTTGGTGACGATCCGACCTCCATGCTGCTACTCAGGTTCAAACTGCATCCACCAAACAATATGATTTATCTCGACCTCCCGAAAATAACCAAAATCTGACTCGGTGTGAGATGTTTTTTTTTTTAGCTGTTCTGTCGTAATTTCCTGCGATCTTCTCCATGCAGTCAGTCAAAATGAATGAATGAAAGGGCGTTTCTTTGACTATTTATAGGCAAATATGGGCGTAACGTGAAGCCCGCAAAAGCTGCAACGCATTTCGAGTCGGTTGTGATTTATAAAGGGAAACCGGCGTAGGAAGTGCCACACGCACTTTCCTCGCCGGTACGCAATGTTTGGTGAATCAGAAAGTGGCGGAAAATGTATGGACCTATTTTTCGGATTTCTACTACGTAAGCAACCTTCCCACGTCAATCCTACGCACGGCGTTATACATGAGGCCCCTGGTCACATGTAAGATCAGAAATACAGAATCTCTATGAGATAGAGCTTCAGGCAAAGTTAATGATGTGGAACACTGCAAGGGTTCCATCATTTCCCCTCAAATATTCTCCCTAATGGTGCATTCCATCTTTCTGAAAGCGAACATGATGAAGGCCACAATATCACAAACGAATGGACTGTGCGATATGATGCTCCCCATTATAACAGCTATAAAAAATGTTGCTTTTACGAAGATAGTAGTACTTCACTCACTGTTAATGTATGAGATCAATGTTTATGGTGTTTTTAGAATGACAATCTCTTAATGTAAAAGGTGTTCTGAAAGTAAGGCCATGCAAAAAGTCAGATCAAATAAACTTCAATAAACCAATAGGCGACAAATTGTTATGTAACTGTTTCTTTTTAATTTTACAGCGTTTCATATAGTCACCTGATTCACAGCGAAGAAATTAGAGCTTTACTTGATGTTACAGGTAGCTGAAGAAACAGGGAGTTCTGTTCAGAAAAGCTTTGTCTCTTATTTTTGAATGGCATCGATTAAACCGTTATAGCAGTTGATTCATTATTTTGGGAAAGAGAAAATAGTGGACTTTACCAGAATATTAGGCTGGGATTTTTTTTATTTCATCGTTTATTTGAATTTGGTCAGCGATATTATCAATATGTAACTTATCTCTCTTCTTCGTCATTACACATTTCCAGACAGCAACTAAAGGCACAGCAAGAGCTGGTATCCCTGCTAATATAAAGATGATCACGTAGATCCAGGATGGATAGAGCTTTTCCTCCTGTGAAGGGAAATTATCCTGCAGAGAAAGCGTTATATTTTGAGTTTTCAATGACAAATGAATAAAAGATCAATATAAATAATTCTTACAAGATCATCCCAAAATAAATTCATATTTACCGATTCTGGATCCCAAGCCTTGTAAAGGATCTTTTCAGAAACTTTAGTGATGAAGTAGAAGACCAAGATGACGAGCATAATTAGCGGGCTGATGACTCTCCATGATGCCTGCCAGAAGAAGTTGGGTTTGTGTCCAATCATGAACTCAATATCATCATTGAACCTAGGAGGAAAGTGACACACATACTGCATCGTTAATAGTATGTTAACAAAATAACAGCAGTAATAATAAGGGATGCTTGTGATACTATGATATCATGTTCTTCATATCTGAATCAGCAAAATCAATGTTTATTATTAAAGCCTACAGTGTAGTGTGTATTGTGTGCTAGGTCACAACTTTGTTGTCCACAATCAAGCCCTCCACAAACTAAGTCTATTAACCACACCACGTTAAATCCAACACCAGAAATGAAGAATAGCATCATCAGACAAATAATTTTCAAAGATATAAACAAAAAAAATGTACAATATTACTATTTTAATATCACCTGTCTATTCCATATATGTACACGACTGAGAACATCTCGCAGAATGCAACCACCAGCAGAGGGATGGATCCTCCATAGGTGTCAAAAAGTGAAAGCCAATAATTCCCTGAGCCTTGGAGAAATATCAGACCCACCAGACAACAGAACATGCAGGTGACACCTAAAGGAGAGCAAACAGTTGATTAAATACATACTAGAAATTCGTATTAGTATAAAATGAGAGAATAGATGTGAGAGTTACCAGTGATAGCCTCTTTTGGCCATGACTTAGGGAAAACCTTGAGGTCTTGCAGTGGCACCAAAACTCCCTCAATGTTACCAAACATAGAAGACAGGCCGAGACAAAAGAGCATGATGAAGAAAAGGACGGACCACAGCGGGGAAAGGGGCATCTTGGTGATAGCCTCAGTGAACACAATGAAGGCTAAACCGGTTCCTTCAACTCCCTAGGTCCAAACACAGCACAGTGTTAAAGCAAAGCATGGCAGGAATCATTCAAATGAACAGCAGTTTACTTTCCCCTAATAAGAAAGGAGCTGTGCAAAAATAGACTTACCTCACTGAGAAACGTTCTCAAGTTGCAGGTTGGAAGATCAAGCTGTTGAATAATCTCAGGGCTTGTTTCATTTAGGCGTTGAACAACCTGATCGTAGTTGCTGTCAGTGATGTAGCCCTCGGGAAGCTCAAACATATTCAGTAATGCTAGGATGTTTCTGAAACACAAAAATGTTTTCAAAGTCAATGTATTGCTGAATAACAGCCAATATGACATGCTTAAATGTATCATTTGATAAAAGGATGAGTAATGTACCCTGAAAGACAATTGTCAAATCTTTCTGTTGCTCTGAAGCCGATAATGGTGTAGATGACAGTTGCAGCATAGACGGAGGTGAAACCATTGATTATAGAGATGATCACTGCATCCTGTTCACAGTTGTTACTAGAGGAAACATACTATTTTATTTACTTTAAATGAGGTGAGTGAAAACAGTTGGGAGTAAAATAACTTACTGCACTGAATTGTAGCTTGAGAAGGAAATAAGACCACCAAAAGCCAGAGAGAAGGAATAGAAAACTTGAGCCCCCGCATCGAGCCATGTTGATGGCTTTGCCAGCTCTGCTAACTGGAAGAATATGTAAAGTACACAATTATGAATCAACTGGTTATTGCTGTGCATCGGCTATATGATGCCTTTAATGAGGCTGAAATGACTGAAGTCTGTTCAGTGGACTAAAATAGCAGGTCACTATATACTGTAGAATATCCAATTAAAGGTAAATATCCAAACAGATCTTTAATTTTACATAACATAATATAATTAGACCTAGCTTAACATATCTCGGAATTAAATGTTGTCCCTGTTTCCAAATAGTGTTCAAACATATTTTAATAGTTAGGCAATTCAGTGTATTTGTCGTCTGCAGTAAAGCCAGTGTTATAGCTCAAATGAACTTGGTAACTTACATCTGGTGTGAAGAGAAACTTAACTCCATTCAAAGAGCCCTTTAGGGTCAACCCTCTGATCAGGAATATTGTCAGCACCACATAGGGAAGGGTGGAAGTCACATACACAGCCTGGGGAAAATAAAGTATTCACTACATAACTTTTTAGCTGGGATAAAATGTTTTCTCTAATTGTAGTAAGCATTGTGCGGTACCTTCCCAGTGGTCTCAATACCACGAATAATGCAGATATAGAGCACAGACCACGCACAAATGTGACATAGCAGTATCCACCACTGCAGACCGCCATCATCTTCAATATTTGGGGTTGTGTTCAGGGTCTCCCTGTACCAGAAATAATCCACAGGGGAGCTCCTCTCACACTCTGAGACAATGCCTGAAGGAATTCAACACAGTCAGTCAGTGAAAGAGTTTTTAATTACAGTTCTAGTTGTAGCCTTACCTGTTGAATTGGCATTCATGGGACATTGACTCCAAGGCAAAGGGTCTTGAAATGAGTTAAAGAAGTACCACAAGATCCAGGCAATGATGGTGTTGTAGTAGAGACTGATCGTCAGGGATACACACATGGATGCAATACCTGCCAATTAAAGTTTTAAAAGGGTTTCTTTAAAGGCACTTTTCCACTAGTTGTAGAAATCATTATGCAAAACGTTTCTTACCAATGCCAGTCAAATAGGGATGAATTGTACTCCACACTCCTAAACCGCCTCTTCTTATACGTTGTCCTATGGCAAACTCGAGATGCAGGAGAGGTATTCCTTCAAGGACCAGCAGGATCAGAAATGGTATCATAAATGCACCTGGAAGAAAAACAATGGAAGTGTTGATTGTGTCATGGTGACAATATTTTGGTTTTACAAATAATTTCAACACCTCTATGTTAATCATTCAAGATGCACGTGAACATGTGCAGTGATAAAGTCCAACAGTAACTGCAGTTAAGTTAATAATGCAATGTTCAGTCCATCCAAGGGAATGCAGTAAGATCTTTACAAGGATTTCCTGAGTTGGTATAACAAGTCTTATCTGAACAGATAAAACAGTTAAAAGCCGTCTTCTGCTCTCTGGTGAAGCTGCTGCTAATCCTCTTTTATATTTATATATTATAATGATACAGTTAGATCAGTGGCCTTGTTATAATGCTCATTAAATATATGACTTTGAGAAGGGTGTTATCCTTTATTACCCAGTAATTCAGAACTGTAAGATATGTACTGTGGAAATGGACAGAGTCCAGAAGATGTTCTTCTACAGGGCGTAACAAGTGGATATCATTTTAAATGTAACTGCACTGCATTTCAATTGAGCTCAATCAAACATGCATCATTGCAATAAAACTAATTTCCAAAAATGATATCAAAACAAATAAATACAAATATAAATACAAATGATGATCACAAAAATATAATGGGAGCAAAATGAACAGTGATCAACTGCCAAATATTACAAAAAGCTGCATTTATCCTGCATGTCCAAGCACAAAAGAAAGTACTTTAATATTATTGTTGGCTGTAGCATGTCTTTTGGGTATTTAGTAATAACTTCAACCTTTATTCTATCTGATTAAGAAACAGGTCATCTATAATGTAATGTTGATGACAGGCATACACATACTTTGGAATGCTTCTAATGTTAAACCACAAATGCAACAATTTCTCTATACAATTTGTCAATGTAGATCAATGGAAGTATGCATAACAATACTCTACTGTACCAGTAGATCTGGATTGCACATATTGAGGTTAATTATTGTTGTTATATTCAAACAGTGTTTTCTTTATGGTGAACCATAAATGCATCACTTGCCTCCTCCGTGACTCTGACACAGGTAGGGGAAGCGCCAGACATTTCCGAGTCCCACACAGAACCCAACACAGGTCAGCATGTACTGAGTCTTGTTGTCCCATTTGGGTCTGTCCCCAGCCTCTTTCTCCTCCAGTGAGTCCAGCTGCTCATAGGACAATATCCTGTCCTCCAGGCCAGGATTGGGAAGTTTGAACTTCATGATCTGTCAAACACTGCAGTGGTGATACAATAGTGCACTGTGCAATGTTGGAATTTAAATTGTAGCTGACACGATGAGATCCTACTATTTATGCTGGACCTCTGTAATAGATTGACTAGGCTGTGGTGTCATAGAGCATCAGCTAAAGGTGTACAGCCTTTGAGGCGTAAGATGAGTAGAACACACCTGACAGTTAACTAGTGTCTTATCTAGTGAGGAAGGGCCAATGCACAGACATTTTATAGGATGTATTGTATAGTGTAAAGTTGAAGAATGATTGAACACATTACAGTAACATAGCTGTAGTGATATATTTACAAGCACACATAAAGAAATCCTATGCATTCCCTAAATCATGTATCAACATATTCATAAATTGTAAACAATTGTACTTTCCATTGTTTATAAAAAAACTACAAGTTGTTTAAATAGCTTCTTACAGTTGTGGAATAATTATTCCTATATATTGTACTTGCTCCAAAAAATAAATACAACACTGTAGAATTGTTTTGTTGTTGTTGTTGTTGTAATTGTTAAATAACAAAAAATAAAAGCCACTCATTGTGCAACATGGCTAATTTAGGACAACTATTATATAGAGTATATTGTTGGAATTATAATTGTTCATGCATTCATATTTTCAGTGCTTTATTGTTTCAGCTGCTTACGTTGAGACCATTGCTATTCTTTTTTAACTGGACGCTACATGTATAATAATGCATAATAATGCATTAGTTGGTTATATAGTATTTTGAGTATTTGAAGTTTAGCAATCAAACACAAGTTTTGAAAGTACAATACCTACCCTCTGTAGCAGAGAAGAATTACAAAGTAACTAACATATTCAATACCCAATAAGGCCTACAGTGACCTCATCACTGTAGCTTGTTTAGTTCAGTAGGCCGACTTGGGACATTTCTTCCGCGACTGCCTTTTATTTATGTCAAATTATGGAGGGAGTCTGTCTGCCTGTCATGTTGTTTTGTCATGTTTCCTTTATTTGCAATAGTTCTGTACAATTGCTATAGACCGTAGCATTTATCTAGCTAGGCTACAAGACGTTTGTCAATACGGTCTATGGCTTTAAATAATTGCACTGCTAGGCCCTGCATGGTTGAGTCGCTGCCAGTTTCGGTGCTGCGTTTGTTTTTGTGTGCTTCTCATGTTCGCCACTAGAGGCCGCCATTGCGCCTGTAATATGAGCTGAGTCTGCCGGCTGAGGTCTGGCTGCTGTGTCCCCTGGCAGCAGAGCTTATGCTTGAGGAGGGAGCCGCTTCCCATCGCTCTCACAGTCCAAGAGTGGCAGTCCGTCCGCAGTCTGCCTCAGCACCTCTAACGCCCGCTATGCCCTTGGATACTGCCACCCTGCTCACTTCCACACCGATTATCCGTGAATCTTAACGGGGTACCCTGGATCTTTACGACTGGAGTGTTGCGTTCACTGTCCTGAGTCCTCTGCGCTGCGAATGGAGAAGGTCCAAGGATAACAGAGGGGTGCAGGACTGTGCTACTGCAGAAGACCTGCCGGTAGTTCGCTGCCCGGGGGGCTGCCATTTCTGTCAGGGGCTGTGGTGTCGCATCCACCGTTTTAATTATCTAAAATCGCCTTGCATGGATGCAGCATGGCTACGTTTATATGCAGGGTGCAGTTCTTAGATGATACTGATCCATTTAACAGCACCAATTTCCCCGAGCCCACCAGGCCACCACTTTTCACTTTCAGGGAAGATATTCCTCTGATAAATCAGATTGCTGGAATCCACAGACTGCTAAAAGCCCCACACAAGGTATGCACTACTTATTTCTTTCTGGGTGATGTTTTTGTTCATGTCTCTTTAAACGAGCTTAGTGATCAGTGTTCACCTGCAAAATGCTAAATTAATAATTAGCTTGAACATGGTTGATGGGGTTACCAAACAAACATAATAAACCATCGTAGAGCCTGCGACTTTAAGCAGCTTGCTGTTATGGGATGCTGATTAAGCATCAACATGCATTCAGTTATTGCATGCACAGTGTCAGTAAGATTCACCTATAGTTTGACATTATGGTGTATTTGGTAACTTTAGATGATGATGAAACTATGTATGTACCCACTGTTTGGCTGAAGAGCAGTAATCTGTTAATGTTTACCTCAACCACAACACTAATCCCCTCAGTTTGACCTGTTTCTCTGACTACCCATTAGTTAGAGGAGCAGATCTATTTTAAAGTGTTGTTCCAGTTAATGTGTGAAAGTAAAAATAAACAAACAAAGGAGGAAATTGATAAGGCAAATGTTTGTTTTTACTCAATCTAAAATCGATGATTGTTTGTTTACTATGATTTTCAATCAACTCGGCATAGTGTTCTTCTTGGCTAACTAGGATCTGCAATTTCTTTCTGAAAGTATTTAATGGAAAAGAAGCCAACTTTGCATTTGTGTAACCATTAATTGATAGGCTTGATGTAGGAAACCACTTCTGCTATTGTCACTACACCGTGTAAATTAGAGTGAGGGGGTTCAAATACCCAGTTGGTCTGTTGTTGAGGGATGGAAGAGGGTAATTCCCTAACCACATTTTCATAGATCTGGGGATTCATGTTTGCAATCACTTGATCCAATGCAACTTTGAAACCATGTGCAGTGAAAGACAATAGTTCTGATGGTTAACATCTTACCATGAGCATATTCTGTTATTTCCTTAGTAAAAAGCCAAATTCCTTTTGTAGTACCTCTACATTGTTGTGGTTGGTCAGCAACATAACGTCTGTCTGAATTTAGTCCTAACTGTTTAGAGGTGAAACCGTACACATTGTTTTGGTTGCAAAAGTTGGCCTTCCTAAAATCCACAACTGCACAGCCAGTTTTAAGCAGCCCAAAATAACTGGCCATTTCGCTTTGGTATAGTATAAATTGCCTTGTTTGCGTTTCCTAAAGACAGCCAGTGACAAATAATGTTAACCTGAAGCCTAGATTATTTTTTATTTTCTCTTGAGAAATGCCTGATTCTTGCCTTCTGATCAGACTGCATCCAAACATATTTTCTTAAGGCCTCATCTTCTGACCTTCATATTTAAACAAAGCAAAGTTCCAGCATCAAAGGTTGAATCTTTCAATGGGTATTTATCTTAGTCTTGCCGGGAAGTTACATGAATAGAAATGAAATTAGAGTTTTTCCTTATTCTGTCAGATCAATGGTACTCCATGTTGTTTGAGAAAAGCTGGTAAGATAAGTAAGGGGAGCCTCAGGATGCTGTGGATCACCACAAGCCTGGCTCTCATTCTGCAGCCCACTCAGTCTGACCAGCTGGATGGGACGGGAACGCTTTCCACTGCTTGAAAGAGCGGGAAGCAGGCAGAATTAAAAACACAAACAAAGAGCTGATGTACTTTGCACAGTCGACTGGTCTCATTTTAGCACTAGGCCAGCTGGACCGCAAACTTTACCGATAGGGAGTACCAGTGGTAGGCCCAGCAGCGCCTGGTTAGTAACATTTGGTCACACGGGCATTTGTGGTAAGCAGTAACTCGAAAGAGCAGCCCCGCAGCCCCTTGAGGTTTTCATAAAACAATAACACTCAGGCGGAGGACACTGTGTTTCTACATTGAGCATTGAGGTCTTATTAAAACCCTCAAAAAAATTGAAAAGATTACTTTGCCGTGACCCTTTAAAGACTTCAACAGCAAGTCTGTTGTCTTTAAGCGCCGTCTCTATGGTGCAGGTCAGTCTGGTATAAATAGCACGCTGCAAACACATGGTGCAGAGGGAGTCAAAACAGCTCACATATGCTGTCTCTGGGCTGTTCCTGTCAGTTTAATTCTGCAGTTTCAAGAGTGGTGATCTGTTCATGTGTGTGTGGTTGTTGTTTATATTGTGTGTGTACGTGTGTTGGATTGGTTTGTGGCTTGTACATGGGATGGCAGCGTGGCCATGCAGCTGTTTGAGTTACTGTTTGTGGAGTTATAACATCAAAAGCCATCATGAGCAAGGATTATATTTTATAGCAAGGGTTCAAACCTTAAATACTTGTTGTTTAGCAGCAAGAGTTTGTCAGGACAGTAGACACACTTTTAAGTCAGTTTTCAGTCTGTTGTCTTTTGGAAAATGCCATATCATCATATTTGAATGCAGTATTAATGTGTTAAAGCAGTTCCACCGCTGAATAATCTGAGGGTTTTAATGGAAAATCAAACTCTCAAAGACACCAACATTATGTTGTTGCTTTAGCATATCGCCTATAAACAAGTTTTACATAGCTACTGTGGATGGAAAACATGACGAGTCATCTCCTGACTCGGCCTGTCTTTTCTGTGATGAATAATGCAATGTCCTTGTAAAATAACATTTGAGCATACTATTCAGAATTTGTGGGAGCTATTCCAAATTTCCTGGTTATGTCCTCATAGATCAATAGATCCATAGTCCTTCAAATGCTTGTTTTTGTCAATGTTTTGTAGTTTGTGGCTTGGTGGCCTTGAGGCCTGGCATCCGATTGCAGAGCAATATTCAAGGCAGGGAAAATGTGGTTAAGTCTTGGAGAATGGACTCTCACTTTACCAATTTCGATTTTTGGGTCACATTTTTTCCTTAAGAAATTACAGACTCCCATAATGAGAAGTTATGTTAAATGCTGTAAAATACAGGTTCCTCCTCCATGCCTGTCAGAGCTCCTATGAATTATTTTACACATTGTTATGCAGAGTTGAGGTTTTGATGGTCACTGCAGTTTGGAGGGTTGTCTCAGCAAAAGGGCTCCTTTCAGAAGAATGCAACATCCGTGGAAAGTCTCATCCTCTGCATGCTTGACAGAAATGTAAGATTTCTGTTGTGGTTTCTCTCATGTATCAAATGGGTTTTAATGTGTTTTAAATCATGTGTTTTACAAATACACAAATACCAATCCTCACCTTTATTAAACAAATGTTTTGCTTTTGAAGTGGCTTACTCTAATTCCTCTTCTTTGATTTAGAGCACAGTGCAGTCTACAGACAAAATGTCTAAGTCTAACACAGGGTTTGCATTTGTTAAACTATGCAAAATAGTTTAATAGTGTATGCTATCTCATTCCAAGGAAGTTTGGAATGAGATAGCATTTTTGAATTGGAAATTGCATGGTGTTTATTTTTAGCCCTTTCTGCTTTAACTGCCTCCCTGGTCAGTGGACCACGGTATGGTGGTTGAAGGGAGAGGCCAGACCTCAGTGTGTGAGCACTGGTGGTTACTTCTCTGGACTTGGCCATCACAGGCCACTGTGGGTTCAAGTCCTGGGCGGAGGACAGCTAAGAAAGCGTCTGCTACTGATAATCTGTTAGCCCTGTTCCTGGATTAAGGGTCATGTATGTGCATCAACCTGGCGTGGTTAAACATGGCAAGATTTAGTAATCCAGGTTGATTATATAATGAAAACGTCACACATGCCAGCATGGATATGTGAAACATGGATGAGTTTGATATACTGAAAGAGTATGGATTAATGACCAACTCACATAGTTCACTTTTACTTTCCCCATTTGGTTTGTGAGTCTAAACCTCGTGTGGGGAAAAGCATTTTTCAGTTCCACAGCTAATTACTGGTTACGGCTGCAAATTCAGCCCAATGTTTTGTCTATTTCAAGTTTTGATACAGAGCGTGAAGCTGAAAGAGAACAAACATTTCTTTGCTCTTGTCTCCTATCCACAAACTTCAACATCACTTAAAGTACCAGTAAATGTAAATAGAGAATAGCAAAGGACTGTAACAATAGATGTTGATAATTAATTATACATTTTGTTCGTAAAGTGACAGCATTTGGGCCCATTGTATTTTTTTCTCTGTATTTTGTGTGGATAGTTAGAATAAGCAGTGATGGATAACCCCTTGTAGAGAAACAAAATCTCAAAACTCTTCAAATGAAAATGGTTTTAGATGATTCAATCACTGGTCTAACACATCCCTGGTAATACTGATTTGGGAACAGTTTATGGATTTAGGACATAGATAGAGGCTAACCAGTGTGGTGATTCAGAAATTAGGGGCAACATTCCCATTTTCCTTGGTTTGTTTTTGAGTCTTACCCATAATGTTAGGCCCAGCCACTCAGCGTAAATGATTTAGTGTGTCTTCTCCTTCATGCTACATTTCATATTACTGTCACAGCCGTTATTATGAAAGGCATATCAGTTCATAGGCATACAAATCTTGGGCCCAACTTTGGCTGGATTTCCTGTCTGTCCAGAATCTGTCCTGCAATCTGGAGAAGCACTTTCCTCCCTCCTCTTCATATGTACAGTACATCTTTGTTTGTTTGTCTACCTGTCTACCTGTCTCCATTTCTCTCGATCTAACGACCTAACTGTCTCACACATGATTGGATTCACTGAGGACTGAAGATATTGTTACATGTTTACTGCATCAGCGTTGTGCTTCGTCTCCTCTCTGGTCCCTCAATATAAAGTTGCTCTGCACTATGATACCTCCAACCCTTATATTACCAATAATCTTTTGCTTTACCATTCATGGAAGGCAAACACGACAGCTCATAGTCACAGATTTGGAGAAAGAGTGAGAGTTATCTTTACCAACCACATGTTTTGTTTCACTTCTCAAATATGACACAGTCCTTGAGTACTGTAGTGCAGTAATACAAACAGAGTGGCTTAACAGATCAAAGCCATCCGACCCATAATGTCTTTTCCAGCCTTTTTCCTTCACGTTCAATTAAGTTACTGTCATATGTGGGAGGAAATTGAACTGCATCAGACCTGGCAATAACCAGTCTAACTTGAAAAACACATGGTTTCACATGTTGCATAATATTTACATGTGGTGCTCTTCTTTTAGGAGAAAATACTCTAGCAGACTGCCTATTTGGAAGGGTAAATAAATAGTCATTTGTATCATAGCCTTTGCTAGGTTACAAATCCTTAAATGTGGGCTGACAAAAGACAAATGTACTGACTTGAGTATATTAGTGGACTGTACAGTATGAGGTTGTTTTAGAGACCCTGGCTGTTGATGAAACAGAACATTTCCCTTTTCTTCTCTTAAGTCCAAGTCCGTAAAAATGTTTGTTTTCACGTCCTCTGCTTCACTGTTGGAGCCGCGGGCCTGTGGAGCTGACAGACTCAGAATATAAATAGGTTAATATCTCCAATTTGGAGGTCATCCAGACAAGTGAACAGACTCAGACTCATTCCTCATCTCCTTGACCACAGTCAGCTGTTGACAACCCTTCAGGACCAGACAAATCATACCTCCTCAGCAAAATCATCCTGTATGATGATAGTTTATCAGACAGGGACAGCAGACAGATAACAGTCTGCCAAAATGCTCCAAATCCACATGACTTCTCTCCACCCTTGCCCTGCTTGTCATTGTAGAGCGCTGACAGGAGCTGATAAAATAGCTTTCTATGGTCCACTGCCGACTAGACATAAACCTCAAATATGCTGTGCATTTGTCCATTGATATATACAAAAGTCATGTTTTTCATACGTACGCAATAAAAAATGTATTTATTGTGGTAAGCAGTATCATTGCAACTGAAGTTGTGAATTCAAGACTAAAGGTATTAACACATCACAATAGACATGCATATAATTATGAAATATTTCCAACATTTTACACCAATCTTCTGTATCACACATCAGCAAAGCAAACCAAACCTCTTCAGGGCTTTATGCCATTCACATTCTTTACAGCTTTGGAAAGGTTGACTGTGCATAATTTTGATATCATACATGGTCATGGTTCATGAGTCTACAAGTCAATCGGTTTTACCCTACTTCGTTGTAATCTGATCAGAGTGAAGCAGTATTTTGTACAGCAGGACATTGGCTCTTAGCCTCAATTGTCTATAAACTAAACTCAATCTCTTCCTTTCTTAATGTTTAGCCTTCCCTTCATGTCTAAAGTGTAAATGACATAACCCTTTGGGATTGAAGACATATCAATGTTTAACTTTGTCTCCTTCCCGTCTAGCCTGACGACTGTGCCCTTCAGCTGTCCCATAATGGAAGCTACCTGGACTTGGAGTCTACGCTGGCAGAGCAGAAAGATGAACTGGAGGGATTTCAGGAGGAAGGAGGGTAAGATAATAATCACTGCTGTCTCTGTCTCTCTCTTTGCTTTCCCTTCACTATCACCAAACTTCAAAAGCAAAAGATTGCATGTACACAATGTGCTGAAATGAAAAACATTCTCCAATACTTCCCTAAAGTCGGTCATATATTGTTTGCACTTCAAAAGGTGCATTTGGGATCTGTGCCCGAACGGCTCACAAGAGAGACTGGCAGGTTGATAATGTGATTTACTTGCCAAACTCTGATTGTCTGGAAATAAAATATTCAGGTTGTGGTGGTCCAATTAGCTGTTATGAAAAAAAAGCATTATTCAAGGGTAACTGATGTTTTTGATTAAAACAATATGTCTTTTTGAAACAGCCAAAATAAGTCTCTGCCTGAGCAGTCAGACATAATCAGTACAATGTGATTACGGTACTGTTTTTCGAGAGGGAGACACATAAAATATGTAGAGAGATTAGAGGGAACAGATAAAGGGGGGCTATGGGGATATATATTAGGCTGTATTCCTTTGCCTAATTTGATTCTATTACAGTGATTTGAATCATAATGATACCCATTTCGTTCCAGTATGAATTAGTGAAATAATCCCTTTTTTCCGGGCCTCAGCTGATTGAGCTCTGCTGCTCAGAGGCTGCTCTCATGAGATGTTGGGGTCTGTTGGGGAGCAGAGGGAACACCCTTCACGTACCTGAGGGTCTCTTAGTTTCAAAAAGCTTTCAACACTACAGTATGAGATTCTCAAGGAAAATAAGTTCAAATGAAATATCAGTGTTATTAGCTTCACTCATTCCTTTTTAAATCAGTCACCTAATATCTCAACCACCTCATTGGCTCAGAATATGTAAAATATAATGAAGCAATAGCTCACGACAGGCCCTGGTATATGGTCATTATATCACAGCTAAGGGGCGTGGTTCGGCCCGACATGAAGCTATTTGTGGTACTTTTCCAGTTGGTCTACCTGCTCTTCACGTAGCTCTGCATGTCATCGTTTAGGTGTTTCTTTTTCTGGAGATAGTTCAATTTACTGCTCAATCCACTCCTCCATAGTAAGGCCACCCCGGGGGTCGAAGTTAACCTTAAATGTTTCCATCTTAAGCTTTGTTAGTTAGTTAGCTTCATAATGGACGTAATGTAACAGTTGTAACGGTTGTAGCTTTTTCTCAGACGCGGAGGGATACATGACTTGTGAAAAGTAACTACAATTCTACCCGTGATATATGCTCATTATATCACGGCTAAGAACCAATTGCTTGATTTGACTTGTCCGTTTTATAAATTACAATATTTGCTCTTTTGAAGACATCTGTGTCATATAAAAGTGTAATCCTGATCTTAGTTGTATGTATGAAAGTTAGCCCTATATATTTTTTATCAGTTCACTGGGGGTATTAGCACCCTTTTTAGTTGCAGACTAAATGTCTCAGAGTTTCCATGGCATTCATCCATTCATATTGAAATACCTGGCCTCCCTGGCCCAGTGGCAGCAGTGATGTCATCTAAACCACTTATGAGGTGTAGACACATCCATGAGTAATTGCCCTCATCTCTATTGAAAGTTACCTCAGAGCTCTCATTGTGAACCCACCACCAAATAACTCTCAGCTTCTAATTTAGCTGCATTGTTTTACTGTTTTATGGAGTTAAATGAGGCTTAATTTTGACATTACTCATAGACCTGGATAAAAAAGAGAGGCTTAAAATTGTGTGAGTTTCATTTCTGTTTCATACAAGTTCTTTGGTCAGTTACTTTATTGACTCCATATGTTTTTATATGTACTGTGGAGTATGTTGATATATCATTTAAGTGCCTCCCACTTTAGATGATCACAAACCAAGGGTTGGCATCGGAGTTCCTGGTCGGTGGGACCACAATCATGTATGGATTTATTTGTTTAACTTGGAATTTATAAGCTGCTCTGTAGCTTGGTGTTTCTATTGGACGTTGAAAATGCCGTCCTTTCCCAGTTCCATCTGAAATTGTTCGGAGCTTATGGAAGGCTATAGAGAGCTGTGAGGTTAAAGTGCTCCACTTCTTCTCTCGTCGAGGAGCGAGCCTGCCAGGGCTTGTGTCCTGCCAGCTGGCACTGACTGGTATGGATGTGTGTCATTAAACCCACACAGTGTTGTCTGAGGAGGCTGGGGGTGAAGGTGGTTAGCCAATTATTTTGTATAAATAGGGCAGTTTTGCTCTCTGGCTTTTTATGGTGGTGATATGCCCAGGATTACATCCCCTGTGGCTCGCTGTTGTTGATTTGATGATTATTGAGCTAATAAAAAGGTCTGATGAGCCAGTTCACCTTTTCTTGTTCCATTGTATATTTGACGTTATGCTGCTTTTACTGCAGATCTGTCAACAGCAGTCTCCATTTCCAAAACATCTAACCTACTTTAAAAAGAGTTTAATTTTCCCTGAATTTGTTTCTGAGTTTTACAACGTGATGTCAGAATAACACTCCAGTTAACAAGCAAAATTATGCTTTAATTATAATTGCTTCAAGCCCAGCCACCTACCTTTGCAAAGAAAATAGTACTTTATAGCGCTTGAGTTCCTGAACCTCCCTGATCAGTGGACATTGGATCCATCTGTACTGTAATTGATATTAATGGCAGGTTACATTCCTGAGGCGCCTGTGTCATGCCTAGTGTCTTTACAAACAGATTCAAGTATGATCCTCTGACAGAGCGCTGCAGAGCCAGGAGATATCCATGTCACAGGAGCTTAAGGGCCATAATCACTTCCACACCATGTTTGAAGCTCAGCTATAGGCGCTTGTGACTCATAAATCCCCTGTCGCATCTCTGGTACAGTCTCACTTAGCTATATCTGACCATATAGCACAGACATGCGCTCAGGCATATCTGCACAGTTTAAGGTATTCAGTGTATCATTTAGTTTCCTAGCTGTGATAGATTGATTGACCCTGTACACACACAATTTCCTGCATCTGTAACCCTGAGCCCAGATGGAGTATGGGGGACGTAGTTAGGATCAGATGGCCTGACATGTGCTTAAAGACGTTTACAATCCTTGAATGTTTTTCTGGATTACATGGATTGAAGAGCGAGATCCTGTTTTAGCATTTCAGGGGCACTTACTCAGGGCCTGATGTTTGAAAACGGAAAATTGAACTGTATTTGGAGAGTTTTGAGTTCGGCTTATGACTTTTTGTTCAAATATGTGACATTGATTGGCAGCTGATTTGTAAAGTTGTAAGTCCTCAAGGCCATATCCTAGCGTGTCTAAAGAAGATAACATAAAGTGCTGTTATTGACTCCATAATTGATTCAGCATGTGAAGTGTGTAGCTGACACTTTTTTTTTAGCATTTCACTGTCCTAGTACACACAAAGAATAGCTGAAAGCCAGCAGTTTTCTGCTGAATATGCCTTTCTTTTTTATTGAGTGTTCTTGATGTGTTCGACAACCAGTTAGAAGTCAAGCATATTAAAACTCAACTGTTCTTGCTTCAACCATCCAATCCTCTCCTTTCATCTCTCTTAGGACAGCTCCACTTTCCTTATTCTCATTTTGTTCTGCCCCGCTTGGACATTGTTTGTAGACGCTAGCAGCACACAAGATTTTCATTTTGGTGAGGAAAAGAAAAACACATTTGAAAAGAACCAGAGCAATTGTCAATCGCAGTACAGCTTAATCTTCAAGGAGGAAATAAAACACCAGTTGCCCCTTCTGTGTTTGGAGAGCAGTTTACGGGTATTATTAACAGAATAAAACAGCTTTGGGATTGTTCAGTGTGTATGTGGTTTTGAGAGTTGGTCAATGGTTAGTGAAGAGCTGATTATACAGTCTCTCCCCCCCCCCCCCCCGGTTCACCCAGTCTCTGCGGGTCCCTCTACTGATGCAGGGGTGTTCACCAAGAAGTGCTGCGTCAGTAGACTTCGATGGGGCCTTTTTGTCTGGCATTAATTGGTCTTTGCGGAGAGGCAAACTGGCTTTACTGTATACTGCATTGTTATAAGTGTTCACCTTCTGTGGGTACACTCTTTCAGTTAATAAACCAGTAATGCTCCCTCAGATAAAGCTGGCAGGTATCCACTGATCCAGTTGGGTATTAGGATTAAGACTGAGCTTTATGAGGGTACTCCATAATAGAGCAGTGAAGGGAGAATAGAGAGGAAAATAATATGTGGTATCTAATTGGCAGGTATAGTTGTTAGGTTACCACAGCTGCATTCCTGTTTGCAATATTCGCAATAATGATGAATAACAGATTTGTGCTATTAAGTAAAAAGATTTATAGTGCTCGGCTTCTTTTCATGTGCAGAATTAATAAAAATGGCCATATGTTTTCATTTAATCTTTTATAAAGCCGTCTAATTTAGATCAATTGCTCTGGGTAATGGTCAGGAAGTAAGCCATAAGTAAGAAGTTTTGGGTAATTGACAATTTAATTAATTTTATGACATTATTAAGCAAATTCCTTGATGTTCAAATAGCTGCAACAAAGGTATTTTAAGAAGCATGATTGTGCATATGATGAATCAGATTTAATTTATGCATGGCTTAAAGGTCCCATGTCATGGCCATTTCTACTGATCATAATTCCATTGCTGAGTTCTACTAGAATAGATTTACATTGTGCAATGTTCCAAAATCGCATTGATTTTCTCTGTATCTCTGTATGTGTATTCACTCTGTCTTAAACGCCTTGTTGGAGCTCCTGCCTGAGCAACATTGTGCCAAAGAGCAACTTTGAGTGGAGATCCACAGAGCAGAGGCTGAGAAAAGATAAGGTGTGTGCCGTCGAAACTCTGCGGAGTAGCGCGGCTGAGAAAAGATAAGGCTGAGTGAGTGTGTGTGAGGAGCTCCACGGATTGGTCCATTTGGACCTGGGTATGGTCACGTCACTGTACTCAGGAAGAAAAAAATGGAAAAAGAAAAATCTCCAACGAGGCGTTCTTTGGCAGCATAGACAGGCATTTTCTGTGTTAGAGTTTTACTCCCTACATGGTGTACTTTGAGGGTTTGTGACTTTGCAGACCGTTTAAATGCAGAAAAAGCTACATACAAGGGGACGGGTAATAACCGGAAAAGCATGACATGGGACCTTTAAATTAACTACAGTACCAGCACATGAAGAGACCAGAACGTTCTGGCGCAGAGAGAGGAGGGACTTCAGTAGGTATTACAGCGTATCCCAACATTTAACCAATTTGTTATTCAGCTGACATTCTTTATAGTAGTTACAATTATGTTGAGCTTCACCCTTGACAGGCCTGCAGCACTGTCTGTGGGAATGTCCAATTTTCATGTATAATTGGTGAGGGGGGTCTGAAACCTCGCTTGTATTCCTTGCACGTTTGTTTAATTTGATAATGAGCATGTTGGCCTGTGTAGCCTCAGGTCTTGGTTAAGCATAGGGATACTGTTCCAGCCAAGCGGAGAGAAAGCAGACTTTCGTGACAAAATGGATCTGGTTACCCATTTGCCTCAAGAGCATCACAGAGGATTAAGTTCCTGTTTGCCGTCTCATCTCGCAGGCGCAGGTCCATGTTGACAGATGTTGATTCTGTGTCACCTCTGCTTGTTGCTGGATATTATACTTAATAAGTAATGAGTATATTCAGATTTCCCCTGTCATGTAATCTGCTTGTGTGCAGCAGTCTCCTAGGAAAGATGTCAGAATGTCTGTCAGGAGCAGTAATGCTGCTACTGGTTCATGGTGAGGCTCCAGTGTGATCTGCAGTCTGTGCTGATGGTTTGCTCTGTCCCTGTCAGGTCCACTGCTGCCTGATTGTCACTAAGAGTAACAGTCTGTTGCTGGCACTGCGCCAGGCGGAACAATCACACAGCCTTTGTGCACGCGGCATAAAAGCCTATTTGTCAGGGAGCCGAATTAGGAGGGGGGGGTTGTTGCGCAACTCTACCTGCTGTGCTCTTGTCTAGTCAGGAGATTGAAGGCACAATCTCTGTTTCAAAATGTAAACAAAAGGGCGGCCCTCACCAACAAAATTCAAAACATGGGATAGAAATACGTGATATACCACCAGTATCACCAGTGACTCTGTTTTTATTTGAATATATTATTTGAGCATTGTAGTCTATTTTGAGTCAATTTAAATTTAACTAACCCTCAAACAAACCCCACAGCTCCAATATTCTAATCTTGTCAGAGTTACTTTAAAAAAGAAAAATGACAGTATCCAACTGTTAAAACCAAAAAGTAAACATTTTTAAAGATTTCTATATATTTGTGAACAATTATACAGATTTAAATCTTGAGAGCATTGAATGGGCTATAGGCTGGCTGTCACCGACAGGAAGGGAAGTAGTCAAATATTGAGGGATTGACGATATACTATATGGATGTATTGGTGGTTTTGGTTAACTAAGATAGACAAAGAAATATTGCCAGCATTATCCTTTAAAAATGAAAATTCAACATTAAACTTTGTACACAAATTAGAGCGTGGGCCTCTAGGTATCCAAATGATTCTTTGGATGGCTACGAACTACACTGTTCTCATATTCACTTCTACGATTGAATAGAAATGGGGTGCATTGTTGTTGTCTTTGTTTTGGATTGTCTTTCAGACATTGTAAGCAGTTGACAGGAAAGTGATAGGGTCTTGCCATATCTCCATTAACACAGGGGGGGGAGCTGACCTCTCAGATGCTCCCATCCTTCATTCTCACCTATGGAGACCTTTTCCCTGTCAGTTCCCCGACCTGTTCCCTGTTCAGTAAAATCTGCAAATATTGAAGGGGTTTAAATTAACGAGACAGAACGCTATGTTTGTCATCATGTTGCACCTCTGCGCAGTTGAAATCCTGCATTATTTTCCTGTCAGCACTTGCCTAGCTCAGGCATATTGATGGCTGCCTTAGATTAAGAGAGGCCGTTTTTTATCTTGATACAGATGTACCACCACACACCCAAACACACTTTCACATACAGATACAAGCAGACAACAAACAAACACATGTACAGACACACATTGAAATAATATGTCAACTAACATTTTCCTTCTTACCATTTGTCTTTTTTTCTTTACAGGAGGGGGAAGAAACACAGCGTTATTCTTCGAACACATCTGTCCATCAGAGTTCACGCCTGCATAGGTGGGTAATAATAACACGTACATTTGTCAGCTCTCACTTAATGATGCTCAATTTGTCTTTCTCCGTATATATCACCAGTGAGGTATGAGCTTTAATTACCTCTATTACTAGTGGATTACTTTATTGAAGTTCTTGTTTAACTTGCACAGTGGCAGTTTTGGCCGAGGATTTTAATTTGAGCGAGAATTAACATCATTACAACAACACTCTGAGAAACAGACCACTGGCACGGAGTGGTGCCTGAAATTATTCAATGTTTTTTGTAGTTACTGTGTTCTGTCACTTTGTTTTATTGGGCCTCCTAGTGTCTTTGAGTAGTGTAAGGGAACTAGCACAAAGAGCTGATTGAAAACATATGCAACACATGCACTTGGCATTCGTGCGAACACATACACACATACAATAAGCTTGTCCGAGGCTGGGTTTTCATTAAACTGAGGATGATAACTGCTAAGCTTTTACAAACTACAATGTACTCTGTGAAATGTTGGCTTGAGTTCTGTTTCCCACATCCTTCTGTTGAGACGTAACTGATAAATAGGTGTTAATGGTTTTTCCACCCTATTTAATGTATGTATAATGTTAGAAATTAATACACAAGCAAGTAAAGTACATTTCCAGTGACTTGTAGGGTTTTCTATGGTTAGTGGAAGAATGTGGAGAAGCACACATTCTTACACGAAGACATGCAGTGCCTCCTCTAAAGGCTTCCAGTGTAAAAATAACGCAAAGCCTGGAAAAGCTATTAAGCTGTAAATTGTCAGATTTTGAATTTGGCTGTATGTTTCTATTGCAGTATATGAAAAAACCAAAGACCCAGACATTTCTCACTTGAAGGAAGTCACATTGATGTGAGAACTATCTCTGATAGTCATTGTGGTTATTTATTCTACCTGCTGATGCATGACGTGCAAAACAAAGCTTTGGAAACTCCCGCGGATCTTTTACTGAGATGGTTCTGTCATGACAGCTCATTAAACTCTTGGTAAGACACATGAGAAATGAGAACGACAGCTTTCAATTGTACTTGATGAGGTCTAGTTTGCACATGTTGATTTCTAAAAAGCCTTCACTTTGATTCTTTTGACACTATAATTATGTAATTGATACATTAAACGTTTTATATTGGCAGGCTTTTCAATCCTATTGTTAATAATATTGTAGGGAGATGCTACCTTGTTTTATTACACCGCATACCCATAATACATTTCCAGTCTTTGCTTGATGTAACAGGGCTTAAGCTGTACTTGTGAATATTTGGCTGAACCTTGCCGCACACTACTCTGAACTGGATTCACCTTATTCTTCCTCCTGCTGGTGCAGGGCTTAGCTTAGCGGAGCCCGGGGAGCGGCAGACAGACTTGCTGCTCTTCTCTAAGTGGATGATGACCCTCTTTCTCTCTAAGTTGACAGCCACCTGTTGCCCTTCCCTAGTCTCCCTCAGTGACTGGACGCATGGCTAACTGATTCATTTCCTCTAAGCGAGGTGGTCAGTGTTACTGTTAACTTGTCCAGGCTTTTGATCCTAATTTTATCTGACTAGAGGCTTAACTCGAAGCCCCTGAGTTCAGAATTACTGGGTGATTTTCCAGGTCCACGCAGGAGATCATTTGTTAGTCTTCCAAAGACAAATGGCATGGTATTCTTTAGGCTGTGCACTGGCTCTGAATTAAAGGATTGAGCATTATCCTGCTGTCAGTTAATTTTAATTGTCAGCGATCTTTAATTGTTGTTGCTGGCCATAGTCTTTTGTCTTTCTTTAATAAGAAAGGTTGCGCAATTAAATAAAGCGGTAAATAATTTGTAGGCCTTAGGCGAATTGCATCTACAAAATGTAAAGATGCTTGAAACCCTTTAGAAATATTCCTTTTGTTTGAGGCTGACACGCTTGAATAATAGCACCAGTCTTGCTTTAGGTTAAAATAAACTAGGATGTTTGGATGGGATTTGTTTAAAATCACATTTAAATGAATCCTCCCTTTTTGATTGGTTGCTGAAATAGCATACCCATGTTGTCAAGATTTCCCCGCTCCATTAACAAGAGTGATGAGTTGGTTACAGTCATGTATGTAATCTGTGTCATGTAGCATTATTATGTGGAAAACCCAATTGCATGTATTCTACGTTTTAATTGAGAAGTACATCACTTTGTTTATGTTATCTTGTTTTTGGGGTTTCTCTAAATTTTAATCACAAGGCTAGCTTTTAGTTTGTGTGTTGAGAGTGTGTGTCTGTGTGCATGTGTCATGAACCACAGTAAACCCTAATCCAGGCTTCTCTAATCATAGTCATTAGTGCTCACATACATATGGACCAGGCGTTCTCTTTGCATCAGAGTCAGTGGAGGAAGGAAAGTGTTAGCCCAAAGAGCTAATGGTTTATTAAACTGTTTTTTGACCACATCCTCTGTCATGCAGTGATTTGTTTTAGTCACACAATTAAGCAGTCCATGCTCTGTGTGTAATGAAAGTGCAGATCAGCCACAATACAAATGTTTATCTCTCGGAGTTGTGTGTAATGTAGCCTCATTAGTATAAAGATCTTTTGTATATTTGTCTGTATCCATGTTATACATGCACATTAGTCCTTTTCAGGGAGAGAAGAGAAAAGTACTTTTGAATAGATGACCAGTAGTGGTAAAGGTTTGATATTTGTTTATATTTGTTCGACCAGCCTGGGATTCAGAAAATAAACCCCGCTCATCCTTCTCTGCGTGTTAGCATTGGCCACAGCCTGTTGAAATGGTTGGGCTGTTATTGTTGTCGGTAGACTAGATGTGGTAGCAAGGGCCTGATTAAAGCAATCCTGTACTTATTTTAGTGTTGTCTGCAAGTACAGTAGAGTAGGTCCTCTTTTTAAGTGCCATTTTGTTTCTAAGGCTGCACGAATTGCCGTGATGTGATGGTATGGAGAATTTAAAGACAGGGAAAGAGACCAGAGTGTGGACCGCTGGATGTTAAACTGAGGATACCCAGTTAAGAAATAACAAATGGCACATGTTTAGCAATCAACAGCAGCTTTGCAAAGTTCATACAGATGTTCAGTCAGAAGCTGCTGCCCTTCCAATTAATTATATTCATGCATTACTAGGCTAACACTTGAGGTTGTAAATCTATGAACTGCAATCCAGACATTTCTCCTTGATCCTCTAAACATCATCTTGAACTCCCACAGTCAAACAAATGATATTTTATGAATGTGGATCATAAATAAGTGGGTGGTTCAAGCTTACTTTTTTGATCATATTTAGTAGTAATTGTTTACAAATGTAAAAATAATGCATTTGAAAGCTATAATTTGTTGATATTGCCCTTTTAAGAGCAGGTTCATCTGTCAACACATTGATGTCAGCTGAGGAGTGACAGCTGTAATAAGAGGTGACACATTCTTAGTGGATTATCTGCCTTGTCTTTTGCAACCTCTTTTAATCTGGGCCCAAGACATAATTCATCGCGACCGCTGTTGACTTGCACTTCTTTTTGGTGCTACCATTTAGTAAAATTGGTAGTTTTGATCTTCAGGTTGACAACTGAAAACGCTGTGGTTGTTAAGATTGAAGTCAATGAGCAGTAAATTCTCTACCATTATCCCTCTGCAAACCGTGTTGGAGGATGTTTTCCTTGCTGCTAACAACACATTTGCATGGAAGTATACACTGTTAAATGAAGGCTTTTTATTATGATGTGTGTGCCTGTATGTGTGTGTGGGATGTCAGCGCCTTGACTTGAGAAGATAAGATCACCTGCGGGTTATCATGGTGCTCCAAAACACAGTGTCTGTCTTTTCCACACACTTTGCCAGATCTACACTAAGCCATCCGCTGTTCTGCGTATACACATAAAAACAACAGTTCCACTAGTTAACCTGCCTAATAAAAAAAAATCTGATTGAAATGAATGCTTTTGCGAGTTCTCTGCATTAGGTACAATTAATTCTGGGAAGTGTCAAAATTTATTAATAGATTTCTTTGTCATTCCTACAGTATGGTTTTAAATATCTGTGTTATAACTCTTTCGAAATGCACCTTCGGATCAAATCAAATATCTAGTCATGTTTTTTGTGACTGTAGAGTGAAAAGCAAGCAGGGAATAATTAAAAGCATGCATATCACATCGCACCCATGAGACACAGAGGAAGATCAAATGGCCTTTTCTACTTCCCCTAAAGAGACCCCAAAATGGGATCATGGACTTAGAGTCACCCAATGAGGCCAACCTAAACAACATTGTGCCAAAGAGCAGAAATCTGAGGCAGCAAACAGCTCAAAAAGTGAAGCTGAGTTGAGTGTTTCTAGCTTTTAAAATCACAAATGATATCAAAAGTAGATCAGTGGAAGGTTTGAAGGTATCACTCCCCTCACACTTTCCCTCACTCGGTTTTTATATACTCTGTTTGGCTGTGAGCCCACAACCACATGCAGAGCAACAATGTAGTTAAGCTGATTCTTCATTTATGGACAACAATAAAGAACAATGTTTCCCCTCACTTGTCCCTGTGCCCTCACAGCTACAATGCCATGTTTTCCACAGTTTCAGGTAGGATTAGAGCTAATTGTTGGCTCTTTTGCCGTTTTGCTTCACATGCTGTACAAGGTTGTGGACCACTATGACACTAATTCGTATAAGCACACTCATATGCTCACGTTCACATGCACACACTCGTGCAAAGGCATGCACATATTAAGAAACCATCTGGTTCCAGTTGTGAGGCCCCTCAGCGCTGCTCCTCACCCGTCCAAAAAAGACGAGAGCTGTCTACGTTTTCATCCAAGAGGGGGGTATTTATTTCTCGCTGTGTTTACAGGATAAAGAGAGAAGTGTGAGCGTGCTGCCTGGCCATGGGACAAAGATGTAAACCTAAGTAGGGGTCCCTTACCTTCATTATTCAGCTTCAGGGCAGTAAATAATGCTATTCTGCCACTTTTATTCTTCTAAATGTACCTCTGACAACTAGCCAAACTCCTGTCAGAAAAATCTAATGATTGGCTAAAAATTGCTTTAACTTACATATCACAGTGTGCTCATAACAAAATATCGTTTTTCAAAGTGGCACATCTCATGACATATGAGTTGGACCGCTAAGATTGGATGCCATGTGAAGCTGACCACTCTGGGGTTTACCGCCGCTGCGAGACTGGAGCAGTCCTTGTTGAAGTGGACAGGTGTGTAACCTCAGCAGCCATAGACTTTAAACAGCTGACTGCTTGAAGGAAGGAACATTTGGAAGGAATCTGAGTTAGTTTTTTTGCTCAAACCAACATTTTTTGGATGTCTGCAGATAATTGTTTGTTTATTTATTTACTATGTTAGAGCCGAGGATTGAGGTACATCCGCACAGCTGATGTTTGCCCTGTGTGTGTTCTCAACGGGGGGGGGGAGGACCAAGGGTAGCAGACTGAGAAAACACATTTGATGAAATCGTTTTCATTTCTCAATGTTTTTTAGCAATACTGACTTATGTAATTGCCATTATGTTTTCATATGAACAGTCTAGTGATAAAACCCAAAATTAATCGGATATTGGTTTTCCTGATTACTTATTTGGTCTTTAAAATGTCAGTAAATATAAAGAAATCCATTCAAAATAACACTCAACAAATGTGTTTTTGATAGAAAATAATAATGTTAATCAACCATCAACATTTGTGTTGATCAGATTACCAATTGATTTATCTATTGTTCCAGCGCAAAGCCCCTTCTTATTTTGAGCAAATGGTTTTCCTCTTGGATTGGGGTTATTCATTTTGGTAGCCAATCACATTTCACTTACTTCTCTGGTAGTGATTTCTAAATGTTGATGCTGGGCATGCTCTACTAAATTGGCCTCTATGTAATATGTGTACACATGCAAACGTGATATTCCATCTTTAACTTTTAGCAGAGTTTCAGACACAACTTTATTCATCTTTGTCACATTTGACTCTGTGGTTATACTATACGGGCATTTGAGTGCCAGTAGTCACTAGAAAAAACCTTAACCTTTAACTCAGCACCCCACAGGCACTCAGCCAAATCCTAGTGTGCCATGGAATTCATCTCACATCCTCCCTCGCATGTCATGCAGGCTCCTTTTCTTCCCTTCAGCTTTGATGTCGATGTCTTTGTAAGGAAATGTCTCTTTCCCTTCTCTGCAGCCATCAGGAGAATATAAGAAATGCTTAAGAGAACTAAAACACTTCATATTTTCACTGTTTGTCGTTACAGGAACTGTCACTCATCCAATGTTCTCTGAAACAGCGTTGTTTTTTCTTCTCTCACCTTGGATCAAGCAGTGTTGCCACAGCTGGCTAGCTTTGAATCCTTTACCATGGCTGTTTTGCCTTTGAAGGAGGTTTTATTGGATTTTTTGTCACATTCATGTGCTCAGATTGATTTAGTCACTAAGCTGACATCAGCTGGAAAAATAAAGATTGACATGACCTGTTTTGGGGGACTGTGATTTATACAGTGGGTCAATTGGACACTGGTCTCACTCTTGAAACTTTGTTCATATCATTGTTTTGGTATGGAGAGACTTAACTATATTGTGGTCGCTATCATGTTCTCCTTTCTATTTTTAACTGAAAGGGGAGCTAATGGGAGAATTTGTATCCCCCTGTTTTCCACCTCATTCTGCCATCGCATCCTCCCTCTGACTTGCTAGCCTCCCAAGCCCTGGCTTCCTATAATGATGTAGCCTGAGCAACATTGCACTTTTATTTTTCTATTGTATCAGTAAACAATGTTCTCTTTTTAATCTTTCTATGACTTCACACTGTTGTTCTTGAACACCTGTGGCCTCCCATGTTTCATATTGCGTTGTGGAGACTGGCTGTGGGCCAAAATAAACTTTAGGCACATTCATCATCAGCCATTTGGCAAAGGTAGAAAGTATTTGGCGTTTTGTGGTGATGTGTTCATGAGTTGAGAGCTGTCTGCTCTATTCTGGTTCAAAACAGTGTTGCCAACCAAAGGGGAGCATGTCACACAGCTGCGGGGTGATTATGGATATTATAGACTATTTTGTGATCCATTGTAAATATTAGATCATCATGTATCTGTTACTTTTTATCAGCTTCAAACATGTTCAAGGCCAAGAAGCAACTAATTGTTTTTTTTTAGAGCTGATGTAAGCTCAAGTCCATGGCAGGAATGGGACAAGTAATATATATATTGTAGGGGCTTTTATGAAAATGCATGCCCTTGTCACTGTCAACCTTAGTTTAAGTAATGTATTCTATATATTCTCTCTCAACAAACATCCAGGTGAGGGAGGGGTTAAGGAGTTTGTAAAATGATACAACTACAGCATGTGATGCGATTGCTACTGATGAGAAAGGAACACAGATTTGACCAGCTTTTACAGATATTAGACAACGCTGGATATTGTCTTTAGTGAGGCAATAATCCCCCTTTTTATTGAACTCAAAGTATGTTTCAAGCAATCAAAATGACAAAAGTAACCCTTCTTGGCTTTTGCTTAAGGCTGCAACTGAAGCTCAAATACTCAATCCCCTCGCATCCACTTCAGCCACTTCAGAGGTTGTCGGATGATGGGAGAGCCCAGTTGAAATAAAGAACTCAATCACCAGGAGAATCTCCTCTTGGAGCATACCCATGTCTCTGAAGAGGACCACTCAGAGTGGCCGTAGCAGGAGAAGATTGGACAACCTTTGTTATGTTTTTTGAAGCAGAAGAAAAGATTCATACAGTAGATGAAGAAAAAATGCAAAAGGCCTCAATCCCCCGTGTGAACGTTGGACTAAGAGCCTACTTAACTGGCAGGGCGTCTCAGGCAGTTGGGATGGCTCTATCTGAACAGCAGGTTACAAGAGGATTCAGAGTGTCTGTCGGAAATGTACATGGTAGTCAAGTGTCTTACAAATGCAAAACATGCAAAGTAAGCATCTGAACATGTTGTGGTTCGGGAGGTTTTAGCATCGTTTGAACTGAGGAAGTGTGTGAGAATGTTCTTATTTTCCCCAACAAATTGTCAAATTTTGTTGGGGAAAATAAAACATTTAGAACTAATTAAATTTGCAATAACAGCTTACCCAATCGTTCATCGTGGTGAGGGTAAAAGAAACATTGTCTGCTTCTGCTTAGTCTGGATTATAAAGAGGAGTGAAAATCTCTATTGGTATAAACCATAAGCGATGTGTCCTGAAGTTGTGAGGAAAGCGAGCCATGTTTGCATCATTGTTGTGGTTAAAGCTGTTTAAAGTAACATCTTATCTTTCAGTGAATATGTCAGACGTTGTTGTGATCCATTCAGATCTATTCTTGTGTTGTATGGTGGTTTTCTCAGTGGTCACTTAAGGATCATTGAACACACAAAGCGCTAAAATGTTTTGCTTAGACCTCTTGTTTATAAGATAAAAGCCTTTATATAAGCCTTTAATCTCTGTGTTTGGAACTGTAAAACATTTTTGAATCTCTCCCAGTGTCTGGACCTCAAACTCCAATGACATCAGTGACTGTTCTCTCTGCTTGTTCTACAATGAATGCCTTTTGTATGAGCAAGGTTCAACACAAAGCCAAGAGAGGCGGTGTAGGATCTTATTCAGAAAAAGCTGTTCACACACACATAAATACTGGGGCTGGACCCAATATACAAACATCTGTTCAATAAAATGGATTGCATTATCCTCTTTTGCATTATACTGTAAAACAGTTTGTTTTTTCTGTCAAAGGTTGAGGATATGGAGAAAATAGAATACCTTGAAAATACTGCAAACCAATGAAATACCGAAAAAGGTTTTTACCAAAAGTAGAATCATATTGTACGCGTGATATTGTTGTCATTCCCTGTACTTACTAAGAAAACATGAATCTGTAACGTTATAAAAGTGGTCAAAAGCAGCTCTATAATAGGTTTTAGAGCCTGCTTTGAGAGAGGAGCAGTAGTCAGAAGGTAAAGCTGAATGGGTAACAAGAGTTCAGAGCCTACATTATTTATTTTCTTCTCTTGCCACTTTGGCAGGTCCCTGAACATTTCTACAAGCCTTTCTATTTTTGTTTCTGCCACTTCTGAAATCTCTGCTTAAGGATAACTGAGTCGGGGTACCAGACAGAACACATATAGAGTATATCACGTAATCTTAATCCCTAACTGGTTTGTATTATTTGCTTTAGTGTAATGCTATAAACAATTTACATTAGTAACTTTTTAATCATAAGAGACAGGGAGTGCAAATTGCATTTATCAACTTTATGCCACAGACCCATGGTGACCTTATTTGGCAAAGACAGAGAGTCATTTTTGGTGCACTTCATGAATACAATCATTTTTATTTAGTTTGGCTACTTCATGCAAAGTATGCAATCATATGTGTCATCGTGAACCACATTTTAGCTCCAGACTCCCTCCTAACTTTCCACTCCTGCAGCTGATCGATCCTGCAGCTGAGCTCAGGCAGCAGGAGCAGCTGTGCTGGAAGAGAGTCATGGAGGCAGAAGTATGGCTTCTTCTGTCAGTCTGTGTAGAGAAACATCAGACCCCTAGGTTCAGTGTTTACTTCAGACATAGCTGACATTTTGAGACATTTATACTTTTATGAATTGTAATCTTGTTTCACTGAAAACAGTAATTAACCTTGGTCATGCATTCATACTTTAATCGATTATCTAGACAAAACGCCATCTCTGATGTCAGGTGAACTTACTGTATTAAAACATCTTTATCACTATTAGCATGCAGTGAGTGTGTGCTCTGTCTGAACCAACATGTTGTCACTGACCCAACATTGCTGTCTACATGTATGCATGCTAAATCTGGGCTTTGTCCCTATGAGACCCTGAGAAGGAGGTCAGACAAGATTTGTTTGCATAAACATTCATAAACTGATCACACTTACTAGATTCCAGTGACTAATGACAATGTTTATGGTGCAAGGCAGACTCCCAATCCACAGTTGTTCTCTCCATGGTTGTATTTAAGAGCCGTGACATTTACAGAACATAACAGACAAAATGTCACAGTGTCGACTAATCATGTAGTACTTAAACCTAAGTGCACCACAAGTGATTTACTGTCTCCATTCTAAATGATTATATTGTCAGTACAACATTTCATGCTCAGTAGTTGCATTTCCTGAGCTCATGTTTGGTGAATATAAACTATAACGCATTCAAGGTGGGGTAGGTAATTTTGGAGAAACCAACTCGAGTGCGCTAGAATTTGAAAATACACAACCGGAAAAAATCTGGCACATCCTTACAGAGCCCCTCCTCCAACACACACGAACGCGCACATGACCAATGAGGGCACATAAGTTTGTGCACAGATGGAAGGCTGACAGGCAGGTAGGCCATCCAGTTATTTTAGCCGGGCCGGCTAAAAATATTGGTCGTGCTTTTTACAGTACTACGGCTTGCACAGATGACATTTTTTTCTGTATTTATTGTCAAAGCATTTAATATATTCATTGCTATCGGGATGTTAAGAGCATTCCATGGAATATAACAAAAAGTGTTTCTGAAATAAATTACATCTTTCAGAAAAGAGTAATAATACATTCATTTTATTTTCTGACTGTCTAAGCATTATCGTCTGTCTTGGATACACAGTTTTCACATATTCACACACCATTCACATACCTTAATGTTCAAAACGTGTTCACCTGGACAATGTATTTACATAGTGTCAAGAATTTCCCCCCACATCATACTGTCCAGTAAAATTAGACCGTGACCTCTCATTCCCAACAGTCAGCTGTTGCAGGCTGCAGGAATTCCTAGACTCCCTAACACCCCACTAAAGGAGACCCCCACCCTGCTATGTGCTGCCATCTGAGACTTTTGTGTCTCAGCATTTAGAGGAAGTGTTGAAGCTCAACCTGCCAACCAGACATTTTCTTCTGCCGAGGCTTGTCTGAGACAGACATCGTTTCATTCTATTGGAACAAAAACAGCTTGTATTGTCTTCCAAGCTGGCATACAATCATACACGTTTGATAAATGTTGTTTGGGCTTGACTTCATATTGCCATTGGGACATTTAATACTTACAGAAACAGATGAGTGTTCTTGATGCCCGACCATTTGGTGTCATAAGTCTATGATTTTATCCACATTGCATAATAAAAAGACACATAAAAGGAACGTATCTTATTTCAGCTCTTTCCAGGGACTGCCTTCCAAGAGGAACATGCCACATTGTCCTGGTTTCCTTGACAAGCTAGGGGTAGATCTCCTACCTCTGACAGCAGAGAGCCAGGGTCAACTGGGGTTAACACTGACATACCCTCCGGGCCACCTGGAGACCCCCGCCGCACAGCTCTCCAGGATTATCCCACACCCTCCTACACATGAGTTGCACATATATTAAGGGTCATAGAGGTCATTTCTGTCTCACACACATTTATGTTTTTATTTAACGAGATAAAAAGCATTGAGATAAAATCTCATTTACAAAGCTGACCTGGCCAAGAAGGCAGCAACGTTACACACATAACACAGACATATAAAATACAGAGAACACAAGTAAAAAAGACGAAAAGCAGTCACTACATTGTGCACATTTGGGACAGTGAGGTGCACTACTTATTACTGCAAGAGCAGCTGGTGGTAAGGACCTCAGACAAATTCAATTTTAAAACAGGCAATTGGGACAGCTGCCATCGGTTTGAGGCTTGATTGAAGGTCATTCCAAGACCAAGGATCATAATAAAAAAGTCTCCTTTGCCCAGCCTCAGTCCGCACAGCAGGTACCTGGAACCGTATCCAGGCACTGGTTTTAAGGTTGTAAGAGTCACAAACTGGAGCAAATCTGGCACATATGTACATTGGAAGCTTACCTAAAATGGCTGTATACAATAATAAAAACCATTGCTGCATCCTACGCATACTAAGTGAGGACAAAACCAGTTAGGCTATACAGTTTGCAATGATGAGTCCTATAGGGTGCATTTGAATTCAGTGCAGCATGGTAGAGTGGGTCAAGTTTGGCCAAAACAGTGGGACAGGCAAATCTATAAATGGTATCACCGTAGTCCAGCTGGGACAGGAATAAGCCAGAGACCAACCTTTTACGGGAAGAAGTTGAAAAACAACATTTACTGTAAGTATGTAAAGGAAGCAAAGAGTGAATTTCAATTTCTTAGTAAGAACTTCAATGTGGTGTTTAAAGTTTAGATTTCTGTCCAAACAAAAACCCAGATATTTGTATGTATCGACAAACTCAACAGAGGGTGTCAATGGAGAGGCAAGAGGACGCTGACTTGGGAGCAAAAAGCATTGCTTTGGTTTTCTTACCGTTCAATAGCAGTTTGGAATCAAGACGCGCATGCTGCAGCGTGATAAAATCTGATTTTAAATTGGAAATGGCCATATCCAGAGAAGGATCACATGAGTATACAATAGTGTCATCTGAATACATATGATAGGTAGAAAATTGCATCTGATTACAAATATTGTTTACATATAATAAAAAGAGCAAGGGCCCCAAAATAGAGCCCTGTGGAACTCCCTTCTCCAAGGGGACAGGCTCAGAGACAGTACTACCCAACCTGAAGCTTTGAGTAAGGTCGGTTAGATAACTCTGAATCCAGCAAATGGCATTATGACCGAAACAAGACACCAACATAACATTAGACAGAATGTGTTGATCTACAGTGTCAAATGCTTTGGCTAGGTCAATAAACAATGCAACACAAAAAGATTTCTTATTCAAAGCAGCCTCTCTCTCTGTGTCTTTTGATGCCTGTGTTCTAGGATGCTGATTCTGTAAATGCTATAGGATGAAAGAGCTGGTTTGGCACTGGCCTGTTTGACCTCTCTAGCTCCGGCTATGGGAGCTGGCTGCACCACTTTTTTGTTTGGGTTGACGCTTGAGGGAAGCTGTCACCCCTGAGGTCAGACGGCGGGGGTGGACAGAGTGACGAAAGGACCACCTCCTGTCACTATTAAATGATTAATGGAGAAGAGACACAATCCCAGCTCCTGTAAGCTACATTGAATGCTGTAGCCATAACGTAATTCCAGTCCTCCGCCTTCTTCTTTGGTGTTTACAAGGGCATAGCTGGAAAGAAAGTATTTTAAACAGACTGTTTGGCACGAGTTGTGTTTACTTCCTTCCAAGACATTACCATTTAGACATACTCTAGATACCTGCTCCTTTTAAAGAGATTCTGCTAGGTAACGGTAATGTTTGGCAAAGGTAAAACTTTCAACCATTCTTTAGTCTATTTTTCTTTGGCCCACAGAAGAAAGAAGTTAAGTGGAATTCAGTCTTGTGTATTTCTTCCTGTGGAAAGTTCCTGGATAGGAGAAATGATATTTCATTCCCAGTCTGGGACATTTCACATATGTCAGGTTTTTTATGGCTTAATTCTGCGTTAATTTGCTGCCTCGTATTTTTTGCGCGAAACCACTCTTTGTGCCCCCCGTTTCTAAATTGAGAAAGATGGTTTTAGAGGGAGAGAAAAAGTAATGGAGGAATGTTCCCCTGCTAAGACGTCATGTGGTGTATGACTGTGCACACGGCCAGGCCCGGGCTTTCCAGGCGCTCAATGGGACAAGCCTTTCCTGGAAATCTCAATTTACCTCTGAATAACAGAAAAGTGACAATATATCACAGCCATGAAACAAGGAGTTATTGAGAAACTGGAGCAATTAGTGAAGAGTTATAGTAAGACAAGGAAATTAACTCGCTTTTGCCTTTTTGTATTTGATGACTTCCTTGTCATTATTCACCTTTGGTATCATGTTATCAAGCCCGCTCAGCATCCTGTGTCTGTTTCTGTATCCCTTGAGTGCATTCAAAGAACACATGCCTCACACATGGCTGGTCCCTGTTTCTCTCATCTATAGTAACTAACTATAGACCTTGAAGGCATATCCCATAGTACAGTGCTATGGATCTTACTATATTCTTGAGCCAGCTCTTTTTCGTCTGTTCCCCATCAGGCAGGCTGCCTCAGCAGGGCCTCAGCCTGCCCGTGAGTGGAAATCTTTGGCCCGTGTTATCTTTGGAAAGTGTCGAGTCCACAGAAACCCAGGAGCATGGAGTCCAGTGTCAGCAAGACAGCCAGGGCTCACTATTACTTAGAAAAGATGGAGATATTGTGCTGCACTAGAATCAGGATGATTTAAAGAACTCAGTATACATTTTTTATGGTCCATCTTTACTGTTGTAGCAGAGAAAATGTTTCCAGCCCAGTTAATTGACTCTTCGACTCAGGAAAACTGATGAGTGTTACAGTTTATTGAACATTTTTGGAACAACAGAAACGACAAAGACCATTGGACATCAGCGAGAGCATTTTCTGACACTGAGAGCCACATGGTCCAATAAGAGGATCCTATAATTGACATTGCTTTTAGCTGACACAGTTAGGGTTTTTTGTCATAGAAAAGCTGAGGGAATGTGGGACAAAGAGCTCCATATGTGTAGTAGGCTTTAGTGTAACCCAAATCCTGTAGTGGGGAGGGCCTCATCCACTTAATGCAGGAATCCTTCTCATTCTCCCTGTCTATATTGCTGTGATTTCTCCCCTTCATAATGACCCCCAGGAGCCAGCAGGAGATTGGAAGTCCTCTTATACTTTGTGCATGTTGTGACGAGGCATGACAAATTAACACCCTGCAGAAATTCAGAATTTCTATGGATGTTTGTCTCATCAAAACAGCATGGCCATTTCCTGACTTGGCAAACTGAAGACTCTGGTATAAAGGAACATTCACAAGCTTTCAGGCAGGGACAGTTTATCATCAGATCCACTGTTTTCTTTTTGTGCAAGAGTTTATCTTATTAGTATTACAAAATTGTATACCTTTAGAACATTGCAGGCTCTGCATCTCATTTGGAACCAGATGAAAGTCCACTGTATAAATAAGTTCATAAGCAGTTCACTTTGTAATATATTGTATTCTCTGCATACATCTCAAGTGACTGGTATCAGTTTCTGACCATTACATGCCTGAATATTTGATTGTGGTCTTAACTTAATCTTGTTATGTATTGGTATTATCATGTATTTTCTTACCATACATTTGAGATATAACATAACCTTTCATGTCACAGCCACAGACCTAAATATAATCCAACTGGCAACTAGATATTAAGTAATACATACTCCGAAAATACCCATTGTGCTCTCAATTCATAAATGGGTATAGACACGTGTTTTTAGAGTTATAACAACACAAATATTATTTATTATATAGTTAATAATAAATACTGAAGAATGCCAGTTCTAAATTAGTTTAGGCCATATAACTTACTTGTTCCGTTTTGGTTCAGATTTCTTGTAATGTTATACTGTATATTTAATTTTAGCAGGTAAAATATACATTGGTATATGCTGTATATACAGTGTAAGTACCCCTACATTTATTTGTAGCACTGCCCTTTATTGCAGAAAGGTTTGCTCTTTTCCTGAAGGAATAATTTGAAATGTGAGAAGCAGCCAATTAAATGTGACTATTATTCTTATCATCACCAGACCAAGCACTCTGCGTCACTTGATCTACTTGCATGACTAAAATATCACATCAGCTGTGCTTCTAATACAGTAGATATCCTAAGATAGATAAAGAGAGGGAATGAAAGACTGACCTGGACATTAACACAGGGGCTTTGTAACTTTTGTAATAATAATAATACATGAGACTTGTATAGCGCTTTTCTAGAAACTCAAAGACGCTTTGACAGAGAATAAAATATATATATATATATATATAAAAGGTGATAAACAAAACAGAAAATAGGGGGGGGGGGTGGTCAGTGGTTGAAAGCAGTGTTGAAAAGGTGGGTTTTGTAATGCCTTATAGAGAGAACTGAAGATCAGGAAGGGGCGATTGTGTAGAATCTTGTCATGTGGCTCATGTCTAATTCAACAAACTATATTTTTATCTCATGAGCCTTCCAGTTATATTTAGAGTAACCCCCGTCTGTTTTAGATGCCCAGCTGGTGACTCATTAACAGTGTTTGCAACGGTGCTAATTTATTTTTTGATCGAACACACATATATTCTGGGTGAAGACAGGTCTCACTTTCCTCTCACATACATAGAGCATGCCCCGGCTGTATCAGGTCTGACTAGACAGGTCTGTTTAGAAACGTGCTCTAAGTTTAGTGAGAAATTCAACTAATAATAGATTATGGAGAGTTGTGCAATCCCATGTATAGGCTAAAATACAAATAGAGGAGGTGTGATGTCGTGGAATAAATGCATCCAAATTACTTTAATCAATTGCTTTATAACAGGGATGTCCACACTTTTTTTATGAGGGCCACATACAGAAAGATATTCGGAGGGCCGGGCAGCTCACTAGAGGTGAGGCAGTGGCGGCGCTAGGGGGTGGCTACTTGGGCTCAAGCCCCGGATGTTTTCTGAAAAGCCCCGGATGTTTCACTTAAATAAAAAAAACGTCTCGGGAGTAATGTGCAATACCGGAGTCCACCAGAGAGGCAGCCGCTGCGGGACAGGAGCCTGCGTACTGCGTAGCCTTCCCTGCCCTGAAGAAGAAGTGATCCTTCCTAGTGCCCATCGTCATATGGCTCTGCTAGTGCCTGATGAGTTTTAAGCTAATAGTCTATAAAGTTGTGGATATTAGAAAGTTATTTTCATTGAAAAAGGCGCCACAAGCTGCAGCAGCAGCAGTAGTATCAGCAGCTGACAACAATGTCATCACCAGCAGTGAAGAAATGGATGATGTTTCAGGTTTGTGAATCTAATGGTGATATCTGCAGTCTGTCTGACTGAGTAAGAAGTGAAAAAGAGTGATGTAATGTTAATGTTATAGCTAGTAAACATGGAGTAACCACACTAATTATACCCGTATATGTTAGTATGTATACAGAACATAACAAAAAATTATCCTAAGATGTAACGTTAACCCTTCATACCTCAGTCTAGCTTTAAGACACTAAAATAACTTATTCCAATTTTTATATTGTTTTGGAATTATACCGGCTCTCGTTTCAGTACACTTCACAACGGAACCATAGCAACGGAATTGACAGGCAACGGAACTGACAGGCAACCCTCTGAATCAGACTCTGATTGGCTGTGACTGCATCCACTCAGATACCTCATTCACACCAACGCAACTCCGGTTCAAGCTCCGTGCTAGAGCTTTTCAGGTTCAGAACCGGTTCTTCGGTTTAGCTCCGGCTCTTTTCACACTGCCCAGAGTCCGACTGGTGCTGCGTCATTGCGTCATCGTTTGCGTCATGACGTAACCGTTTGCGTGCCTGCTTCATAAAGCCAAAGCGCGCGGAAACCCCTCACAGCTCACACCGACTACAACAACAATGGCCGATTGTGCTCCAGCTTCCTCTGTGCCTCTTCGGAAGACCAGATTCCCAGTAGGTAGCTGGTCTCTTCAGTGGACCACTACTGCTTGTTAAGTTTCTCCATTGTTGTGTACAAACTGGATAAAACGCCGGATTTTTGTTGTTGTTCAATTTTAATCGTTTGACCGCCCTAGTTATAAGTTAGCAAAATCAATCAAAAGTAGGTAGATTATGATTGATACTTGAATCTGCTTTAAGAAAGATAACTGGCATACATCCCAGCTCTCCAGAGAGTTTCATTTAATTTGTTAGCAGCTCATCCCTTACAACAGGAGCACCAGATTGATTATCATAAGAAGTAATAGGAAGGGTATATTTCAAGTTTGTTATGTATATAAGTTATTGGGCTTTTTTCTTATCGTCTTAGATTTGTTAGAACATATTTTCAAATGTAATTGACAGAATTGATTGTAAATAGGGCTTATTAACACATGAACACTACTGTGTAATATATGTTTACAGATATATTTAATAAGTACAATACAAGAAAAGCTCAAGTTTCATTTGTGGGCCGTATTCCATTATACTTTTTGAATTTGCTGAGGGCCGATTCAAAATGTCCCGCGGGCCGCATTTGGACCCCGGGCCGTAGTTTGGACACCCCTGCTTTATAATCTATAGGGCCCAGTTTAAGATTATTTTGATTATTGATTAATTTACTTGGTAATTGCTCGATAAATATATATATTGAGTCTATTATGTCAGAGATAATAAAAAATGTCTGTACCAGTTTCTCAAAGTCCTAGGGGATTTGTTAAGTTCTTCTATATGATATAATATTTGATATATAAAACGGAGAAAATTAGGACATCTCCATATTTGAGAATTCAATTAACCTTAAGGATTAATCAGTTATTTAAATAGTTGTTGGTAATTTTTCTGTGTATTGCTATTCGGTACGTCGACTTATCATTTTAGGACCTTATGTTACATCTTAAGATGTCAATTTTACCACATGTCTCCACTGTTATGCCAAGGTGTAGCACAAAGTTGCTTACACTGCTAGTCGAGCCTTGAGTGAGGTGTTTTTTTTCGCAGTGCCTGGATGTGTTATGCTACAGTATTCAGCCACCCATTAAATGGTGACATGGGGGGAAATCAGGTTAATGGCTTTACAGGATGTCCCAGGAATTTCAGTCATTCTCAGTAAAGCTCAAAGGAAGAAGAGAGCAGGGAAAAGCAGTTGAGACCTGTCTTTAATTCTGCATAAAATGTCTACATATGGCAGCTGTGTTTTAAGTATCTGATTACCTGAACCCCTTATTTGTTCCGTTCAAAGATTCCGTCCAGATGAGGTTTGTTTGCCGTCCCAAATGGAAGTGGCAGTTTCTTTTGTTGCTGATTGTTTTCTACACTGATACTAAAGACAGTAAACAAAAACCCTACTCATATCGATAGACAAAAAAGGATTGGAGCTATTTTTATCAAACTTCAATTCTCCAAGGAATGCGATACAAGTACCGAGCCGTGTGTGAGGAGACTTGACCGTGAAGGTGTTGGAATTCACCCCGGTGTTCTTGAAACCACTCTTGAAATTGTTTGGCTGTGTGAATCAGGGGCTTTGCCATCTCTTAACACACTGAGGGAACAATGCATCAAAAGGTGCACCTGGACCTGTAAAACTAGTCATACTTCTTGGCATCACCCCACTATGCAAAGCTGAAAAGAGCCTGTCATTAAAAAGCTACAGATCCACTGTGCTGTCGAGAAAGGGTGAAAACAACGTATTACCCCATATTACTTTTTCCAGTGCTGTGGTGCCACTCATTGCGTGTTAACCTTGGATACATTAAGTGATTTTCACATGGCAGTACAGCTGTGAATATCATCTTCGCAGTTTGTTGAAGTTGATGACAGTTTGTGTTTGGAAACTGCACATTTTAGACCATACTTTCAAGCAACTACCCCATTTAACGTTCATCTCTGACTGAGGCTGTCATGTTTGAATCATGACATCAGTATTTGGTTTTTAAGAACATTTCTCTTGCCACAAATAATTTGGGATGATTGGTGTCCGATGATAATTGATGTTAATTAACTTCTCTGGTTCTTCTAGGTAATTTTCTTTGAAACGTCACATATTAAAGTGCTGATAGTCAGACCTCTCGCTGACACACACTAGTAATTGGCATTCAACATGTCACTACCTTTTGTAGATACTTTTACAACTATAATTTACTTACTTCAAAGGGGACATCCTCTCCATGTTGTGATTCTGTTTTGTATAGCCCTATTATCAGGTCATCCCCTTGACAACAGCCACAACACAAGGCAAAAGTTGGATAACCAGGCAGAAAATGATTCCCACACCTCTGCATTTGACTTTAGGGACAACACAAAGCAACAACACAAAAATATGGGTCAGCAGAATCAGATGATAATGTCCCATGGCTCACAGTATTATAAGAGGCCCTTGTTTTTATCTAGTCTTATGAAATATACAGCTGTTTGTGGTGGAGACATTCGGACACAAACTCAGACTCCACACCCAGCACTGCTAGAAATGAGATTGTTTAAACACCTAAAATAACTTGAATTAGGATCATATAACTGACTGTTGTTTGTTGTTGAAAGATAACAGATTGAAAAGCAAACACATAACTGCCAGCACGCAAACATGTCCAAAGCTCTCTAGCAAAGAACGCAATGGTACAAAGGCCGGTTTTGGCAAACTCTAACAACTATATTATTCACACAAAGTGAATTCACATGTCCATTTTCTTAGCTCCCCAGGTTTTATTGCTGTTGTTCGGAGGTTTGGAAATGTCAGTAAAACGCAGTGAATATGATGTCAGTATTTTCATTTAACTCATTTTACAGTTTGTTTGTTATATTGTTGTGGTCACAAATTGCTGGGTTGGATATATTTGGTATGTTTCCATGCACTGAAGAATACATGAGGCTGTAATTTTCTCTTGATCCCTGCAGGATATCTTATAAACAGTGTCATCTTGTGTATCTTTATTCTTATATTCCCTGTCATTGTCTAATTGTCTGGTGTTTGGCTGTACTTGGCATTCACATCAATGTGTCACAATAGACAAATTGACTGGACTCCCATTTTAGTTCATTTGATGGTGGCACAATAGTTTTATTTAATTTTTTTTTTGCTGACCTCTGCCAGTTCGTTTCCAAAAGTGAGAAATGATTCGACTCCAGATCCTCTCCTATTTTGGTGTAGTGTAGATTGTAGTGATGAGTTCAGGGTGTCTCACTGCTTCTCATCCACTGCATTTTAGGATAGGCTATGAGCAAATATAAAAAGAAATGGATGGACACACAATACTTTGAGATAAGCCAAGCGTGTTAAATCTATGATAAATCTGCATCTTTACTCTATAAGTCTTATATATATATATATATATATATATATATATATATATATATATATATATATATATTTATTTTTGTTGAAGTTGATGACAGTTTGTGTTTGGAAACTGCACATTTTAGACCCTGCTTTTAAGCTAGCCTACTACCCTTAACGTTCATTTCTGGTTTTTCTTTCTCTTGCCACAAATAATTTGGGATGATTGATGACTGATGATAATCAATGTTAATTAACCTCTCTGGTGCTTCTGGGAAATTTTCTTTGAAAAGTCACGTATTAAAGTGCTGATTGTCAGACCTCTCGCTGACACACACTAGTAATTGGCATCTTTACTATATAAGTCTTATATCTTTATGTTGCATTGTTGAAGGAGCATGGTACCTTTCAATAACTACACTTCAGCTACTGTGCATATGAGAAAAAAACATGTAAACTTGAATCCTTACTGCTAACATCTATATATATCCATCTATACTAACCTGCTAGTATCATTAAAGAGAAGAAAGAGGAGGAAGCAGGCAAATTAAGAATCTAAGGTCGAGGGGTCAGACAATCACCTGTACCAGCTCTCTGCTTGGCAGTTTGGATAAACAGTGGAGGACTCAGCCTGACATCACTGTCAAACACACTGACGTGGATCACCTCAATCTCCAGTGAGCACTTCCAGCCCTCTCTGGCACGACCAGCCCGACTGAACCCCATTCCCTATTGAGTTTTCAAAATGTTGTATTTTCTGTCAAACAGTAATGATATTTTTGTGGATCATATTTTTCTGGTACTTGATGCTTACATTTCTCTTCATTTTTATGTTACATAGACAAGACAATTTCCCAAACAGCAACAGTTAAAAGCCACCATTTTTTGGCTTGTGTAACCATTAGCCAATAACCAACCCCCCCCCTTATCACCTGAATCTCCTTCCAGAGCACCATTGTGTTCTTTTTAACCAAATGTCTCTCTCAGAGGGGCGTGGGGAGCGGCTCCTTATTTTCATCTGAAGTAACAGACAGAGAATCAGCACTTTTGAAACAGGGCTGAAACAGAGGGGTTTATGGGATGCTACAATGCATGATCTGTTTGGTATTTGGAGCCAAACACTTCAGAAACATGTTTTGTATATACCTAAGACCTATAAGATATTGAAGAAAAATTGTATGATAGGGGACCTTTAAAACACATTTCTCCCCATAGATCCACAATTGAGGGTTTGTTGGCTGATGGGAGCTGGGGCCACAGTGGCCCTGTGTACCAGGCCTGTCAAACACATCACACACATGCAGACTTCACATCTCTCCTCCTCGTTCCCCACTGATGTGGCCCAGTGAGCCCAGAGACAAATGGGCACAGACATGGAAGACATTAAGACTGGCTAAAAACAACATGCTAAGTACAGACTTGCTCTCCCGCAACGCAAACACAAAGTGTTCACTCTGCTGCAATATACACATTTTGACATAGACAGCAGGGGAGACAGTCCTCTTTATATTTATGTAAACTCTTTTCAGGGAAAGTTTGAGATGTAGAGACATTTTGTGGCTTCAAGTAGCTGTGTCAACATTGGGATGAAAGGGTAAATAACAAATTATCCAGGTCAAAGGTTACTCATGAAATATGGCATTCAATGTCTAGTATGTTAGAAATAAAGGTGTAATACAGTGCTATGTCTACAATCTGTCTGTGATTGCATTGAGACTTCAAGGAAAGATGGGACACATGCAAGACAGCCTTCCAGCACGAGTCTCTCAAGTTCAAAACCAGCAGTCTGAAGCTTCTCCGCTTTCAGATCACATTTTAATCCTGTGACCTTTGTAAATACTGCTATTCTTAACACCTGAATTGTTTCCAAATAAGAGGTTGACATGATGTTGCAATTCTGAGACAGCAGAGCACTCAGGCTGGTATTAGATTACATTATATGATCTGCGCTGTGCACCAAGGACTGCAGAACAACAACCCTGGGTGTCTCTGGATTAGACATCATTTGAGATTTGCCCTATTAGTTCCAACTTAAGCTATTTGAATCAATCCTTGAAAGTGTTTACAATAAGACGTGGGGGGGCCAAGAGCTTGCTGACAGGATTGGTGACAAATGACTCACTGTGTCACTGAGCTAGAGGGGGGCCTTCCCCTGTGGATCCTCAAACATAGTGTATTTTCTTAAAGGAGACAATTAGCTCTTGATGAGGAAGCCCAGCAGCAGGAGCTGTTGATATCAGGGAGTCAGAGGTCGCTGTTTGAAGCAGAAAAGCCAGTGGCATGGAACTGCTCCTCCAGTGGGAAAACATTTCCAGCTTCTTCTTGTTTTTTTATGTGCTGAGCTTATTCAAACCGGTAACAGATGCTGATAGGATGCTAATTGTTCATATATTGGTGACACAATCAGTTCATGGTTCAAAATGAGAGGATCATTATGACCTTTGTTCATTAACAGTGTTTTTACCTCATATTTGCAAAGTCATAATTCAAAGATGATGCCTGAAGAAGTACTTCTGAAGGGGTGTACTGTCACTTTTAGTAGCATCCTATTTTTCTTTACATATTTGTATTCTTTAACACACTAATGCTTCAGTAATGATTACAGCATGACACGTGGTATAACTGATTTCCCCTGTTTTCTGATGCACGGAAATGTCTAGTTCTAAAACTGAACCCAAGTAAAAACATGATTAAGAATGACCAGGAACTGCGGAAATCAAAACAAAGACGCTGCAACCCTGCATGGAAACACAGTTTGGTTACAAAAGGATGTTTGGTCATTTCAGCAAAAACATCACAGCTTTGATTGCTATCTGCCAAATTACAAATACAACTTTAAAGCACTGAGATCTGATCATTTTCCCAAGCCAAGTTCAACATTTGTTTTTTACATTTGCATTTTAAAATGACTTTGTCTACAACTTGTGTAAGCTAATGTTGTTTATTAGGTAGAGTCATCAAACCATCTGTCCGTCCAGTCATGGAAAATGTAGAAAGCGGTAATATAAAAAATCAAATCAAATCCTTCCCACCCGTGATCAAACATATCAACAAAAGTCCACTTCAAGGAGAGTAAATGAAATAGCACAGCCATTACCCTGACATGGTAAACAAACAAGACTGTTTCCCCCTCTGGATGCCATTAGGAATATTTCAATGTTTGCTTTAGTCATTGAGCAAAATGTGTTCTCTCTTCCTCTTCATACTTCAATAGTATGCAAATTATAGCATTCATTTACAAGCCGCCATTGTTCTCAGTCCAAACACAGCTTGTGTTTGTAAGTCTGTAATTGTGTGGTATATTCTGCTCTGCTTATCTAACCTCCACTCTTTCTAATCATGTAATATTTAGAATATATAGAGGTTGCGTTGTCCGCTGGTTAAATCCCGTGGCTTTTACAGAGAGTGCAAAGGCTGCTTTGAGGCCTTTATGGAATCCAGCTGGCTCGGTCCAGCATTTCCAAAGTTCCACATTTATCTGAGTCAGATCAGAGCCAAGCATAGTCCAGTCAAACACCCACTGCAGCCTTGGGAACAGTGAAGGGTTTTTCAAGAACATGAACACAGTTGTACGGATTACACACTGGGATCATAACTTTGTTTTCATTCCAGTATCTTTTGTATACCTGCTAATACTAGCCTTGCATGGTGAGGGAGGTTCCTGGAATCTGCATGAGACGATTTAGATCTCCTGAACAGTGAAAATTGATCTGAATCAGTGAAATTACACCATCCATTAAGCCTTTGATTTTGCAGCTGGTATATGTGAGTAATGCTGCAGACGCACGCACGCACGCAAACACACACACACACACACACACACACACACACACACACACACACACACACACACACACACACACACACACACACACACACGCACACACTCCTGACTCCCCCTATGGTAAAGTACTTCAACTCTCATTCACTCCTCAGCAGGTGTGGCAGAGTTTTACGAGAACTTCACCCTTAGTCGATTGTGACTCCTGTTCAGTCGTTGTCAAAAAATAATACCTTGAATGTTAATCTTACCTATTTTACGACTATTATTTCTAACCGAAGTTCTTCTAAATAATAACAAATATATAGGTCTGGACTCATTTAGGCTTACTAAACTGTCGTGCAGTTGTGTTGGTCCAGATTAACACAAAAAGTAGCTAGGTAAACATTAGATTGAATTCACTTACACACATCAAACTCCAATATGAAATACAGTTCAATACGTAGATGTGTTGAGTGTGCATTTTTGTCAAGTTCAAGTTCTGCTGCAGCACTCATGAGCTTTATGCTGTGTTTGAGCCTAACCACTACCAGGTGTGCTTGAAAAGGTTTTGGTGAAACTGGCACAGGGTCAAAACAGGGTGGAAGTTGGAGGGGTGCCAAAGAGGGCGAGTACTAGAAGAATGGAGTAGCTTAATGTGAAAACATCAAACGATTCTGGTACCATAGTGTTAGGCTAAGGTGTCTGAGCTTGTTACGCTGCGATCATGCAGGGCTGATGTCTGTTGCCTCACACGGAGCCAGAAAACATTATTGCTCTGCATTTTTTAGGGAGGGTGCAGGGTATATGAACAGACGTGTATGTGGGTCGTGTGAAGTCATAAATATTATGTTCAAGATTTGGCTCTTAAATCTGGCCGATTTTACGGGTAGCCCATGCATGGTCAATTAAGATGAAATACAAATGAGGTGAGCTCTAAGATTTACAATCCATCATGGCCTTTGTACCACAAGCCCAATGGGGTACAACAGTTCTCTTAACTATGAAATCCACTGTTTTGAAAGGCATCAGGGCTATACCCCACAGCACACCCACAGCCTCATGCAAACCATACAGCAAAGGTATGTGTGGTCCTGTGCAAGAGAGTCCAAACCAGCCGGGTTTTATTTTGCTTATCTGGGCCAAAAATGTTTGGTGTTATACATTGGAAATAATCATCCATATATATACAACAATACAATGCAGCCAGTTTGGGGAAATTGCAATATCATAAACATAATTGGCAGCAAAATCCCTTCAGAATTGTGCCAATAAACTTTAGTGGGACCTATCATGCAAAATGCACTTTTTTTTGTCTTGTATACATAAATGTGTGTCCCCGGTGTGCCAGGGAACTCACAAAGTGTAAGAAGAAAAAACCTTCTCTCTTTTCCTCCCTACCCAAATCTCTAAAAACGGGGGTACAACGGAGCTGATCCAGACTTGCGTCCGATATGACGTAATATCGGAAATGTGGACCCATGGCGCTGTCAGAAACATTGCTATCAGAAACAATGCCCGACTGTTTTGGACGTGATATGGTCTTTGTTTAATTAGCAAGCATCGAAAACACTCAGGGGTAATCTTTACTGGAGGGAGAATTTGTAAAAAAAGTTTTCAAGCTAAGGACCCAGATCATCGTTTCTCTAACAGGGCTGGAATAGAGGGATATGAGGGATGTCTACAATGCATGATCTGTTTGGTATTTTGAGCAAAACACATCATAGACATGTTTTTTATTTATCTGTGATCGATAATATATGCCTAAAAATAGGAGACCTTTAATATAAATATCACAGTAAATCCAACAGTACGTTTCCAGAAGTCAAACCTTACCTGATATTGCCATACGTTGAAGCACTTTTTACATAGATTAAGATAAACAAGGGTCAAATGCATGAGCTTATAGAACCTGAATGTACTGGGGTACAAGCCACATATTAGCCAGTCAATATTTGGGGCTTTACCTTTGTGGGGGAAAGAGGGGGAAATACCAACACCACCATGTCATCACTTTGACCAAAATTATGCAAGGGCTTTTTTTCACATTTGTGTCTCCATAGATATAGATCCAACCATGCGTAAATCTCACCCCCCGCTGCGTAGAGAGCAAGGTCCCTCTTTTTTTCCTTCAAGCTTTATTACACCGGCCTCCCGTCTTGTTGAGATAGTTAAACCTGTTAACTCTACTTCTCATGCAAACCCAGTAAAGCTTGAAAAGAAAAAGAAAAACAGAAAGAGACCTCTAGGGGTTAGGATGGTAAAGACACACAGTTTCACAGATTAGTCATGAACTATAGGTATAACACATTTTATGATACTTTAAAAACTGGAATACATTGCATTTGCCATTTCTGTCAGGGTTGTATTGTATAGTTCCTTTTTTCATTGTATTTACTGTAACATATCTTGTTCCCATTCCCATATGTCAGTACTTTACCTTGTAAAGACTGCCAGGAATATCTTACCTTTATCATCCTGGGAGACACACAATCTCATGATAAAACACTCTCTCTCACACACACACACACACACACACACACACACACACACACACACACACACACACACACACACACACACACACACACACACACACACACACACACACACACACACACACACACACACACATACTTGGGCGTCCTTCAGAGGAAATTAATGGAGACTTGGTGCCAGTGGATAAAATACAGTAAGATAACAAATGGTGTATATCAGAGTATGTCAGGACTTTGAGCTAGGCTGTTTTAACTATTAGTGTTGGAATCTAATCTTATGTATCATTATCTGGGAAATGAGAAAGTAGCCAAGCTAAACCTCATCATGCGTCTTTTCATGTTGTCAAATCCATGCACTTTGTAGCAGATTGCATTAATCGGGAATTAGTGTTTGAATAACTCTCCCACTTGTTGGAGTAACAAGAGGTGCCATGTATCCACCCCATCTATTTCTTTCTAAATAAATGTTATGAGACACTCTTATCCCAAAGCATGTGGTTCCTCCCTAAATGATGTGAGTGTTGGGGCTGGGCACACCTCTTGTCATCCACATACCAAAAATATATTTTCATTACGTTAAGGTATGTTTTGTTGACATTGTCTTTTATAGCTTTGGACCATAATCTTGGCTAGGTCTCTCCCTTTTTTTCCATCGCATGCTCTATGCTATGATGGCTGGCTTTGGCTAAATAAGGTAAGAGAACACATTCTTTCTTTCCAAAGACGGCTGATCCTCTGAAGTGCTGCGAGCCAAAACGCCTTTTTATCCCGTCAGAAATTGAGGGTGCTTTAGGTGTGCCAGCCAATCCCTCTCCACCTTGACAGTGTCATGCTATAGGGATGCATGACTGGCTCTTAATGGTGGTTTTCAAAAATCTCTTAGTTTGATTTATATTGCCAGGGCATGTTTACTGAAAGCCAGGTATGTATCTCTTCAAAGTGGGCAGCAGATGCCAGTAAAGTAGACCTTCTCCAGTCTCACTTTTTATTGCAGCAGTATTTTCTCCAATTTAGTTTTGTATTGAAGTTATGCGGCTTGTTTCATTTTCCAAGCAGGCATATTTTTCAAATAGTTTTTCTGGGAAGACATTGGTTAGGTTGTCAAATGGAGAAACTAATATCTAAAGTACCAGAGCTATGTCTTTTGCATATTGCATTGTTTTAAATGCAGCTAAAGTATGATATGCAGTAGCAGATGTTTTTACTGTTGTTACAACCAAGTGGAATTTGCTTGCTGTAGAAAATGTGTGTTAAAAAATCCTTTTAGTTTAAAGACATTTAAACTGTTTCTCATTAACTTAACCCAAATCTAAACCCATCAATACAAGCCATGGTTAAATGAGCTCATAAAGGATCATGCATGGTAGAAAGGCCTTGGTTTCCTCCTCACATTCAAACAGCCCTGTTTGGAAAATTCACTAGAACCCGTCACACATGACAGATGAATGATGAGGAAGAGGCCCAGTGTCCTGAAAAATGTAGACAAGGAGCCTACTGCAATATACTGGCTCATCTCTTCATGATTTTTCCAGGGTAACGTGAGATCACAGAGGACACTCATATCTATCAAAGGGGTATTATTGCATTTTATCTGAAGTTTGTGGAATTGCTCTTTATCTCATTTCATCACAATATGGATTCATGTCTGCTGTGTGTGTGAGTATGTCAGAGTTTGATAGATTTGAGGCTTTTCTCTGGAGACAGGCCCGGTGTGGTACAGTGATCCAGATTACTGTTTTACCGTATTCATTCACACCAGTCAAAGTGTGCTAGGGGTGTTATGAAGACGACTAAAAGTGGAGAAAGTGACAGTTGAACCTACCAAGCTGACAGGTAAGGTAAAAAGCAGAATATTTTAGATATTGCTCAATAATTTTCTTGGCAATGTAAAACAAAGACACAAGAGCTTTGTGGTCCATTGGGCCTTAAACATGTGTTAACATGTAGTTACAAAAAATACTTTTTAAAGTTGAAGTACATGTTAAGCAAAAGTGCTTATTCAATATACAACATCAGTTTGTCAATCTGCATACAATACTTTAATCTAAGCCTAAAAAAGATAAAAGAAAACATTTTAATACCACCATAAGTGCACATTGACTGTACTCATTTGGATGCCAAGCAAATATTAAAACCCTTATTTGCCAGTACAAACACGAGTGAGACATTTCTGATATGATCCATGAGGAATAAAAGAGCGAACACATCAGTCATTTGGCATCGTCGAGTAGGATTTTGAAGAGAGGGCAGTCGGTCATGTTGACTGTGAATTTGTTCCAGTTGGGCAAACAGGTTGGCCCCGGAGGACAAAACATTTCAGTCCTTTGACTGTCTGTGCCAAGCATTGATTATATTCATTTCAATGACACCTCAGAATAAAGCAGTATCCAAACAAAACACCTCCTCGAGAATAGAGATAATTTACTATTCAGATGAAAACAGTTTTTCAAACTATTTGGATTGGAGTGGTATTACATCCCATCTCGTATTTTATATTCACAATGTCAGATATGAGCAAGAGTATAATGCTTCTCTAATTGCAGCATGCTTTTATAAGTCCTTGTCCTTGTGTTATAAGTATCTTGTCTCTTGGGCTTTCCATATTAGTGCTGACTTGACCTTTTCCCCAAGCTCTGCCACTTGTCAGCAGTCAGATCACACTTCACACCCAGCCTGGCATAACAAAGCCGGTGCCAAGGTGCAACCTCCTCACATGACAGCACCATTACTGTCTACCATGTGTGTGTTCATATTTATCAAAGCTGGGAAGCATTTTAGATAAAGTTCCTTTCTCATTGTCGTCCTCCATGGATTCCTTAGAAATAATATCACTATGACTAAGACTTTTGATGAGCAGATCCAAAAGGGAAAGCTCTCAGACACTATTAAAGTCGACTCATGCGCTAGCTTGTTTGATGACTGTACTGTAGGTAACATCTGTGCCAGTGTGATTGTGGAGCCGGAAAAAAAGATAATGGCTTGAAGTTCACACAGCCGAGAAATGAGTAGTGTTTGAAGATATTTCACAGTATGTGAAAGAAAACATGTGAGGTATTTTAGTTGTTTCTGTCTTTATTGTCCATATTTGTACAAACCAGTTTCAGTTTTCCTCATCTTCCTTAATTCTGGTGACCTTTTACCCCTACAGTCAAGGCTTAATTTTGTCAGCAGTCAGTTAGGTGAGCTTACTTATGTTCAAATACTTGTTCCCTTTGTAAGATTGTGTTTATATATCGAGTACAAAACATTTTATCTTCTCTCAGCATATAAATAGCTTTTTTTTAGCTTTTGTGTGAAAATCATATACTGTATCTCCAATAAGTCCCTTTTTGTGGGCTACACAAATTGGCCTGTTTTTTTGTGTTATAAAGGAACACATCATGTCTCAATTTACTGTATGTGAATTCAAAATCCCCATATTTGGAGATATGTGGTTCTGACTGGACTTCTATTCCTTGTCAAACATGTTGTCAAGTGTCCATCTGTCTCTGACGGGAGGAAGTAATTACCTCGGGTCATTATGTGTTGGAGCAGCCCTGATGACAGGGGGCTGTGCTTATTAGACTGGATGTCAGGTTAACTAGATTGTGTCCTTACCTAACTAAACCGATGACAGACAGATGCCAGAGGTCCTCTTCTTCCTCACTGAGGAGGAAACACATCTTACCCTGAAGAAATGTTATAATCAAAAAAGGAATTGGAGGGGAGACTGCAATGCCCCCCCCCCCCCCCCCCCCCCCCCCCCTTATGCACAAACCAGGTGTTTCTGACACAAAGACTATCAGATGGGAAAGCTTTTTCCATATCCTCTCCATTACAGTGTGGCCAGTATGGAAATGAGATGGTGTACTGTCACAGATGTGTGTGCTTCCACATGGGTCTGCCTCCTACTCCTAGAGCAGACTCTGAAATAGATGTGGTCTCAGCACGCCTGTGTTTATTGGACAGAGTTTGCACTGGTGCGTTTCCCCACGCGTCAGGCTGTTAAGAATAGGAGGGAGCAGAGTAAGTCAGAGGCAGAGAGACAGCCAGGAGGAGTGAGAGAGGAAGAGGGGGATGAAGTGGATAAGGCTTGAGTCATTGAGGTCATTGTTGAGAGTATTTGTCCTTATCCAAACAGATTAAACTTTTAAATCTAAATTAACTACAGTACATGAAGTGAAACAGTTCTGATTTGAAGGATTCCCAAAATCTGGATTGAGAAATTGGCTTTTATAGATCAAAACTTAAAAAGGCAATAATGAAAAAAAAACGATTTATCTCTGAGCCTGCAACTAATTGTAGATTATTGGCTATTTTTTTTAACTGCAGCAAGAAAACCTGTTTGTCTAACAAGCAACACATGGAGAACAGCCTCAACTCAACCTCCTTACATATAGAAATATTAGAGGAGCATTCACCTGCAGAGTCACAGGAATAAAACGAAACTAGCTTCACCCCTTTTAGTAGAATCCCTCACTCTATGGTGACTTTGGTTAACTGTGTTACAGCTGCCATTGTCACCACCCCCTAGTAGACCCCCCCTGATATTTTATATCTGTGTCAGGCTTTTGTCTGGTCTGCTGAATAAGTCCCTGCCTTTACACTGCTCTCCGCTACACTACCTATCTGTGTCAGTGGTGGCAAATGCGGGGAAACCCTGCTGAGGAGGTGAAAGGGAGGGGGGCAGTGTGTTACAAAAAAAAGCAGAGGGAATAAAAGGGGGGTATTTACAGGGGGGGGTGTTGTAGTGAGGGTCACCCCACCTGGTAGCTAAGGAATGACTCATTAGACAGACGGGCACTAATGAAAGATTTGTCTGTCCTCACATTGGCCTTGCTGTCATGTCTCTCTCCTCGTCTGGAATTCTGCAGATTCCACCCTCGCTTTCCTCCACTGTTTGACAGCGTCAGATAGCATCTTGACGGCTGGGTAGCGTACAGTTTATTGAGGAGACTTTAACAGGAGATAATTAGCCTGCGATGCCCTTTAAGTGCTCTGCAGAACATGTTGGACCCCTAAAGAATAATGAAAAGATTTACCAAGATTGTTGGTATTGCAGGGAATTGGCAAGTCACAGAAACACATTTGCCATATATTTGGGAGTGCTGTACACAGGAAGGACTAGGGCTGCTCGATTATGGCAAAAATCATAATCTCGATTATTTGGGTCAATAATTGATATCACGATTATTAAAAACGATTATCCATTTACTTTGAAAACATCAATTTATTGGAGAAAAAAAATGTCAACAGTATGTTTTTAACAGTTGATTACCCTGAACTTTAAGTATAATAAAAAAAATAATCGCTTTATTTCGATTACGTTGTTTTCGTAATCGTTGCAAGCCATAATCGTAATTGCGATTAAAATACGATTAATTGAGCAGCCCTAGGAAGGACCTCACAGCACATCCACTGCTAACTCTCTGCTTTCCAAGCTGCTCCCATCTGGTCATCAATTTAAAGTCCCATAGGCCAGCCGGAGCATAGGAAGTATTTTATACCCTTAGAGGGATTGAACAAAGAAAGACTGCATCAGGGAACACTTGTCATTTTAAGAAGAGCTCTCTTTTGTTTGTTTTTCATCTGATTTGCTGCTACCTGCCCTTTAAAACGATTGAATAAATAGTTGTACTGCCTTGAGGGAAGCCACTGCCACATTTCCATGCAGGTAGAAAATAAAGTAAATCTATCTTTAAACTCTAGGTTTCTTGCTCCAAACAAACTACTCCAAGCTGAAAGACAAGTGCCACTGCTTTCCAGAAGAATTATTGTGACTGACAAAAACATAAACTTTCCCTGAAAGTCTGATGTAAACACATCAATAAACACAACGAGTCCATTTCCCCATTTCCATGGAGGGACAATGAATGCTGTTCAGCTTAGCCGGCCAGATTTTGTGTTTATTAAAACTGAGCCCTGGTATGCTTTGGTATCAAATGTCTCTGCCAGGATAAAGTGTCGCTGCCCAGAAACTCGATCTCCTCCCTGTTCCCGTGAGATTTTAGATGTTATGTTTTCCACATGATATGTAGAAGAAGACCAGGTATAGGACATTCAATAAAAATGTATCAGTGTGGTTTATTTTCATATTTCTAAAAATGTCATTAACATAGATGCAATGACCGTTCGTTGATACATATTTGATTATTAACTTTGTAAAGAAATTATCTTATTGATTGTAAAACACACAAGGTAGCACACATTGGACTTTTTTCTTTTTTTGCAGTTCTGCACCATATGTGAACTCTTTTCTCATCACTAGATAAAGCCCAGATTTATTAGTGATTTTGATGATTTTTATCTTGTCCCATGCCTTCTCTGCGTGTCTCAACTTAGAGGCTTTCACGCCCCGTGGGTCCAACCAGGCTTCCTGTGAGGCCTGCTGCCAATGACAAGAGGCTTCTGTAGTCTGTGTGGCCCGACTAATCTAAACCATCATCTCCATATGTCTTCCATCACAACATCCAAAGCATTAGAATAAACTCCAGGCAACAGGAACAAATTAATTAATGTCCTTATTCCCCTGTGCACTTGGTAAACTGCCTGTGTGCATGTAGGCCAACACCCTCCCACATTGTTGCCTTTTTGGTTAAACTCAAAACCCTTTCTTACCTGCATTCCCACTTAATGATTTCCACCTGAGTGCTATAATCTGCTTTTATTGACCCATTCGTAAGACCCATAAGAAAGGAATAAAGAAAATCACCAGTCCAGAAACTAGCATTTTACAAGCCAATGCACATGTTGGGAGGTCTTTCACGTTAATTACTTGTGTTTTCTCTTCGTAAATGTAAGAACAGGAGGTTTGCTTTACAGAGAGAGAAAGGAGGAAAGGAAAAACATTTGAAGGAAGCACGGTCGATGTTGTTGTGCCGCTGTGTTTCGTGACTGCGGAGGGCCATTACGCATTCTGTAAACTCAAGGGTTTCTCATGAAAATACCAGGGGACAAAAATCAAAGATGGGTCCCTTTCCCTTTACGAAGTGATGTGGTGGTTCTGGTACACACGAGACTGTGGTTTCCCAGATGGCAACAGTTTGCCCAAACTTAGTCTTACCGCCGTCACCTCTCACAGTCTTTGGCCTTTACTGACCAGTGGAAGAGGCTTTCTGAGATGGAGCTAAATTCATACATGGGCAGGGCGCTGGCCTGGAGCTCTCTCTTAGGGTCCAGCTCCAGACCAACATTTGCAGCACACACAGTTTTATACCTTGAATACAACAAGAAGAGAGTTAATTATCAGCTCTTCCAATGTTACTCTGAGCTGAGCTTTAACCATGCTCGTGGGAGTGACAGGTTGAGAATACAAGGGGGATATTGTTGGTATCATGACCAAAATAAAGCCTTTGCACATAGCAGGTCAAATGTTGGTATACAGTACCTGGAGTGATTGATCTCCCCTATCTTCCAAGGAAACTCTCAAACTCTCAATGGCTTTTGTTTTTTATTTATCTTGGCTTTCTAGTTCTAAGTATAGGGTAAGTTGGCTAAGTGGGTGATTTTGCTATCCTCCCACCTCTGTAGCAAAAGTTCCATTGCCTCAAACCATGATGTATTCTTCTCAACATCTCTGCATCCCACATGACAGCTGTTGATTTGATTGTGCATTGTAAGACAGTTTTATAGACAATCAGCAATAAGACGCTAGGGATCCTTCCCTTTAGCTTCCTGTCTAATGGCTCCACTACTGAAAGCAAACACAGTTGAATTTACAGCGGTGTGTGCAGGGTTGCCTTGCCCAGTGGGGTCTTTGTGTGTTTCCTGGCTGTGCTTTGGATGTGGTTTATGTGTTCCGCCTGCGGTGCAAAGCCTGAGCAGTGGTAGTCATCCTTCTGATTTTATTGCCCTTTCTGGAAAAGAAAGGCTTGTGAACAGATGAGTAGCATGTTATATGTGTTAGCAGATGGAAAATGAAAGTAGTTAATTGCTTTATCGGCAAACAAATGGTTGGGACGGGTCTTTGGTGAGAAAATTGACCCACAAGAAATGGCATTACTGGAATGTGCTGGCACTGACACAGAGGATCAGAAGGTGTCTCAAGCAGCACAAGTCAGATTTGCCTCTAAAAGTTGTCTTCTCAGCAGTGGCACAACCATCCAGACCCGGCCCAGGCCCCAAAGCAGGTTTTGGCTTCGCTCCTCTACTCAGAGTAGTTGAGTACATTCCTGATGATTATAGAAATTCCGCTTCTACCTTTATGATTGTTATAATTATGAGACCATTACATCCCTGTAGCTATCCCAGCTGAGAAAACATGATTGTGTATTGCAATTTAAGAGAAGAAAACCACGGGTACATCCATATAAGAAATCAAAAATAACACTCTCACTGTGTTGAAACATTTCATTGTCAAGGTCAGTAGAAGCCAGAGGGAAATGTAAATATGAGAGGAAAAAAACAGGCTTTACGTCCTCAGTTGCACTCTTGTGTTGTGGTATGAAGAACAATTGGCAACATGTTTAGATGTCTGTTTAGTGTAAAGGGTGTATTATATCAAGGTCAGGCTTTTGAGAGCTACTGTACAAGTGCCCAGAATGTGCAAAGCTTATATCTAACCCTGAATCCATAACACATCCATGATAAAAGAAGTGAGCTATTGAGTTTGAAGTTTCAGGGTTTCACAGGAGAGGTCCACAAACATTTCCTCTGAATAAATGTGGTCTTAGGCTCTTTTCCTGAGGATGGAAATGCAGAGCGCCCATACTTTTGGGTGCACATCTCTGCCAAATGGTATGGAACTAATCTCCACTGAGCTATTTCTCATTAGCGACGGGCCTCTGGGAGGTGCATCAGTGTGCACTGCGCACAGAGACAGGGAAGAAATGGTCTGTTCTTGCAGATGGGCTTCATTTAGTGTTGGGCAGGAATAACTTTCTGACAGTTTTATTGAGGGGAATGTCAGTGGAATTCTGCATGGAAGAATTTCTCCACCATGCTGTTGTTGATTGATTGACACATACGCACACTCTCTCGCACACAAAACATGCTCCTGGGATCTGTTCAAACCCAGTGGCAGCCCAGATGCTGATGCATCACTGCTGTAGTGCTGTGCTGGGATCTGGGCATCACTGGTTGCTCAGTAGTGCTCTGTGCAATCTATCCGTTGACTGATTGACATTCAATGTCCATGAGGAAGTGCCGTTAGCACTTTGAGAAGAAAAGGAGCACGCGGATTCAAGCTTTTGGTTTGAAGTAGGACCACAAATCACGTTTGCTTTGTATGGTGAAGGCGTGATGAGTAACCCAGGGTATCTTCCTCTGACTTTCCGCTCCAGAGATCACAGAGCCTGTCTCTTCAGAGATCCCTAATCTAAACACTGAGTCATTTTCTCAAAGTGCAGGGAAATGGATGTGGCCCTACCTTGACCTGCACTGGAGGGTGAAGTTGTTGAAAAGCTTGCACTGCTTTTTACATGATGAAGAATCAAAATCACTTGTGAGGTCTGACTAGATACAGCATATACATTCAGTTTAAAATACATACAGTGTATCTATTCAGCATAAGAGCCCTGGAAGCATACGTTTTACAGTCTTTTTTTCTTTATTTCATCAATAGAGTGCTTTACTACAATGGTGGTGATTAAGAAATAGTATCCGACATTTCAAACAGGGGTGAATAAAATAAAAGACATGCAACTACACATTTTTGTGTCAGTTTTAAGAGGAGATTAAATAATATATAACGACTTGGCCACCCTGACATGCTTACACTGGGAGTTCCACAGCCGGGGGGCGCGAGCTGAAAAGTCACAGTTCTTTCCTGTTATTTATAAAGACACAAATCACCAGCATCACACAACTTCCCCTCGTAATAAATCTGGACCTCTAGAGATTTATTCCTTGTGGATGTTGCCAGTGACTGGCTGGGACTCTTCTGTAGAAGACCAATACTCATCACCTCATCATGCATCTGAGCTATGTACGGCACTGAAAGCAAAATACATTTGAAGCTCGGACGCACTCTTACCAAATACCATTATAGTCATAAATTAAAAACAAGACATCTTTTGAAGATAAAGACCTGGAATTGGACTCTGAGGTGTTTATTTGCACTTTGCAACCACACCAAATGGGAGAATTTTAAACACATATGTCCTGGTCCCGGCTCCTCTGCATTACAGATGCATTTTTAATCTTTTAAAGTCGACTGCGTAATACCAATATCAATGTTTATAGTAAGTGTATTGAGATTAATTACTGTGGACAATCGTACCCTGGCAGCAAATTGTAATGCATGAGTGAAATACAGAAACATCTACAGTACCACGCTTTGACTCATATTTAGTATTAATTGAAATAGATTGAGGAATATCTTGTTATTTATTTAGGTTTTTTTGTATTAACCAGCATCATGATGTGACTTTTTTGAGAATTAATTTTTTCAGAGAATAGGATTGTCTCATGGTGCATGTCAGTTTTGTAATTGGGCCTCCATAACACTAAGTGATGTTTTATATGTGCTTTGAAGATGCTGTGTCACAGGAAAGGCACCCAAAGAAATCAGACCACATGAAAACACAGATAGCCTGTGTTTTGTCCCTAGAACTGGCAACACACACATTGTTTATGTCACTCTCATCAGCTGAAGACACAATAACACTTTTAGTCACAAGTGTACTGGTCGGTGTGTTTCCCACACTTTTGAATATAACTAGTGGCAGCTGTTTGTAAAGACAAGAAACTCAAGTTATTTGTGTGTGTGTGTGTGTGTGTGTGTGTGTGTGTGTGTGTGTGTGTGTGTGTGTGTGTGTGTGTGTGTGTGTGTGTGTGTGTGTGTGTGTGTGTGTGTGTGTGTGTGTGTGTGTGTGTGTGTGTGTGTGTGTGTGTGTGTGTGTGTGTGTGTGTGTGTGTGTGTGTGTGTGTGTGTGTGTGTGTGTGTGTGTGTGTGATGTATGATGTATGATGGGTACATATGCTGTGTCCGCCTATTTGCTTTTCTCATTGCGTGGGTATTCGAGTTCAGCACACTCATGCACCAACAGTGATAAATCCTGCCCATCCGGTCAGGACTGCAAAATCTGCAGTGGTGCAACAACCAGACAAGATTGACATTGGGAAAGTGCTTCATGTAGTGAGAAAGAGAGAAAGACTGTGCCTCGCTGTGTCTATGCCTGTGTGTGTACATGCCAGTCTCCTGTCCTCTGCTGACTAAGACATATCAGACTGCCTTCAGGCAAGAAAGTATCTGTCAAAGCAGACAACAAGGTCATCTTGCATCCCAATACAAGAAATGGGTGAATGAAAATACATTTTGAAAGAGAAGCCAAGTGAGAGAGAGCTGCACTGGGTAGGGATGTACTGTGCTGTCCTTATGCTGCTGTATATGCTGCTGTAAATGCTGCAGTAAGTAGCAGGTTTTGCTGAGTCAGAGAGAGTTCACACAGCAGTGATGCGCTCAACGCTGCCACTTCCTGGCAGACTGTGCACACTGCACACAGGGTGAAGGATTGTCAAAGTAGTTGCAGGAGATGTCCGCCTCCATCACAAGCATCTGTCATCCATCATATCTATCCTTGAGTGCTCTTTGGTGTTTCCATAAACTGATTAATGGGTGTATTGTTTCTGAGTCATTGTGGTGGCTATTGGCTAAAGTTTCTGCCTTGACTTTGTATTATGGTAATCTGCAGATATGGCTTTGTCAGCAGGAAACATCCACTGTTCACTAACTCTCCACAGATGTTACTCCTACTGTTCTTTTGCTCTCACTTTTCCTCTTGCCGGACATTTTTCACATTTAGCTACTCAGGAAAATTGCTGCCAATGATGTGTGCATGACGCTGACACAAGGAAGTAATTTTGAAGGAAAGAATTGTAGATCATGGTGGATACATCATGTGTGATTCAAGTGGTACACTAAAGTCTTAGTAATGGGGAACATCACAATGATTCCGAGTCTCTTGTGCTTTTGTTTCATTGACTTTATGTATGAACCCATCATGGAAATATACCACATGTGTGACTGTAAGCTGATTTCCCCTCTCTTTTCCTTATCTCTTTCATAGAAAAACTCTACAACTCAACTGGACGGGAGCTACGGAGAGCACTATTTTCCCTCAAGCAGATTTTTCAGGTAATTCTTTTTGCTGCTTCCTTAAAAAATGACATTTTTAAAATCTCTAGTTCACTACATCCAGTGAATTTCACGTTTTTCATGATATCATAGGTATTCTCCAAAATCTCAGTATTTCTCAGCGTGGGAAGTATATTCTGCTTGGCTTAGTGGCTTTTAATGTTCCTATGCCTGTTCAGACTGTAACATGCAGGTCTTATACGGAGCGTGCACACATGCAACAGTGCACACTCACAATTGGACGTATCATTGTTTTTTTGAGGCAGAGTTGTGCTGAGAGTCTGCCTTCGTGGCAGCTGTGCAGTGTTCGGGTCTGGTCATACTTCACACACTGGATTGGGCTGGGCTGGCCTGGCGGGCAGTGGGCCATAGAGGGGGAGGGTAAACCAACAGTAAGATGGAAAAGAGAGCTACAGAAGACGATGCAGTCCCAGAATAGATTAGAATATCTTACTTTCTTACACTCTGAGTGGCTTTGTGGAGTTTCCAGTGTGGAGAATACCAATTATTCTAGTTGAGGACTAAAATATCCACCGGGCCTGATATCAGTCTTACTTCCCTATGTTACAGTAGTGCAGTGCACATGTGCAATATAAAAACACTGTCTTTGTTTAAAGAGTGATTGACAGGTGTGAGAGATGCATACAGTTTAGTCATCTAGGACACATTGGGCTTAGCAACAGGACTTTGCACACAGTTTGCAGTAGCTACAACCGAATGTAAACAAACATATTATGATCTGTTAATTCAGCTTAACTTCCTGTTTTATCAACTAATTGTGTGTTTTTTTTATTTTTTTAAAGCAATGCTTGAAGCAACATAATGTCTTCATGTTGTCTATATAAGATACATATCATTTGTTCAGTCGTACAGTCCTGTAATTGTTTCAGGGGTTGATTCATTTCTTTAACACTTTCATGTATTGGTAAAAAGTTATGTAAGCTCTTTAACAACACCACCGAGTGTTCAAGCATTTTAAAATCTACCTAACTCTGAAGACAGTTGTGTAGTTGGAGAAGGAGGCGGAACTAAATACATCCTATGTAATTGTTTAAAGGAAATAACTATTAAAACAATACAGTTTATTGCTCTGTGTATGATGTATGACAACTCTTCAATACTCACTTTGTCTCTTTGACCTCTCTCCAGGATGACAAGGACCTGGTGCACGAGTTTGTGGTGGCAGAAGGACTGACGTGTTTGATAAAAGTTGGCGCTGAAGCCGACCAGAACTACCAGAATTACATCCTCAGGGGTACGTCCGCTGCAGAACAGCACAGCTTTAAACCAATAAACTTAAAGAACTGTTTCCTTTCTCACACTTCAATTTACAACACATGCTAATGAAGGATGCTATCAATCAGACCTGTTACACTTCTCTTTCCATAAACCTATCCAGAACCACATGTGTTTACACACACCATGTAAATTAATGATTGCGCTTGATGACCTTCTCACACTCACACACCTAAGGCGTATAAACAAACTCAAATGTGTGCCATAGATAATGTGGAAGTAAGGCCAAGTTTAGCAGCTGGTTAATTTATCTGTCCCATGTCGGTGAGGTCAGGGATCATGTGTGTTAAAGGCGGCAAGGGGCAGGGCAGCGTGTTCAGGGATATGAGGGGTCCAAGGGATTCATAGCACTCGCTGCAAGGTCACCACCATTTAACAGCCTGCTGTGAGAGGGCAGGTCACACATGCTTAAGTGGCCAATAAAGTTCTGGCAGGATATTGCAGGTCATAAAACAAATTCCCTCTCCCTTTTTCTTACTTTCTTTCTTTCATTTTTTTTTTTTTTCCTCATTTTATTATGAGAAATGTGTTGAACTTATATTAGTCAACCTGAGCCAGAATGTCATGACGCTACAAAACAAAAATTAAAGAAAAAAGTGCACACGCTTGGATCCAACCTATGTCAGAATCAGAATCAGAATACCTTTACTCGTCCCACAGAGGGGACATTTACATTTGTTACACCAGAAAAGAGACAAAGACAGCTTAATGTGAACTAAGAAGCATGCATAAAAAAATATTAACGATAAAAAAAAATGAATGACACAATTGACAAAATACACATCCTGTAACAATTCTGAAGATATAGCAGCCAGGTATATATTTCAAAGTTATTAATGGCATATATATATATATATATATATATATATATTGCACATATTGCACATATTGCACATAGTTGGTATTCAACAACAAGTGGTGTTATAGTCTGTGTTGTTATGTGTCAAAAGGTTCCATTTAACACTACAATTTCACAGCCCATACCTCTTTTTTGTTATTTCTTTATTAGACCTTCTCAAAGGAGACACAATGTACTTGAGTCTTATAATTTGGGGGCATATTTCGATCAGATGACACCCCCCTCATGTTTATTCAATTAGATGTTGTGTATTTTTTTCCAACCAGCTCCTTTTTGAGCTGTTATTGTAAAAATATCAAAGAGCTAAGGGCGGATTTCTGTGACAAAGTACCAACGTTGCCCCAGGGGCAAGTTATGAACATGAACATGACCCCCGCCAGGACTCAGCTACTGATGTGTAATGTTTCATCTGAACTTGGCCTGGTCCCTGACAGAGATAAATCACATGGGGTAAATGGCCAAAACATGACAGAGAACGACAGGCTTTTTAAACTTCAGAGTTGACCACATGTAGGAGTCATTGTCATGTGAATGATGAGCCCACTTCTCATATCCTATTCCTTCTTCTTATTGTGCTTTCCTTTATTTCCCTTTTACCTCCCAGACAATCCAGATAAAACATCTGTGTTTCTGCGGGGTTTCTCTTTATTCTTTCATGTGCTAATTTATCGCCCCATCTCTTTAGTTTCCCCTCATGTATCTCTATCACCATGAGGAACTAAACCAAACTACTACTCTCCCAAAAGCCCTTTTAACCTGTTTCAACTCCTGACTTAATTCCTGCTGACCAGCTGAGGAAATGTGGAGAGTAGCAGATTGCGCTCCCTTGTGAGCCATGTGTTGGAGAACACAACTCAAGCATGTGCAGGAAAACAGACGCACAGGTCAGAAATGTATGTAGGTCTGGCTGCTTTGCTGTTGATCACTTCCAAGAGGAGCTATGTCATAAGGACCCCAGGAGACGAGTACATTAGATGCCTGAAATCTTAACACATGTATGGAGAGGCAAACCAACAACCGTGATTGCTCTGGTATCGCGCATCGATCACCTCTAATGTGGGTTTTTTACTTTCAAGTTGAGGCCAGTAAAAGGGAAAAAAAGGAAGAAGAAGAAGAAGTAGGAATGCTGCCTTGAACCCATCTGTCTGGTGTGAATTAAAAACCTCCCGACTAAACAATCTTCCTCTCTTCCATGAATAGAAATCAATCTTATGGTTCTTTTGTAGATGAAAAAGAGCCAGTCACATGTGCGCACCAGTCTGCATACATTTTTACAAGAACAGGTTCCCAGCATTAGCTCTCTGGAACATTGCCGTCATTGTGAATGCTAGTTCCTGCAGCTCTCCCAGCAATCTACACCATCTCACTTTTTTCTTTTTCCTCACTTTTTCATTCCGTCCTCTCAAAGCCCTGGAGGTGTCTGTGGCCCGTTAGTGATTCCTCAGTGATGTGGGTATTTTCTGGGCCTGGCCCCCTCTCTGGGCCCCTCACACCTGGCTCGGAGGGCTTCCAGACCTGGAATCAGCTCCTTGGAGGCGTGCGTTTTTTGGCCCAGGGGAAAGCTTGTATGTGTTTATCACCCCATCAGTGAGAAAGGGTGTGAGGTCACTTTTATTCAGGGGTGCCTATGCCATCTGGTCCTCCTGTAAGCCTTACACTCTGGTGAAAGGCAAACACACAGGGGCCAAAAAGGTAATAGAGGGCTCATTAGGGATATTCATTTTTCAATTCTGAAGTAAGCAATTGCATGTTGTTCCTTTCAGAAATAAGATTTAACATCTATGTTCATGTACCATCTTTTTAAAACAGTTGGTGACATCATAAATCTGTAGCTGATGAAGTGAAAAGCTGAGCAAAGGGTTCATACTGAATGTTTTTGTAGTTAAGAATGTTGTTTTTCAAAACGGCAGAGGTCTCGAGGGGTAGAGTGTTATTTCAAAATGTATTTATTACCATTTATTCAAACACTTTTTAGCTGCTCCGAAAGTCTTTGACCCTCAATCTCCAACTCAGGTTTTAAAAACGGATGCAACCTTTGTTTTGGGTCAACATTCATTCTAGAAACTACAAAATAAATCAAAACAAAGGTTGTCACAGTAACACATCACTGTTGACAGCACAGTAAGGGATCCAACGGCCCTAAAATAAAAAGCAGATTGTGCCAAAAGGTCAAAGATGTTTCTGCACTAAGCTAAAACCTTTTTGCTGTGCTAAGACAAAGATCCCTATGGTACTTATTATCATGAGCAAAATCCGGAGAAGAGTGAACAAATAACAAGGGTTTTTCCTAGATCAACGTTCCACTTGTAGTATTTTCAGAAACAGCACTAACTGTGTTTTAATTGGTAACTGTAAAACGGGAGCGGCAGAGAGAGGGCCGATTTAAAGGCAAACCAATAACAGTCAACTTGAAGTAATTATTCCCTGCTTTGAAATGTTCCCCGTTGATATTTATCCCCATAAACACTTTCTCTGTTTGCACTTCCTTAAGGCCATGCCTTTTCTGTCTGCACACTGTTGTTTACAAAACACCAGCCATCTCTAAGACTCATTAGAATCAAATTGGAAGTGAAGCTTCAGTTTTTGACTTACAGGAATTTAGGCAAACATATATTTTTCAAACTTTTTTAAAGCAGTCTTCAATATATTTTGATACATTATATAAATAACCTTCTTATCCAGAAGACCATATCTCATCAAATGTTGCATTATGTACCTAGGCTTACATGCTATAAGTTATACATGTGAATTTATAGCTTCCAAAGAAATGGGAGTTATGCTGTATCAAATAAATCATGCCCATATTTCATATTGTCCTTCTATCATACACTTTTCTTCTCTCTTTCTATCTGTGTATATAGCTCTCTCTCTCTCTCCTCTCTCTCTCTCTCTCTCCTGCTACCATGTTGAGATCCTCTGCTTTTAATGACACGGCAGTTATGATGCCGTAAGTTAAAGCACCTTGACTTCCTGGTTTCCAGAGGGAGCTGCTCTGAGGGCGTCGGTGGGGAAGGTAGATGTGCTTTAGTCAAGTGTTTCATTGCCTCTTAAACTGTCTGGGACCTGGAACACTGCTCCCAAAACAGCGCTCAGCACAGCTTTTAGTGTCACACACAACGGTAACTTTAGTGGGCAGCAGGCTTTTTCACAAGAGCTCCTGAAACACAAGACCCCTTTTGTTTAAAGTGTTGTTGGTCTCTACTGTGTGTGTGTGTGTGTGTGTGTGTGTGTGTGTGTGTGTGTGTGTGTGTGTGTGTGTGTGTGTGTGTGTGTGTGTGTGTGTGTGTGTGTGTGTGTGTGTGTGTGTGTGTGTGTGTGTGTGTGTGTGTGTGTGTGTGTGTGTGTGTGTGTGTGTGTGTGTGTGTGTGTGTGTGTGTGTGTGTGTGTGTGTGTGTGTGTGTGTGTGTGTGTGTGTGTGTGTGTGTGTGTGTGTGTGTGTGTGTGTGTGTGCATGCATGGTGGCATTACATTTTATATGTGGCGGATTAGCAAGGCAGAACATTGACCCATGCGTCAATGCAGCAGTGTGCGGGTCAAACGTGTGTCACTAAAAACACAATAGCGGCTAATTCTTCTTATTCTCTTTGTTAAATGAATATTTTAATCAGTGATCTGGTGTTAGGTTGGATGGAAAACCTGTATGGATAATTAACCTTTAAATATTCTATATAGTTGATTTGGCATCTTTAAACTATGAAATGCTTGATATCAATGAACAGATACTTTATAAAATAAATTAAAATGGTATGATGGGTTAAGTTTGCATGATAGTGGTTTCATTTAGCTATGTCACTACTTCTTAGATTTCTCTATTATAATGTCTAATTTCCAAAATATCATTTTATACTGGAATATTTTTTTTATCTGAATTTGGAATCACAATCTTTCTGTGTTCAACTCTGACCTAAGTTATAAACATATTGAACAGAGCATAACTGAATTCTCTCCTTGCTGTTCTGACCATTTCTCTGAGCATTAAGTGAAAACCCAGGCACAGTTGGCTTAACAGCGTTTGGAAGCTCTTGTTGGAAACAATGTGTATTGTGTTGTCTGGCTGTGTTATAGGTCTTTTTTTGTAGAAGGGGAGACCTTTACTAGGGCCCATCGTCTGGATAAACATTTCCATTCTGTCTGGGCTGTGTTTAAGATGCTTCGTGCAAAGGCATCAATGTGTGTAGGCTGGTTATTGTAGGTGTGATCATTTCCTTGTTCGAGGGATCTTAGGTAAAACTAAATCTGAGATGGAAAACACAGGAACTGCTGACACACACGCAGACAAGCCCTGTGTTTGGTGCAAGAAGGAGATCGAATGCTTTGTCGTATGGAAACCTTAACTCCTTGATTGTAATGAGATCCCATGGGAACATGAGATCACGTGCATCACCCGATCTCACCCGATCTCCTGCAACTCTCAGAGCCAATCACTGCTCCTGCTTCAGCTTTGTGCAATGCCTTTCTGAAAACACTGTATTTTCACAAACCCACACACAGTACAGTATCCATGATGCCACTCTGATGCTCTGAAGTTTGTGGTTAGTTTGCTTTTGTTTGTCCCGGCAGAAATGTCAATACTTACCAGTTCTTGTCCTGTTGAGGAAGCTTTATATATATTTCATATTTAAAGTGGACCTATCATTCTATATTTGAATAATATAGTGTAGGACCATAGCTATATAAGACATATTTATACTTTTTATTTTTCAAAATACCAAACAGATCATGCATTTTAACCATTCCTCATTTCGCTCAATTTCTTTTTTTTTTTTTTTTTTGTCTGTCACTTTATTTTATTTTTTTACAAGTCTTTTTATTTCATTATAGTGTACAATAATCGATGCCATTTCATATATTGTAATATCACAGTACACTCACTACCCCCTCCCTCCCTCCACCCGCATATGCCCACACTAACGAAACCAAAAACATTTATAAAAAAAAAAAAAAATGCTTCTCAATATAACTTAAACAACAGAGCCATGAAAATGAAAATAAACATAAAATGAAAAAAAAAATAATAATAAGCCCACATCAAAGTAAAACAAACAAATAATTATACAATTAATTATGCAATACAGCGACAATATAGACAATGACAACACAACTAGTATTTCCGGCCGTCAGGAAAAATAGCCACAGAATGCACCATTCCATCACTGGTCATATCTCAGATATATTTTCCAAATATGGAAACAATGGCAACCACAGAGCTTGAAAGATATGTCCATGATTATATTTTTCCAAAGTCATTTTCTCCAGAGGTAAAAAATGTGTTATCTGATCAATGAAAAGTTTAAATGTTGGAGGACGTTCATTCTTCCAGAGTAAAAGTATACATTTCTTGGCAAAATATGTTATTGTGATTAGTATTCTATAATGTTTGGGGTTCAGTTTAAAGTTTGGCATATCATTTAACAGGAAAAAACATGGATTTTGGCTCATTTCGATGCCTAAAACGGCTTTTGTGAGTGCATGAATCGAATCCCGGAAATGTTTCAAGAGATCACAGTCCCAAAACAGATGCATAAATGTTCCTTCTTTTACTTTACATCTCGGACATTTTGGAGAGTTTTCTTTGGAAATGTTATGCATCTTTATGGGTGTGAGGTAACATTTGTTGAGAAATTTAAAGTTTGCTTCTTTGATTTTATTGCTTGTGAATGGATAATGTGTTCTTTCACAGATATTCAGCCATGTAGCTTCATCTATCTGTATCCCCAAGTCCTTTTCCATTTCGCTCAATTTAACACTGTCTTTGCATGGGCTGATTCTGTGAGAACAGCACCATCTACAGGCCTGGCATATGTACTACAGCGTCTCCAGCGCTTTCGAACGGCAATGTCCGTGGCTGTCTCCTCCTGATTGGTGGAGTTGGCCCAATAGCCGTAGCGCCACTTCTGTGACATCAGAGAAGTGTTCAAATCTGGATCAGTCTGTATCAGATCTGTTGCAGTCCCTTTTTAAGAGATTTGGGTATGGAGGAAAATAGAGAGGGTTGTGTTTTCTGACACTTGGTGAGTTCCCTGGAACACAGGGGACACATATTCATGTATAAAAGACGTACAAAAGTGCATTTTGCATGATAGGTCACCTTTAATTAAGTATCCTTAAGACTCATCACTTTTGGTATGACAAAAAAAATACAACTTCATTTGGCTTTGCCTCCAGCCTGGCCTCTCCGTATTAAATAGAATAAACTTTCTAACTGACTGACTGACAAACACTACTCTATACACTGTTTATACTATCTTGAAACAAATCAACTGTCATTTTACCATCCTTTACCTACAGGTTAGTAACCACAAGTTTAAAGTATATTCATGATGACAAGACTGTTTTATATGTATCTATACAGAAAACACAAAGGCTGTTGTGAGGTTTTTGGTTAGGCTTGGTGCCGTCCCACCCTGTCCTCCCCCTGTGTCAGACCCTGCAGACCCCTACAGCCCCCTTCAGATCCTCCTCACTTGTTCAAACAGCTTGCATCTGAACCTTATTCAACCCCACCTGCCTGACCTACAATCTGCCCTTCTTTTGATTTCCATCTCTCTGTAGTTTTCCATCTGAGCAACCTCACTTGAACTGGAATTGCAACCCTTCATTGTTTTACTGTAACAGCATTTAGAATACAAGCCAATTATATTCTAATAATGTTTCATTTGGTGTATTTCTCCATAGTTTATTTGATCATCTCTAAACTTGCCGTCTAAGAAACATAAACCATCATTTGAACAGAAATAAATATGTTTGCCTTAATGTAGCACGCAGGCAGATACAGTGAAATCCTCAGCACTGGGGTGTGTTTTACAGCTGATTCCTGTGAGCTGACGGTTTTTTGGGCCTGAATTCAGCACACGGCTGGCCAGAACCAGAGTCAATCACACCACTACTCTCTCAAGAGCAGTAAGAATTTATCGCAGCTCATCTTTCAGCCCGCTCTACGAGTGGGTGGATGTCTAGCAGCAGCTTTCCTCCAAAGTCTTCCCCACTTGGATGGCATGGGAAAAACTGGGCTTTCCCCAATTGTCCTAAAATGAGTTTACTGACATTCGGAACAGCAGCAGTTATAATCTATCAGCTCCATACCATTTTAAATAGAGAAGAAATGGAGACGTGTCATATGTTTGAGCTTTTTTTATTTTCCTTACAGGGTTGTAGTTCAACAATGCAGGAGTTGATCAGGTCTGCAAAGCCACTGGAAAGTCTCTCCTGCCTTACTTAATGCTATTATTCCATGAGGTTTGTTTGTTTGTCTTTAGGGAATTAGTTTGGGCTTAGACCCACCGTAAATTGTGTTGAATACTGGCAGACATGTATTCGGAGTGAAAATGGAAGCACCCCCCGTTGTTTTACTGTAAAGGGCTCGATTTAAGTTTGGCAGTGGGCGACTGGAGTTTGATTGGCAGAGGCAGTTTGTCTGGCTCTAATGGGCTGGGTGATTAGCTGAACAACAAATGGACTGTAACCCATGAACATGTCTTATTCAGCTCATAATTGACAGTTGTAAACAGCTCTTTTTATGGTAGACTCTAAATGAGAAGCTAGCTGGAAGCCGTCATGCAGTCATGATAAATGGCAAAGGAAATCTTTCAGCTGCTCGGATAGATTTCAGTTATCTGTACTAATCTATACTTTTTAATTAACATTGACTATGTGTAGCACTAATGTGGTTGTTTCCACCAATACTGACTAACAGTAAAGGGGTCATGATATATTGTTATTTCATACGTCAGTGCTGTCTGTGTCTCCTTATGCGTTCCCAGAATCCAGTGTTGACACTAATCTTGAAATTAAAATAATTCACTATAATTAAGGTGACACAATAGAACAAGAATCTTCATAAAAATTATTTTCCAGACTTTGCAGTAAACCACGTCCACATTACATGGGTACAGGGAGGCACACTTCAGACCTGAGTGCAGCTCCCTGCTAAAGCAGAGCATAATAACATAAGAGGCCCTAAATTGCACTGTATGGGATGGAGATTTGGCCCCTATCCCAACATCCTGATAAAATAAATGTTGCCCGCTGACAGACAGTTTGGCTGACCCAGTTTTGATAAATTCCCAAATGTAAATTAAACCATAGGGCCATAATTGTGAGTGGAAGGAGGGTGAACAGTTTTGTCGAGTGGACGATGGTGAGTTATTTCCTGCATCTTCTTAGATACGGTTGTTTCCTCTCTTTTTTTTTTAGTAGGTCGGCTCGTGTTGGTTCTGCCACCCAGACCTCAGAGTGCTTCTCACCTCGGCAGTGGTCAGGGAGCAGCCTTTCCTGCACATTCCTGCGGTTGTGGAAGATAATTGCTGTGGTTTATGAGAGGGAGAGGCCCAGAAGAAACACTTCCACCAGACCTCGGTCGCATTCGTTTTTACTTCTCTCGAAACTGGGTCCGTTTCTTCCACACTGTGGCTCCCTATCTGCAGCTCGATACCATTCAACTGTTCTCTTAGGGCAAACGTATATGTACGTAGGAAATAGACTGTGAGAGTGCTGTACAGACGCCAGCAGTCTCATTGAACACTTCCAAGTTTCTCTTTAGCTAAATCTTTCTTCCTTGGCTCTCTTTTCCCATAATGGCTTACATTTAAATTCTAATCACTGTGCTTTGAAGGCAGCTCATTGTCTGCCAACATCTCATTACGTGACATACATGCAAAGAGACTTAGCAATGTTATTGTTGAACTTTGTGTGAGGTATTATAGAGCTGCTCATGATTACTTGTATCGAGGCCCACATTTTTGGCCTCAGATCAATGCTTGAAGTAGGGGGTGTCCTGTACATACTCACCACTCACATGCTCTTCTTATTAACCCTCTTCCGAAGTTATTGATGACTGTCTGTTGTTAACCTTAAAAACAATTCCCATGTTCTGGATACAAGGTCCCAGCTTTTTCGGAAAAAGGCTGGGAAAGTTTGCCCTAGTATAATGATTTAATCTAACTTTAAATACCTGGACTGCAACTCACAGGTAACTTTCCATTTTCCGGAGCAGTTTCACGACTAATTTAATCAGAAATGTGTGGAAATCAGTTCTATTTGAAGTTCACAAAGGGCGATTACTCTCAGAGTTATTAGATGTTTCCTTTGAAAGGTTTCTGACCAGACTCTTAAGGTTGCAGTTTCTCATAATGAAAGGTAATTGTATTTCTTTCAAACAGTTGCAGTATCAGTTTACTTAACTGTTCACAGGGTATCATCAGCTTATGTGGTTTCTCATGCTCAAAGTTGAGTTGTACATAAATGGCAGCAAGAATAATTTCTAAAAGAAAGGTTACTGTGTGGTTCCTGGCGAGGTTCGTCAGTCATATCGTTTCTTTAGCTTAACTAATGCTCATTGAATTAAATCAACATTTTATTTAGACATTTGTTTATATTTCACAAGCTTAAGTACAAAAAACCCAGATTCTATCGACAATATATTTGAATGATGTCTTAAAGGGCCCGTGTCATGCGTTTCCGGTTATTACCCGTCCCCTTGTGTGTTATGAAGGTTTTTATGCATTTAAATGGTCTGCAAAGTCAAAAACCCTCAAAGTACACCCTGTAGCGAGTAAAACTCTAACACAGAAAAGACCTGCCTATGCTGCCCCAGAACGCCTCGTTGGAGATTTTCCTTTTTCCATTGTTTGCTTCCTGGGTTCTGTGACGTGTCAACACCCAAATCAACAACAAATGACCGGATTGGACCAAATGGACCAATCCACGGAGCTCCTCACACACCAGGATCCCTTGGCTGATAAACGCTGGTAATAGACGAGTTGGGATCGCGGAGAAATGCTCTCCGCAGACCCATTCTCACAGCGTTATAAACCTTTTTCTTACTCAATATCAAGCCACACTTATTGTTTTTATTTCAGCTGTGAGTGTTTGTGTGTGCTCAGGATGAGTTTCGCTTGTTCTCGCTGTATCGCCGACCCGGAAACCTGTCCGCTCCTCGCAGTAACGAGCCTCGCAACGAGCCTCGCAACGTCCAGACCAATCAGAGCACACTGGGCTCACAGGGAGGGGGGGGGCAGGAGCTCCAACAAGCCGTTTAGGACAGAGAGTGAATACCTGGTGAATACACATACTTTACAGAGATGCTGTATGAGAAACCAATGCGATTTGGAATTCTAGTATACCTCAACAATGGAAATATGATCAGTAGAAATGGCCATGACATGGGACCTTTTAATAACATGTGAGAAAAATCTAAGAGTCATTTGATTTTGTGGTTGCCTTTAGGGAACGATCAACAAAGTCTCATCTATCAGCAGCTGAACATCCATGTTGTGTAATGACACTTTAAAAAGCCTCATTGAAGCCGCCTATCTTTTCTCACCCCTGTTTTCAATTGGACATTCCTCAAACCCTCACCAGATACTGTACACAGGTGCACACAGGAGATAGAAGTCATTGTTGTGATGATACCGCAGGTCAGCCATCGGCTTCCAGTTTGAAAAGAAGCGTGTCTCGCATTACTCATTCAGCAAAATCACAGCTGTGTGTGTCTGTGTTTAAAGAATTACCGTGACTAGTTATTTTAATCACTTTTCACAAAGTTAGATAATTTTTTCTACAAACCATAGGAATCATTGGAGCAGCTGTACGTCATGTCATTACTGCTGTCACTCGTCTGTCAGCAGCAGTCCCTTACAAAGAGGGGGGGGAGTCACAGGAGAGGGTGACACTCTGGCCCTCGCTGACTGAGGAGGTTAATCATGTTTTCATAAACACACTCTGATGTGGTCTGCTTTGATTCGCTATGTTGTCCAAGCCGCTGACTTGCTGTGACGCCCGGCTCTGAGCTCACAGCAGGAGAGGACTGTGAGGAATGCTCTGGCCTGACATGTTGTGAGTAATTAACCCTGATTGATAAAAGATGAACTGCCCCTGCTGCTGCAGCACACACACACACACACACACACACACACACACACACACACACACACACACACACACACACACACACACACACACACACACACACACACACACACACACACACACACACACACACACACACACACACACACACACACACACACAGGCATGCACTCATGCATCCACCCACTCACACACTCTCACGCACCATGCACAGACATCAGCTGCACCTGGGAATTTTGGCTTATCTACCGCATATTCACAATGTTCATGCCCCTCTAGAGAAGAGGAGGGGGAAAATATATGACAGAATCTGCAGGCTCTCATCATAACCAGTCTGAAGAAACATGGCTAAAGGAGATTAGATCTTACTCTCAATAAGCCTTTTTAAGTCATGTATCTAGTTTTCGGTCAAAGATTGAACTCTGCCTGTCCATTTGAAGTTTTTTCCCAAGATTTCAACAGTTGAAAACACACGGTGTGTCAGCTGTAGCAGCCCAGCTACTCATACGTCTTGGAACTTGATTAGCACAAGCATCACCTTTTCTCACTTTTGAAAGAGAACGTTCTCTTAGGTATTACCCCCTATACAAGACAGCTTCTGCCAAGAAATAGTCAAACAGGCCTTCCAAAAATGTTCCATTTCAATGTGTTCACATGTTTATACTGCTATGCTTCCACCCCCCATGTCAGCCAATGTATCACCTACAGTTTCAGTGAGTTCAAGCTGAGCTCATCCTGTTGCTGTGGTCTTTTGTGTGCATGCATTAACTCTCTAAGGATGGCCACTTCGATGCTGTTAAAGTAAAAGAGTCCATATTTAAAGGCATCTTTTGTCTGTTTCACTTCTTTCCAGCAGTGGTTGACCCCCTTCCCCCATTTCCTACTTTAACAGAAGCCCTACACTGTTATGGCCCCCAATAGGGACCCCTTGGCTCTTATTATGTTCTTATTTATGTATCCTGTTATAGATGGAAGTCATGTCAGCATACAGTGAGGTACTCAACTCAAATATTTTTCCTACAATTGTGTCTTCTGACTTGAGTGGACCCTTTTTCTTTTTTTTGTCTTTTCCCAATTTTTTGGTTGATCCAGCAACTATAGTTTAGGATGTAATCATGATGGGCAGAGGAATATTAATGTTATTGTGTGCTCGTTTTTACATTATGACGTGACAACCACAGCAAATTCTTTAAAGAATCCACGGTAACCCTAACCCTAACCCTAACCCTGTTTGACAAGGTCCTCTTTTCAAACATGAGGGATGGGCTGAAATCATTATGTCAGAGTACACAGGGAGTTTTACCTTAGTTCTCTGTCCCAATAATGTCAATGTTTTGTTTATATTGCCACAAATTGAAAAGACAACCAGACAAGACTATCACTCAAGTTTCACATGCTTTTTGAGAAATTATTCCATTGAGAGTAATTATCAGTGTTTTCTTTTGGTTTCTACAACAAGTGTAGTCCGTTTAGTAAAAAGAAGAAAAAAAAAAAAAAAAAATGGAAGATGATTAACCAATGCCCATCTCTCTCTCTGTTTCTCTCCAGCTCTCGGTCAGATTATGCTGTATGTGGACGGGATGAACGGCCTCATTACTCACAATGAAACGGTGCAGTGGCTTTACACCCTGGTGGGATCCAAGGTAAAGAATATTAACATTAGACACAGTCATCTGTGCAATGATGACATAGAGACTGTCACAAACTCCTCTGTCATTGTGGTCCCCTCGGCCCTCTAGTGGCCAGATTGTGTAATGCACAGCAGATGAAGATATTAACTTCTCTCTTTCCCTCACTGTTTTCTGTTCATACTAATTACTTTTTTTGAGTTGCTCCCGATGGCATGGCCAACGGTGTGTGAATGTGTATGCATGTTAGTTCCTAGAGTAAGGTACACTGCTCTGTATGAATATGGGTGAATGACATGTAGTAAAGCGCTTTGAGGGGTCGTAAAGACTGGATAAAGCGCTATATTAGCATTTACCATTTACCATTTTACCAATTTCCATTCCCACATAAATATTGGAATATTATTTGGCACCCTGCTTATTTTTTTTTTTTATCAAACCGTGTCTTCCCAATCAATTTACATGCCACATTTCCATTGTCAACAGTCAACCAGTTGTAGTGCAGATGTGGCAGCTGTTCAGACGTATTAAATTATCTCTGAAGGTTTTATCACCACTGACATGATGTTGATAGTGTTTCAGACCCACTACTCCCCTCTCTGATAGTTTTCTCTCTACTTCAATTTTTTTGTCCGATAATTATTTTATTTGGCTGCTGAAATATTGTACACTCTTCTTGTTTATTATAACCCGGTCTTTATCTGATTCTGATTGTAGTCACTTTTAAGTGCGTGGTATTCTTCATTATTTCAGTGCAGAATAGTATGCTCCCCATGAGCTTTTAAATGTCTATTCATTCGCCCAGCGACACACATGGTTCTTATCAAACCTCTCAAGACATTTTAAACAGGAAAAGCTTTTATTAGAAAATATGATACCATTTGATAGTTGTTCGTTCAAGGGCTGGCTCAGCCTTTGTGTTGTGTTGATCCATTTATTTAAGCATGAAGTTTACAATTGAAATTCAGTGGATTCTTTGTTTAATGATTGGTTTTAGGGCCACATTGTGATATCTGTGTTAACTTAATTTGTTCTCTTTATGCAGTTTCGTCTGGTGGTGAAGACAGCCCTAAAACTGCTGCTGGTGTTTGTGGAGTACACCGAGTCTAACGCCGCCCTGCTCATAAAGGCTGTTAATGCTGTGGATGCCAAAAGAGGTACGTTTACAGAAATGTTGGGATGTTAAAGCCAAAATCAGCAGACATGGGAAACTGTCAAATGTTCTGTGGATATTAGATCCAAAGATTTTTATTTGAATGTGGTTTTTCCACCTAAGAGGACATAGTTTACATATCACTGGAACATCACATCTGCATTATGAAAGCTGTTATTATCTGCTGTTCAAATTCTCAAGTGAAGTGAGATATTTCATTTATTATGTGAATAGTCTAAACGTGAAAAAGAAAATTCACATTAAGGGCTAATATTTAAATTAATTCCACGTATCAAGTCATCCATGGTGGCTGTATTGCTGTTCAGCTGACTGCAGATCACAGTCTCCTGTTACACCGTTTTCAGATCAGTTGTCCTGTACAGCTCCAGAGCTATGCATGGAACGAGGCTTATTGAGAAAGACTGTAACTGCTGTCTGTAGCGGGGTTCAGTTACCTGCCGCTCTGAAGGCTCCACATTGTACTGTGAGAGGAGGCTGATCATTGGCTGTGCTGGAGTCAGGTATCCCTCTGTCTCAGCTCTTATCCCGTCACTTCTGCTGTTGCATAAGAAGACTGAACCTGATCCTCAGTCTCCTGATAAGATGGACTTGACTCTTGTGTCTGACACTCACAGCCGGAGATCGAATCGCCCCCGCTCTATTTTTCCTCAGAACGTTTTTATTGAGGCTATTGTAGACCATTTTGACTGCGTTTCTCTTTCTGGAACCATGGGATGACAGCATTGTTTTTGTTTGGATTCCGGCTCCCTGTTGCAACTTCAAGGTTGCAATGTTTTTTATTTCTTAAAACTACCCGATGGATTAGTTACGACTTTATTATTAATACAGGTATCTTTGTCATCAAGTGCGTCTTGAGTTTGTCTTGTGATATACAATGTGTTGCATGCCTTTTCTCTGCTGCAGGAACAAAACTGTGGTCAAACATCATGGAAATCCTGGAGGAGAAGGATGGAGTGGATACAGAGCTGCTGGTGTATGCGATGACACTCATCAATAAGGTAAGAAAACTACCTACAGTTCTTTGGTTTGGCAAGTAGCTCTATACCAATTGCTAGTAAAATGTTTCCATATTTTCTTCCTTAATGGTCTCTATCTTTTAATTCCTGTTACAAATTGTGGAAAACTTGTATCTGGGTTTCTAAATGTGAAATGATCTGCTAGGCCATTCTGTCAGCTCAATTAAATCCAATACAATCTATATGTTGTGATTACATTTGTGACAATGTGCCACCCAGATAAAAACACAAAGACTGTCAAACTTACCAAAGTACAATCAACAGCTACAGCCCCAGCAGACTAAACCTTGATTAAAAAGAACTATGGACTGTGCAGTATCATGAATATAATGAACCTGCCCAGTTGTATAGTGCACAGAGATATAGTTACACTGGAGACCAACCCAATATGAATGAAGTTTATTTGGATAGCATATCTGGCTACTGATTCCATTTAAATGTTTTCAAGGTTTGAACAAAACAAAAGTAATTGTACTCCCTTTCTGTCTCTCAGCCGATCCTTCTTTATTGTTTCAATTCACTTTCACAGTTAACCCAAGATATTGCAGAGCCAAGGTTATATCTTGTAAATGTTTTATTGAATGTGTTTCAGACGCTGGCAGGCCTGCCAGATCAGGACTCGTACTACGACATGGTGGACTGTCTGGAGGAGCAGGGTGTCGAAGCGGTGGCCCAGAGACACCTGAGCAGGAAGGGCACGGACCTCGACCTCGTAGAACAGTTCAACATCTACGAGGTCAGGAAGCCTAAACCGCCAAATGTTTCCATAACAACTAGCCTTAATGTAATATTAAAGATCATGTGTGTCCTGGGTCACAGGGCTGCTGTTTGATTTATTTAATTTATTTAATCTCTTTGTTTTGTTTCTGTTCTGATTGTATGTAAAGCGTCTTTGAGCATTAGGAAAAGCGCTGTAAAAATCCCATGTATTATTATTATTATTATCAGAGGTGGGAAGTAGTAGAGTACAAATAATTTGTCGCTGTACTTAAGTACATTTTTCTGTTATCAATACTTTACTCCACTACTTATTTTTCTGACGACTTTTTACTTTTACTTCTTACATTTCTAACACAAACACCTGTACTTTCTACTTCTTACATTTTCAAAACAGGTTTGTTACTTTAGCTTTAACCTGCATTTGGTGGCGTGATCATTATTATTTAGAGTCATTGCGTGCCTATTGATTTGAACATGATCCGTGTATCCATCACTTCCTGGTCTTCTCTAAAGAAGAGGGACCAATGAGAACTTTGTCATGTTGCCGTCGTTCAGCATCGAAACATTCATTAGCTAACAATGACATTATTGTTCTATTAATACAAAGGGAGGTCAGGTACTTTTTAAAACAGTTGGTAGTTATGGGTACTTTTTACTTAAGTACATTTCAAAGCCCGTACTTCTTTACTTTTACTTGAGTAAAGAAGTTTAGTCAGTACTTCTACTTTACCAGAGTATTTTTAAACACGATGTATCTGTACTTCTACTTGAGTAAAGGACGTGTGTACTTTTGCCATCTCTTATTATTATTATTATTATTTGCTCAGTTTTTTTGTGATGCTTTCTATCCAGATCACTCTCCGCCACGAGGACGGAGACGAGGAAACCCAACTGCCTCCCAGCGTCCGCAAGGAGCGCCGGCGGGCCAGTGTCGGGGGAACCAATGAGAAGCGAGGCCTGGAGAGAAGACGCAGCCGGAGACATTCGCTCCAAAACAGCAGAGGCCACGCTTCCGCCCCAGCATCTCCCAGCAGCCCTCATACTCCCGCAAGCCGCTTCCTGCCCTTCGGTGGCCAACGTGTTGAAGACATCAGTGAAAGGTGAGGCGGGGGGGAGGACAGAGAGAAATGGAAAAGTGGAACATTGTCAAGAGAGAAATTAAATGTTATCTTTGCTTCCATTTTAGCTTGACCTAGGTCTGATCCTGGTTATAAAAGGTTCAGCCAGGAGGGTTTGTTTTGATCTTTTTATATTTAGAGATACCTGCAACTAAAATGGAATCCCAAATTCTCCGTGCTCCGTGGAGTATTACTCTGTTTCATAGGAAACAGCTTGACTGCAAGTGTTGTATTCTATTTCAGCCTTGGAGAGATGTGTCTATTCTCTCTAGAGCCAAAGCAGATAATTTAATTATATAGTAATTTTAAAGAACAGCCAAGACGAGATCCTTGCTGCAAAGTGACATTTGAATTAATTTCCCCACTGTCAAAGACATTCTCCTGCCACAGATGGAAATAGGAAGCTTCTGTAAACACACGATATGAGCTATCTGCTCTCAGTCTCAAGTCATGCTTCCTTCAGTGGGAATTCATTAAACTCCACAATGCCATCTGTTTTATATACAACACAACTTTGTGACTACACTAACTCAGAAAAACCACATTTGGTGATTCAGGCAAATTGCGATCTTATTTAATTGTGCAGTAGCTCCAACTAATGTCCTATAAAAGCTTCAGAAAAAGTTAGTCATACAGTCCTTCTTTATGGAAGTCATGTTAACCATGCATTGCACTTTTTATTAAAGGTCACACGACGGAAAACAAAAACATGGCGTGATTTTTAAACTAAGAATGATATGCAGCCTTTCTTTTTGTGTTTCAATCCCCGACTGATTAATGTCTGGCCTAGTTCAACATAATTAAACCACCTATCATTAATCACGCGTTTTTAAAGTAGCACTAATATTTCTGGTAGCACTCAGGTCTTAAGGTATACTTAAATTCAGTCTAGCAGGTCATATGATACCAGACTAGCTTCTTCCAGTCTACCACAGGAAATCCTAGCCGCCTTTGAAGATCACCAGAGTCCATATTGTTAATGAAATCCAGACAACCAAGAGGGATCCAAAAAGCAAAGTGGCCACAGACTCGTGTTTTACGATGTATCCCTGACTATCAGCTCAAACACACAACATATTTCTACATCTCCAACACTTGTTATTGAATGTAATACTTTTTCCTCAATTAAAATCACAGAGAGACCTTTCAAATCTAACACTTGTTGCACTAATGCTGCCATATAAAATACACTTGAATGTAGTTTTAACTGTTGGCCTTGCATGTCTAATATTCATTTTTGAGATGTTGTCTTTGACTATTATCAAAATCCACTAACCTTCTCATACATTGTTCAATGTTTGTCTCTCTTCTTCTACTTCTAATGCTTTTTGACAAGCATGTTTTTAAGTGTTTGTCGTTTCTGTGTGTTGTCTTGCCCGGGATTTTCCTCTACTCTGTGTTTTCATATTGTCTCTGTCCAAATTCTCTCCCCTCTCGCCTTACCTCCTTTCAACCCTCGACCCCTCCTCTCACTACAGAGAAGAGGATGAGGAAGAAGAGGAGGAGGAGGAAGCAGAGGAGGAGGAGGAAGGAGAGGAGGAGGAGGAGGATGAGGAAGAGGAAGAGGCAGATGATGAAAGTCATCCAGTCACTGAGTCCTCTAGACAGGGCGCTCACAGGTATTTTAGGTCAAGCTTGATTTCCCATTTCCCTCATATATTATCTCCCAGCCATTTGTAAGTATTGTCCTCCCTCTCTCTTGTATTTTGTCATCCTAGTGCGGCTCCGGCTGTAGCGGACACTCCTTACATGTGTTTGAACTTAAAGTGTATGACCAACATCCTCCCTAAAGCCAGTGACCAACCAGGACAGAGAGAATGTCTCAGCAGGACGTCCTCTCCCGTGTCCATCGCTCCTAAAAAGAGGAGCGTTAGTCCCCGGCCACCTGACTGTGTCTCCCGTAGAGTGCCAGTCTCAGCGCAGCCTCGGTGTCAATCGGCCCTGGCCTCAGCCCCCTTTCCTCCCCCTCCCCCCCGACCTCTCCCTCCGTCCCCTGACTTGAACCAGAGCCAGGTGTCTGTCGGGGTCGAGGAGAGTGAGAAGGGCCAGGACAGAGAGAGGCGCTGCAGGTTAGAGGGCAGGAGCCACAGTTCATCTGCTTGTTTTTTACCGTTACCCCTTTAAAACGTGGTCCTTCCCATCACCGGTGTCTGTGTCTCTCACTGTATCAATCAAATCAAAGCATTTAAGGAATTTAAAGTATTATGAGTCACAGACACTTTCTCTTAGTAATGCATGTTTTTGCAGAGCGCAATAGAAACGTGATAGTCTGGACATAGCAGAGCGTATCCCTGATGCATCCAAGCACAAATGATTCTTTATTCTCAGTGCAATGGACAATAATAAGTGATTCAGTTAAAAATAATTGATTTATTTTTAATAAACACTTTTGGTTTAGCCTTCTAAATGGCACAATGAATCAGTAAGACTAACAGAGATATTGTCTTCTTGCCCCTGTCAAGTTTGTTGTTGTGTTGTCTTCCAGCACACTTACCTTCTCCTGCTGTCTCACTATGTTGCTTTTCTGACTAACATTTAACTGTTTGATCCTTGGAGTGTCTCCCCTGACTGCTACTTTCCTCTTTTTCTCACTTCCATCTCCAGCCTGAGAGATACAAACACCTTTCCTAAATCTTACACAACCAGAAAGCCTACCTGGGCTGAAAGGTAAGGCCAGGTGTAAACAGGTCAAGATTAAAAGAGCAGGGACAAGATATAAAATGTTTTTTTTGTTGATTTACATTAAAGGGGAAGTAGTATAATTATCTTCAGTGCTTGTGCACATACAGTACATGTTGGTATCTGCAGTGCCTACCAACCCACAAACTGTGAGATATGTCAACCCAGACAGTTGTTTAGGCTGCCTAAGAAAGACAACATGGGAAACAACAAGCCATCCAGATTTCACCCCAAGGCTTGAGAACATCCTTTAGAGACAGAAACCGTTTTTTAAACATTAAAGTATGCGAACATGTTCTAGTAGAAACTCAAAACACTATTATGAACTTAACAATCACTTTATTCGTTTCAGTCTGTCTGAAAGCCGAGTTGAACACTAGTGTGTTTTCAATTATTGATTATATCATCTTTGTTAGCTATTTTTATTTGTTGTGAAACTGTTCTAGGACTGAATGTGCAGTTCACTCCGATCCCATTCAACACAACAAGAACAAGGCCTCGGAGAAAAGAGTGGGTTTAGTGAAAAGATGCATTTATAAAAGATAGTCTGCATACACAGACATGGATGAGCAGTACACCTGCAGATACCATTCAGACTTTGATGACACAGCTTTCCTCACAGGAAAGCTATTCAGATCACATGGGAGAGGTGCTTAAGAGCTCTCAACACACTCATATCTCAGTGTAAACTATTCAGCAGTATGACATTGGAATTCACATCACATCACAGGTTCCTCAAATGTTGTCTATCCTTCTCTGTCTTTCAGTCAAAAATGTCTTATGAGAGAACAAGGCATTTATTTCAACCTCCCTTTCACAGGATCAGTGCCAATGGCAGTCCATACCCTGGCAGGCACCCCCCTCCCACGTCACCCAGCCAGCGCCTCACCAGTTCAGCTGCCTCCATACCAGACTCCAAATCAGTTGACAGGTTGGCATCTGAACTTTTCCACAGCCAACGCAGAATACTAAGTCTTTATGGCTGATTATTGTAGCTCACCCAATCTGTAAAGCTCTCATTTGAACTCATTTGAAAATACCTAAATCAGGGGTGTCCAAATTGCGGCCGGCGGACCATTTTGAATCGGCCCTCATCAAATTCAAAATGAAACTTGTACTTGTCTAATAGTGTACTTCTTAAATATAAATGTTAAATATATTACACAGTAGTATTCGTGTGTTCATAAGACCACTTTTCAAATACATTCAGTCAATTCAAGTTGGAAATATTTTCTAACATATCTTAGTTGATGAGAAAAAAGCCCAATGACTTATATCAAGCTTGAAATACACCCTTCTTATTTCTCCTTATTATAATCAATCTGAGGCCAACAATCACAAGCATCATTGACCTACATTTGATTGATTTTGCCAACTTACAACTGAACTTATGAGGCCGAACCACGCCCCTTAGCTGTGATATAATGAGCATATACCACGGCCTGTCGTGAGCTATTTCTTAAATATACCTCTAGTGAGCGGCCCAGCCCTCCGTATATTTGTATGTATGTGGCCCTCGGTGAAAAGAGTTTGGACATCCCTGACCTAAATCAAAACTCAAACCAATCACTTATTGTTTGCTGATGTTATCACATATATCCTTTTTCCTTTAGACCTGCTTTAGGGGGCTTGCTAACGTCTTCACATAGACAGCATCAGGAGTCTCTGTCTGCGGAAAGAGAGCGAAGACGTTTGGAAAGAGAAGAGCGACTGCAGAGAATCGAAAGAGAAGAGAGGAACCGCTTCAAGTTAGTCTCCATAGTTACCATATGCAGCTCTACAGCCAATAAATGTTGGAACAAATCATCATGAAAAATGCACAAATCTCAAGTCTTTTAAATGCTTGGCTGCCATTTTTTGTGAGGATCATTGGAAATACTAAATCAAGGCACAGGCATTTGTTGTTTTGTCCTACCTTTTTATGATTTAATTTCCATCATTTTTACTAGAGCAATTTAAATAATGTATTCATGCACACAGTGAATATCCTAAATCCTTGCCCCGTGTCTGTGTTTCTTTCTCAGTAAAGATTATGTAGAGAAGAGGGAAGAAGCAAGACACGCCAGAGAGGAGAGGTGAGTTTCTAGAGTGCATGGGTTCACATGGATCACATAGTAAGGCTGCACTTGTGAAGGTAGATCAAACAGATCAAGAGGCCCGGAAATGCTTTGAGATCCTATTTTTAAATTGACAGCAGATGGAAAGCTTCTGTCTTATTTATAGGTGTCAGAGCCCCTTAAGGCCTGCTCACTATTAAGACTTCCCGAAGTTAACTGGACAAGTGTGTAATTGGGGTTTGGCATGGATGTGCTCCAGTTATCTCCCTCTGAGCATGTCTGAGTGTGAGTGTGAGCACTCTATGATTTATAGATCATTCTTATGCCCTTACCTTTTTCAACCCTGTAAAGAATGTGAGATCATTTAACACCAGCCAAAAATGTTGGACAGCACTTTGGCAACGGAGGATCTCCTTTTTAATCATTTGACTCCCTGAGTCATCAATTAAATGCTTCATAATAATCTTTGGAGTGTGTGAATAAGAGAGGAATAAGACAAATATATGTCAAAAGCACACATATAGGCTATAACTCTTTGAAACCTGAATTCATTTTTCGTCACACATGCACATATCTTTAAAGTGTTATCTTTACAGAGGATTTTTCCGGGCAATTTATCAATGTATTTCAATTCCTGTTACAGAATGGGCATGGTATACATTTTTGTTCCAGCCCTAAAAGATATGTTCAGAGATGTTAACTTTTAAAGTAAAGCTTTATTGCAGTTCAATCTCTAAATGTTATATATTTGTATTTGTACAATGCAATTTACTATAGTTTCAATAAAGTTCAATTTTGTCCCTATTTGGTCCATTACAACTAATAATACATGGTTATTAAAATATACTGTACAGCCTTCAGTATCATAAAACCACAATACACCCCAAATATAAAAAGTACAATACAACACACAATATAACCATCCACTTAAAGGTGGGGTAGGTCATTTTGGAGAAACCAGCTCGAGTGCGCTAGAATTTGAAAATACACATCCGGAAAAGATCTGCCACTTCCTTACAGAGCCCCTCCTCCAACACACACAAACGCGCACATGACCAATGAGGGCATAGATACGTTTGTGCACAGATGGAAGGCTGACAGGCAGGTAGGCCATCCAGTTATTTTAGCCGGGCCGGCTAAAATGATTGGTCGTGCTTTTTACAGCGCCACGGCTTCCACAGATGACATTTTTTAATGGATTTTTTGTCAAAGCACTTAAGATATTCATTGCTATCGGGATGTTAAGAGCATTCCATGGAATATACTGTAACAAAAAGTGTATCTCGAGCCGTTTTCTCAAACTTACCTACCCCACCTTTAAGTTATTTGTTACAATTAGCGAAAAATGTGTACGTTTGCATGTATGTTTCTATCAGACTATACCAAAACTATTAAATGGCTGAGGTGAAAGCTTTTACAACCAAAGAGCATGCATCTAAACGAAGACGTCTGAAGGCTATATTTAATCATTGCAGGTACAAGGCCGTGGAGAGGCTAGCCTCAGAGGAGTTTGAGCGGGAGCGCCCCAGGGTGCCAACAAGAGGACGAACAGAGATCACGTTGTGTTTGAGTCCCAACCCTGTGAGCCGCTCTGTGTCCCGCTGTACCACCCCTTCGTCTATCATCTCACAGGAAGACACTGCAAAACAAACGTCAGGTAACTGGTGTTTGGTACCGTTTATTCATCATCATTACCAGAGTTATACAAGCATGGCGGACACAGTGCACCTGTCACACACACTGGGCTTGGCAACACTTGATGATTTTCATAAAGAAATTAGATTCAGCTGCATTACACTCTAGAACCATGTGTTCAATGTTATTTATGTTATTTCTTTTCTACGCTTTTGTATTTGTAATTATTTGCTTGACATGCTGCTGCATTTAAAATAATCAATAAAGTATATCTTATCTTAAATACAAATCAAAATGTATTAACACATTAAACAGGGATAGAGTAGGAAGGTACTGTAGATACAGGTATTTTGATGTTGTTTGCATGTGTGTGCTGATGGAGATAATCTCATTGATGGTAGGATCTAAAGTGCTTGTATCTTTCAATATTACATTAATTTGTTTTTTCTAAAACATATTTATTTGTTAACAACTTAAACCAAGCTTGAATTGAACCTCTCTCGTTCTCAGCTACACAGCTTGTGTTTTACAGAGTGTGTACGTTCTATGGTCATTAGCCATGATAACAGGATTTGATGATTGCTTTGTGAACTATTTCTACAGTCTGGAAATGCATAGTCTCTCGGTGCAATTAAGGACATGTCAGGAAGCAATTTAAAACCGTTTCATTATAAACAAAAACATGTTCTGATCAGATAATATAAAGGCACATAACTGTACCTCGAGTAACATTGTTTTCCACATTGTTTGGATTTCTCTTCCAGGAACCGAACGTATCTCAGAGCCAAACCTTGACCCGCAAACCAGACCCGAAAGTCTAGCGCCAGACTTAACAGTACCAGAACCTCCCCCCGAGCCAGACACGCAGCAGACTGAGAAAGAGTCGCCTGCAGAGACAGAGGATGTTGAAGAGACTGAGTCCCAACAGAATGTAGAGCCAGAGTCGGCGTCAGATGAACAGTCAGGAATGGAGACAGAAAAGAGGCCGGAGCAGGAGAAGCTTGAGGAGCAGACGCAGTGTGTGGATGAGGTAGAAGCAGAAGAGGAAGTGAAGGAAGTGGAGGTCGTAGATGTAGCAGAGGAGGGACAACCAGAGGTGGAGGTGAATGTGGAGGAAGAGCAGCCGACGGAGAGGGATGTAGAAGACAGTGTACTGCTGAGTGAGAAGGAGAGACAGAACGAGGAAGTGAACGAAAAGGACAACTGCTCCGCATCCAGCATCTCCTCCACAAGTAGCACTCTGGAGAGGGAGGAGCGGGAGGAGAAACTCACCAACGACATCGAAGCAGGTATGTTCCATGCTGATTTCAGAATCAGAATACCTTTATTCGTCCCACAGAGGGGACATTTACATTTGTCACTGCAGAACAGAGCCAAAGACAGCTTAATGTTAACCAAGAAGCATGCTTTAAAAAATATTAAAGACAACAAAATTAAAAATAATTACACAATTTACAAAATACACATCCTGTAACAGTCCTGAAGATATCAGAATCAGAAACAGGTTTATTACCAGATAGGTTTACACATACGAGGAATTTGACTTGGTGTCGTGGTGCATACATAAAAGTAAAGGAAGAATTCAAAACACAGGTAGAGAACTAGAAAAATATTTATAATAATACAAAATATAGTAAAATATAACAACATTTACATTGGAATGGAATAAAATATGGAATACAAATCGGCAGTAATAAAAAAAAAAACGAAAACAGATATTGTTGTACATTGTTTGCATTAATGTAATGCATAGCAGCATATAGCAGCCAGGTATATATTGCACAGTTATTAACGTCACATTTTATTCACTTACTATCATAATCGGCTACCTATATTTCTCCCATTTTCTTAAATTTGTGTCTGTATCAACAGGCCAGTGGACCCAGTGCATTAAAGACGCAGATGTGAACGACCAGTGCAACAAAATACTCAACAGCAAGCGCTTCATGCTGGACATGCTCTACGCTCAGGCCACAACCAGCAAGGATGAAGAGAATGTAGCAGAAACGGAGAAAGAGAACTGTAAATGTGAGAAGGAGGCAGAGGTGGGCGACTCCTCTGTGGCTAGCCTGGCCAGCAGGATCTCCACACTGGAGGCTCACAGACAGGCCAGGGAGGAAAACGTGAAGAAAATGGAGGTGGGGCATCTGGACAACCAGGGCAATGTGCGAGCAGTGGCAGAGAAGTTTGGCGATCTGGTCAAAGGCCTGACATGTCCTCCGGAGGTGGAGGCCTCTAAAGAGCAGCAGCAGACAGACAAATCATCAACGGCTGCCACGGCAACCGCACCCCCCAAGAAAGAGTCGGACTATATTTGGGATCAGCTGATGGCCGAACCCCGGGAGCTGCGCATCAAAGAGATGGACTTCACGGACCTGAGGGACGAGGACGACATGGACATTTTAGATATGGACAGTCTGATGGGCTCAAGTGACCTGATACCCCCACCCCCCCCTCCGCCATACAATGCTGCCCTGCCGCCGCCCCCGCCCCTGTTCGGATGCCCCCCTCCTCCTCCCCCTCCCCTCCTTGGCAAAATGATGCCCCCGCCCCCCCCATTCATGCCCCCTCTCCCCCCGCCCTCCCCCCAGCTGAATCGAGGGGAGATGCCTCTCTTCCAAAAGAAGAAGAAGACCATCCGTCTCTTCTGGAACGAGGTGCGTCCCGTGGACTGGCAGTGTAAGAGTCATAAATTCTGTAAAGAGTCCCTCTGGTCCAAACTGGAGCCAGTCAAAGTGGACACATCCAAACTGGAGCAGCTGTTTGAGTCCAAGTCCAAGGAGCTGCCTGTCACTAAGGTAAATTAGCACTGTGCTGTTGTAACAGTAGACCCATGTAGTATTACTGTACACTCCTGGTATTTGGCACCATTTTAGAAAGGATTGTTTTTGATTTTAGTAATCATTTTGGGCTCACTACTGTCCCCCTGGGTGGCATTTAGAATGGTTGAGGTCCCACCACAACCACACTTTACCAGGGTAAACACGCTAAATCTATAGCGAAGGATATTATATATTATTATTACTATAATGGTGAATAGTGTGCAAGTTAGTTGTTCATTTTGTGGTAAAGGCTAATAAGTCCTGCGCTAATGTGATGCCGTTTTGTATCTCTCATAGAAAGCAGCTGTTGATGGCAAACGACAAGAAATCATCGTCCTGGGTTCAAAACGCAGCAACGCTATAAACATCGGCTTGACTGTCTTACCTCCTCCTCGCACCATTAAGACAGCTATCCTCAACTTTGATGAGTACGCACTGAACAAAGAGGGCATTGAGGTGAGCATTTCTAGAGTATCTAAATTGGTAAGGCACTGTCTAGTCTCTCGTATACAAACACTTAAAGGTGACCTATCATGCAAAATGCACTTTTGTACGTCTTTTATACATGAATATGTGTCCCCGGTGTTCCAGGGAACTCGCCAAGTGTCAGAAAACACAGCCCTCTCTATTTTCCTCCATACCCAAATCTCTAAAAAAGGGGCTGCAACGGATCGGATAAAAACTGATCCAGGTTTGAACACTTCTATGACGTCAGGACGGTGGCGCTACGGCTATTGGGTCAATTCTCCACCTATCAGGGGAATGTGGGGTTGGGCCACGGCCGGCCATTGTCGCTCGAAAGCGCTGGAGACGCTGTAGTACATATGCCAGGCCTGTAAGTGGCGCTGTAGTCTGCCACAAAAGCAGCGAAGAAGACTTCCCGCATGGTTGCCATGGTTGCCCTTCTGTTTATTCTCCGCTGTGGCTCTTTTTCTCCCTCCCCGAGGCAAGCGTTTGCGCCTCCTGCTGCTGTAATAATTCAATGCAATCCCTCCCCGTCGAGGCAAGCACTGTAATTCTCTCCGGTTAGCCCACCAGCAGATGACAAACACCCACCTCTCCGCCTCTTCCAAGGAACAAGGGGACCGTGCGGCAGAGTTTCAGTTCTTTCGCCGCTCAAGATGTCCATTAAAGTTTCAATCTTCCAGACAAAATTAGAAAAGTGCCAGTCAAAGGTCTTCTTTGTTATTTATTGAGCTTTAAAACAAATGAATAACGACTCTATATAATAATATAATAAAACACGGAGGACGGAGATCTATTTTTCTCCCCCTCTTCTGACTTGATCAGAGCACGCTCCCCTCTCCTGCTGAGGGGCGTCGTCAGCTGCAGCTCACAGAATCAGCCCCCTGCAAAAACAGGGCTAGATAACAGCAAATAGAGCGAAATGAGGCATGGCTAAAATGCATGATCTGTTTGGCATTTTGAAAACAGAAACGTATACATATACCTTATATAGGTATGGCCCTTCAATATATCATTTAAATATAGCATGATAGGTGTCCTTTTAAAGCTAACTTGAATGACATTTACTCATCACACCAAAATACACTGATGGATTTCGGAAGGGATTTAACTTTTTCTATATGGGATAGCCCAAAGTGTTGACATTTAGAGTGATGTCCTGGCTGCACAGCTGGCTGTCTGACTGTTTTCATGTTATAAATCATATGATGATTAAAGACGAGCTCCGCATGCACATTTTGAGCTTTTTTTTAAAAACCATACTGCCGTTTTTTCAGTGGATAATGATTAATGTTGCATCCCTTTGGGGTAATATAACCTGTAGTTTCAAGAGTCTCACCTTGAGTTCATTCTTAGAATAAAGGAGTATTAATCCCCACCTTTTGTCCCCGGAGATCCTTACAGACATACTAAAAAAAAAAGGGAGATTGAAAGTTCAGATGTCGTGCAAGTTTGTGGGAAAAATTGGAAACATCTTAGATAAACACGCAGAGAAATGTCTAAATTAATTTGTTTCTTCCCTCCTATGATATACTCCCTGACATATTTTGTAAAAATGTATCTTAGGAGTTTCATAGGTAGACTTGATGAATGATCCTTAAAGCCTGTTCCATTCCCTTCCCCATCTCTTGTTTCTTCCTCCCTCTCCTAGAAAATCCTGACGATGATCCCCACAGAGGAGGAGAAGCAGAGGATCCAGGAGGCCCAGCTGGTCAGCCCTGATATTCCCCTGGGCAGCGCCGAGCAGTTCCTCCTCACCCTGTCCTCCATCACAGAGCTGTCGGCCCGCCTGCAGCTGTGGGCATTCAAGATGGACTATGAGCTTCTAGAGAAGGTGAGACACGTGCCTGTAATATAGTAAAACAATGGAAAACTATGGATCAGGTTTATTGGGCAGTAGGTTTACACATACTGTTGAGAAATATATTTTCCTATGCCTCAGCCTTTTAACCAGTTTATCCCTCTACTCCTATAGTCAGCGTTCAGGCACGCAACCTCGGTTGCCACCTTCTCTCTTCGCTTGAGAATAGTTTTGTCTAGAGCTAGATAAAGACTTGGGATTTGGGTGACCTTCAGAATTGGTTAGGCAGGAGCTGTGTCACTTGGTGGCTTCAGAAAATGTCTTTGTAAATTCTCTAACGTAACTTCAAACTCATCTTCAGTGTCTGCCATCAGGATTCGAGCTCTCCTGTTTCTCATTGTGTTTCGAGTCCTTGCTCAAGAAGTTTCCATTACACATACAAGCTATATGCTCTGGTGTATAATGGTGCATACATAAGCACATTAAGTGAATTTAAGCTTTAAAATAGGAGCAGCAAAACGATTGTTTATAAGTAATATAAATATACAAAAAAGGAAATACAATAGGATTATGAAAAATGTCTGTGTAAAGAAAATATGTGCAGTATAGTAGTATCTGAAAGTGGAAGAGGTGTGTAGTTTTGAATAGCTACATTTGCAAAATATTTAGAGGAATGGGCAGAGTGATGATTGATTATTTCATCATGTGTTAAAAGAAAATATAGGGTAATAGGGTATTGTGATGTAAATATACATAATGTATAAGAATTACATGATGTGCTCATCTAAATGTTTTGAATGGCAAAATGCTCAAATAAAAAATGTTTGATGGTTACATATAAAATCTGTGTGTACTGTGCATTGTTATCAGCTAAATGAATTGACAAAAAGAAGTAAGAGTAGCTAATGTGCTTCTGAACTTCCTTTCATGCTCTCAGGAAGTGGCCGAGCCTCTGCAGGACCTGAAGGAAGGGATGGACCAGTTAGAGAAGAACAAGACTCTCCGCTACATCTTGACCACATTGCTGGCTATTGGCAACTTCCTCAATGGCACTAATGTGAGTAACCTTCAGGACGTATACGGCCGAGAGGTTCCTCTTCTTTCACTCCCTGTGTGTCTTTTACTCACTTCCTCCATTTCCTCCCACGCTCCTCCTCCCCCCAAATCCTCCGCCAACATATTTATTTGGCAAGGATAACAGTGGACTCTCTATGTGTAGAAGAATGTGCTGCCTGACTGTCTGCAGCAGACACTGTCCTTCTACAGTAAAAACGCTCGTGAAGGCTCTGTGGAAAAAGAGAGGGTGGTTGTGTGATTGTGTGTTTTCGGACTATTTGTGTTTGTCCGGCTGCTTGATTGGCATCTGTTTCGTGCTTTTTTTTTATGCAATGGGGATTTCTGTGTGTATTTCTATGCATTAGTGAACCCCTGGGACATGATAGCCAAGGGAAACATAAATCAAAAACAAGTAGTTCCCGTAAATAATAGCAGCATTTATATTTTTGCAGTAAGCCATTTAAAACTGGCAGCAGAACAAGGGAAGTCTTGTTGGGATTGTGTCTTTCATGAAGTGTCCAGCCTTTTTTATGGAAGGGGGGTTCCAAAGTTTTAAAGTAGATTGTGGTTTTTGATAATCACCAGCCGAATGAATCTACATATCTACTTGGCTCAGTCCATTGAGTCCCTTTTCTGAGTGTGCCAAAAAGGAAATTCAGTGCAATTTAGTCCTGGACTAGGGGCAGTTGATTTTTAATTCCATGCAGTTGTTTCCGTCCCGCATTCTGACTTGCTGTGTATACATGCATCTCTAGGCGAAAGGCTTTGAGCTGAATTACTTGGAGAAAGTCCCGGAGGTGAAGGACACAGTTCATAAGCAGTCCCTGCTGCACCACGCCTGCGCCATCGTGGTGGAGAAGTTTCCAGACAGCACTGACCTCTACTCTGAGATAGGAGCAATCACCCGCTTGACCAAGGTTTTTAACATTTTAAAATATCAGTTTGTAATGCAAATGTCAAATTCTCCAAAAAGAGTCCTCGACAATTCTGTGATTCCACTCTGTTAGGTGGATTTCGACCAGCTTCAAGACAATCTGGCCCAGATGGAGCGAAGGTGCAAAGCATCATGGGATCACCTCAAGGTCATTGCGAAACATGAGATGAAACCAGCATTGAAACAAAAAATGTCTGACTTCCTCAAAGAGTGTGCAGAGAGAATTATAATTCTGAAGATTGTTCATCGGAGAATACTCAACAGGTATGCTCCGTGAGGATCAAATGCTGAATCAACTTGGCAAAGCTATATTCTATTTTCATATCTGTTTGATTAACAACCATTTTTAGCATTTAAAGACATTTTTGTAACTTTTTAATGCATTTTTAAACTCTGTTTCTAAAGGATCATTGTACAGTGATGTGATGTTTCCCTACACATCTGCAGGTTTCATGCCTTTCTGCTGTTCCTGGGCCATCCGATATATGCAGTACGTGAGGTCAGCATTCATCGCTTTAGCAAGATCCTGAGTGAATTTGCCCTGGAGTATCGAACAACAAGAGAGCGCGTGCTACAACAGAAACAGAAGAGGGCCAACCACCGAGAGAGAAACAAGACCAGGGGGAAAATGATAACAGATGTAAGTGCTACTCACCGCGAGCAAGGGTCACACATACACTTTCTCCATTTCCTGATCCTCATCTTTGCCTAGTTTCTACTTTCTCAATTCCATGAGACAATATGAGCTGTCCCTCGACACTGGTTATAACCTTAATCTGGTTAAATCGCAGAAAGTGGCCATTACTGACAGACACGCTGTACATTTGTAATGACATCAGCGTAGTTCCTCAGTATTCACATGTTTAGGTTACTGTAACAACAAACAGCTTTTCTTTTCGGTGTGTCTCATTCTGTAGCTGCAGCAGGCCAAGAAAGGCCAGAGCAAACACCTCCCTGCATGATTAAAATCCCTTAAACCCCGAGGAGTCGGCCGCTCAGAGCCACTCCACTGCGAGCCTTGGCAGGGGCCCCTTTCTCTTCAAAGGAACTCTAATTCAATCACTGTGTGAAAATTCAAACATTTGGACGTCCCTGAAGGAGAAATAACAAGGCCCACACCTCAACCACACTCTCACAAAGATGTTCACTCAAATATGCTCCTCTGGTCCCTAGCTCGTATAAATCCGCAATGTTTTTTTATGGTGTTGGAGGATGAAAACCCCATAGGACTTTTGATTTTGGAGAAAGATTTGGTATTATTTGCGGAGAATTCCTTGGAACCATTGATTTTCAGTTTAAAATGTCATTGGAACCAACAAATAGTTAGCTTAGCCTAGCATAGAGCATTAAAGCTGAGGCAAAGAGCTAGCACTGTGTCCAAAAATAACAAAATATAAACAACATGGAGAAAGATTTTGTATTATTTGCAGAGAATTCATTAGAATAATTGATTATTTTATCTGTCTGTTAAAAATGTCACTGAAACTAACAAATGGTTAGCTTAGCCTAGCTTAGTGACTTAAAGCTTAGGCAAAAAGCTAGCTCTTCCAAAAGCGCTGGAAAAAAAAAACTAAATATAAGCAATATCCTTGGTAAAAACACAAGATATCAAATGTTAATGAATGAGCTTGACAGGTGATTTTAGGCTCATTTTTGTCTTTCCTTGTAAACAGGTTGAACTAACTTAACCAGCTGCTGGGTTCATCTACTTTACGGACATGAGAGGGGTATACATCTCTCATCCTATCATCTACCTCTCGCCAGAAAGCAAATAAAAGTATCTCCCAAAATGTTAAACTATTCCTTTTATGTAAATGAATAGAGACCAAAGACAATGTGCTTCTTTTTTATTTGAGAAAATGCTTAGACCTTTGTAAAAAAAAGAAACACGATAACTTAGTAGTGTCTTTATCAATCTGAAAGTCTAAAAACACCTCCTAAATATTTGTGATTTTGTATATGAAGAGCTTTCACTTTCATTTGGCTGTATATTGTATTCACTCCACACCTTGGCATTTTTTTTCCCCCATTTCCTTTATCTCTGTAGAGTGATGATGACGATGATATTGAGGTAGGGGGTTGACTTTGTGTGCAAACATGTGCATGGGAACTTTCTGTGGTGACTAACATTCAACCAGACTGTGCTGAAGTAACTTTAAACAATAACTGCTACATTTTTTGAGACTAAAAAAAGACCAGTCATCATTAGTAAAGACTGACAGGTTCTGTGTGCGTTTCACCTACAATGAATGAGGAAGCTTGAAGGTTTTGACAAGGAAAGAAAAGGAGGTATTCGCATGGTGTCGCAGGTACTTCCTTATGGAAATGAATGGACTATGTTGTGGGTGTCACAGCATAAACAGCAACATCACTTCTTCTTATCTCAGGATAGAAAAACTGCTGTGTCATGAGTGAAGATTAACCTGTATGACATGTTTGGTATTTATAGCTTTTCAGTGTGGTTTTTACCAAAATCTAAAAGTGAGCATTGGAATGATATGCAAACACCTTGTAATAAAATTTCTGATTGTAGTAATCCTGTGTCCTCACCCTACAGAGTGGTAAATTCAGCGGGGCCCCATCAGAGGCACAGGAGAGCCAGCCTGAGGGGATCCAGTATGCTGAGGATGCAGCCGAGCATGAGAACATGAAGGCCGTACTGAAGAGTAGCTTGCAGGGCGGAGAGAGCCCCACGTCCACGGTGCCCGGCCTCCGCACACGCACCAGAGCCAGCGCTACCCGAGGTCAGTCAGAGAAACACCGTTACAGCCCCTACAGTACATAGCTTTCATCATATCATCATCATTCAGTATTCCTCTGTGGCCATGAATGCTCCATGAGCACAGCATGAGCATTTCAGTGTTACTTCAGTAATCCAGCCTGTAACCTTTAAACTTATCTTTCACTAGGCGGGGTATTTTTAGCTAGGCTAGCAGCATGCCTCTAGGGATGGCATTGTCCCTCTGTATGTCCATCAGGCTGAAATATCTTTCTTATATTTTCTTATCTTTTTAGCCTTACATAAACATACATACAACTTTCCTGATCCTTCATACTGAGTTTATCAGACGGTGAGCATTTAATGGACGATTATTTCACATCTGAGCTATTGCTCTTAACCCCAGGGTTTCACTTAGGGACCGTCAATGATCTACCGTTTGAATCACACAACATTTTTTTTATTGTTAATACCATCTTCCCCATATTTATTTAGTTTTTATTTATAAAGTTGTAGTAAATTACGCGTGGAAAAAAACGTAGTTGTATCTTATAATAAATGTGATGAAAAGTTGTAAGTTCCATTTCTTTACAATAGCTAATTTGTCCCGTTGACTCCATCCATACTAGATAGTATTTATAAACTTGACTAATACGACACTCCTTATTATTGGATTTTAGGCCATCTCCCATTCACATAAAGATTTTAATGTGAAAATCTTCAAATGTTATATTTAAAATTCTTGGAGACTCAGAAAAAAACTTTTTTCAATAACTACGTTTTTCATTTGAAATATATTCATAGGCAATAGTAAAAGCCTGGAAATTCAATAAAAAGAGGTGTACTACTTGACCGGTATAGTCATATAATACTGCATTCATTTGGAGTCATTGGGTCAAAGGGCATGAAAGCTACTGACGAGAAATCTGACCTAAAAAAGAAAACAGCTGATAATATTATCTGTAAAAAGAGGAAGAAGGTGTTTCTAAACACCTGACCTATCATCCCTTCCGACCTTCCTGTTTCAGGGCGTGTGGCCCCATGGTGCTCTGCCAGTGACGACCCCGTGAACTGCACAGATGATACGGCTGATGAGATCATGGAGAGGATTGTGAGGTCAGCCACTCAGGGTCCCAGCCAGCGGACGCAACCTCGGGAGAGGAGGCGATCCCGAGTCAACCGAAAATCATGTGAGTCATCCCAAATATTACCCAATTGGCATCATTTATTTTCATGTACAGAGAAATGCAATGGGCTGCCGTGCAAACATTTGAACAATCCTCTTTTCTCTGTCTGCACAGTGAGAAGGACACTTAAGAACGGCTTGACTACAGAGGAGGCCAACGCTCTGGGCTTGTCCAGTGGTTCAGAGATGCAGGTGTGAGATGGACAAAAGGTCGTGTGGAAGCCCTTTCACTGCCCCTCCATTGCCTACATCCAACCTGGCAACCCACTCCACTCTGGCTTGGCAATAAAATCCCCCCTAGCTTTGATGAGTTGACCTTATCTGTATGCGTTTTAGTTCACATAGGCTTGTCACAAGTGCTTCCTGGAGAGATTGGATAAAAGCTTTTATTCATGAACTGACGGTCAGAGAGCAGAGTGCTGTATCCAAACCACTAAGCTTTGCTATTGCTGGATCGATGACGTACACTCATTCAGCCTAATCACAGTCATCTTTCCAAAAGGAAAGCACCCTCACTAAAGGGTGTTTTTTAAGGCTGAGGGCATCAAAAGAACTGCGTGTGCTTTCGATCTCAGTGGCCTTGACTGAATCCAAAGGGCAGGAAGTGTACGGACACTAAATTCTCGTTGAGTTTAGCGTCAGCCCTGCAGCTTTAGGGACACACTAAAAGACATTTCATCTGTTGAATAGATGGCTTTGTGCTGAGGGTTATATACTACTGTGGTAGTTTTGTGTTTCTTTTTTATTTTGCTCAAGAAGGTGCTCAAATAAGGAACAATTGCACTGGATGTAAAAGTTGGGTATCAATGGAATGTGAAATCCTTGACACTGATGAACCACTGACATCGGAAATAATACTCAACAGTTAAACCAGCAAATTTACAGTAGCACAGTTTTGTCTAATCTAAGTGACTGGATCAGAAGGAATCTATCAGAGAAACTTCCTTTTAAAGATCTTCTTCAACAGTTAAGGTGAGACTCGTGATTCCACTCGTCTCAGTCTAATGCTCATCAATAGTTTTAATTCCAAAAAAAAGTCACATCATGTGACCTATTCTCTCTGATGGACTGAACAGTTTAAGCAAGGCGAGTGCAGTGTTACAAGGAAGCAATCTTCAGTTATATAGTTTTATTTTCTAGAAACTATGAGCTGCACATCTCAGAGTGCCTTTCAGAGACAGTTATTTATTCAAATGTTTTCAGGGACATTTAATCAAGAAAATGTTACTACAGATGTGCAGTCTGGGAGGGACGAGGGGGTAATACTGCAATGTACATCTTTCACGAGCTGTGATTTATTTTTAACCAGTGTTTTTAATCCTGTCCTGGATCAAATAGTATGTAATGAAGATAGCTTTAAAGTATTTATGACATTTTAGGATTGGTCATGCACATTAGCTGTATCCTGTTGCCTTATTGTGCATTGCTCCACTCTAGTCAAGATCTAAATAAAGTTATTAAAAATAGACCAGGCCAATTTAATGTGTAGTTCAGCTGGCTTCACTGGAGATCTCAGTTTGTCGTTCACAGGACATTCATTGTCTAACTATGAATGTGAACATCAGGGGGTAATTAGCAATACGGACGCACACAAAATCTCAATTATGTATCTATTGATATTTACATCTGTATTAAAGTAAAAAAGGAGCCCGCAGTTTAACTTTCGATTGTGTCATTGTGCTATTCGTCTATTTGCAATGGCCTTGGCTAATTGAATAACGTGCACCATTTCACTTCATGTCATAGCAATGATTATCTATCCACTGTGACGGAAACATAGCCATTGAGAAAGAAACACATCTAGTGCAACATCGTAATGAAGCTATGTGAAACCCACCCAACAGTTCATGTTCTTGTTTTGTTTGGAATTAACTGAAAACTAATCAGCACCTTAGGCCCACTGTGTAGCATGCAACTTAGTGGAACTGAAGTTATGGGGGGAGGGGGGGGGGGGTTCCCAGATTGTACTGATTTGTCAAAAACCAGACAGAATAGATGTGTAAGGTATTATAGGGGGAATGCTGTAAAGTGATGTACATGTCATGACAATGTCTTTGAGTTCTGTTGTTTTGGCTCCATGTGTAGAATAGTGTATTATAGACTAAAAGCAGTATTATTCTAAATATAATTTAAGCACACCAAGCCATGCATGGTTTAAAAAAATAAAAAAAAAGGTTTCACACCGCTCAATACGAAAGTTGGTTCTCTGTGGTAGGGTTTGTGTTAATACATATTTTACTTCACACACGTTGTGAAACGTGCAGTGTTGAAACTCACCAGCTAGTCCTGTGGAGAGAAGCCTTTGATTTCATTGCACTCAACATTTCTTCTTTGTAATTGAACATTAGCCCACCACACATGTTGCTGCCTGTGCCATAACATCACTGTGGAACTTGGAAACAAGTGCTATACAACCAAGGCTTCCATCGCGTCTTTGCCCACAGCAAAAACTATGTAACAAAGTCAATAAAAAGGCTCATTAAAACGTTGTTTGACTTTCTTTCTTTTTTTTACTATATCTTTCAATTGTTTTCAAAAAAGTGTCACATGTAAAAGTTTTGGGGAAGAAAAAGCAACCAAAAAAAAAACTTACGCCTCTTTATTTTCAGTCCACACAACCCATGCTTCAAGTCAGTTTATGTTTGAGAGCAGATAGAGGTCGACGACGAGCTTCCAATACAGCTCATCTGGGGTTTACACATGGCCATCATACAGACCTCATTTGGTCTTAAATGTGATTATGGTTTGCTTTTAATAAATTGCAGAGACATATAACAATGAACAAGACAGCTACCTACAAAAAGGGGGCGGGGGGGGGGGGGGGAGGTTGGAAAATACAATTGAGCATCAAAATAAAACGCACAAAAAATAAAAAATCAGCTGAAACAGTCTCAGCAAATCCAGTGCAACCCAAGACATGTTCTGCTTTATACTAGCTGAAAACTAAAAACAAGGGCACATATTAAGAATTATATAATTTGTATATCCTGATCATAATTCAAATTTATCAATATACATTTTTCCCTGAACAATTACTTTTGCACAGTACCTTTGAATTGTATAGATAAATTACAAAATGGAGTATTCCCTTTCCACCAGACATGATTTACTTAGTAAAACCCCTGAATGACTGACAGGCAGAAAGCTCTTATGCAGTTAACATTTTATATTGCTACATTTGAACAAGGATTAACAAAGGGATTTGTTTAGTTTTTGCATATTTTCTTAGGTTTGTGGTTTGGCGTGCATCTGCACAGATATTGTCAAATTATTACTGAAATAGCACCAAAAGACAAACGCCCGACTATTCAGAGGCAAGGCGTTTTTTAAGTGTGTTTTAGAAATAGTACATAGCAAGTGTGCAGTGCAGTTTAATCGTTAACCACCACGTGATTAGATTTATAAAATGGCAAAGAAGTAAACAACACTAACGGCCCGTCTACACTACAGGCATGAAAAAATCTTGAAGCTGGGCGTGTCTGAAGCTTGGCGATTTTTTGCGAGCAACCAATCACATGAATCTCCCGCCCCCGAAATACAAAGCAATAGCAATGTTAAAACGAAGTAAACTGGATATAAACTCTCCAAACAGGCGAAAAAACTATCAGTTTCACCCACTGTCTCTGCCACCTCCCTCCATGCCTGGTTCCTCCGGTTTGTATCCCGGTAAATAGTTCCGGTCGTAAAGAGCCGGGTGATTTGCTACCGTAATATCTCGTTTGGAATATGAGGAAATGAACTGCGGTCTGGCTCTCCCAGCTTGCACGCGGTTTGATTGGCTGCGCTTGCACTGGCGGGATTTGCATAAACGGAATTTGATTGGCTGATGCCAAGCATCGAGCCTCAAAAGTTGAACATTGTTCAACTTTTGATGCCGATAGATGCTCATGATGCTTGCAAAGCCATGCCATGCTCCCCACAATGCAGTTCGGCGAAGATTAAAAATCTTCTACGTCACCCCATTCAAGTGAATGGGCGAAGCGTTGAAAGCATTTTTTGATGCCTGTAGTGTAGACGTACCGTAACTGTATATTACCAGACACATAAAGCTGATCCTCAACACAGACAAGTCGGCCCCGGCAGATTCAAACACTGACCTGTCTTCTATCACAGGGTTACTGTCAGGATTGTATCTTCTGCAATGATACAAGTAAACTTAGAGCTGTTGTTGGACACAGCACCTGGCGACTGCTCGGTACAATACATCATGTTTTAGAGCTGGCTTCAATTACAAATGATAAAAAGAAGAATACATCCTGAACGCATACACATGATTCAGGTTGCCTTCCTTTTAAAAAATAGGTTTGGGGCTCAGTTCAGTTGGAGAATTAACTGAACCTTGGTGTTGGAGGTGTCTAAAAAGCTTATATAAAAATGCTTACCCAAATGATAGCTCCTGTGAGGGAAATATGTAAATGTTTACATTTTTAAAAATACTTTTTTTTTTTTTTTTTTTTCAAACCATAGTTACTCATGAGTTATTTCAACATATAGCACCAGCTTGTAGATCATGCCAAGCCTTGGGTTTGGTCTAAAGAGCGAATCTGTGCTGCACTGAAATAGTGTAACGCAGACAGCAGTGAGACGAATTGACAAATCTTCAAATAACTTAAAGTGCCACTCCAGTCCCACTCCAGCTTTCTAAACCTTAACCACAGTACGCATATCCTATCTAAGACAACTGATGGGGAGCTTCAAGCATTTCCATTAGGAAAGTGTCAATAGGCGTGTCACCGATCAGCTTGAAGAAGAAGAGATGCTCCAAACACTTCAAGCCGATAGATCGCAGTGCTGGCAGTCGCAGGAGGAGTTTCGCAAACCTGCCAGGGCAGAGGAGAAGTCATTACGTTTGAGCAGAACACCAAGGCACCAATCAGGTTCCACTTTCTACACTGTAAAAGGACGAGCAGAGTTTGAGGTAGCTGTAGACGTTTACCTTCCCTGCTGCTCGGGGTATTTCTGTTTGCAATAGGACTCCAATGATGCATAGACCTTTTCTCTAAGGAGCTCCACCTCCCCGGTGTTGGAGAGCCCTTTAGCATCTGTAAGCAAATAGAGAAGAAGATTTCCACCAGTGCCACGAGACATCCCATATAGTAAGAAAAGTATGTTAATGTTTCTTATTTAGATATCAGCATTGGTCAGGCACCTGGGTTGAAGAGGACGATGGCTCGGAGGCAGCCCAGCTCTGTTTTGTCCATTTGCATATCTCTCATTTTATTGACGAGCTCCGTGAGAACCCTAAATAATAACATTGATTTGATGAAATGCTTTTTGGAAAGCCAGAGTGTCAAATACAAAGCGCAATCATTACCATAACTTTTTTAGTCAAACACTAAAATAATGTGAAATTACCTGTCAAATATGGCGCCGACCTCTGCACTCTGCACACTCTCCCTGTGTTAAATAAAAACAGTTATTATTTAGACAATACAAACATGTGCAGCAACATTGAACAAAAAGGCATAACAGTGTGTTGGCTGTTTTTTGTCTCCACATTTGCACCTGTCAAAAATGGCCCCCACTCCCGCGCTGTGTGCACTGTCCCGCTGCAGCTCAGAGGCCAGGAGAACTCCGTCCTTCAGACCGATGGAGCGGTGGGAGAACGAGGCGATGAGGAGCTCATTCCACCCTGACAACGCACAAAGGGAGGGGCTCATTAGGAAACTGGTCTCGAGGACTTAGAGCCATCAATTTATCCCCCGTGTGCGTACACATCAGAAGGTCCCCACTGCGCCCTGACCTACATTGACCCTCCTGCAGTCTAAAGTTATTATTGATAGTTAAACCCCCTAAGGTCAACACCAAACAAACAACAAACTGTCTTCACATTAAGGGACACTGTACAAGGGCAGATGTCCTAGAACTAAGGTTCACTGCAGCACTTTTTGTACAGTTCAAATTCAACAGGACAATAGATTTTGTCAAAAAAAACAACTTCAAATGTATTTGACTGTGCATTAATTACCAATATAGTCTTTATCTTTTCATTAACTCTATGCATGCACAAATACCAACATTCAGACAAAGTTAAGGGCCGCTAAAAATGATCCTTCAGGCTTCGACTATAATTAAAATACTGCATTGGGTACATAATAATTAAACTTTATATAGTAATATTTATTCAATAAAAAATGTACTCAAGTAAAAGGAAATCCAAAAAGCACTATCTTTAGCTCTAAGATAAGATAAACCTTTCTATAATCCCACATAGGGAAATGCACGTGTCGGAAAAACAGACTTCAGAGTGAAGCCCAGGACAGGCAAGAGTTCACACCAGTGCAGATAAGAGACACAGATAGCAGTGTATATGCATGACACACTAAAAACGTGTCCTTAGCCTCTCTTAGAAGTGTACTTTGGAGTATTGCATATGAATCTGATACACTTGAAGAAAGACTAATAATGTGCATCTGATCTCCGTTAAAAGGGTGCAGTTCTTTACACTCAGTCGTACCTGCACGGAGGAGGATGACCTGGTCGTCGAGGGGCAGCTCAGAGAAGTGAGGGATTCTCTTCGCCCACTCCACCAAAGCAAACAGCTGTTTGTCTGCAGTCTGGCAGATGTTGGTAACTGCATCATGGGGCTGAAACCAAACAATAAATCATATCTTCTTAGTTGTGCATCCAAACCAAATACTTCCAACAATTACAGTAAGCCTGTACTTATAGCGTGTTTTTGTTTAGGCTATTCTAAAAACATTAGGCCAAAGCCATCGTGCTTCTGCCGAACACTGATGAATGGCAAAGTAACTTCCTTTTGATTGCGATGTTTTAACCACTCACAGAGTTGCCAGCGGAGCCATCGTCAGAGTGAAGCTCCGTCTTCTTCTCCACAGCGGTCTCTGCCTCTAGAATCTTCTCCACGGGCATCTCCTCATTCACGCCCATACTGAACTCCAGCTCTCCTTCTCGCTCGCGGTTCCTCTGGCGCTCCTCCTGGACCGCTGGTCAGACAAGACACAAGGACACAGTGGTGGGGGAGAAGAAAAGGAATGAGATGATGGTAAATACGGAAGAATGGTAAATGTGAACTGATGAATTTATGGGTTAAAAAGGTGATATTGTGCAAAATGCTCAGCCTCTGTAGAGGGTTTTTTGCATGTAATAACATACAATTGTTATTGTAAGAGCAGAAACACATTTCAAAAGTGTTGCATTCAGTGGATTTCTGGCAATTTTAACTGAAGAGTGGGGCTGGTTTTTCTACAATACAGTACATTAGATAGAACTGAAACAACTGTTCCTCAAAGTATCTTTGTGGCATATTGACTTTTCATTTTCTACCACATTCATAATATCATAATAACCATCAAGACAAAAGTCAAATGAATGTTCTTCCATTACGAATAGAAGTATATTAAGTATAGTGGTAGGTTCATGTTACATGCATGAGTATGTTAATGACATGCTTTCCTAGCTTACATGCATTGGCATAGTCGTTCACAATGGAGTACTAAATGGTTTAAGACAGAATCACAATGGATGGACAACAGAGACTAACATGTGAAGTTGTTTTTTTAAACTTAAGGGCAGTAAAAGTGAGAGTACCTTTTGTCTACATCAATCTAAACTGTGATGTCAGTGAGGTGGAAGAACTGAAGCTGTTTTTTTTTTTTAAATACACAATGTTTGGACTCCCCTCTAATCATAAAACGTACCCTTCTCTCTGGCAGATCAGACACTCTCGACAAAGGTGCAGCCATAACAAAGTGACAAGGCTTAACGTGTGGCAAAGCATAGCGTAAGGACTTTATGCCTGAATATGGAGCCAGAATTAGGGCTGCAGAGAGCTGGTCAAGAGGCAACACCTGCAACTCGATGCATTTTAGATACTTCAAATGTTTCTTGCGGCCTATAGAGGGCCTTAACTAGAAAGATCCATCCTATTTTCTGCAGCGCAACACCAATCCACTCAATCAGATTGTAAATACAGTTACAGAGATTCAGCTAACAACAGCTCTCCGACTGCTTTTTTTTTTTACAGAGCAGTCTATCATCACAATGCACCATACCGCAGCAATCCTCACTCTCCATCATTTTGGGGTAAATTTTCACACATAAATCCGCCAATCAACAAATTTGCATGTCTAACACAACAGGCTATTTCTCTAGGTAACATAAAAATACAATATCTTTAAGATTTCATGTCATACTCATCCATCCCTCATCTTTTCCATCTTCTTTAATCCACTTTACATGTTTGATCACTATTGAAAGATGGAGAAAGGGTAGAATAGGAGAAAATGAAGAGAAGAGATGGAGAGGGGTTAGTTATATAAACCAGCCCCAATACACTCGTCTCTACCCTTTATCTTATCTAATCTATCTAATCTTGCATCCACCCTCACCTACGCCAGAAATAGTGCTAATCCAATGTTACTTCATCAATTTAATTGGGCTTGCATTAGCATAATAAGTTATTCTAAGTAATCTAATTGACTGCCAATGTATAATTCATTCTAAATAGGAATATTTAACTATGTTGCAGAAATCTCCAATGTAGGTCCCCTCTGTATAGTGGCATGTAAGTCAACTCGCAAACAAACGTGTTCATAAACCTTTTATAGCCAAACGGGCTCTCAAAATGAACTTTAACTGCTATTTGAACCCTGATCTTGCATACCTTCCCTCTTCATGCCCATGGCCAGGCACTTCTGGTAGCGGCAGTACTGGCAGCGATTGCGCTGGCGTTTGTCGACCAGGCACTCTTTGTTATCTCTGCAGGTATAACTAAGGTCTTTGCGCACAGTTCGTTTGAAGAAACCTTTGCAACCCTCACAGCTGTACACTCCGTAGTGCTTGCCTGTAAATTAAAACATAAAAAGACGTTAAGCAAGAGTCTGATGGGAAAATCAAACATCACAATTGTATTATTCAGCAAAAATTGTCTGGTTTCCATTTCGGTTAAGATGTTGAAACTATTGAAAACACATTACTAAAATGAAATAAAACATTCTACAGCTTGTGTTTTCACTTCTGCTAATCCTGCTCTAAGCACACTCACTCACCAGAGGAGCGATCTCCACAGATGACACACATGCGTTTCTGAGACATCATTATCCCAGGGCTGTGAGATGGCATGGGCCTCAGGCCAAACGGAGGCTTGACATCTTCTGAGCTGCTGATTGAGTGCATCCCTGCTGAAGAAGAGATCTGGATAAACGAAAGAAACCAAAAAGATTCATTAAAAACACAGCGGTGCATTTGGTTCATTTTGTCATGTTAAATTACAACACTGTTGAATGCATCATCAAAATGTGCTTTCTCTAAACTTTGAATCCTAAACTGAAGTATCAAACAAACTGTGGTATATGCATGACAATCTTCCTGGACATATTGTACACACAAAAAACTGTGCGGTGTGTGCAAAACTATCATGTGTAGCCACGACCCCGTGTAAACAAATACAAGTACACTACAGCAGATAAATCCTTAAAATACAAAAAAGAAGGTGCACCGTGACATTAATTGACTGATTAATGAATGTCAATTACCTGACTGCTGCTGATGGGTCCAAATCCCAGAGTGGGTGAGACCACTGGGGAGTTAAGTGAGGAGCTGATTACTGAGAAGGGAGAACCCAAGATGCTGGTGGGGCTGTTGGAGGCTGAACTGTTGCCTTGCTGTGAGGACATGACGAGTAAGATACCCAATGGAGAGGATAAGTTCTCGTCTGAAGGATATCAATCTGAGGGTGATACAGAGGATATTATTAGTTTATGACGGAACTTGAAACATCTGTTTGTAATAACTGGTAATGATTGCAGGTAGATCTAAAATGGTGTACTGTAGTTGTTAATAAACAGGATTTTAATTGCCAGCTATTTTTGACATTGCTTAATACTTTAAATCATATGTCAAGCAAATATGTGCATCAGTCTTTGACTCAGGGGAGCTGATGTTTTTTGTCTTGGACTGTTTATCAGACAAGACATTTGAGGACATTTTGGAGTTTAAGAATTGCAATGAAAGAGTTTCAGTTTCCTGGCAGAGGAGAGACTCATTGATTAACCTAGAAAATAATCGTTAGTTGTAGCCTTAGTTTAAGGAAGTAGTGACGCTACGTCTCAAATGTTCCAACAATTATGCAGCCGTCAATAATACTAAAATAAGCCTGACACGTATTCATTTTCCCACGAAAAGAGTGATGCGTTTGGCGAATACGACTGTAACCATTTATTAGCTAAGCGGAAAACCAGCATCCAAACTGTTTTACATGTTCAAATAGCCCAGAATTCAGAGGAAAACGCATTAACACAGAGCAACGTATTGTGTATTATATTAAAGTTTCTGTTCAAAGTGTTCAAAACACTAAGTACATCAACGTTTGCTTACATTAATGTGTTAACGATAGCTGGCCCCATTTGGCATCGCAATTGCGTTACACGTTTGCTAAATGTTGCTAACGATACGCAGTAACGTTTACATTTAAGTTTCACCGTGGCAAGAGGCTTTTAGTAAATAAAAAGCACAAACTAAAGTGCCGGTGCCCATGACTTATTTCATGAATAAATAGTGGTACAGTGCATTATTCAACATAACACATAAATAATGATTACTTTCACCGAGGGTAGCTAGCTAGTTAGTTAGCTAGCTAGCTGCAAATCCATGAAAGCTCACAAGCCCGACAGCTAACATTAGCTTTGGCTGCCATACGTCTGGAAAATATTGCATGCTATAATATATCTTGAAACTACGATATAAACATACCCCGGTAATCATCAAGAAATGTGCAGCTTGATAACTCGATGGTCATCGAGCCACTTCAATAAATCCGCAATAATAGCGCAATGTATTCTAGCTAAGATTAGCTTGTTAGCTGCAATTACGGCTAGCCTCTCCAGCTAACATTAGCTTGGTTCCCGGTGATAGTCTGAGGAAGCAGTGGATGACAAAACAGCTCATGGTCGTTTGAAGGTTGGAATTACTTACCAGACACACCTTCGACGCATTGTTAAAAACCACTTCACTGTACTTGTTGTAACCAGACCAGCGCCAGACTACAGGCCGACACTCAGAGCGAGTTTACTTCAACTTGACGCTGTTGTTGTTTACAGGCCATGGTGGCTCAGTGCCAGTATCCCTTGAACCAAAATGTCTCATGGGACCACCCATAACACCTTGTCATATGACACTCCTGCAGTATGTGTTCCGCTTGATCTTTACTGTAATCTTATAGAGATTAATTCACTTTAACATAGCATTTCATTATTGTGCGCAATATCCGACCATCTGCATGAACATTGTAATACATAATATTTACTTTTTAAAATGATAGTTCCCCCTTCCGGGGAATTAAAGGAGAATGGCACACAGCACATTTGCATTCTGAAAATCTGTGTTACTCATAGTCTATGATTCTGACACAAGATTCAGATGATTTTTCAAATGTGTTTTTGGTAATGGTGTATTAATAAAGTTGCCTACAACAAGTACTACAACAACATAGTAAATTGCATTTCATTCAAATTGAAATTTAAAAGTGTTTTTTGGAGACATAATCTGATCCAACTCTTAGACAGCCACACAAGAAGCACTGGAATGCTTTTGACAGGAGGGGGTATACAGTATTGCACAACTTTGTATGCTTCAGTGATGTTGTTTGTTATATTCTTTCACCAGAAGTATTCATTACATTGTTCTTTTTCTGTAATCTTTTGCACTCCTCGTCAATATTTCTTCTTCTCTGTGTGAAAAATACATTATTGTTATTAATGCTTTTTACATTTTTCAACCAGTTTCTTAGAAATAATTCTAGTTCTGCCCTTAATTAGATGCAGCCCTCTGAAAAAAGGTGACATTTTCCAGTACACAGGATCCAAAAGAGCAACATATCACATTACTGTTCTTATTTTCAGATATATTTGTTTGTTTGTTTTCAAAGCACTACCCCTCTGAGACTCACTCTCTCTCTGCAGGGCCTGTAGATCCATCTCAACCTTCTTTCTTTGTTTGGTGTAAAAATGCATGCATGGATTTATTCATCCACACTTTTTTAACATGATTGATGTTTCTCCTACCAATACATTTTTCTAGCGAAAGTCGGGTGGTTTAGTATAACCTGGCCTGGTCAGGGATGTAATCTTGCACGCTATTGTAATTATTTTTCTACTAACCTGTTGCCAAATAATGTCATAATCATAGATCATGTCAGCAGCTCACAGTTACCCACTTTTGATGAATTGATAAATGTATTAAATTGAACTGTTTTCATTGAATTTCAACTCAACAAACCAGGAACCCATGTGCCTTCCTGTATGTGCAATAGAGAAAGAATCCTGAAAAACAGCTTCTTACGTGGTTGCTCCAAAAGAGGTTTCTCCGAACAAGCTCGGTGGCATTCTTACAAACACTGCAGCTCATAGCTGCTGCTGCTGCGTTACAGCTACCGGTTAAAATAGTATATTAAAAACAACTAGTTTTTAGTTTTGCTGTTTGCCATGATCATGACTGAAGACAGGTTGAGCACGATGAAAGGGACTCAAACTTTATATCTTCTTTTTATCTCAGGTTTGTAGCTTACATGCTTGTTTTCCTCATATTCGAATACTCATGTATAATTTTGTCTGGATATTTCTGAAGATAATTTTTTTATTGTTTTACCTGTTGGTATTCAAACTGCTGTAACATGTTACTTGTTTTTTCACAGGATTGTGCTTGTCTGCACTGGGATCTTCGGATTTTCACATTATTAATATTGCTAAGAAGAACTATGCAGAAGCAAAGAACTACTGCAGACAAATGTACACTGATTTAGCTTCAGTTCACAACTCAATAGAAATGAATCATTTGATAACCTTAGATCCAAGTATTGACAGAGCTTGGATAGGACTGGAGACTGGAAAAGTGTGGATGTGGCATTGGTCCCTGCCAGATGAAAATCTGGATTTTTTTAGATGGAAGGATGGACCACCACAAATAAAAAATGAAGATGCGTGTGCATTCATGGATAAAGATGGCGAATGGATTGTGAGCGACTGTGGAACTAAAAGAAGTTTCGTTTGTCATGGTAAGTTTAATTGCAATATTGTATTTAAATAATCTTTTAGACAGCACAAATCAGTTTAAAATGGAGGACATTAGTCACTTTTTCTGTGTTTAAAATATCAAACTTTTGGATTTTCAGGAAACGAGGTTGCCAGTGGTCTAATTGTAACTGAGACCAAATCGTGGAGGGACGCTCAGAATCATTGCAGAGGCTTGTCGTCTGATCTCATTAGCATACACTCAGCAGAAGAGAATGAGGCAGTGCATGATTTGTCTGAGTCAGAAAATGTGTGGATTGGCCTCTTTAAAGATTCCTGGAAGTGGTCTGATGGGAGCATGTCATCTTTCCGTTATTGGCTACCTGCTCAGCCTAACTACAAAGGTCAGAATTGTACTGCTGTCATTTTCAAAAATCAAGGCAAGTGGAATGACCTGAAATGTGCCGGAAAGCGCCATTTCGTTTGCCAAGGGGGTAAGTTGCTACATACATATGTTCTCTGTCAGCAAAGTTATCTTTATGTTCTTTTAATTTATGTTTTTTAACCTTGCAAAATACCCAACAGAGATCTATAGTCTGTGTCAATTTAATTTGTTACTTACTCTTACAGCAAGAAAATCAATTCCAACAACCACGCATCAAAGTACAGAGGGGACGACAGAAGATCTGTCAACTTCTTATTCATCAACATCTCAAGAGGTCATAATTACTTTTCATTTTAATGGGGTTTCTAATACTTCGCACACCTCTAACGTTACCACGGAAGAATCAACAACTGCTGATCGTCCAACAACACCAAATACCACGGATCTTGTTTCAAGCACGTCAAGCACCGAGCTCAACAATGCAACAACAGAAATGTCAACTGTGACAGCAACACAGCAAATTCCCACTACTACCGCATTCATAACTAGAAGTGGTATCTCTACTTTTACAACACTGAAGCCGACTTCAGCCGATACCACTTCACCGTCCTTAACTCTAAAGCCCACTAAAACCACCACTACTACCGCACTCATAACTAGCGCTGGTATCTCTACTTTAACTACACTGAAGGCGACTTCAGCCGATACCACTTCACCGTCCTTAACTCTAAAGCCCACGGAAACCAGTCATAGTTTGCAGACAGGTATTCCAATTATAATGTGCCTTTTGTGGTCATTTTCACTGTATTTGCCTGGTGACTGGATTAAAATGTCTCTGTTTTTCTCTCTTTTGTCTTTTAAAAAGGAAACCTGATACTAGTCCGGAAAAATATGACATGGATTGAAGCTATGGGATACTGCAGGGACCACCATATTGATCTCATCCACATTACCACCAAAGACATTCAGGGGAAGGTGGCTGATATGGCAAAGAAAGCCAAATCACCACATGTTTGGCTAGGTTTACGATTCACTTGTAAATTTAACTTTTGGTTCTGGACAAATTCAACTACGAGTTGTTACCAGAACTGGGCCCCTGGACAAGGACCTAAAGGGAGACATGACTGTGGTGTTACAGGTGCCATTGACACCACTGGGAGGCAGCAGTGGGTAGGCCTGCCTGAGACAGAACAGCTGAATTTCATCTGCTCCACATGCACTGAATGAGAGTGGAGTAACTTCAGGAGACATTGTTGTTGTTGTTGTAGTTTTTCTGTATGCTGTATGGAAAAAGAAATTGAAACTGTTCTGGCTAAACAATCTTTGTGGATCGAAAGTATATGATTCAACATTAAATACAAGTTTCTTTTAACCAATTGTGACATCAACTTATTTGATTTTAATGCTCACTTATGACGTCATACTTCTACCATTGTTGAAATACAGCTGCCTTCTCTATTGTTGATTTTGAATTTCATTAAATATGAAAACCTCCTGTGGTGTGTAGGCGTGGACATTCACAGTCATGGGCAGCAAGAGTAATGTGAGAACATTGATCTGCTTTATGCCTTTCACTCAGGGGTTACTATTTGCATGTTGACCCCCTGGGTTGGGCCCCAACATTTTCTTTTTTAGACCACCAGAGTGTGGCCCCAATCCAGACTGCCTGCTGCCCTCTCTGACCTGACCTTCACTAGAGGACACATGGAAGACAGCGCTCACAGACGCTCACCTTCCTGTCTGCACCCTTGAGGTACACAGAGCATCTTTCACCATGGGAAGTGGAAATGATACAACATTTTCAATGAATGTCAAACTCTTCCACAAAAAATAAAAACGGGCTGTTTTCCCTGTTAACTGTAAAGAAACATGAGGGGTTCCCTGTATTTTTTATTTAATGTTCACACCATACAACAATTACTACTACAACTATTTACTCTAGATGCAGTTTGATAATTGTCATTGCTTGTTAAACTCTATTTCCCTTGAGGTGAAAAATAAGAAACTGTGAAGAATAAAACAACAAGAGTAATATACACTGTATTACTCAATATTAATACACTCTATATTACTCAATAATATGAATTAATATAACTGCTGTAAGTTATAACTATTTATGACAAGTTTCGATAATTGGAGCATACTGAAGTGAGTCCTCAAACTCCAAACTGATAATAAAGTTATATAAATACATTAATAGTAATATTAATAGAAATATACACTATAGTTACAGTGGTATACATTATATTACTCAATATTATTATAGATTATATTAGTACCGTAGTAATATTGATAGTAATATACACTATATTACTCAATATTGTAAGTTATTATAACTTCTGTAAGGTCAAAACTATATATACTATACAACTCAATATTATTATTACCCAATACTTTAAGTTATTATAACTGCTGTAATTCAAAACTGTCTAAGCACAGGTTGTAATAATTTGTGTATACCGAAGTGAGTCCTAAAACTCCCAACTGATAATACAATTATACAGATCTATAACCCAATATGCCTATAGGCTTCTCATTCAAAAGATGAGACCTTATACTGTAGTTTCACATAACACTTTTCATATAATCCATTGTTAAGGAGAGCACTTCATAACTTCACAAGTATACACGTTTGTTTGCATCATTGACTTAAATAACCCAATATAACCACTAAAAACTAGTAGGGAAAGCTTGTAATCTACCGCTGCATTTTTATAAGTGCTTTTGCATCCACAACAAGGGTCTTGTCACTTGTCAATTACCACGGACCATTACACATGAGTGTGTCGTAGCTTAGTTTCTCACAGAATAGGCCTTGGTCAGTGAGCCTCCCATCAGTTCAATGTTAATGTCCCATTGGGTCCAGTCAGTGAGTCTCTGGACTCCCCCCTCACCCCCTTTTCTCACCCTCATCTCCTCTTGTGTGCTGTCCAGCTGGCTCTGACCTCTGACCCTTTCACCCTCACTCCTGACCCCTGAGGACATTCCCACGCCACACCCTTTTGTGTACATCTCGCCATGGAGACCCAGTGGTCACTCCCTCTGCATTTTTAGAGATTATGGTGATAGGCATAATTCACTTTCACTGGGATCAGTGTAATGCAACCTAATTTGGCCTAATCCTAATTCAAGTATGAGGTGCTACAACCCTAAAATGTATACATTTATTAAGAGTGTTTGTGAAGAATATTTACAATATATCATTTAATATAGGCCTACATGTCATTGTATCATCAAAATCCTTAGCCTGACTCAATGCAATACAAAATATGTTAAATAAATCACAAGTATAAATGCAGTAACTATAAATGCTGCTTTCTGAGGGTCCAAACGTTCAACAATAGTTTTTCTATCTAAATGCGGTCATTACAGGTATTTATTCCTCCGGGTGTATTATTTATTTTTTAAGATGAAACTTTAAACATTAGTGCAAATATACATTTTTGACTATGTTCCTCTACCTGCCATGGGCACTTGTGTCCTTCCCTCTTTTCTTTTCTTCTCTGAGCGCGCAAGTGCTTTTGTTAACCCCTCCGTGGATCCCTCCCTTCTTTTCCTTCTGTCACTTTCACAGTTAATTGTAGAATAGAGATTTTCTCCATTGTGCCCGGGTCTCTTAGGTAACCCCACTCCTGCATGAAATGAGATGGATAGAGGCGAAGGCATCGAGAGGGGGACAGGCAAACTGAACAAGCAGCGGAGGAGGACGGATGCAGAGGACAGAGGACCTAACAATATTGAAAAAAAGTTAAGATAGACTTTTATATTTAATAACATTAATAGATGCTTCTCTTGGAATATTATCACTGTATTATTGAAATTGCTGGGGCATGTAAGTATTACAATAATGTACCTTTTAACAAGTTAGTTAGTACAAGTTAATTAAAAAATATGCCAGATTATAGATAAGAAATAGTACATTTCTAAATAATCAATGGGTACATTTTGTGTAATAATATAGTGCTACTGGTTAAAAACCTTTGGAACATGAATTACATTTAATCTTTACATGTAATCCTTTTTAAAAACCTCTCTGATGACATTTCTGAGAGTGGCCTGTTTTTCTTTTGATGGTTCATTTATTTATTTAAAATTGTCAGCCCATTTGATGATAGATATTTCTGCGCTTGTTTTTCTTCATCTCATACACTTCTTTTAAACCAATGCAGCTATTCATACCAAGTTTGACAGGGAGTCTGGCGTTGATTGTCCAAACGCAATTCTTGTGTTGATTCTCCATATCCAGGAGTTGTGCATGGACATCTTGCCTCAGACTCTCATTTACTTCATCTTCTAGCTGGAATAACACAGAGAACTACATGGGAATTCATTTAATGTAATTTAGCTGTGTGCAGGCCTTTCATTTTTTTTATAATTACGGGAAAAAAATCATTTCATCGCCCCTACTGGCTTTAAACTATTGGTTTGATTGAAATTACATATTTATGGAACATTTTCAAAATATAATAAAAAAGTTTAGATTATTAACAAATGTGACTTTATGCCTTTAAAATGCAGGTATTTAAATTCTAAATCAGTTCTCCGAATTAATCTAAAGCTTCCAGATCCTGGACTTTGACTTTTTTAATTTCCTGAGTTCCCTGTTGAAGGAGGAGGCTGCATCATTGGACGAGCATATTTGAATTTTTTATTGCAAAGTTCTGTTTGTTTCATGTGTGAATATCTTATTATATTGAAGAAACAAGTGACCTTGGTTTGTGGATCAGTTGTTTGCTTAAAAAAAACATTTTAAAAGAACAATTTATCTTGCTATTTGGGGAAAATCCGATCATCAATGGTTGAAGAGATGATCTGGTAACGGGCCACATGGTGAATGGAGGCCGAGAGTGTGTGCCAAATGTGTCTTTGGATTACTCAGGGCCATAACACACCCCTGTTCTTATTAGGAAAACTGTGTGTATTATACAGTGTATATATGTGTAACAAATGTATATATTTATCTATAAAATATTTTATTTTAAAACTTTTTATAAGATTGATGTTGATGTTACAGCTATGTCTTTTTAAAATCTAAAACGTAAAAATGCAATTCATGTTATTAAAGAATACCATGAAGTAAGTCAAAAAAATATATAGACTATTAATTGCATATTGACAATATTAAGATAGAAATGAATCACTAAATCTCCTCAAACAAACATGCTGTATGTGCAATAAAGTAAATCACTGCAAGCCTAAAACCTCAGGCAAATTACCAGGGATTGGTCATCTGAAGCATGTAGTTCTGATAATGTTGGCGCTAATTTCTTACAAAAAACTGAAAACATGGATGTTTATAGGTGTTTACATTTACAAGTAAGTGAAACATCAATCAAATAAATAATTGTGAAAATCTGACGCTTTCACTTGCATTTTTGGTTTATGTTGAATGTAAATATAATAAAATGTACATCTTTCCTGCTATACTTGAGAAGAAATATGATTTTTTTTATTGCATCTTATATGAAGCTGTTTATGTAGAAAAAAAAAATAAAGTTTCTGAACCGGTCTCAGTGTTTGTTTCTTTCTTTTGCTGAGTTAAGTCAAGTTAACTGCAAGACAAGTATTATGAGATTAAGAAGCTTTAGCAACTATTGATGAGATATATTTGAAAATGAACCATTAACATGAAGAGATGTTGATATTTATGGAGTTTACAGAAACTTTAGCAACACTTCTCTTTCCTCTAAATCATTCCTGAATCAGTAAACAGCCCCCCAAACTCGATTTCTTGTAAATCACATGATTTTCGGGAAATCTGGCTGACTTGCAGTAACCAGTGAGAGTTTGGGTTCACATTGTGAAACAGAAACTAACACTTTCCATGCTGCATGCCAAATAATAAAAAAACAATAAAGCCTGACATTTTAATGTAAACACTATGAGAATATAACACATCTGTACAATAGAGTATACATAGTATTTCTGACAGTATGATGATTTTCTCGATTTATGTATAACTAGTTAGAACATGCAACATGTGGCATCATTTTGAGGAATGAAACAAAGTTATCTAAAAAGGAAAAAAAGGGAGGGCTTTGCGAAGTCCAACGATTGGGAAATAAAGGGATGGATCAATATCAAAACTTCAATTCATCAAAAGCCTGTGTCAGAGCAGGCAAAGACCTAGGAGCTGCACCATGGAGCGCTACATCTTCTCAATACTGTTTCTGATCTTGACTGTGGAACCAGCTGCTTCAACGGACAATGGGTAAATGTAGAAATAGCTGCATGATTATACATGATGTCATGTAATGGGAATCTTTTTTTGTTTGATGAAAAAGGGATTTAAATATATACAGTATACATGTATATTTTATGTTTGTACGCATCGTCTAATAATTAATGTTTTCAACATAATATATTGTTAATGATTATTATGACATTTTGTCATATTGTTAGAGTATATAAAATATGCGGCGTTGCACACATTTCTCTAAGGGTATATAGGTCAAGCAATGCAAATTATAGCAATAAAGGTGCCAACAGTGCTTTTTTCATCTTTTGTGTAGATTCTTCATCTCAGCCCCCGGAGTTTTTCATGTGGGTGTTAATGAGAAAGTGTTTGTCCAGATGGGAAAGTCTCATTTTAACATTCCTGTTACTCTCTACCTGGAACTTGAGACTGGGGGATTGTTGTCTAATAAGATAACTACTACTTGTACTGAGGACAATAAGATCCAAACAGTTGAGCTCAAGGTATGAGACACTTTTCAAAAAATGAAAATAATTTTGACAGCACTTATAGGTCATTAACCAAACTTATCATTTGGATTTGTACAGCTAAGAACAGACTTAGTAGCAGATTTGCCTGCGGAGGTCCGTAATACACTTATGTACCTCACGCTGGTGGCAGTGAGCCCCAACTTCAGTGTCAGGCAGTCAACAAAGGTCCTGGTATCAAAACGGAGAGGAAAGATCTTCATTCAGACTGATCAGCCAATTTACAACCCAACACGAAAAGGTGAAAGGAAAGAAAATAATATCAACACAACAGAATGAATAATTATGGTTTGTAAAGCCTGTATTTTTTTTGTCTTCAAGTGAATTACAGGATATTCACTCTTGACCACGCATATAGGCCTAGTGAGGACGTGATCCAGATATCAGTTATTGTGAGTGACACATACTTACTTAAGAAATAATGCATACATTATTGTAATTGGTGAATTTTTTGGCTGATACTTATTATTTCTTTACAGAATGCTGCTGGGAACAGAGTAATGAGGTCCCAACGGTCTGCAAAAGGAGGAATACTAAAAGGCAATTTTCCCATACCTGATGTCTCAAAGTATGATGAAACAAATGAACAATAAACAGCCTCTAAAATGACAACACAAGCACATTTGAGACCCTAATAACAAATGCATATTTTGTTTACAAAGAATGGGCACATGGAAGATTACAGCACACTATGAAAATGACGAGGATAACGCTGCTTCCCGAGAGTTCAAAGTCAAAAAATTCGGTGAGTTTATTCGGTTTCAGTTTGTTGTTTCTTAAGTATTTTAAATATTTTGCCCCCCTTTAAAATGTTGTTTTTTCGATCCTATCCTAGTTTTACCAAGTTTTGAGGTGAACATTGCAATGCAGCAGCGCTATATTTTGTTAAATGCTGAAGAGTTTAACTTCACCATCTTAGCAAGGTAAGTGTTGATTAATTTAAACCTACTTTACTGCCAAGTGTTCTTGTTTATACAGCAATACATTTTGTCCACTATGCCGAAAAATTAAAGAAAAAGGTTGAAGTACACAGCAGAGGAATCGCTCTATGAAGTATTTAGCATTTTATATTACACATAGAATGTATTAGTACATATTATGATATAGGCTGATTTCTTTAAGTATTAAGGGTGCATGTCCCCCAATTTGTTACAGTTTTAGACCTTTTATTTGCCTTAACTTCATCTTCTACAATTCTACAATGATTTTCTCTCTATAGATATTCACATGGCGAGAAAGTTAAAGGGGCTTACCACTGCCAATTTGGTGTGGTAGTAAAAGAGGCAACTCGTGGTGAACAAATGAAACCTGTCTTTATCAGGAGACTGGAGTTGACTGGTTCGGTGAGGGAAAATATATTTATCCAAAATGTATAATCCAGCTCATTTTTTTAGATCAGATAATCTGTCAACATACAGTATTGCATTTCTTAAACGTTACAGTACTTAAAATCAACAATTGATGTCATTCCTTACAGGTCCAGGATGGAGCTACAGCAGCTACTCTCCAGATGGCAGAATTACGCAACCAACTCCAAATTCAGCAGAATAAAACTATCTCCGAACTACAGCAGAGTGGAGCCCAGATCTACTTGGGAGTATTTGTCACCAACATCCAAAGTAAAGACACTGTGTCACACTATATACACATAATTAAACCATAGGGTGTAATAAGGGAATACATTTAACAAAGTGTAAAATATCAAGTGCTTTGTTAAATATTAGAGACTAGTTAAATATATTAATTAAATACAAATACATTCCTAATATTCTAACAAATATGTGCAAACAGAAGAACACTACACTAGGACATTTTCTATAGTAATGTTAGTGTTACTATAGCAGATTGGAAATTCAAGGAAGTACCCCCTGTGTCACTTCAAATGTTTCTATTCTGAAAAATAGCAAAAACCATCTTGCCATCATGTAAGTGAGAGGTATACATAGAAGATTTAGTTTTGTGATTTCTCAATGCATCTGATTTCTGCATTTTATTGCCCAGGTGGTGAAATTCAAGAGACAGAGGTGTACCTTCCTATCATCTCCCACAAATACACCGTGGATCTCTCTCGAACTCGAAAATATTTCCTTCCTGGATACCCACTAGATGTGGTGGTATGTATGAAACTCACAAATGAGTACACAGCTATGTATGCAAAGTCTGTAAGGTTAATCCAGTTTGTTATTATTATTATTATTATAGGCAGTTGTGCGTCACCCGGATGGATCCCCAGCAGCTGGTGTGCCAGTAAAGATGGAAGTAAAACCAGAGGAATCTTGGCACGGAATCACTGATCAGGAGGGGGCAGTGTTTCATGTCTTTAACATTCAAAATGAGGATCGGATTACAGTTAAGGTTAGTACCCCCAAAAAAATGAAATGAATAAACTACTTGATTTCCTGTTGTTAAGATACACTGTGTATACTCTTGCTTCATCAGGTGTCAGCAGATGGCCTTCAGGTGAAGAAAGTAATCCAGAAAGCTTCTTCTCCGAGTAATTGCTTCCTTTACCTGAGTATTACCCACAGGATGTATTCTGTGGGCGAGACACTAACTGTTAACTTCAACACCATCAATGCCCCAACACAAGGGTTGATATACTATATGGTGAGGCATATCAAATTAATTAAGGAAACCTGTTTTCTTTGACAGAGAGAATAAACCGTTTTTAATATCTATAATGTATTTTATTTATGTGTTGACTACATGTAGGTTTTTAGCCGTGGGATCCTAATAAACCAGGGTTCTGTAAGCCTTGGTACTTCAGTTAGACAAAACCTTCCGATAACATCTGATATGGTGCCATCCTTCCGTCTGATTGGCTACTGCTACAACCAGAATGGCGACATCATTGCAGACTCAGTGTGGGTAGATGTCATGGATGAATGTCAGATAAAGGCCAAGGTGAGTAAACAGAACAGATAAGAGTGCTGTCTGAGCAGAGTGAGGCAGATAGCGGATAGGTAGATAAACACACGTTTACCTCTAATGGGTTACATAGGTCATTTGAGTAGAAGTAGGACAGTTGTTGGCCTTTATAAAGACTAAAGGAAATCAGCATTAGATTGGAAGTAACTAACTGTGGTGGGTGTTATTAAGGTGTTTTTATGTTTACATGTTTTTACTTCAATGATTGGTGTTCATATAATAATTGGATTAACCTTTTCTTTGGACAATGGTATAAAAAACGTCTGTAAAATTGTACTTTAATTTAGGTAGAAACAAAAGGACCATTCACACCTGGAAAAAGGTCTGTGCTAGACATTGATTTGCATGGTCAGAGAGCCAAAGTGGCTTTGCTGGCTGTGGATAAAGCCTTCTACGGTCTCAATGCCGATAATAAACTCACAGCCAAACAGGTAACACTTCACACATAATATCTCTGCCAACACACTGAGGTTATTGCATTTATCCCATTATTATAGCACAGTAAATCCAAGCTAATGTTCTACCTTTCAGGTGTTTTCGTCCATGCAGTCCTTTGATCATGGTTGCACATATGGTGGAGGAGCTGACTCTGCATTTGTACTAACCGATGCTGGACTGTCTTTTTTCTCTCAGTCAGATTCAAAATGGAAAAAAAGTATGAGAAATTACTTTATTTCTTCATCTTACCTTTTTTTAATGATTGGGATGCTACAATGATCTGTTTGGTATTTGGAGCCAAACACTTCAGAGACATGTTTGTATATATCTGAGACCTATAATATATTGATGAAAAACAGTATAATAGGGGACCTTTAAGGGACACTTAAATCCAAAATCCATTCAGCAGTGTTTTATTACTTTCCAGGTCTTTCCTGCAACTCACAAGCTGCAAGACAAGGGCGCTCTGTGGACCTTCAACAGGAAATGATGTCCTTAAGTAAGAAAACATTCTGGTATTACTACTCAGGTCTGAAATAATGTAATGTGATTCTAGTAAGAACATGTTTGAATTTGTTTTCCTTTTGTGTTATCATACATTTCAGAATCAAACTTTTCCAAAGAAGAGTTTCAAGAATGTTGTGTTCAAGGGTTTTCTCTTATCCCTATGAGACGCACATGTCTGGAAAGAGTGAAGAGAATCAATCTGGTGGAAGCCAAACCTGGTTGTGCAGAAGCCTTTTTTAAATGCTGCCTTGAAGGAGAGCGTCTGAGAAAAAAAAAGATGATAGAGGAGACCCAGGATGAACTTGGCAGGAGTGAGATAAGATTTTCATGTGGACATTAAATACTTACACAAATATTAATTTGGCATTTCATAACTGTGGCAAACCTTTAATTTGTCTGTTTTTCAGCTGCCAGCACAGAGGACATTGAAGACTTCTTTTTGGACACTACTGCTCAGTACATTCGACGATTTTTCCCGCCAAGCTTTGCATTCACAGAATTTGAAGTAAATGGAAAAGGAAGGTAAGAGGGGGACAGACCCTTTGTATGCTAAAGGTTCAATTACATTCATAAAGTGGCTTGTTATGCAAGTTAATACTTCATAGTTCAATCAATGTTTATTTTAGTTCTGTTTATATTCTTTGTATTTGTTACTGTGTGTGTCAATTTAAATATGTTAGCATTTTCCAACAATCGGTGTCATTGAATCTGATTGAATGCATTACGTAATGTCTAATGAATCAAATATAGACAAAGCATTTTTCTGATGCATTTTAGTAAGGCAGCACTCTTTAATTGATTTTATTGAAAACCCTTAGCTATAATTTGGCTCTCCCTGATTCCATCACCACGTGGGAGATTCAGGTGGTCACTTTATCAGCAGCCACAGGTAATAGTAGCTTCATCCCACTTCAGAAATACATCTGGAATACTTGACCGAGTAGTTTCTCATTAATAACTCTGTTTCATTCAGGTTTCTGTGTAGTCAAGCCGTCTGAGGTCAGAGCATTCAAGAGCGTGTTTGTGTCTCTGAAAATGCCTTACTCTGTGAAGAAATATGAGCAACTATCCATTTCACCTGTTATCTACAATTATGGCGATGATACACTACAGGTAAGAATAACATTACAATTACATTAATCCCCCCCCCCCCCCCCCCTCCAACTATACAAATTCATTTCATAATGTATTTTTCTCTGTGGACACATGCATTGTTATAGTTGGCAGTTCACATGGAACAAACTGAGGGGCTTTGCTCGCCCGGTTCAGCCACCACGACAGCTTTTGTCAACATTACTGTGGAGCCGCAGTCCTCTCAGTTTGTCTCCTTCTCTGCTGTCCCCATGGTAATCGGCTCGATACCCATCAAAATCCGTCTCTATGATATAGGGAATGAGTGGGGAATAGATGCCATTGAGAAGACTTTGAATGTTTTGGTGAGTGAAAAAGACATGATTTGATCTCAATGCAAACTGATTGCCTGACAAAATAAATATGGAAAATATGAATATGTACAAATGAATCACCTTTATTGACCATCCATATGTGACATAAGTATTATGTTATACATTTTGAACTTGTTAATAAGTAGTGCTGACAGCTTTTTATGAGTATTAAAAATGTCAGCAAGTTTTATAAAAGTGTGATAATGCAGAAAGTCCCTTCCCTTCCCTATCCCTTAAAAAATGTATAATGCTTGAGGATATTAACAGTAACAGTAATTAATTAACATAATATCAGCACTGTTATGTTAGCTTATAACAATATGCTTCTTTCACTTGCATATATTAATATGTAAGGCAAGGGACACATACTAACTGCTCTATATTCTGTCCTGTTGTAGACAGAAGGACTAGAAAAGAGAGTAGAAGAAACCCATGTGCTAAAATTTGTTGGTAAGTTGTGGCTGTTTTTCTTATTAATGCCTGCTTAACAGTTGCCAATATTTCTGTCTTCGATATAATTTACACGTACATTTGGTTAAATAAACCAATTTGTCTGTTTCTTATTAGGGAGGAGCTCAAAGAATTTCACTTATGACGGAACTTTACCAGATGATGTAGTCCCCAACTCCCTTTCCAATATTTTCATTTCAGCCGAAGGTATGTACTAACAGAAACAAACTGAGATCATACCACAGACCTTTGTAAATAAAAGAGTCTTATCCTTTCAATGTTCTCATCCTACAGGGGATGGATTTGGCAGTTCACATGCAGAGAACCTTCTTTCTCCTCAAAAGGTTTCCAGGTTGATTGTATTGCCTACAGGATGTTTAGAACAGACAATGTCCAAACTGGCCCCTACAGTTTCAGCTCTCCGCTACCTGGACCTGAGTCGGCAATGGTTTGACCTGCCTGCTGGTACCAGAGATGATGCTCTTGATAAAATTGAAGAAGGTAGGAACACATCAGCTTACTGTAAATGCATGTGTTTGTCTGCTAAGTTTTAATAACAATATTCATATAAAATAGAGAAAGAATCCAATAAAAATAGCGATTTCCTCATTGTTCAATGTAGTCATTTTAAAATGTAGATTTTTAAATTGGTACTAGTTGGTAACTTAACTCAGTTAAAGTGGGAATAAAAAATTACCCCTTTTTCTTTGTTTAAAGCTTTCTGTAACACTAGTATTGTGGCACGTTATAAAGGTTGCAACCTCTGTGGGTTTCTCATAAATCTCAAGACATTTTTGTTTTTAACAAAGTATAAACTTTCTTTGTCAGGTTATATTAGGATTTTACATTACAAGAAACCAAATGGATCTTATGGTGCATGGGGTACAGTGCCATCTAGTAATTGGTGAGTATGTTGTATGCTGCCTGAAGGATTTTTGACAAAGTAGTTACTTCCAATATTTCCAAAATTAACAAATATTAGCTTCAATATTTGAATATTGTAAGTCAGCCTTTGTGATCCATATTTCTCCTTTGTTTTTATTTCTCTTGTCCTCAGGGTGACTGCCCTTGTTGTGAAAGTGTTATCGCTGGTGGCGCAGCGTCAGGCCATGGCTTTCGGACAGCAGGGCAGGCAGGCTAGGGTTGTGCCAGAAAAAGAAATCCGTCTTTCAGTCGGATACTTGATCTCAGTACAGAACTCAGATGGGTCATACCGTGACCCACATCCAGTGCTACACAAAGGAGTTCTGGTAACTTAATTTAAATAAATGTTATAAGATGCATATGTCATATTAGAACAATATAAAATATAGGTTGTGGTGATTTGAATGCGATATTGTCTCTGTGTGTTCAATGTAGGAAGACCAAGAGGACAAAGCATCCATGACGGCTTTCATTAATCTTGCACTGTACCGGTCTCTTGATTTCCTAAATAGTGAATTAAGAAATAATGTGGTGAGATAATACATCGACTCGAGACATATATCTTGATATAACTTGACAACATTGCACTTTAATGCATTCACTTTTCCTCTAGCTTCATTGGAAGGTGAACGTTTTCACGTGCACATTGAAATTCTCAACATCTACCAGAGTGATTAGCACAACATTTTGTAGAAATAATAACAAGTTCCAGACAAATCCTTTTTTTTTTGGATCCCTGATACCTGCTATTGCCTAAGCATGGCATTAAAATCTGTGTTTGGGAATTAAAATATATGTACAGAATATTTAAAGTATTTTGTTACACAGTCAATTCAAGTCAATTAATAATTGATGACGAATAGTTGTAAAAACTTATACTCCTTTATGTTACTTTCTACCAGGAAGCAAGTATTTCAAGATCTAAAACATATCTCCGGTCACAACCGGAGGAGCTTAAGCATCCCTACGCTGTTGCCATTACAGCCTACTGCCTTGCAGTTTGCATGCCACAGGGAACAGATCATTCATCTGCCTTGAGAAGACTTCAAACACTGGCTACTGAAGGTAGAAAAAAGCAGTCCCTCTGAATGAATTACCTAAGACACCCAGAGATACGTATTAACGATAATGTTTTTATGGTAGCAGAATGATTGCAAGTTGACCAATTTATGTTATACAATATATATATATATATATATATATATATATATATATATATATATATACAGTATACACATATCCCAATCCTACAGGCAAACATACCTGTTTTGGATATTGTTTAGATATGTAAACTTATTGTCTATTTCTTATATATCAGTGGAGAATGGCTGTAATCAGCGGACAGCTAATGACAGCCCACAGAATCAGGAGGCAGATGCCATCACAGTAGAGACTGCAGCTTACACCTTACTGGCTGCAGTGGAACTGAAGCAGACCAAGATGGCAGACAAAACTGCGTGCTGGTTAACCACCCAGGAAAACTATTTTGGTGGCTTCAAATCATCACAGGTGATTATAAATACCTTTTTTGGATTGAACAGATATACAATCATAGTTGAGATGTTAAACTTTTTATTTACACCCTCAGGATACCATCATGGCATTGGAAGCTCTTGCGGAATACGAGCTAAAGAGGAACACCAGTCCCGAAGCAAATCTCATAGCAGAGTTCACAGTCCCAGGAAAGAGAGACATTGCAAAGCTTACACTGAAAAATAAGAAGGAGAGAGTGGAAACAGACCTTAAGGTATCAGGGCATTATCAACAGAACACTTAAATACAAACACACACATCAACTAAATCTCATTATTGTGTCTTTTGTCCCAGAAATTAGCAGGGAACAACATTATTGTGAAATTGACAGGAAATGGCGATACCAAGTTGAAAGTAAGTTTGATAAATGTCTCCAATATGATATATAAATACTAATCCATACTGTAACGTAAATCACAAATGTCTTCTGCAGATTGTAAAGGCTTACTATCTACTGGACTCCAAGGACCACTGCGACAAAGTGTCTATTAGCGTCAGAGTAGAGGGCAAAGTGAAGTACACAGGTGAGCTTTTATTATAAGTCACAGCCACATGCATCAAAGATTAAACCTATAAAGTTACAATGACCTTGGTTTCCTCAGCTGAGATCGTAGAAAACTATGACTACTATGAGGACTACTCTGTCAACAAGGAGAAGGAGGTGCGAGTTGCACGATCAGCAATTGAGTGGTTTGATGCTCGCACCAGAAACAGAAGAGATCTTGATAACAACCTCCAATCAGAAAATACTGTCACCTACAATGTGTGTGTCAGGTTAGTTGACACCCAGTACATATATGATCTTTATAAATAACATTAGACGGTGAGTTTTGAAGGATAATGTATTTGTCATTGTTTTTCTGTGTGTAGTCATAGCCTAGACCGCAATCTCACAGGAATGGCTATTGCTGACATCACACTGCTGAGTGGATTTCAGGTTGAAACTCAGGACCTGGATAGGGTCAGTACCACTCTCTACCTCCTCTTCGTCATTAACATCCTCAGGGCAGTGGGAGGAGCTTCTTTTCATTTTCATTCATGCATTCTTTCATTCAATACTAGACAAGCTAAGGGGTTTGAAAAATGAAAACGTTTAGAAACTATGTCTGAACATATTTAGTTTTTGAACACATGACTATGAACAAACACATTTGACAGGCAACTGTGATTTGTTGTCTAGCAAACAGCAGCAACTCCAGAAGAATACCTGTTCTTGAATTAGTCTGGCACATTAAGCCCTGTAAAATGTCATCTGATGCGTTACAAAATACATATTTGTTTTGAGTGTGTTTAGAGGTTATAATAGACAGATTTAGTTAACTATGCTTTGTTAACTGTTCCCCCAGTTTCCAGGGTTGGTTCTAAACTTAATTAGTCTTCATATTTTGCTGAAATAAATGAGAAACATACCAGTCTCTCATCTACCTTTAGGCAAGCAAATGCATAAGCGTAAGAAAAAGAAGCGTAAAAAAACATCAACACTTTTCTGTAAAGATTGCAATATTGAAAGAACTAATTTTACAACTTCAAGCTCAGGTTATTTGTTTACATTTTGTAATGATGGCGACAATTTTGATCTCAACTGTAGTATCAAAGCATTTTTAATTCACTCTTATGACTTGCACCTCTAACTGGCTTGTTCTACACAGCAGCAACTATAACGTTTTGTATTATAGTGTTTAGAGTGGTCAATCATGCCAAAGTATATGGATGTATCATATCAAAAAGTTGAATTCTTGTCTCCTGTAGCTGACACTTCTGCCTGAACAATACATAGCCCATTATGAGGCCACCTATGGAAGAGTGGTGCTGTACTTCAATAAGGTAAGGTAAACTCTTTTGACATTCACACATTTGACATTTCCAGTACTAAAAGATTTGTTCTTTCACTCTAGGTCCTTGAATCAAAAGAATGCATTAGCTTTGACGCTACACAGACCGTACCAATTGCCCTTCTACAGCCTGCTCCAGCTGTCTTCTATGATTATTATGAACCAGGTAAGCTATTTATTAGATTTGTTGCGAGGATAGAGGGGAAATCATTGTTGAATTCACTCGGAATTTATGAATTATTTGTGCTTCACTTGCAGACAGACGGTGTACTGTGTTTTACTCTGCCCCCAAAAGAAGCACGATGATCTCCAAACTGTGTTCAGAGGATGTGTGCCAATGTGCAGAAAGTAGGCCACTTATCATACACCCATACTGATTAACAGCTACATGAATGTTCCGATAATTATAAAAGTTTCATCATGTTCCTCTTCTCTTTAGGACCCTGTCATAAAATACAAAATACATTCCAAAGACGTCCAAGAATGACAAAATATGTCCGTTTACAACATGCGTGCTTCTTTCCTGTAATAGATTACGGTCAGTAATGCAAATAAGACAATTTGCAGTAATGAATATGATATAACCTCAACTTTAAATATCTGAAAACAAACTCTTATATAAAGTCACACTTTCCACCTCGTTTTATTCCAGCATACAGCGTTGAAGTCTTAAATGTTACCATGAAGAGTAACTTTGAGCTGTACTCAGTGAATGTAACGGATGTACTCCGATCACGTGAGTAAACTGTAACCATAAGCTTAAAGGGGACCTATCATGCAAAATGCACTTTTGTACATCTTTTATACATGAATATGTGTCCCCGGTTTTCCAGGGAACTCACCAAGTGTCAGAAAACACAACCCTCTCTATTTTCCTCCATACCTAAATCTCTAAAAAAGGGGCTGCAACGGATCTGATACAGACTGATCCAGATTTGAACACTTATTATGTCGTCACAGAAGTTGCGATACGGCTATTGGGCCAACTCCACCAATCAGGAGGAGACAGCCACGGACATTGCCGTTTGAAAGCGCTGGAGACGCTGTTGTACATATTTCAGGCCACCAGATGGTGCTGTTCTCACGGAATCCGAGCATGAAAGGCAGTGTTAAATTGAGCGAAATGAGGAATGGATCAAATGCATGATCTGTTTGGTATTTTGAAAAATAAAAAGTATAAATATGCCTTATATAGGTATGGTTCTACAATATATTATTACAAAATAGCATGATAGGTCCACTTTAAGTAGATGCCGTAACATTGACTATTACATTTTTATGGTGGAAACACTGTTCATAAATGTTATGATAATTGTCTACCAGATGGAGATATCCTTGTGAGCGAGAATTCTGTCCGAGTGTTTGCTAAGAGGTTACACTGTAAAGGACAATTAGACTTGGGAAAACAGTATCTCATCATGGGCAAAGATGGCGCCACAACTGACTCAAACGGAAAGTAAGTAAAGTCAATAATATCAATTAAAGTAACAATTTAACAATGATTGATTCTCATTCTGTTCACTCCCTCTCATAAAGGATGCAGTACCTGCTGGACTCAAACACTTGGGTTGAAAGAAAACCTTTGAAGGACACATGCAAAAAATCGGCATATAGATCTGCCTGCACGGAGTTTGATACCTTTACAGAGGATTACAAGATAGATGGCTGCAGACAGTAAAACACACAACTCCTTTTCATTTCACATTGTATGTTAAAGAATCATGAAAGCATTTAACCTAAACTCCTAAAGAGGCATTGTTGCTAGCCAACAAAAAAGAGTGACTCAGCCCACAGTATAATTGTATAGTTTACTACTGACAATGTAACCCATTAATCATGTCTTTATAACTAATATAGCTACCAGTGTTTTAAACATATAATAAAAACACCATGTTGTAATTGAAAACGTCTTTGTATGTGAATTATTGGTTGGGACATAAACTAGATGCATACATGTTAGATCATTATTTGAAACAGAACTCAAGATTGAAGCAGAAAACTTTGGTGCTTTCATGTCTGTCCAGATAGTCTGATTCAGTTTAGTGAACTGGCTCTATTTAACTTTTCTGCTGAATATATTTATTTTCTTATGGGTTTTTTTCACTTACTGGCAGTAAAAGATCTGAGAGGGTTCTCTGTACTCAACCCAACCCCCCTCAAAGTTACCCACCTTCTTACTTAACATCTGCAAGGTAAGGGAGAAGGGGAGTGGTTTGAGGGTTAGCACATAAAGCGGAATATAAGTCTGTACATAAAACTGGCTTGCTTGCTACCAGCGGAGAAAAATAGTGACAGGATAAGGATCAATCATCACATCGTAATGATAACAACTCTGTATCTCAAGAAAAGTCCCCTTTCTTAAATGTGCTCCACTTAGCAAACATGCAGCTGAAGACTCTCGGAGCAATTATTTAAAACACGTTGTATTCGATGCAGAAAGCGGTAATTGGAGAAAACAAGGAGTATTGGGAGGGAGCCGTGCAGCAGGAGAAAGAGGGAGGCATGGGTGGAGAGGCGAGGAACAAGCAAGGGCTTATGTGCTTATATTATTTTAATCTCTGAGGCCGGGTCCAATGTAAGCAACACAGGAGTACTGACCATTACTTCAATCACAGCCAGATCAATGCCTGCACTGTTTCAGCCATTGCCATTAGACATTTCATTACATTTGAACCAATAAAGGGTAAATACATAGGCAGACTTTAGCATCTCACATTTTCATCTTGGGATTACTTTAGTGCACCGTCAGTGGCCAACAGCAACAGCGCATTTGAAAAAGTGCTCTTCTTTTTACTGTGGGCTTCCTCAGGTAATCAATGGCTTGTCGTGACTAAGCAATGTAGACTTGTGCTCACAATTAAAGTCACATTTAATCAGCAATAGTAGTATTAGATATAGTTCTTGCACAGACTGTTGCATCAAAATATAGCACAAAGGTTCTCATCAAAGACAGACAGAGGAGGTTGACAGATTTGTAATTTTGTTTTATAAATATAATTGTATTGTTGCATCCATGGATTGCCAAAAGAGTTTGACTATAATACACATAATTCATTGGTACACGCTCAGCTAATCTGACACACCAAATGCGCTGGAGCATCAACTGTGAAACTGCCCGGGGAATTGAGAAATGTGCTCATACCACCAGGTGTGTTTTGCTAGGTGTGCAGTAGCTTTAGTTGTTGAAGGTGTGGGCCCAGCCATTTTTTCCAAAGGCCATCACAGGGTCAGCGGTTTAAGGGTGGTCTATGGTGCAGAAAGGAGTACAGTGAAGGCGGGGCCCTTCCTGGAGGCTGCCAGCAGATGGAGGCACGGATGGAGAGGGACCACCCACTCAGGAGTCCACACTACATTGGCAATTCATCTTTTTCATCTCAATATCAAGGTGACTTGGTTTCTTTTTTGCATAGCTCCTTTTCTCAGAAGACATTTTGACATGTCACAGTTGGAAAAGCACAGATGCAAATGATAAGATGTATTGCTGGCTGAAGGCCATTTAGCTGCTTCAGCTTAAGGGTCCTGCTTTTCTGTAAGCTGGCTCACATTGACATGACGGGGGACATTTGAAAAGAACATTGTTACTGTTATTAATAACAAAAACGCTTTTTCTACGATGCAAGTGTCTGAAGTAAAAACAGGCCTCATGGTGCAAAATTAAAATGAACGGATAAAGCACATGTCACGATAAAGGGATATATCTTTCAATTCAAGGATTTATTGTCATGTGCAAATTAGCTACAGTTTAGATATGGCAATGAAAAACTTAAGTCACAGGCTTCGACAGCGCAACATGAATATATATAGGAAATAAACAAATATAACAGATACAACAGATAACAGAGTGTGTGTGCATGTATATCATTCTGCATAAGTGTTTATAATTATTTTATATGTGTCAGATTTAAGGGTTTGTGAAAAGTATTATTTCATTTTGAATGCGGTTGGCAGCTCTTTATCTTCGACCCCTTCCATATAGTCAGAAGTGCATCATGTTATTCTACCAGTATGGCTTCATTTTTTCACCTCTGTTCTCTAGTTGCATCACATCACTATTCATTTTTAAAGCCAGCATCAAGTAGCACAATGTGTTGCATCAATTATTTGAAAGTTGATATGGAAATGTCATATCAACTTTATTCATTACATGTTACTTGTTAGACAGTATTCAGTAATATATTCTCTGTTACATTGCAATGCTGAAATTAAGCACAGTAAGTATGTTTTCTTGCAGTATCAGAACATGATGTGCATGCCAAGAAAAGCATGTTATCTCAGCACATTTGAAACTAAAATATCTAGAGGCAAATATGTTTTGCTGTGAGGCTTCTTGTATACCCACATTGTAACATTATAGTCAGTACATGTAACTGCAACAGAATATGAGAGAGCTGTTTTCTTTGCATTGGCTACAGTCTTAAAACTGTCATTCAAAAATGGGTTTGTGTGCTCACTATCTCATGTAAATGATCTCTTTGTGCAGAGTGGCTCTTTTAAAAGTGTCATATCATTGTAAATGTTACATTATCACTAACAATGGGTATCTACAATTGTCAAACAATAGTTGTGGAATAAAAAGTACTATTTTCTCTTGGAAATGTGGAGTAGATGTTTAACGTTGCATCAAATGATAAAGTACAAGTTCCTTAACATTATACTTAAGTACAAATCTTAAGTAAATATACTAAGTTACTTTCTACCACCGAGACTCATGTACTGTAGAGTGTGTGACCATCACATACTTTGTAGCATCTACAATGTATTTATCTCAGGTAAAAACTATGAATTCATAACAACATTTTCATGAAATAAGAGATCAAGTTGCTGCAAATTATGTTATTTTAGTTACCAGACAAGGTTTTAATTCAATATTATAAATGTTTATAAGAGCAATCAATAGTTAACCTAAAGAGGTTTTTTGAAAACAACTTCATACTGGTCGATGTTAGTGTATCTACATTATCTTTATAGTGCTGTATAGTGTCCTTACTGTAAGGTAATTATTATATGTACAGCACTTTGGCTCGACCAAAAATCGTTTTAAAAATGTGCTATATAAATAAAACTTGATTTGATTTGATCTTTAGATATATAAAAACCTTGAATAATATACACTTTTGTTTTGGCTCTCCTGTAAAGTTAGGAAAAGGTCACTTGTGCCCTTCATCTCTAGACCCTTCAGTGATGTGTCTTCATGTGGCTTACAAAAGGTAGGATAGTGGGTGGCCATTGGTCACAGATTCATAGCCTTCACAGAGCATTCGTTAAATCTGGTGGATACTTGTTTCACTTACATAACTCCCACGTAGTTACATCTCATTACTTCCAACAAACAGCCAATTCATATAGCGAGAGGTTCCTGTCCCCCAGAGTCCGCACTGAATACCTGCAGTGTTATGCTATGTATTCCAGCTGAATCATGATTCTCAGACCACGGATTTATTCAATCAAAGCTGTGTCTAGGTGTTAGCAATGTCTGGGATAAGTCAAGTTACATACGGCAGACACTGGAATAACTGTCATCGGCCATACAAACCTGAACATGCAGGCTATTTTTGTGTTAGAGTACATGAAAGAAGACAAACAAATGCCATGGTATGTGCTGAGAGTGGGTTTGAGAGAAAAACGTTCTGTACGTTCACTAAAAGTCTGATAACATTATATCAGAATCAGAATACCTTTATTAGTCCCACAGAGGGGACCTTTACATTGTTACAGCACAGGAAGCTTAATGTTACATGCATTCAAAAGTATTAAAGTAAAAAAAAAGTTATGATATAATAAAAAATATAATAAAAATAAATAAAAAGTTACACAATTTACAAAATACATGTTGGAAATTATGTTGGATTACACACAAAAAAGTTGAAGTGCATGTGATTTATTATTGATGTGTTCATCAACAATTATTGGATCATTCTATCAAAAGAAGTTAAAATGTTAAATCTACCAGCAAGATGTATAACACATTACAAAAGTGGAAAAAAACAAGAAAACTAAATACAAGAGAGTATTTGATCATTGTTAATATTCATATTTGTGTAAAAAAGCAACTCTTTTTAAAGTCCAATACAAATATTTTTCATAGTGGTTGAGAAAGTGGGACCACTAGGCGTGGAGGAAGAGGAGGGGGTCCTTAAGTAGGAGCAGACTTTATCACTCTCCTCCTTTCTAGTGGTGGTACTTTCTCTCACCTTTTTCCTCCCTGATCATAACCAACAAGTCTGTGTGAGCTTTTACATTTAGATGGAGGGAGCAACATAAAGAACGAGATAAAGCCCAAGAAACATCAATCTTCTGGTAAGTTCCTTTTTCATTATAATATTAGAGTTGAACATCATTTTCAGTGTTATATTTGTTGGAAACAGTCATGTTGTTTAATACCGTGTTTCAGCTGCTAACAGGACCTTCTGCACTAATTGCATTGGGTGATATGATATGTTAGTCTTAGTGCAAGATGATGTGGAGTTGTTATTCCTTCTGGCTTTTACCTGAAGCTTTCTTCATTATATCAAGATTAATACTGTGATAATATAACAATTTATATTTCGTGAATGAAAAGGGGCTATTCATTCATTTGATACTGCAGCCGATTAGGCAGTTTATCTGTGCACCAAGGAAACATTTCAAAATGTTTTTGCTATATGGCACAACATCTAACTTGTTTACTTACAGTATGATTTATTTGACTTTCTGCTGTTTTAAAGCCAAAGCTGGACATATTTCTCTCGGTGGTTTTATGAGTCGTTGGTTCTGTGGATTATGTAACCTTCTGTATAGTGAAAGACTTACAGTGTCCCACAGTCCTATACAGTGCTGCTCTGTTACCTCTGCAAAGTCTCCCCAGCAGAGACCCCCAGCTCAAGTCCCCTTCTTCCTTCCTGTTTCAAATCAGCTCATTTAGATTTATACTCAGTTTGGCAAGCCATTGAATGAAGTATTTTCTGATTAAACACTGCTACAATTCTTCAGGTTTATTTATTTTGTCTTGTGTATAAGTAGACACAGTTTAGAAATGTTTTTATATTTATATTAGTTTTTATGAACTCAATATATTTTCTCGTGATGCTTACTGGTTCTAATGTCTTGCACTGGTGCTCAGAGAAAATTGGATTAGGATTGTTCAATAAACAATGTCACATAAAATAAACATTATGTTTAGTGAGATGCACAACTGCATTTTAGTAATATTTGTTGTGCCTTTATTTTGACAAGATAACCTTTCACAAAGACTGAAAACTTGCCAAAATGTGTTTCTTGGTCCAAATAAGAAATTATGTAACAATGCCACTCGCTGTATGTTACATTTCTCTCAGTGGACTCTAGTCATTGCTGTCAGGTCTCTTTTGATCTGTGTAGCATATAGCCAGTAGAGGTTTGCACAAGGTGTGAAAAGGAACTCAGTGAATGAGATGCTGGCAAAACAAAATTGCAAATCCTTTCTTCGGATAAAAAACAAGTTCTAAAATGATTTGTCATAAAATGTCATGCATTCAACTCAGTAATAACTCGCTTTTTCATTGTTTTTTCATTTCTAGGAGACACTTGGCATAATCCATTTTACAAGTGGTCGCAGAAATATTGGGGAAGAAATAATAATTTTATACTAACATACATACAAATTCACCAAAGGCAATACCATCGCAGGCTACTGCTGCTGGTTCAAAATGCTGTTTACTTTAGGAGTTCTCCTCCTTCTCACCCCATTTCCCTGCTTTCAATCCCCGACCACTGAGAGGAGAAACTCCACAGGAAGCGACGTGACCAAATCCAATGCAGTTTTCGCCCTGTCAAAACCAAAAACCACTGCTGCCCTCACCAAACAGACCCTGAAGCCAAACACAGTCAATCAAACAGTTGTATCCACTATAGCCACAGTAACAGTAAAGGCTTCTACAGTTAGTGAAGTGAAAGCTAGCAAAGACAAGCCTGCCCCCAATGTAACTCCAAAAGTTAAGTCAGCATCCACAAAGTCTGCCTCAGCCAGCGGAGCTAAAACCACCAAAGACAAACTCCAACCTTTGGTCAATCAGACCGTTTCAATGAAATCACCTTCAACCAGTGATGGGAAGACTGCCAAAGACAAGCTTGCCCCCACTGTAGTTCAAAATCAGTCAACATCGTTAAAGGCTACTCCCGCCGGTGCTAAAACCACCAAAAATAAGCCCACAACCCTTGTCAATCAGACTGTTGTAGCTAAATCTCCTTCCACCAAAGACAAGCCTGCCCTCACAGTAGATCAAAGTGCTCAGTCAACACCGGCAAATGCAGCTGACAAAGATAAGCTTGCTGCAATCAAAGCTCCCAACACTACCACTACCAAAGAAAAGCCTTCCTCTGCAAAACCAATGAAGGTGTTCATCAGTGAAGGCTGTGACTCAAACAATGGCAAAGAGCTGAAGTTGAAGCCTGGCGAGCCTCTGGTGATGACGCATAAGATCAGCTTGGTGCCTGGTGGCTGCAGCGGGGGATGTGACGCTGAGATGGCTGCGCTGCAAGGACGTGTGGCCCGACTGGAACGAGAGATGACTTCCATTAAAGAGAAATGTAGGATTCAGTCATATTGAGTAGTATATTGTATTTTAGAACTCATTAGAGATGTTGATTTAGTAATTTTGGTTGTTTTTCTTGCCGCACAGGTCCATGTTCTGCTAATTGTCCAAATGGATGTAGTGGCAATGGAGAGTGTCAGGAGGGGAAATGTATCTGCCAACAGGGATTCACCGGTCCAGACTGCAGTAAGTGTGCACAAAGAGCTGAGTCATAAAAGTAAAAGGTCTGCAGTATTTGGATTTGGTAGCATTAGAGGTAGGGCTGCTCGATTATGGGAGAAAAATTAAACTGAAAAACCAATAAAAAAATATACACTGAACAAAAATATAAACGCAACACTTTTGTTTTTGCTCCCATTTTTCATGAGATGAACTCAAAGATCTAAAACATGTTCTCTTTACACAAAATAACCATTTCTCTCAAATATTGTTCACAAATCTGAAAAAATCTGTGATAGTGAGCACTTCTCCTTTGCCGAGATAATCCATCCCACCTCGCAGGTGTGGCATATCAAGATGCTGATTAGACAGCATGATTATTTCACAGGTGTGCCTTAGGCTGGCCACAATAAAAGGCCACTCATAAATGTGCAGTTTTGCTTTATTGGGGGGGTCTGGGGGGGGTCCGAAAACCCTAGGGTTAAACCCTAACCCTAACATGTCACCCATTGAGCATGTTTGGGATGCTCTGGATCGGCCTATACGACAGCTTGTTCCAGTTCCTGCCAATATCCAGCAACTTCGCACAGCCATTGAAGAGGAGTGGACCAACATTCCACAGGCCACAATCAACAACCTGATCAACTCTATGTGAAGGAGATGTGTTGCACTGCGTGAGGCAAATAGTGGTCACACCAGATACTGACTGGTTTTTGGACCCCCCCAGACACTGAGGCTGTGTGAAGTTGCTGGATATTGGCAGGAACTGGAACACGCTGTCGTATACGCCGATCCAGAGCATCCCAAACATGCTCAATGGGTGACATGTTAGGGTTAGGGTTAGGGTTTAACCCTAGGGTTTTCGGACCCCCCCAGATAAATAAAGCAAAACTGCACGTTTCAGAGTGGCCTTTTATTGTGGCCAGCCTAAGGCACACCTGTGAAATAATCATGCTGTCTAATCAGCATCTTGATATGCCACACCTGTGAGGTGGGATGGATTATCTCGGCAAAGGAGAGGTGCTCACTATCACAGATTTTTTCAGATTTGTGAACAATATTTGAGAGAAATGGTTATTTTGTGTGTATAGAAAATGTTTTAGATCTTTGAGTTCATCTCATGAAAAATGGGAGCAAAAACAAAAGTGTTGCATTTATATTTTTGTTCAGTGTATATATATTTGAAAAAAAAAGGAAAAAGTAATAATAATAATAACAACAGAAAAATCGTTTTATTTCGATTACGTTGTTTTCATAGTCGTTGCAAGCCATAATCGTAATTGCGATTAAAATACGATTAATTGAGCAACCCTAATTAGAGGCACATAATTGTAAGTGAGATAATTGTATCTTTAACTCTCATTCATACTTTAATTGTAACCTCTACTCTGCAATTTCAGAAACTGCCAAAGGAAAGGTCGAGGTAACCATGGAAACAATGACCAAGCAGTCGAACAAAGACAAGGAAAACAAGAAGGAGAAAATCAACACAGTAGAAAACACACTTTTACAGAAGAAAGAGCAAAAGAAGGCGTCTGACGTCAAAGAGACCACCACTAAAACCAAAGTGGCTACTAATTCTAAAGGAGGTGCTAAAAAAGAATCCTCCGTTAACAAAATCACTATTACAAAGACAAGTGGCAAAAACACCATTATCCCAACACTTGGTCAGGTTCTGTTGAAACATGAGGGCAGAAAGCAGGAAGAGGCCCGCAAAGGCAAAACAACATCTAAAAAGTTCTTCCAAAAACCTGACAATAAGCTTGTTGAAGATAGAACCAAAGATAAAGCACATCCTAAAACAAACCAGCTAAAAGACCAACCTCAAACGAATGTAACTCAGAGTATTGTGAAGAAATCTAATAGCACAGCTAAAATTGTGACCATTCTGACCAAGGGTGTTGGAGCAAACAGAACCAGAACAGGGAAGGAGACCATGGAGCAGTCCACACTGGCTGAGAAGAATGTAACTCAATCATCTGGACCTAAACGCACCAAGAAAGTAAAAGTAGAAACAGCAAATGTGCAATCTTTAGACAACAGAAACACTGTACCTGGCAAAGTTGAGAAAGAGAAAGACGTACAGAAGAGTCAGTATCTAGTAAATTCAACTTTGGTATCAACCACCCATGACTCCACGAGAAAGGTGGGAGGATCTGGATTAGGCTCTGGATTAGGCTCTGTAAAGGTCGTAAACATATCCTCCTACAGCTTCACCGTCACATGGTCAGCACCACAAGGGATGTTCAAGAACTTCACCGTGATCAGAACAGAGCCCCGAACAGAGGGTGACGAAGAGAACCACGAGGAAATGGAAGAAGTAGCTCTCGAAGGAGACGCAGCCTCAACAGCTAAGAACACAACTGAAGTCCAAGTACAGAGTGAGAGCACCAACACAACTGCTGCCTCTGGTAAAGCAGCTGCAGCTAGTGGCAAAACTGAAACAAAGAGGATCTCTATGGTGGTCCCTGGCAGCGTGCGCTCTGTAGAGTTCAGTAACCTTCGGGCAAATACAGCATATGTTCTTCAAGTATATGGCTCTGCAGCTGAGAGGAAATCAAAGACTCATAAAGCAACTATAATTACAGGTAAAATAAAGTTGTATGAGGTTTCTATTTTAAGAATAATTCCTTCATTTTAGCAGGCAAAGGAGCAGCAACATGAGAATAAGAATCTCCTTGTTTTCTGTCTTCAGGGCCTGAGCCAGCCACAGAGATGGTTTTCAGCGATGTAACAGATTCTTCCCTCAATGTTTCCTGGTCCAAACCAAAGACCACATTCTCAGGCGTCAGGGTGACGTACACCAACATCATCACAGGTTTGTCAAAGCCCTGCATTTATACTGCACCTTAGCTCAAAATCCCCTACATTTCCGTCAGTGGGGATTTTTTATATTGGGAAGAGTACATGTTTTCTTTGGGATAATTGTGATTATTCTGTTAGGGGAGAGCCGCTTTGCAACCGTGGAGTCTCATCAATCTTACGTGGTTCTGTCAAAGCTGTCTGCCGGAACCTCTTACATTATCATTGTAACGACTACACAAGGCAGAACAAGTAGTGACATCCTAACATCCCTTATGACCACAGGTACTTAGATACATTTTCTAAAATCTACAGTCACTTATTGTTTGTCTTAACACATGAAAATCATATAAACACATTGTGGATTGACTCTTCACTGCAGTGCCCGCTCCTCCAACACATCTGCAAGTTGTCAATGTGACAGATACCAAAGCTGTGCTGCAATGGACACCAAGTCAGGGGAAAGTAGACCGCTTCATCATCAGCTACGAGTCCTCTAAAAGTGAGTGTGGCAATATTACCCGAATGATAAATAACAAAGTTTTCAAGATTAAATACTGTGATTATTTCTCCTTCTTGCCACAGCTCCTAATGTGACAGTGACAGTGATGCTGTCTGGAAGCTCAGTGGAGCACCAGCTGAGAGGCCTGCAGAGAGGCACGGTGTACACAGTCAAAGTGCTGAGTCAGAAGGACAGTCTGCAGAGCATGGCCATCTCTACTACTTTCACCACACCTAATCGTGAGTAGAAAAGGGAATACATTTACCAGGACAGGGATTGTTTCCTTGCCATTGTCTGCATAGTTTGTGTTTATAGTTTGCTTACTAAAAATATGTTTGTGTTTCTCAGTGGTTAAAGCCAGTGAAGTGGGAACTCGCTCTGCGGTGATAGCATGGAGAACATCCACTGTGGTTTATTACAGCTACAGACTGATCTACCAGTTGGCAGGAGAGGAGACAAAGGTCAATAATATTCGTTTATCATTCTCACATACAGTTAAAAAAAATGAATGACATTTACAAACTAAGTGTGCTTTTTTGTGTATACATTAGGAGGTGATCCTGGATCAATCCAGCACAGAGTATAAACTGACAGGGCTGTTGCCAATGTCACGCTACATTGTTCTGGTACAAGGCGAGAGAGAAGGACAATACACATCTGTTGTCACTACAGAATTCATCACAGGTGTTGTACTTCAACTAACACAGTCCCTGCTTATCTGCCCTATCAATACTTTAGCTTTATAAGTTATTCTTTTTTGTTTCATGCCTTAGGCAAACTGCGTTTCCCCTTCCCTACCGAGTGCTCTCAGGAGCTGCTCAATGGAGCTCTGCAGTCAGGAGAGGTGGATATCTACCCAGATGGAAAAGAGGGAGGAGCAGTCAGAGTCTACTGTGACATGGAGACTGATGGCGGCGGCTGGACGGTGACAAACAGTTGATATCTGAATATTTTGTGGTGAGGAAATGGCAGAATGGATTTGATAGTAAACATCTGATGTGTGTTTTTAGGTTTTTCAGAGGAGGATGAATGGAAAAACTGATTTCTACAGAACATGGAATGAATACAGCGCTGGTTTTGGAAACCTCAGCGAAGACTTCTGGCTCGGTACAGATATATCAAGTCCTTATTTTCATCGCATATGCACCAGAATATAGATTTTGAATACATTTGCCTCAACTGTTCCTTCTACCACTACTAGGAAATGAGCTCCTTCACAACCTGACCACTGTTGGCCCTGTGAGTCTGAGAGTGGATTTGCAATCTGGAAATGACACCGCTTACGCTCACTACGCCAACTTCACCATTGATTCAGCCGAGAGGCACTACACTCTTGCAGTGTCTGGCTACACTGGAACTGCAGGTAAAAACCATACTGAATGTGAAATGTGCAGTATAAACTATATTTTACTGTTAAAACGTGAATAATTCATACCTTAATGTCACTTTTTCTCAGGTGACTCCATGAGGTACCATAATGGACGTCCATTCTCAACCCGCGACAAGGACACTGATCCTCTGGGGATCCACTGTGCCAGGGCCTACATGGGAGGCTGGTGGTACAAGAACTGCTACAAGACCAACCTCAACGGTCTTCATGGCATCAATAGTAATAATCAGGTACACTTCATCAACCTGGGCATATACTATTGAACTTTAAACATCTTCTATGGTACAAAAACCTAACATCACTTTTTGTCTCTGTTCTGACACAGGGAGTGGTCTGGATAGACTGGAAAGGTAAAGACTCTTCCATTGCCTTCACTGAGATGAAGTTCAGACCGGCTAGGTTCTCTCCTGCCACCCATGGCTAAGGACAGTCTCAATACATCTGACAGAGAATAAAAGGTTCAGAAATCCAGAAGACAGTGGATCTCACAGTTGCTGCATGTCACTTTCCAACTGAAATTGCATGTACAGTGGTTTCGATAGCTTTAACGACAGCTATCAGTACATTTGATTCAATATCCAAACCTTTTTTTCTGATCTGTTATTTTCTGGAAATACACCAAAAGAGAGGGAAAATGTTTTATTTTGAATGTTGTATCTTCTGTTCTGCCTGACCGGTCCATCTCAACACAGTGTATTGAGTAATACCTTCTTCAGCACCACCACGGTATGCCACCCCACTACTACTGTTATTGAATATGCACTGTCTCACTCCATTGGAATAAATGTGGCTAATGTGGGTCTGACGTGTCCTTTTTTGGTTTTGTAACAGTGATTTAAAAAACTCAAACCCTGTGTTTAAAGAAAACAAATGCCAACATAACTTACCATTGCGTAAACTGTGAAGTGTTATCATGCCCTTCAGGAAGTCCTGGCTATATTTATCACTCTGTCTCATGTGTCGCCTTCATCTCATTATCAGATGTGTTGACATACAAAATAGTCAAAGGTCCTTGATTTGAGTGAAAACATCAACATTGTTTTAACCTGACTGGCTAAGATAGTGATGAGCAGACTATAAGTGGGGCAAGCAGTGTGCTGACAACCTTTCTGAAGAGGGACACCAGCAAGAAGACACATAATGGCAATGAAAATATCAGTGATCACTGTGGGAGCTGTGATCCTAGTTTTGCTGCTGTTGATGATACTGATTACTTGTAAGAGAGACACATCTTTAAAGGAAAACCACAAGGGAAGTAAGTTAACAGGTATTTATCTATTTGTTGCCAATAACTGTATATTTTAACAAACTGGTTGTACAATAAAATGAACAGGACATTTTCTCAAAGCACCAAACAATAGTGAACCCCTGACCTGGGTGAGTTCTAATGGATTTTATTATGCATTCCTCGTTTTACCTTTTTCTTTCCAAAATCTTTCATCCGGTAGTTAAAGATGGACTGCTGCAGAATCTCCATCAGTTGCTCCCCCTCTCCTCGTCTCCTTCCCTCCCAGGTCCTCCCAGCTTCTTCCTGATAGGCAATATGATGGAGCTGACACATGATCATCTGCCAATTCACCTGACCAATCTGGCACAGCGGTATGGAAACATCTACCGCCTGAAATGTGGAAACACAAGTAAACATCCCATTTCAGATTGATGGATTTTGCACAACTTTTTAAAATGTGTTTTCTCTAGATAGTACAAAACCCTGTTGTGTTTTTCAGCCATGGTGGTACTAAACAGTAGTGATTTCATAAGAGAAGCACTGGTGAAAAAATGGTCAGACTTTGCAGGGAGACCAGTTTCATACACAGGTAAACAGCTTGAAGCTTTTTGCAATGTGTGCTTTGTGTGTGCATAATCATTGTATCATTGTTTAACCCCTCCTGACTTGAATTAGGTGATATTGTGTCTGGGGGAGGGCATACCATCTCTCTGGGGGACTATAATGAGGAGTGGAGGGCACACCGTCGCCTCGTCCACAGTGCTTTGCAGCGTTGCTGCCAGCAATCGTTGCATAGTGTGATCGAAAGACAGGCGCTGCATCTGAGAAAGGTACAGAACAAAAGAGAAACTAATTATACAACAGTGGATTCACTATTTGAAACACATAATGGCCTGTATGTGATGGCAGAACAAACAAGATGTTGGGGGTATTTCCAGAGTGGTCAGACTCAAAAGACAAAGCATTGTTTGTTCGCTGTTTAGGTGTTGATGGACTATCAAGGCAGCGCTGTAGATCTCTCAGAGGATTTCACAGTGGCAGCCAGCAATGTCATCACCACTTTGGCTTTTGGAAAAGAAGTGAGTATCCTTCTTCCCACAGCAAAGTTTTATCCTCGGAGGCTCGAAGAGGGATTGCAAAATCTGCTTTGCATCAATGAACAGTTGAGGTTGTGGCATACGAGTGCTTGGTTGCCTGTTTATGTTACCCTATTTAGAAGCTTATATTCCATTAGTGAACTTATAATGTACTATTTTGTTACTGAACAGTGCATTTTTCTGTTAGGATATGTTAAAAAATGAAACAAAATTATATTTTCGATCTGTTTTCTAGTATAATAAGACTTCTTCGGAGCTGCAGCAGCTGCACAGCTGTCTGAATGAGATTGTTGCCCTGTGGGGCTCCTCCTGGATTTCTGCTCTGGACTCCTTTCCACTGCTCAGAGTCAGTAAATATTCATTCTTGACCAAAGATCGCAAGAAAAACCAAAACATCTTTTGAGTGAGAATTCACAGATTACGTAATTTGTTCTCTCAAAGAAATTGCCCAATCCTGTATTTTCCCGTCTTCTGAGAGAGGTGGCCAAGAGAGATGAAATTATAAAGGAACATCTCAACAATTACAAGGTCAGTAAAAACAAATGTCAAAGATGCCAAAAGAATGACAACAAATCATAGTGAAATGTCACAATCATAAAATGAGACATTTGCACTATATTAGCCTTTGGGGAGATCAGATTGTTTTGTCTGTTTAAAAATTGTATTATAGTGCAAAGTTCAATAATTGCAACAAACCCAAGTATATTTTCATTGTGTGCGCATCCAGAAAAGTGGATGTATCCAAGCTCTGTTTTTTCCTTATATATATTTTAATCAGCTGTTGCTTTGTCACATGTGCAGTCACAAGACAAAATACATCAGGATGCCATCACAGGATCACTCCTACAGGGCCTTGAAAAACAGCACAACACAGAACATGGAGTGGTAGGTACAAATTACAGAATTCCAGGGGAGCACAATTCAAATTGCACTGGGAATTAAGTTAGCTTAACTGAAGACTTAAAATGTATTGAAAATGTAATGTACTATGAAAAATACTAAACAAAATGTCTTCAGCGCCTGACAGATATTCATGTTCACATGGCCACTGTGGACCTTCTCATCGGGGGAACAGAGACCACTGCAGCATGGCTCAACTGGACTGTGGCCTTCCTGTTGCACAGGCCAGAGGCAGGGCACATCTCCACATTAAACACTGTATATATACACACACTGGGCGATGATCTAATTGCCTTTCTAAGCTCTTTTTTAAATCTTCAGGTGCAGACCAAAGTGTATGAAGAGATGTGCACAGTACTAGAGGGACGATACCCCAAGTACAGTGACAGACACAGACTTCCTGTCCTGAGCGCTCTCATCAACGAGGTGCTCAGACTGAGGCCAGTCGCCCCGCTGGCTGTGCCACACAGAGCCATCAGAGACAGCAGGTCAGCTGAATCATGTGCAGTGATGATGAAATTAATGAAGACAAGTGGCTACTTATCGAGATATTTTGTCTATAAGATCCTATTGTTTTACTGGCATTGGTAGAGGTGGTTACATTACAGATAGTTTCGAAAACTGCCAAAAACCCATGTTTATCCGATATTACACTCATAATATTTGTTTGTTGGTCCAATACCAGAGCATTGTGAATTCTGAAATCTTACCCACTTGGCACTGCTTGAAGCAATGCATACATTAAGATGAAGAATGAATTGCATTAAATAGTGTATGCAAAAAGTTTGGCTTTGTTTTGGCAAATCAAGTAAATCATGAATATATTAAAAGCTAGTAAGCAACAAATTGTATAAATGTGTTGTTTCCAGGTTTGTAAGTTTGCATCTGGATCCAGATTTTAAAAAATGCAAACTAATGGTTAGATAACTATATTGACAAAGCTACTTTGGTCCTCTTGCGATCAGGTTTTTCAGTCAGCAGGTATACACAAAGGCCACTTGTATGGATGAAAACACTGTTTTACTTTGCATTAGTGCAAATGTATAACTCCTACACATGTTTAGTATTGCAGGTTACTTCATCCCGAAGAACACAGTCATCATTCCTAATCTTTTTGGAGCTCACCATGATCCTGCAGTTTGGTCTGACCCATACAACTTCAAACCAGGTACTGTTCCAACTGTGAGGTGAAGTGCATTCCTTTCACTTGGCTCAGCAGATCTCAAATAAAGTAGCTACTCTCTCTTATTTGTCAGAGCGATTTCTGGCGGGAGGAGGAGGCTCCACCCGTGCCCTGATTCCTTTCGGAGGGGGGGCTCGGCTCTGCCTGGGGGAGTCCGTGGCCAAAATGGAGCTCTTTCTGTTCACTGCCTACTTGCTGAGAGATTTCCATTTCATCCCTCCTGAGAATAAAGCCTCTCTGCCCGACCTGAGAGGGGTTGCCAGTGTTGTCCTCAAGGTCAAACCCTACACAGTTGTAGCATGTCGGAGGCCTGAGACTAATCCCTGAACTACAGAGGGTGTACTGCTTGCTTGTTGCTTAAACATATTATTTCTGTGAAAACAAATACTTTTTTTAACAAACTTTTAAATGTAAGTATCATTACAGAACCTTCATTGGTATGTCTAATCAACACATTTTTATATTTGGCTGCGGTATTAAATATCCTGATTAAAATGGTCAATTATTGGGTTTATAGCTCCGAATGTATTAAAAAGTTATATTCAACCATCTATATTGAGATGTATATATAAACATTTGTTTATTTGTTTAGTATTAAAGGGCGAATCAAACTGCATAAAGATTGTATATGCAAAAATAATCAGCCTCAGAATCAACCGTGGAGGAGGGAAATTATATGAGTCATCATCAATCATATTTTTCCTAAAATATAAACAAGAAGGATCCGTATAAGGATATCTTGATCAAATAAACACAGTTCAAGTGAAGCTGCATTTGAATGAAAAAATAGATTCCAAACCCAGAAATTGTACACTGAAAACTTGTAAAAGATACTACTAGATTGAATAATAGAATATATGTAAGAGAGTCTGACAGCACCACCCTGTGGACCAACACTGAGTATGCTACAGAAAGTGAAATCACTTCCCTCCTGAAGAAAATGTCCAGTTGACTCTGAGGTTACCACTCCTCCTCCCTTGGTTCAAGGCACATCTGGTAAAAGTGTGTGTAGCATTTATACATTAATTATGTTCTGCATCAATCTGATGAAAGATAACCACAATACCAGTGTATAACTAGAGGCTTTTGTTGTTTGCACACGTGATAGAAAGGGGATATATTACATTTAAAGCACACAGTAGGCATTTGTGTGTATAGTGGCTACAGTTTTTTTATAAAGTTGAAGGCATATCGTGCAAAGATGAACATGGGCCTCTTCTGGGCCAGTCTTAAAATAAAAAATGATTCATTTCCTTAACATGTGACTTCTGTCATCAGAGGATTTAGCAATATTGGAATAAGCAAGACAATCTAGGAGAAGACATATTCTATTAGAAGGATGGCATATTTTTCATGGATAAGAGTCTTCTTTCTCTCACCAAGGCAGCTGCTGGATTTCAGTCATTTGGTAAATATACAGAATATAATGTCTTCTGATCTGTTTATGATTGGTAATGTTGGTCTTAGTTGACTAAGATTACTTTAGCCAATTATTCAGTTTTACTTTATTTCTTTAATGCTAAAATACTTATTTCTAAGAAACTTATGAGCACATCATTTTTTCCATTTAACAGATCTGTCAATTAAATTGTATGAATGTTAGTTGACTAACTTCTTCAGTCGAGGACAACCACAAAACATCAAGTAACTACAATAATAGTGCATCAAAAAGAGGGATTCGCCAACACTATTGAAGGGTGGGGGGTAGGAGTATAGTACTATATAAAGTAGGCTTTAATGCATTACCATGACATACAGATGTGACTAGATGTGAAACTACATCAGCTGCAGCCACAAACAAAACCCAATATGTGTGTAGAGCATGCACACAACCACTAGCAATGTTGATTTGGAGGGATACAACGGTCCATGTGTGTTGGTGTACTCATCTTTCTGAACGCGTCTGCACTGAAAACTCCTCCACAAATCCGCACCAGGTCCAATTCCTCAGCTCATTCATTATCAAAGCATGTCCTTTTATCCCACTGAAGAAAGAAGTTTACCAGAGAATCCAGAAAACAAGTACATTTTAAGATGTTAGCATGCTAGCCACACCCAGCATGCACCTGTTCACAAAACGTTGTGGGTGTGTTTGATTTAGGTCGCCCAGCGTACTGTAATGCTGCATAAACTGGTGCTTAATCTCAGTAGCCACATTTCAACCTCCTTTGTGGTACAAATAGGGGCAAAAATGCTCCCATTAGGACGCAATTCTTTATTATGTTGCGGATACGGATTATATAGGCCGTCGAATGTGACTTTAGCAAAGTAAATTACAGTGATGCAAATTAGTCGCTTTTCGGCGCCTCACGCTTTTTTAACGCTGATTTGGGTGATTTGTGTAATTCGTGGAGAATTAAAAAAGAAAGGTTCCCCACCCCTGCTGTAAATAATAATAAAAACCCTTGATTTATAGCTTAACATATCTGTCTCCTATTAATCTGAGTAGCATATATTATAAAGAATAGCCAGTTAATTGAAGCATTATAGCACAAGCCTTTGTCAGATGGTATATTACGCTGTTTTTTTTCTGCTTCGAATAGTTTTCTCTTTTTTCACCATACCTGTGTTTGCATCAATGAAATTAGGCTACTATAGGATTTCAAAAGATAGGTCTAAAAGTAGTCCTATTACTAATAATTAAAATTATACTTTTTTTTTCTTACTAATAATCTGAAGCAAATGTAATTTCAATGTTATTATACTTCCAAACATGGTTATTAACAAGATCAGTTCATAATGGAGGCGACCAACTTCCCACTAAAATGTGCTCTCACAAAGTAAATGAGATTGTTCAACCAACTTCCATGACATGGGAATTAAAATAAAATGCAGATAACATTACTTTACCATGTGGCATGCCCTCAATCAAACACTGCTCCTCTGTAAACTGGAACATGGCTGGAGAATTTCATACAGTCACTGAGGTGGTGAAAGCTGGAAGGGTGACGGCCCCCGAACGGGTAGCCCTGCTAAAAGACTGCTCTCTGAAGATTAACCAGTACCACCATGTCCTCGATGATGCAGTGCACGACTTTACTCTTGTGACAATGGAGTGCTCAATTCAAAGGTTTCACTTCAGATTCTTAAAGGTAAGTGACTCAAACCATTCTTGAACAATTTCAATTAAATATCACAGTAGTCACATGTGTGAACTAATAATGTTCATTCCTATAGTTGTTGAGAACCCGAATCCTATGGAAGACACAATAGAACTCCAGTGTTTCCTCAATATGTATAGAGGACGTGTTGCTTGTAACAATAAAGGGATACATATCAAGTGGATCACAGAAGATAATACACAATTAAACGGGGATATATTTCAGTTCAAATATCCCTCGAAATGCTTCTCTAAACTGATCATCACTAAAGAACGTACAGACCATCACAGAAAATGGAAATGCCAGCTGACTCAGAATGAAATGGCCACCATCACTTATACAACAACAAAGGTACCAAACTCCACTTCCAGATTCCACATAAACAATGTGGTTTACCATGCACAAAATGTAAGCTCTGTTTCCCCTCAGATGGCATAGAGGAAGTGTTCACTGCAGTGGGTGAGTCAGTAGGCGCTTTCACACCGCAGTACTTTTCCCACAAAGGTTCATGAGAACTTAGTTAATCAGAACTCTTTAGTTCAGATGAACTAAGTAAAGATCGCGTTCACACCGGAATAAATCCATGGGCGTGGATTAGGCAAATGAAGCCGCTGACGTCACTTCTTCCCTTTCTGTTTTGGGTTTACTGGCAGGCCGCAAACAACTTTTATTGTTTATTTATTTTTTTACTTCACTGCCGCCCAAAATCCCCGGCCGGAAGTCCCCGGAGTTGGGGACTGGCTTCAGTAGAAGCGAAGCTTTCCGAGTAAATCGCCAGAACGCCGACACCTCCTCATCTCCACCGCTCCCATGTTTTATTTTGTGTTGCCATAAATTACTCTCTCTGCGTTTCTGCGCTGGGCTAATGCTAATAATGCTAATGCGAGGATAATAAAATGGTGGCTTCGCAACACTTTTTTTGAGTTTTACGGGGCGTGGTTTGCAATCCGCCCAGCCAATCAGAAATATAGCTCTTTTCTCACAAGAGAGCCACATGAGAGTCCCTGCTCTCTAGCAGTGACGGAAAAGGGGGTAAAAAGGATCTCATTAACTAATTGTAGTTCCGGCTCTTTTTGGTTTGAACGTATGAACGCGACATTTCGGAACTATATATCGGAACTAAAGTGGGAAAAGTACTCCGGTGTGAACGTGGCTAATGTCACTGTCATGTAGAAACACTTCCTCCCTCAGCATGGGCGTGAAGTGGGCTGTGGGTGAAAGGACCCTGACAGATGATAATATCTTGCTTTATGGAGGCCAAATAGAGGCATTGCATTTGAATAAAGACTCATCACTTGTCATTACCAAAGTGGGGGCTTTAAATGCAGGATAATACCACTGTTCAGACTCTACAGATGAGCAAAAGGTGTTTAACAAAATCAGGCTGCATACCCTCGATGGTGAGTATTGACACTCTATAAGTGCCAATACAGAGCATGCTGTATTACTTTGCTATTAAATCCTTTTCTATCATGTTTGTCTTTACAGTTACTTCAGAGTGTGTGCCAGGAGGAGATCATCTCACATTGTGTGCTCACCTGCTCTAAAGAATGTGGAAAAGACTTCAATTTACTTTGGTCTGGAGGAAACCACAATAGCTGGCAGAGCGGTTTAATACATGTCAATAACACTCTTCTAAACAAGCTGTTTCTCCCAGTGCTTTCTCTTACTGGTGAATTAACTTGCTCTATACACTCTAAAAAGAATTGAGGCGACCTTTCACCTCCACTTAATTAAATGCATGGTTGCAAGATAAAAATGTGAGTTAATTGATTTAGATAAACATTTTAAGTTGCCAACATTAATTTATAAGTTGTGTTGACGTAATAATGTTGGTAATTACATCAACTTGATATTGTGTGTAATTTGAACTCTGATTTCTGGGTTAATTGACTTAAAACTCAATTCAAGTTGTACTAAGTAATGCAGTTGGCTTGATAACTTAATTGTTCTACACCTTGAGTTAAGTATTTCAAGTCCACTCCCACTTAACATGCCTGGACAAGTTCCGACAGTTAAGACAAATAGAAATATTACACAAAGGACATTTTAAGGTGAGTGTCATCTTTTGTCATTCAAATACAGCAGATACTGTAGCCTTGTAGTTGCACTGTATAGGCAAATTGCTGTTTGACCTGAATTAGCATCCTTTGAACTGAATAGTTCTGTGAGAGGATACAAAGTAGTAGAGGCTACTGTGAGAGTAAAAATACTTTGGTTACTATTGTGATATCGCTTGCAAGTTGCTGGCAGTCACCCATTCAGAATATATTCATTTAGGTAATTTCTCTTTTTTTCCTTTTTCAAAAATAGAACAATACACTTGAAGTACGCAGAGAACTATAGCCATCCGCTGCCTTGTCGTGTACCTTGGAGAAAAGGAAGAGGACCTTTTCAAGGAGTTTAGCGACGTAATTCAAAATCTTGAAATAAAATAAAATCCATGGGCACAGTGTAAAAACACAGGACAAAAGCACTGCTCTCTGTCAGTTACATTTTGAAGCATATTGCACTTTTGGCCACGCCCTAATCAATAATATCTTAGCAACGTTCAGCATGGATAGGTGTTGACAGCAATGGCATGGGGAAAGGATTGTGTAACATTTAAAAAGTGGCTTCTGCTCTTCACTTAACCAGTTCAAATATTGTATAGAACCTGCAAAAAAGATGAGAAGACAAACTAAATCTTGCACGGTTATGATTGACCAAATCTGTCCACATGCATTTAAACACTAGGCAAAGTACTCAAAGCCACCTCTGTGTGTCTTCAGGACCACATTGCCATGATGAAACACACATGCAGACTCAATAGGTGAAAACAATACCAGCGTTGCTTTAGCAGCTGGTAATAATGGCTCTGAATTTGCTAAGAGTGACAGTTTAAAAAGTATGCAATTACCTAATTCATTATCTCTTATGCGCTAACCTATTATTTAATGTGCTTCAAAAGGACATGAATATCGCCTTCATCAGTAACCGGTCCACCCCAGGATGGCAACCATCATGGTCGAGGGAAACAAATGAATGAGCAAGCATTCTGCGTTAAATGTGTTCATACTGTTTGAAACAATGACTGTCGGCAGTGTAAACATCTTTGTTACATCATTTGTGAAATTGATGTGTGTGATCTGCAGATTGGTGGCCATTGAGAGTTTGTTTCTGTAGTTTTACAAAAACTTTACAGATTTTACATATTTGGCACTGGTTTTAAATATGCAAAGGCCTCTAACTTCGATGTGATGGCAGCATTTATTTGCTGTGTCCCCATTTCCCACGGTAATATGGCTAATGTGTTTATTTATTATTTGTGGGGCAATTGAAATTTGTGTTATTTATCTTTTTTTTCAAGATTTAACTGAAGCTCAGCGCAAGTTCTTTCAGGAAGACTGGGTGTATATACATTCACTCCGCAGCAGCATATAATCAGCTCATCACAGGCGTTCTCTTTAACCTATTACATTTCACCTCATTCTCCAGCAGCCAATCAACGTGCTGCAGCCAAAGTATAAAATGGTTCTCCCCTCTCCTGCAGTCAGCTGTGATTTCAGGTGTTCATGCACCTTATCATATGGCATGTGTCAATACATTTTCAAACAAAATGAATTCTCTCCTAATTGAAACATCATATGTTGAAATAAACAACTGCAGTTCAAAATAAAAAATGAATTGCCTAATATTTTTGTTGTGGAATCAATTAATTTCTTTCTTTAAAAGGCAAAAACATGAAAAAGCTAAGAAAAAAAAACTATTGAATAAAATATATTTGGAGAAACTTAATTTATAAATGGTTGTCAACTTAAAAGCGTGTGTTCACAATGATGGTAATTGAGTACATACAACTTAAAATTCCTTTTAAATCATGTGGTAAAACTAGTCGGAACAACTTAATCTTTTGAGTAATCAACTTCAAAACTTGTGTTTATGCTACCAATTATTAATTAAGTGGTAATTAAAAACACCTCTGATTGTAGAGGAAAATCCTTCTCCCCTAACTCAAATAACTGTTGCTTTAAGACAATTTTATTAGAAGTTGTTTAACTCAATAAACATCGATGCAAACTGTTGCGTTGATTTTCTTTGTTGAGCCAAGGCAATTGTTTTTAGAGTGTACAAAGAGAGGGGGGAGTCATCGCGTCAAAGAAATTACGCTCTATTTTATTGACCGTAAGAGTATACCTTGTGCTAATGTTGCCTTTTCTCCTAAATAAATTCAACAAATGTGTATGGGAAACTAAAAGTGATAGTTATTCCACATCTGCAGTTCTGCAAACGCCAGGGTAGCTGTTCCTCTAGCCCTCTTGATGTGTGTATCTGCCATTGGACTTTACATGTACATGAAGAGGAAGCACAACACAAATAGAGGTAGTGAGAGTGGTTAAGGAGCTGCACAACTTTTAGTACATCTACTGTATGATAATGAAATGACACCTACATGGCTGCTGTTGTCTCTTTGCAGAAAACGAACAGCCAAGTATTGGAATGGTAAGAGATACAAATGATTAAATAACCTTTGTGTCTGATATTCCAGTGATATAACTCCAGTGTTTCCCTACACAGACTCATATTTACGAGGTCATTCAAGACAAACATATTGAGGGACCACACCAGCACAGGCACACCGAAAGAGGAGCTGTCACCACAACAGACAGTTTTTATGATTTATTACAGGCTGTAAACTAAAGCATAATAAAAATGTATAACATTGATTGCAACTATCCATTGTTTTAAATAAGAATACTTTCTTGTAACAGAACTCTAGATCAGTTCTTATGACTCCTTTTTAATGATCATTGAAAATCCGACAGATATTGATTTAAATTGGATAACATATTAAACGACATTTGTAATCTTCAACAGGCCTTCATAGCAATTAAATTAATATAGAACATTAGATGAATGAACAAAACAGTGTTAAACTATATTCAACATTCAAAGTGAAAGCTAGCATTGTTCATGTTTCACAGTGTACACATTTTCCATGCTGCTCCATATACGTCTTAGTTTCTCTCCCTCACAAGACACACACTTTACAGGTTAGAAGATGTTACATATTTATGATGTGTAAATATAAGCAGGAGAATCACAAGGTCAATCTTCTTTTATGTCTTGAGCAGACGGAGAACTACTCATTCCAGACTGCAATGAAGGACAGAATTGTGTTATTTGTCTATTTGGATATACTGAGAGTTAAAGTTTGATTTTAAAAGAGTAGTTATAATTTGAGTTACTCACAAGTACACTGGTTTTCATCTGGGAAGTGTTGGTATAGCATGTTGAATTGATCGTTTGTACGGTCTGTGTGATACAGTGAAAAAGTTGTCAGAGAAGTGGAAAACAAACCCAAAGCGGTCATAGTTACTATAAGAAAATAGTTAGAATATAAGATGGTGCTCACTCTCTGAAAGGGTGTTCACAATCTCATAACCACCATACTCTATAGGAGAACCTGTTGGACAACAAGAGAACAAAAATCCATTTACACTTAACCAAACTGGAGGCTCAAGAAAATTACTGAAATAAAAGATAGATCAAACCTGCCGGAGGCCTATGAGTTTGCTGTGTAACCGTCTGGGAGTTACGTCTGCAGTAGATGAACAATCCCATCAGGGCAGCCATTATGACAATCACAGCAATGACTGAAGTCACAACAACTGTCAAAAATATTTCACTGATCCCATTCTTATCGCTTTCAACATTAATCTCACTGGTTGTCAGTCCTGTAGAGGATCCATTAGTTACAATAGCAGATTGAACACAAAATGATTCATGCAATTTAATTCAGATGTAAAATATTAGTGTTTTGTTGCAGTACCTGGAACCGCTGTGTTCACAACAACTTGTTCCTCTTCTGAAAGAAACAGAAAAGGTACATTGGAGCCATGTATGCTGTCATTTGTTGTCAGTTATAAAACCAAATAGTTTAAAATCTTACCTGGGACCAGTAGGTTAATGTCAAAGCAGCGCTGGGTTTGATCAAGCGTGTAATTACATCTGTACCAACCGCTGTCATTGTCATTCATAGACTGGATAGTTACTGATTTCCCATTTATTGCAGCACTTTTAGAGTTGAAAGGTACCGGGTTGCCTCCTTTCAGCATTGACCAGGAGATATTTGGGGGTCCTTGTTGTCCTGCTGTTATGTCCACAGGGCAGTTCAGGGTAACGGAGGTGCTGAGAGCTGCCTTTACTGGCTTGACATTTTTGCAGTCTGAAAGAGGAGAGATTTGTGTCATACTTTAGAGGGAGATATTTTTAAGAGAGCGAAAATAAGAAAGATATTAAGTGTGACATTACCTTTCACTTTCAAAGATATGTTTTTGACAAGAATAGAATCCCAGCCTTTCCAGATTTCACATCCGTACAGTCCCTCATCAGATTTTTGTGATTTTGTCAGCGTAATAGACATTTGTCCGTTTTTATCAGCTTGCCATTTCACACGTTGATCATCCTTGAATTTGGATATTTCAGGCCTGGCAATGATCACCTTAATCCGACTGGAATTTGTTGCATGTTTAATCAATTTGACTCTAAAGCACGTGTCCTTATCCGTCATTAATGGATCAGAACAAGGGAGAACTACATCTTCTTCTAGAGAAGCAGACACTAGCACTGGGGAGCCACCTTTACAAAAACAAGAGATAAAAAATAGGATTATTTAAGAACAAGACCTGTATATAGGGTTTTCCTATAGCACGCACTAAATCATTTAGTGTCAGACCTGTAAAGCAGATTATTCAAGATTTCACAATACAAGGAAGATGTCAAACATAATATTACATCAGCTATTAAAAAGGAAACGATATGTGCTACCCGTCAATTTTAAATACAGTCACAATTGGTGTATACCTATTTTGCATCCAGGCTATACAAAATAAATGGCATTCTGAATTTGGTAAATAAAATATCTAGGGACTTACTCACCTCTGCACTCTGATATTAACAGCAATAATAGCAGGAGAGGCTGTGGATAAAACGGTGCCATCTTCTGAGTAATGTAGCGGAATGGCTTTTCAAAGTTTTATTCTCTGGTAGACCTTTCACTCCTATTCTCAGTTCTCTAAGTCACACATAAGTCATCACATGAAGCTACCAGCAGAGACAAACATTACTTGTTGTTTTACCTGATTATGTGACCAATAGAGACACCATGTGGCAAAAACAAGACATTACATCTAGTTGACAAATTGAAAATAAGAGCACAAGAGCTTTTTGACTATGGGCTTCATCCTTATTTTTCAAATGATCTGTGCCGATTAGATTTATCTGTGCTAATGTTCGTGTTTTTCTGTCTATTGTGTGTTTATGTGTTTGTATTAATGTGCTTTTAATGGGGCATATGTGATTTAATATGTGATATAAAACGAGCAATTGTCTTAAAATGTGCTCATGTCTTTTTCTGTCTTTTTTTAATGCCATGAACGGCAAGTGAAAATTAGCCTCTATGGCTAAATATGGCACACATGCATAATCAACTTACTAAAATGCTTTTATTAATTAACGTGCATTGTCGCCTCTTAAATAAGTAAAATTCTGTGTTGTCAAGTATTTTATGAAGCTTGCATTTTAATGTGTAAGTGAAACAGAAGAACAAGCTTGCTCCTCCCATCACTGAGGTGCCCTTGAGCACGTCATTCAGCCCCCAACTGCTGCAGTGAAGAGGCTCAGAGGCTGGCAGACTTGATTTTATTCAAACACTCCTTATAAACACATGTCTAAAAATGATTAACGTGCATTGCTCTCAGTTCCTAAACACAATCGTCCTTCCTCAATTACAATCTTAACTCTTGTAACTGGTGGAGCGGCATTTCCCTTCCACATAGACTGCATTAGAGTCCGTAAAGTCAGATAGTCCTTGCCATTACAAATCAGGTATCTTGCATGCAAACTTCTCTTATTGCAATACAACAGGGTTTTTTCTTACTTAATTCAGTGTGTGTCAATGTTATGATGGGCATTCTGACCTGACCCAACTGACCTTTGTTTTAAAGTCGCCTTAAATACAACAGAGGAATGTCACTAATGCAAACTGAAACTTTGTAACTTCACTTCCTCTTGTGGCGTGATAAAGAGAAACGCCATCATAGCTTTTCACACTTCCAGTGTTCACATCCTCTCAGCACAGTGCACAGAAATGGACCACAATGCTCAAGGTCAGTTTGTCTTTTTTTTCCAAATATGTTTGTCAGTTGACTTTTTTTAAATGTTGTCTTTTATGTTGTTTCACAGGAGGTAAAGCCTATGGTCTTCTCAAGTCTCAACAGGAAGAAAGACTGCTGTCTATAAATGAGGTGTGTTGATATTTTTAGACAAAGTCTGCCAATTTCAATAGCGATACATGGATTTTGTATAGTTTTTCTACCCACAAGGGCCTGACATATGTGCAATATCAAACTAATGTCAGTTTTATTGTTTTTATTTTTTATTATCACCCTTAGACTTATCTGTCAGACCCCCAGCATGCTGAAGAGGAAGAGCTTGGCTCAAAGCTTGAAATGTTTAAAAGTGAGTATTCAAAAGCTGCCAATCGCTTATCAGTAAATTGTCTTATCATTTAGTGCAAAGATATACAATTTGAATACAATTACATTTGCTTTTATCACAGAGAAGTACATGGAGTTTGATCTAAACGACCAAGGAGAAATAGGTAAAACGCCACCGATCATAAAACCCTCAAATATTTTTTGCTACAGCTTGCAACTCTTGCTCTCAATAATGACTCACAACATCTTAACATATTCATACTATATAAGCACTTTGAATGTATTGGCTGTCTTTGATCTTTATAGATTTAATGGGGTTAAAACAAATGCTGGAAAAACTTGGATTGGCCAAGACTCACCTAGAGCTGAAAAAGATGATGTCAGAGGTGGTTGGAGATACATCTAAAGAAACGATAAGCTACAACGACTTCCTGAATATGATGCTTGGGAAAAAAAATGCAATTCTCAAACTGTAAGTCAAAACATTCAGAAAATTGGTCTCAAGGAGGGAGATTAAGTACAAAATGATTAAAAAAGAATAATTGAAGCTATTTTTGATGATGATCCTCAAGCCTTGATCTAGCTGATAAAACTGCTAAAAATCCACGTGAGTTTTAATAACAATATATAAATTAAAATGCAACAATGTATTCAGTGTGAAAAGCATTTAAAGTATCTGCTTGATCTGTGTCATGTGATGTTCATTGTTTTAATGCAAAGAGTAATCTCTATTGTGTTAAAACATGAATAGAAATGTCGTACATTATAGTAACTGACATGTTGTGTTTTACATTAAAGGATCTTGATGTTTGAAGGCATGGGAAAGGAGCAGGACAAGAAAGATGTTGCACCGCCTTCTCGCAAAACCTTTGCAGACCTGCCATGATGGAGTTCTCCACCCCAGAAAGGATTATTTTTTATATTAAAGCATAACCCAGGATTAAATGCTGCAAAATGCATGTCAATAGAAAGGACATCATCAAACAAATTGTTGAAATGTGCAAATGTTTTTTTATAAAGTATTCAAATCTAACAGATTAAAACATAACCTTGGTCTAAATGCTTAAAAATGCATGTCAAAATAAATACAAATATATTGTTCAAATGTGCAAATGTTTTTTTTTTTTTAATTTAAATAAAAAACTAAAGAATCTACCAAAACTTTTCTGCATTCTGCCTTGTCTGATTGTGACCACAGAACAGATTTCTTTGAGCCAACTAATTACTTGTAAATGCCATCGTACCATAAACCTGTAGATTTATATGATGTGGTTTAGCTGCTAATACAAAACACGACATATTGATTAATGGATATACATACCCTTATCATCTTAGTCAAAATACCGACATGTTTCTTTAATAAATAAAGGAATAACACTTTCTTTCATAAGATAAAGTAAACATTTGATCATATTAAAATAGACAATGCCCACCCAGATTGAAAAATCCTACATTCTACGTTACCCTTACTTTGTTTTAAATTTATAAAAAAGTGAAGGTGAAGAAAAGTGAAGTTTGTTCATGTTTTTCACATGAAATGTAACGAGAATTGTATTTTGTTATGGTATTAACCTCAATCGCATTTCCCTTTTCTGTGCTGGCTGGTCTTTCTTTGAGATGTCATGAATAACTTTATTTTGAAAAATGCGGCTGACCGGAAAACGACGTGGATGTCATCCGGGGAGCGAGGATAAAGTAGCTAAGCTTGCAGGTTAATGTGGTAACTAATATAGAGAAAGGTGAGTAAAAGTGACTTCCTGGAAAAAAATATACACATGCATGAGAAACTATGTTTAAAGACAGTTTGCAGTTACAATTAATGTCAGCAATATCTATCTGTACGATGTGTTTTCACGCTAACGAATGCTAGCAATTAAGCTAACGTTAGCAGCAGGTTAGATAGGCAAACTCCAAGGTATATTGAACATTAGCAATATAAAATAACACTTTTGTTCTAAGTCCAAGAAAGGACAGATTGAGTTTGTTTGCAACAAGTTAAATCTGTGTTTATAAAGTCCACATCTCAAGGATATGAACTGCCGGTTTTAGCTGTTATCCATAGTGAAGATGTACATGAATATTGTTGTTTTGTCAGGAGGATGAGCAGCTCAGAGGAGGTGTCCTGGATCTCCTGGTTCTGTGGACTCAGAGGGAATGAGTTCTTTTGTGAGGTTAGTCCCCCGCATTATTAATATACAATCTACATTTTACAGCCTTGGTTTGAAATCAGCACTAACTGAACAAGTTATCGAAAATGCAGAGCTACACTGAGGGGAAAACAATGTATGTTCACATGCTTTTAACACACGAATGTGTCAGCAGATTCGTGCAGGACACTGTACATCAGGGGTGTCCAAACTTTTATCATCAAGGGCCATACGGAAAAATATACGAAGGGCCGGGCCACTCACCAGTGGCGGTTCTAGACCAATTTGACTGGGGGGGGGGGGGCAGTTATTTTCTGAGTGGGGCACAATAAATGCAGGACGAAAAAGACAAAGACAGTATGAAGTAATTGTGCATAAGAAATCAATGCAATACATTGGTATTTGTTTCAGTACAAATATTTATTTCAGATACTTATAGTTACAGTTGTTACGCTCTAATGCAGGGGTCTCCAACCTTTTTTAGGATGAGAGCTACTTTCAAAAATTAAAACAAGTGGTTAGCCACTTTTATTCCTCTTTTTCTTTCTTTTTTGCAGTGTATATATTTAGAACATTTAAACATTATTATATGCTTACCTTTAACCCTTGTGTGCTGTTTGGGTCTGTGGTTCAGTGTTTACTAAAGAAAATGTATGCAATTTAGTTATTTTAACCTGCTTTATTTGGGGGTGGACCTCACCTCCTCTAGGGGGGTCCGGGGGCATTTTCTTTTTAAATGTTGAAGTTAAATGCATCAATCTGGTGCACTTTGAGCACAACATGAATTTATGGATACAGCTCTCAACACTCATATGAAAGGGAGTTGTATGCTTTTCAATAATCCAAACATCTTTAGAATATGATCACAACCAATGACAAATCATTTAAACTTGTTTATTCTTATCTTATGTTACCTATAGTTAGTTAGCATTATTTCTTTTTATTTATGCATATTTTACTAATCACTCCCATTTGGCTTCTTTCTTATCAACTAAGATATGTTTATTTTAATTGACTGAATTTATTTGAAAATTGGTCTTATGAATACTACTGTGTAATATATGTTTACATTTATATTTAAGAAGTATCATATAAGACAAGCAAAAGTTTCATTTGTGGGCCATATTCCATTATACTTTTTGAATTTGCTGAGGGCCGATTCAAAATGGTCCGCAGGCCGCAGTTTGAACACCCCTGCTTTACAGACACCTCAGTCAACTCCAACATCTGCTATCAGGGTATAGGATAGGATGCACATTGGACAGGACCAAACCATCAAGTGGGTCAAATGCATAGTGAAACAGCAGCTATAACTAGGGATGCTCCGATCGATCGGCCGATACTCACTCTCTACCGATCGATCGGGGCTCTCTAAACATGCCGATCGTGAGAGCCGATCGCATGACGTAAAATACATGACACTTTTCTCAGTGCGCGGCAAAACAAGCTCGCCAAAATGGCTTCATCGGTCTGGCATTATTTTAAGGTGTCTGAAAAAGACAGTAAAATAGCGGAATGCAACGCGTGTGAAGCAGAAATCTTGCAGCTCCACCCGCTGTGACGGACCGGTGAGTGGAGCGAAACACACAAGAGTTAGACCTATCAAAGTTAGCCATTTTATCTACCTCTGAAACAACCTAAACTAGTTATAAATATATTTATTCTTCACTGTCGGGTCACTCATTACTGGATCAGTGAGCTGCATGAGATACTGACAGGCTGTCAGGAGAGGGGGAGAAAGAGAGAGGGGGAGAGGAAAAGAGCGCTTCCGCTCTTTTCTCCCGTGTTATTATCCAAAGTGAACGTAAACTTGAATAATGTACATTAGGGCTTCACGATATTGAAAAAAACTGACATTGCGATATTTTTTTCCCCTGCGATATATATTGCGTTTTTTTTAACTATATTTAACCGGATGAAGGATTTTAGTCACGGACGTCTGGATCTTAACTGGTTGACTCATCTTACCTTAAGTCATGATCTAACATGTCATGATAATGCAGGTTGATTCTCCTCAAATAAGGGGGTTCATCTGTGAATGAAGAAGAGAAGAACCTTTATCCAAAATAGTTCCAGATGGCAGATGTTGCTTTTCTTTTTGGAAGTAAATCTTCATTCTCGCCGGTATTGTCCTCCTGTGCCTGTGTATAAAATAAATTACATGACACACGATATATCGTTCAGCCCTAATGTACATCATTTGAATGTAATAATGAAGTTGATTGTTGTTTGTGGAAGCTCCAGTGAATGAGCCCCATTAACTGAGTTTTAAATGGAAGATTTAAAGTGATGTTTAAATCTTCCATTTAGGCCCCACCAACTCGATCGGATCGTCGATCGGTATCGGCCGATACTGATTCCGGCAATCGGCCCCAAAATTGATGATTGGAGCATCCCTAGCTATAACCTTATAAACATATGAATACACTTAGCACACAATAGCGCATCTATCAGAATCAGAATACCTTTATTAGTCCCATAGAGGGGAAATTTACATCACATATGCAAACAGCCGCATCAGACACGTAAGCCTCAATGTGTTAAGAAAAGATCTGCAGGGGTGTTTATATGTAAACTTGCATATAGCAAAAGTATTTCTTTTTTTAAACCAACAGTCATGAACTATTTGGTGTCACAGTGTGGTTTCACATTAAGCCGGAAACAAATGTGTGAGATCAGTTTCATGTCTGGCTGGATTAAAGGTTAAAACTATTTACACAAATACTGCTGTAAAAAGTAAGCACTTCCCAGTTAGAGCCACTTCCCTCTGCTGTTTGCTACTACTCTGCTCCACCCAAGCATATGGTGCCTTTAAAAAAAACATTTTATAAAGAGAGACAAGTTAAATAAGAATAAAACACTTAACATAAAACTAATTGTGTTGTCAGTATAGTATATCAATGTGCATCTCACTGGTGGGTCTGATTAAGTTAGCAATAACACAATACAACTCTAACCCCAAGCTTTCTTCATCGGCAGGATCTAAGTAATCCTGTTAAAGGTGGGGTATGTACTTTATTTCAGAAACACTTTTTGTTACATTCCATGGAATGCTCTTAACATCCCGATAGAAATTAATACATTAAATGCTTTCACAATAAATAAATAAATGTCATCTTTGGAAGCCGTAGTACTGTAAAAAGTACGACCAATCATCTGAGCCGGCTTGGCTAAAATAACTGGATGGCCTACCTGCCTGTCAGCCTTCCATCTGTGCACAAACTTATCTCGTGCGTGTTGGAGGAGGGGCTCTGTAAGGAAGTGGCAGATGTGTATATTTTCAAATTCTAGTTCAAGCTGGTTTCTCCAAAATGACATACCCCACCTTTAAGCTCTTGCATAATGCTTCCTTATCAGTGTGCTTGAGCAATGTGCTGTTGCAACAGATACATACCATTAATAGCCATTCATCATCTTCAATTGTGTGTGTTACAGGTAGATGAAGACTACATACAGGACAAGTTTAACCTGACGGGTTTGAATGAGCAGGTGCCTCACTATCGCCAGGCTTTGGACATGATTCTAGACCTGGAGCCAGGTGAGAATATCAAGGAAGTAGCTGTTCCCATGAGAAATTAAATTATTAATAGTCAACACTTGAATTTGACAGATGAGGAACTGGAAGATAACCCCAATCAGAGTGACTTGATCGAGCAGGCGGCGGAGATGCTCTACGGGCTCATTCATGCACGTTACATCCTCACAAACAGAGGCATTGCACAAATGGTAGGTTATTACTGAATCATGTCAAGTTCTTACTTGTCCCATGACATGAATCATCAGTGATTTTGAAATGTGTTGTTTTTCATAGTTGGAAAAATATCAACAAGGGGATTTCGGCTATTGCCCTAGAGTCTATTGTGAGAATCAGCCGATGCTTCCTATTGGTGAGTCTGACTTCCTATCAACACGTTCTGCCTCACACAAAGCACATGCTGCACCTTTGACCTTTGTTAGAGGATTTGCAGACATACTCACCCATCTGTTGTCTGATGCAGGTTTGTCCGACATCCCTGGAGAAGCAATGGTGAAGCTTTACTGCCCAAAGTGTATGGATGTTTACACACCCAAATCCTCCAGACACCACCACACAGATGGAGCATATTTTGGGACGGGGTTCCCCCACATGCTGTTCATGGTGCATCCGGAGTATCGTCCAAAGCGACCAGCCAATCAGTTTGTGCCAAGGTGCGTTTGATCTGACTCAAGTTATGTATTGTTAGTATTAGCTTTAACTAGCATTAACAGTACACACTTTTGAATATTAAACACATATGGATTAAGCATACAAGTAGACATTGTTTGTGGTCAGATTTATCTTATTTGTCATCATTTAAATTTCAATCATCTTAGATGTTTTATTGTCTACTGAAACTAAAGTATCATATTACCACTAGTATCTAAATAAAAATGCACCTCTGCCAGAAAGTGATTTTGTTTCATGTTTTGTTTTTTTCAGGCTATATGGTTTCAAAATCCACCCAATGGCCTATCAACTCCAACTTCAGGCTGCATCAAGTTTCAAGAGCCCAGTCAAGACAATTCGCTAGAACGCCGCCCGGCGAACACAGTGGAATGAAAGACTTTGTTGTTTACTACTTGTTTGAAAGAATGAATAATATATTCCAAATAAATGCCTGTACAGTTTCCCAAACGCTTAGATTTAGACATACTTCTTATTTAGTGAAACAGTTACAGTTGAGCAGCTTTTTTCTCTTCCTTATTTAACGTTGAGCTATTACCAACGGGTCAATCTCCTGTAAGTGTTTAACGTTAATTGATGTCAATCCTTTGACTCGATCATGAAGGCCACAGTGTGCTTTGTGGTTTAATTGAATGTAACAAAACATCTTGCCAACAGCCCAACGGGTGTTTCCTATCAGTGAGTCAGTCAATGCTTTGGAAATTCAACATTAAATACCATCAAATTCTTAACGTGTATGTGTCAATGTTAACAGGAGGTATTTCCAAAAAACAATGGCAAACTCGAAGTAGAAAATGATTGAAAAAAGGACATTCTGGATTTCAAATTGTATTCCTTTGTTCGTTTCACTTTAAATTCAGTGGTTTTATTATGTTGTTTTGTCAACTGTAACATGTTTTCCTGAAAACCCTGTATGTGTTTGATGTTTACATTACAATCTGAACAGATTTCACTTCTTTTTTTTTTCAAGAGTTTTGTGTTGATTAAACATGCAACATTTACAGTGAATGGCATTAAATATAGATTTCTTACCAAAGTATGCTACACATATAGAACGCCAAATAAAATGCAAAATTATGCATATTTTATTATTTCATAAAAAGACAGGGATAAGTCACAAAGCAAAAATATTTTTCCATTGTCTAACAACTATTTTCTTCATGTGAAATTCTGCATTTTCTTCCAGGAGAGGTTTCTGTTGTCCATGTAGCTACAATACCAATGGCTTATTTTTGGGTAGAAAAAAAACAAATGGCTAACAAACATGCTATCTAAAAAGGGATTCATATATTTTAAGCATTTTCTCTTCTATGAAAAAGCACAGGAAACAGCAAGTGTGAGCAATCTACTTAGACTATGTGGTAAAAAGGCTTTACAAACTTGGTTGATAATTAATGCAATATTTAACATTGTGACATCTCTAGTCTGGAAAACAGCTTGTGTTGAAACAGTACATCAAATCACACAACAGTTCCTACTTTACAAATAAATTACTGTATAGTAGAACATGTAAAAAAGACAACTTGTGCTCCTATGAGAGAAAAGCCACATATATACTGGGACAGCTGCCTGCACCTCCTCTCGCACGGTTACTGGGACAAACCAGCTTTGCATGTATTGACCTCACTTGGCTGGGTATACATATATGGACATTCCTCGTACAATCATATGGAGGTCTGTAGTCTTACAAAGAATATCAAAACCTGAGATTAACAGACCAAAGCTTGTAAAACTTTTCTTATCAACCAAATATATTAAAAGAAATATGACTTTCTACTACTGAACAAAACAAAGGGCTGAGGGAAGCACTCCCTTGTCTTATTGTTAAAGGTTTGATAAACTTGGTGGACTACAAGAGGAAACGAATAAGAATGATTCAGGCAAGACAGGTCTTTAGTAGAGACCTCAAAGTTCAGTAAACAGCACAATGGTAACCTGCAATTCCACGAGCAGATGGATGAATAACTTAAAAACCTCAAATGTGTAAACATTCTATAAAAGCATTAATTCTAAAAAATAGAGAAATATTTTAAAATAGATCAATTTTTGGATTAAAACTTTACAATAATGTGTAGGCTGCTGGTTCTTGGCTGGTTAGGGAAGAACTTGCTTTTGACTTTTTGTTTTTGTAACTGAGCAGGGAACAACTGTCCACATTTAAGCACAGAATGTCTTTGCTCACTTATTGATGCAAGTTACGTCATTTTGTTTTAAACAATTCTTTCTCTTGAATTAAATAGACATGTAAACAAAAATAATTCCCTTGAATGTAGTCTTAACGTTCCCCCAGCATCACCAAGGGAATAAATGCTGATAATGGTGTCTATACTAGAATTGAAACAGTGCATTTGTATAAAACCAAAACATGTAAAAACCACTAGGAAAATAAAAGCATTTAAAAGCAAACATAACTGAGATCACTCGACTGAAAATGTTGTTTTTTTAACCAATAAAAGATTGTATAGTAAGCTTTTTAACACCAGTATGAGATAAGCCGTAGACTTGAGCACTGTGCAGCCCCCCCACTACATATAACTGGAAAAACAAAGAGGATCTACTTAGATGTATCTACTCTTTCACCTATAAAGGTAGGTGCATATTTATGAGATATTGTCCTGGGATATGTGTGCGCAGGTAGAGCTGGTCGGTGTGTGTCTGAGGTGAAGAGCCAAAGGGTAAATGCAGGTGGTGATTCACAATGCTGATGCTCCGCCGTCTCTCTCCTGCAACACAGACATTATTTGAACTATTATTAGTCTTTATATGAAATAATAAAGTCAAATGTTCTCTATATTCATTAGATAATGAAGCTTTGGACACAACTAAGCAGGCTATTTCTTCCTGTTTCTGGTCTTTATGTCAATCTAAGCTCAGCAACTCCTTTTTCCTGGAGAGCTATGAGAAGAGTATTTATCTTACCATTTTACTTTAAACAAGAAAGAAAATAATGGTATAATCCAAAATGCGGAACTAGTTCTTAAAAATCCTGTCCAACACTATTTTGTTTTACGGGCAGGATGTTCCTACCATATCTTGGTCAAAGTCAGACTCTGCAGTTATGACGATTCTCTTCTCCACCCGAGTCTCTGAAGATCCACTTTTCACCACCTGTTGGGAAGAAAATAGTTAAGGTAATAGAGGTAAGGTAAGGCAAAGCAAGTTTATTTATATAGCACCTTTCAACACAAGGCAATTCAAAGTGCTTTACAAAAATGAAAGATATTAAGAAATAATCATCCTGCACCTGTCCGCCGCAACCTTCGTTCCCTCTCCCCCTCTACCTTTGCCTCATCGGTGCTCTCAGCCCTCCCTTCCTCTGACTCGTTCCAACTCCTGCCTCCAAACTCGGCTGCAGAAACTCTCCTCTCTACTCTCTCATCCTCTCTGGACTCTCTCTGTCCTCTCACATCTCGGCAGGCTCGTCAGTCCCCTCCTGCTCCCTGGCTAAATGACGCACTGCGTGCTAATAGAACCATCCTTAGGGCAGCAGAGCGGAAATGGTGGAAATCCAAACACCATGACGACCTCCTAACCTATCAGGCTCTCCTCTCCTCTTTCTCTGCTTCCATCTCTCAGGCAAAAAGCACTTTCTTTCAAGATAAGATCCAATCTTCCTATTCCAATCCCCAAAAACTATTTTCTATCTTCTCCACCCTCTTGGACCCCCCCAAAGCCCCTTCCCCCTCCTCCCTTCTGTCAAGCGACTTTGTTAACCACTTTGAAAAAAAGGTTGATGATATTCGCTCTTCTTTTTCTAACTCACCTTTACTCACCACTGGGTCACCAGACCCACCTTTCACCCACACACTGACCTCCTTCTCCCCTCTCTCTCCAAGTGAGGTTCTTACCCTCATTACCTCTGCCCGTCCTACCACCTGTCCTCTGGACCCTATCCCCTCAAACCTCCTTCAGACTATCGCTCCTGATATTCTACCGTTTCTCACCCATTTCATCAACACTTCTCTAACTTCTGGTCACTTTCCAAACAGTCTCAAGGAGGCAAGAGTAAACCCTCTCCTAAAGAAACCCACTCTCAACCCGTCTGATGTTATAAACTACAGGCCTGTCTCTCTCCTCCCATTCCTGTCTAAAACACTTGAACGGGCTGTCTTTAAACAACTCTCCTGTTATGTCCATCAGAACAACTTTCTGGATCCGCACCAGTCTGGTTTCAAGGAAGGTCACTCAACAGAAACTGCTCTCCTTGCTGTCTCTGAGGAACTGCACACGGCTAAAGCAGCCTCCCTCTCCTCTGTCATCATCGTTCTGGACCTCTCTGCTGCATTCGACACGGTGAACCATCAGATCCTCCTTCACACTCTCCAACAACTTGGAGTTTCAGGCTCTGCACTTTCCCTCCCTCCTCACCTCATACCTCAAAGACCGCACCTACAGGGTAACTTGTCCGACCCTTGTCAATTAACTACAGGGGTCCCTCAGGGCTCTGTTCTTGGCCCCCTCCTCTTCTCCTTGAACACAAACTCGCTCAGATCAGTCATTAGCCCGCATGGTTTTTCATACCACTGCTACGCTGACGACACCCAACTAATTCTGTCCTTTCCCCGCTCAGAGACCCAGGTCGTTGCACGCATCTCTGCTTGCCTAGCAGACATCTCTCGGTGGATGTCTGCTCACCACCTCAAGCTCAACCTTGACAAGACTGAACTGCTTTTCCTTCCGGGAAAAGATTGTCCCACTCTTGACCTAACAATCAACATCGGCACCTCTGTTGTTTCCCCGACTCAGACTGCAAGGAATCTGGGTGTGACCCTAGATAACAAACTGTCCTTCACTGCAAATATAGCTGCTACAACCTGCTGCTGCAGATACACTCTTTATAACATCAGGAAAATACGTCCCCAGCTGACCCAGAAAGTGACGCAGGTTCTGGTCCAGACTCTTGTCATCTCACGCCTAGACTACTGCAACTCTCTCCTGGCTGGTCTACCTGCATGTGCCATCCGACCTCTGCAGCTCATCCAGAATGCAGCGGCTCGTCTGGTCTTCAACCTTCCTAAATTCTCCCACACCACACCGCTCCTCCGCTCCCTTCACTGGCTTCCAGTAACTGCTAGAATCCACTTCAAGACAAAGGTACTTGCGTACCATGCTGCGAATGGATCTGGCCCTTCCTACATCCAGGACATGGTTAAACCGTACACCCCAGCACGTGCACTCCGCTCTGCATCAGCCAAACAGCTCGCTGCACCCGCACTGCGAGGGGGACCCAAGTTCCCCTCAGCAAAAACACGTGGGTTTGCTATCCTGGCTCCAAAATGGTGGAATGAGCTCCCCATTGACATCAGGACAGCAGAAAGCTTACACATCTTCCGGCGCAGACTGAAAACTCATCTCTTTAGACTCCACTTCGAGCGATAGAATTGCTAACAAAGCACTTATATACTAACTAAGGGCTGGCTTATCTAAAGCCAGTTGAGTAGCACTTGAAATGTTTTAGCTCTATGAAACCTGATATACTTATGTATATGATTCTGTTTTCTTCAAGTTTTTATTTTGTCGGTCGAACGCACTCATTGTAAGTCGCTTTGGATAAAAGCGTCAGCTAAATGTAATGTAATGTAAAATAGTGCAGTGGAAACACATTATAAAATGGCATTTTAAAACAGTCATTAAAAAGCAAAGATAATCAAATAAACATAACAAACACATGAATACAAGTTACAGTGCAGTGTAAGATATGAATAGTTCAATTAAAAGCAGGGGCAAAAATAAAAGTCTTCAGGTACTATAACTTACATTAAAATTAGAAAAGGTTTTACATTTTTTTGAACATGAGGTCAACGAGTATACTTTAATTTAGGTGCACACAAAATATGAGTCTGATGGGTTCAGTAGTATGCCAGATCTCACACACACACACACACACACACACACACACACACACACACACACACACACACACACACACACACACACACACACACACACACACACACACACACACACACACACACACACACACACACACACACACACACACACACACACACACACACACACACACACACACACACACACACACCAGGTTTAAGCCTGGCAGAGATAACCAACAGAGAGAGAGATTGTGTTGCTGACCTTTGAGATGTGAGTGGTGGTGACCGTGGTGCCGCTGCTGGTCTCCGAGGTAACGGTCTGAGAGGTGGTCATAGTTGAGCTATCCTTTTCTTCTTCCGTCCCAACTGTCTCCTGAGGTAAAAAAAGACAGGTTGACTGAGTAACTGTTTTTAAGGCAAGGTGAACCTGAGCCTCAGCCAGGGAAGGTGCAGTGCTGCCTCATGCTTATTGTGGAGCCCCTGGCCTGACCCCCCAGACCCGCTGATATCTCCTCTAAACATGGAAGGCTTAAAGCCGACACAGATCTGGGCTGAGCAGGTCCTGGAGCCCCTACCTTTGATGAGTCATAGATGAAGCTCTTGGTCTGGACGAGAGGGACCTCTGTGGTGGAGATGCCAGGGGCGGAGGAGTTGGAGACAGCTGTGATGGTGACTGTCTGGGTCTGCACCAGAGGGGGCTGTGGATGGGAGCATAGCCCCATGAGTGGCTGTTTAACCACACACCTCACAGCAATGTGCTTCACACCATGCATTCCCTTTTTAGCATTTGCAGTGTGGCGTGATTTTCACCTCAACAGCCCTTTTTTTGTCACCAAATTAGATTTTTGGAAACAACAGAATCACCTTGTTACTTCCCTTCCCACCACCAACTACTTGAAAAGGAAACAGGGAGATGTGAAAAGCCATGTGTGTTGGAAAGATGAAGTTAATGTTCAAGACATGCCAGAGAATAATGTGCTAGTGTTATAGCAACCCTTCACCGTAGCTATGATCACACCCATGTGAAACACCTCTGCTGCAACCATTTTCTCTTGTATCAGAACATTTCACACAGCTCTTTACAGATTCACATGCTTTGTTTACTGATAGTGCTGCACAGGAGTGAGCGAGTGTGCCCTTGAAATCATAGAAAGGCAAAGTAAAGACGGAGTCGCCCGGAGACGGGGTCAGGAGGCTACCTGGAAGCAGCGTACGACCTGCGGACCATCGCTCCTGAAACAGGAAGCTGGGGAACGTCCAACTATCTTTCCAGAGCCTTCCGACACTTCTGGACATGATCCTTCCTCCTCCAGGATCCTTTCTAATGCTTTACAGCAGGGGTCGAAGGAGAGAGGCAGCTGCGCCATCTCCCCCTCTATGATGGGCACCAAGGAGGTTTCAAAAACTACAACCACTTCCTTATCAGGTGACTCCTCCTCAACTGGAACGCCGCGGACTTCGACACTATCAGGCTCACTCATGAGGCTCACAGTAGGACTTGATATGCCTGAAAAGCCCAAACTGCTGCTGGTTTCCTCATTTGCCGTCTTTGTCTCTGAACCATTGCAAAGGAGACTAATGCACACGCTCTAAAAGAAGACACAACACAGTATCTGTGTGATCGTATGTTGGAGAAGTACTTCCTACTGACATGAAGTCATATTTATCTAAATTATAACGCATGCGTTTAAAAAAAAAAAACAGTATTATGTTTACAGTATGTACAGAACAGTATCCATGTTATGAGGTTGTACAGCTCTGTAGGAACATGATGCTTTTAAAAGGGTTGAATTAGATTGTATATGACATAATTAACATTTGAACTCCACAGCATAACAATACTAGTTTGTATAGCAGAGCATGTGTATCCCTTCATCTTTTCCTAACTGATTTCCACATGACGCAGTATGTCACCAAATAAGATGGATACTGAATACCGGTATTGCTAAACATTTTTTATCCATGAAAAGTGTGAGGAACCATTTCAAGGAACAAACACTCATATGAGCTGTACATGGAATGCCTTTTATTCTTTGGTCAGAGTTGATTGTCAAAACGTCATGCAACAAGGGATGTTTTGCAGTTGCTACATACTGCCTCCATAAAATACTGGTGAAGGACAAAGAGGTTAATATGTATCACAATAAAGCTGCCTCGAGGTCTCCCATCACAGGAAATACTATACTGGGACAATAATACTGAAAAGATTCTCAGTAACAACACTACGGTTTTTGGTGCTTTGTTAAAGTGGATTTAGGAAAAAAAGTTTACTTATCCAAAAATCACATCACAGTGATCAGCCTAGACAATATCCTTAGACAACAGACAATATAAATATACCTCAAATTGTGTATAAAAGCAGGCTCAAAGCAGTCAGTTGTCAGGTAGAATTGATGAATTGGTGATTTAAAGTCAAAGAGACAACGCAGAAAAGGCCAAAGACAAATGGCTTGATTGTCTTTCCCAGTGCAAGTCTGTTTCTGGCCAGAGCAACCAGGTCTGCGGTTCAAAACAAAGGGAATGAAAGTCTTGTCCCACAGATGCCAGAAGAAGAAAACAAATTGGGCAGCTGGAGGATGAGAGATGAAGAAAGCTACAGTGATGTCGCAGAGGAGGCGTAGGAAGGAGAGGAGGAGAAGAGAAAGCGAGAGGTTGATGGGTAGATGGATTAGGTGCCGTCTCCCCAGTCACACTCACACCTGTGTGGGATTCCCGCAGGGTCCGAGACGGCCCCTCAGCTGCGTTTGGAGTAGAAGTCGAGCAGGGGGCCGCGTGGGAGGCGGATGACAAACTGAGGGGGGGAGGAGGAGGAGGAGGAGGAGGAGGAAGGGGTGGGGGAGAGAGATGAGAGGAAGGAATTTTGAAATGACCCATAAATTAAATGAATCTTGAAAAAAGCCAGAGTTGAGTAATAACGTTGTAATGAAATAATACAATGGGATTTTGGTTGTTTCTTATTTTTTGTCCAGATCATGGAAACGTTACTGGCATTTTTCCATGTCCAACAATTCATTTTTTTCTGAAAAGACAGAAATTCATCCACTATTGTATCTTATTTATAAATATAATTGAATTATCTCAGTAAGCTGAGGACAATGAAGAATGTACAGGATCTTAGGCCTCTGGCTGGAGGATGTTAGATTGACCTGTTAACTACCAAGTGCTATGTTGTGTTTAATCAGTCATCTGATTTGATCTGTGTAAGGCTGCCTTGTAACAACATAGCTAAGAACTACATTCTTATCTTAAGTAGCAAGTCAGGAAGTAGCAAGACACATTCTGCTGCTGCGTGTCAAAAACTTGCAAACCCACATTGATATTAATCTGTACTTGTGCAAATGTTAACTCCAATAGGGGCTTAAATCTGACAACTGAAGGTTAAGCAAAATGACAAACTGGCTTGAAATTGAGCTAAAGAGTGTGTGTCCGCTCCACTGGGCAGACAACATTTGACCAATGTCATATTGCTGTTCTGATTCATCTCGTCACAGCAGACCCTAAGGAGTCAGATTTGCTTTGATTCCAGTGCAGCCCTAATGCATCCTGACAATATAATTTACTTGGAGGCATTTTTTCCCAAGTGTAACAAATATTTGTGTCCAAACAGTTATGCTGCACTTCAGTCACTGTCTCACCAAAAGGCAAACAACATAAACTTAAGTAGAATAAACTTGCTTATTCGTGTGACAGTAGTTCAGCTAAATTGGGAGTTGTTTCTAGTGTAATAGAGAGCTGTTATTTCATATGTTAACTGTAACACAACTGTTGATATCAGCAATGACACCGTTTTTATAATGGATTCCTTTCAAAGTTGACATTATGTTTTAGTCGAGGCATCGTGGTGCAAAAGCTGCTGATACAACTGTGTAGGAGGTCTCGTCTTTTCAGGGGAAAACAACCATGGCTTGGGGAGGGCAGCAGCCAAGACATTTAAAAATCAGTGTAAAAAGAAAAAGTGCAAAGACAAAGTATTAAAAGCGAAAGAAAGCTCTCCAATGAAGGAGGGACAGAGGAGAGGGGAAAAGGTCAATTCTGCTCAGTGTAAGCAGAATGTGCAAAAATTCATCTCCGAGTCATGCGGTAAAGTTTCCAAGTCAGGTCCGTCAGTCATGCAATAAAAACAAAGTCAGAGCTCAGAGGCATCCATCGCAGATAAAGAGGATGAGAGGGACCAGATCTCAGAGAGGACACACTGTCCCAGAGATGCTTCACACACATCAGTCTTTAAAGTGAAAGACAAAGTACAGACCCTATTCAACATGTCCATCTGCATTCTTCATACAGTACACATGCATGTGCTGCATACCACATGCCATCTCCTTGAATAGGTCTACATGCACACACCATCCATTGCACTCAGACTGTAAGCGGGGCAAGAAGGACAAATGGAAGAAGCTGATCCCTTCTTCTATCGGTTTTAGAATCAATGCTAGTTTCAGGGTCTTCTGTTCCCTTTGCAATCCATGCACACTGCTCACACTGGTGCACAGATGTTTATCCAAACATCTCTAAAACTGCAGAGCCATGAACAACACGTAGGATGATGCATGTGTAAGTACAGCTTTAACCAAGACAACTTGGAAATTGTCAGAAGTTTCTAAATCAATTTAAATGTTTGCTTCAATTCCTGAGCAGGCTGACTTACAGGAGTTCAATCAACATACATGTTTTGGTGTTTTCTGTGGGAGACTTACCCCATCTGCACCGGGCTGGCCGTTGACCCCCAGGGTGCGGAACGGAGAGTGTGTGGACAGACGCTTGTCCCACTCACTGGGCCTGCTCTCCGGGGCGGAGGCCATGAAGGTCCTCTTCAGCTCAGTGATGCTAGCATGATGCTTGATCAGGTCCTCCTGAGGCTTATCAAACTCCTGCAGGGAGGAGAGCCAAGAGGGGACAGAGAGTGTGGAGGGGGAGGAGCAGGGGGGAGGGAGCAGGGAATTGGGCCATGCAACAATAAAAAAGGGAGAAACAATAGGGGAAGGAAAGGGCAGATGAAGGATGGGTTCGTAGTTGGGAAATCAAAAGGGAGAGAAAAAAGAAAATAAGTCAGTTTGTGTTGCTTTTTCCTGTTTGTTTTCAATTTGGGTTGATTTATTGCTGATTAATGAATAAGCATCAGCAGCAGCGGCAGCAGGGTTATTTGGTGATTCTAAAAGGAACATAGGGTTCAATCATCTACATCAAAACTATGTGGATTCTTAATAGATTAACAACATATTTTCAAAATGTAAATCATTCTGGTGGCTGATTCATGAGAGCAGATTGTGGTGTAATCAAAGGAGTAAGTGCCACGATTTATCACATTTGAATGGGAAGGAGCTACAAGCTGCACATCACATAGTTAATGGTGTATTTTAAAGCATTTAGCAGTGAAGCCCTTGAAAGAACAGGCTGCAAATGAAAGAGCAGAAGATGTGATGATATGGAAGAAAGAGAAAGCCTGAGTGTGAATGAAAACCTCATTTGACACAAATGAACAAAAGCAGTTCTCATTTGGCAACATTTAGCACCAAGTTGATCTCAATTGAAGATATCGTCTGCAGAGAAAGACCTTCACTGAACAATAACTACTTATCTTTACACAGTGTGGCGCTAAAGAGCAACTTAATGTTAAGTGTTTCTCCAAAAGTCATACGTTTTACAAATGACAGAAAATGCATATTTGTAATTACATTTCTATGGTCAAAAGCTGTAAAACATGTTTAGAATTAGATGGAGGTAAAAGAGCAAAAGCAGGAACAAGAGAATACTGATGATCTTGGGAAGAAATGTATCAAATAAAATTGTAGCTGCTGATGAAGAGTGAGAGTTTAAGGATGCAGCATCTTTGATTTGCAAAACACACAAACAAACTATTTATTCTGCAGTAATTAAACGCGGATGCATAAAGTGAGAATCGTGCCACATGCAAGCGTGATATTAAAGAGCAGCCGTGCCACAGAGCAGGAAAACACAGATAGAGACTGACATCTCCAGAAGGGATACAAACCTCCAACATTAAAAGGCTATGTCTGATATAAATTGAGTCACCCTCAATTCTCTTAGCTCTTTTCTGTGAAAAAGAACAAAACAGGTGTGGGTTTGTTTCAGTTCCCCTGTGTGCTTGAAGATACGTTGGACATGCATACTACAACATTCACTACAGTGTTAATACAAACCGAGCTGTGAAGAGTCTGCATGCAAAATAGTTCAGGGTTAAGTGAGTATAAGAGTCGATGTACTGACAAACCAAAGACCCTACGGCTATAGAGGACTGCCTTAGGATATCTATTTGCACAATGAAAACAAACAAATAAAGAACCTAAAGTGAAAGAAATCAAACCCCAGTAATCATGCAACTTTTTTAGTTAAGTACACAAATCTATAATCATGCATGTGTGCATTCCAGGGTTAAGAACAACAGCAAGCAATGAGAGGAAATGAATGCCTTGTAAACTCAAAAACAGATAATCTGTGTAAAAACGTATAATCTGAGGCAAGCATTTTCTCTTTTTTCCAACCATATTACTCACTGCTTACATTTTCAAATCGACTGAATCTAATACAGTATGTTCATCCAACCTGATGTGGATTTCATTTTAGACCGAGCTGTACAGAAGCACAACATGAGAAGAGGGTGAGATTAGTGTTTTGGATGAAAAGCTTGATATCAGAATGGAGGTGGAGAGATGGCTACGGAAACGTTTACGAGGCTATGAATCTGACCTTTCGCATTCGCACCACCTCCGTGCTCGTCTCCTCAGACTCGTGCTACCCCGGGGAGGAGAGAGGGACACATGTTAGCATCCTCTGCTTGTTGGCTTTAACACTCAGATCCAGAGTGGAAACAAGTCTTGTGAGGGGCCACATGCAAGGGGCCAGTGTCTGACACTAACCTGAATGTCCCCATTGAGGGTTGCCATCAGTGAAGAGTCTACTTCTCTCTGGTCCCTCCACGCTACTGGCTACAGCAGCAAGAGAGACACAGTTCACACTCAGAGCCAGAGGACAATCTCTGTTCGCTGCTTTAGTGTCTTCATTAAAGAAGACCATGAAGCAATTGCATTGAAAATTGTTTTTGAAATTTCAATGTTATCATTATCTACAACAAAAAATTCCCAGCCAATCGTTATGAGGACAAATAATAACATAAATGGACACTAATTTTCCTGTAAGGTAAACGTTGATTACACACATACATATTCCTGCACGTATACATTTAGATTTAAATTCATCACTAACGTGTAAGACAGTGTTTAAAGAGAAATTGTATACCTTGACCTCAGCCTCGATTTTTAAGGGCTCCACCGCCTCTATAGTGACCTCCAGCTTTCTTTCCTCCTTGAGGCTGGTCTTCAGTGGAGTGGAGGTCTGCGGCTGCTCCAGGATGGCAAAGGGGATCCCTGCCTCTGCCAGAGCGGCCTGGGAGAAGACCGGAGCACTGACGGGACGGGCGCCCCTCTGTGGGACCACCACTAGAAAAATACAGACAGAATTGTACGTAAATAAAAAGGAAATATGTTCAAGCACAGTAGAGGTGATCGACGGTATGCACATCCAGCTAGTCAAATCGCCCAAGTGAGTAAAATGCACAGTAAAACATCTATAAACATATAAATAAAAAAACAACACAATAGTGCATCTATGCAAGCAGCCACATCATACTTACAAGCTTCCATGTGTTCACACTGCAGGGGTATACTGTACCTCATAAGCCTTGTTTAGTCTTTAAACAAAAGGAAAAGTCAGCCCTCAAGGTGGGCCAAAATCAAATATCCACAAAATGGGATGAGAGTAAAAGCATGGATTCGTTCTTGTTGGAATCCGATGAGAGATGCAAAGGCAGATGACGTTAGGCAGCAGTCCAATGCGGTTGAACAGGTGAAATTACGAGGTTAGGAAAGCGTTATTTCTTCAATGTGCAAAACATAGCACGACCAGAGGCCCTTCAGTGATGATGAATGTGCATCCAAGTCAGGGCATCCTGTGAACTTAAGCGTTTCATGGAGCGAAAAAACGTGTAAGCGGTTCATCTGCAAACAACAAACCCAAACAGGTACCTGACTCTCTGAGGCCAACATCTAGTAGAACAAACCAATCATGGTGGACATGTGTTTGTGTGTGAGGACGCCTTTCCTCCAGGATCCGTTGCTCAAACTGTGGTCTCCTCTCGGATATCACAATCTTGGTTTTGGCCCCAGCCGTTGGAACTTTCACATTTGCTGGGAGCTGGAAACGCTCAGGGACAGCAGCTAATACAAAGCAAGTGGGTATTATTGTAGAAATGAAGTACAAAATATGAACACACTTGCATTTATAGTGAAAGTAAATTCAATGACTGCTGAGTCTGTTGATACAGTAGGCTTACATCTTAGAATGATTTAAAAAGAAATCAAATGTAAAATGTTCCTATATATTGCTGTCACTTGCTCTAATAATACCTGATTTCTTCTCGGCCACATCCAGAAGGGTAAACCAATCATCTTCAACCTCTCTCACTGCTGCACTCGGTTTCTGCTGCAGTTCATCCTCCAGCTGCCACTTCTGCTCCACTATAGTAACGCTCTTCTGCGCTCTCTTCTCTATGGGTGCATACTCTTTAGCTGGTCTCACTTCAGGATGTGTGTGGAAATGTTTGTCCACAGTCACTAATGTAAAATATAAACAAAGCCTTCTCAGTGACAACAATTCTACTTAACATATATTAAACAGGTGAGTTATTATATAAAAATATAAAGCGCACACACAGTAGGAGCGACAAAATAATACCTGGTTCTTTTGCTGCTACATCTAGCTGCACAAACCAATCATCATCAATCCGTCTCGGATGTGACGTCTTAACCTCCACAAACTTCACGGGGGGCCTCACGTCTTCCATGAGGTATTTTGGTTTTTGGTCAATGGCTGCCACCACTTGGACAACACGCTCAACCACAGCAACTAACATGGAGAAACAAAGTTAAATAACTCTGGCGCCGATTGATTAACTATTTACCATTTATTTTTGCTATTTATGGCTGAAAGCATCAGGTGTGCGTGCAGTCGGGTTTATGTGAACCTTTTTGAAGCAAAGTGTATGCAGTAGCTTTGGCAATGAAAGGTACCTGGTGGTATGACAACAGGCTTTGCGCGGATGATGTCGAACAAACCAAACCAATCATCTCCTCCTTCCCTCTCTGACGGCAGTGCAATTCGGCTCGATCTAATTTCAGATAGATGTGTCTCATCTTGCCTGCTATCCACACCAATTATCATCTTCTTCCATGTTCCAGTCTCTGTGGTAGACACCTCGGTCTCAAACGTCCTCCTCATATCCGGAATAATCTCAACGGGAGCAACTGACACAAACAAACAGAGTCAAAGAAGCTGAGCGCTATCCATCAAACAAAGAAAAGCTTAGCGCTGCAGAAATTGGAAAATGTCTTCAAATATAAGGTTTCAGAGAAACTTCTGATGTGGTTCGAACATATATGATGTGTACCTGATGGTAGTATGACTGTCTTTTCATGGACAGCATCAAACAGTGCAAACCAGTCATCATCTCTCTCCGTCTGAGGCCGGGAAGGCTGCAGTCTAATCGGTTCAAGATCAACCTGTTGCAACTTCTGCTCTACCCTTATCACTTGGACTTGTTGAGGTTGAACACTGGAATGAATGTAGCTTGGTGCTACCAGAGAAACTGAAAGCAAACAGAATAAATACTCAAACTCATAATCAGACACCACAATCTAAGTTCTCTAGAAATAGTTTGCGTGACACCATGTTTGTTTGTAAGATATTCTTCTATAGGAGGAACATGTGTGACATTTCAAGGCTGTGGGTACCTGGAGGTACATAGGCACTTTCTCTGGGAACACCATCCAGCAGGATACACCAGTCATCATCTCTTTCTCTGAGTGGCCCGGACACTTCCTGCTGTCCTCTGTCCTCCCACTGCATCACAGTCTCTTTAACAAAGACCTCCTTCCTGGACTCTACTGTTATTGTTTCAGCCACAGTAGAAAGTCTTTCTTCAGTATAAACCTGAACGTCCCTGGTAACTAATGACAAACAGAACGAAGGAACATTTGTAAGACGCCTACAATAAGCTTCTAAGACTTTACGTCAGGCCTGTAGAGAAAGTCGACCATACCTGGTATGTGATAATATGATGTTTCTCTAGCGGCGACATCCAGCAGCACAAACCAGTCATCTTCTACTTCTCTTACAGCCTGCGGGAGTGCTACTACTTGCTTTTCTCCAAACACTTGTTTTATTTCTTCTACCACAACTTTTGTCTCACTCCGCTCAATAGTTGTTATTTTAACCAGAGCGACACGTTCTTCTGGGGACACTTTAACAACTTCTGCAACAGCAACTGAGACAAAAGAGATGAAAAACCCTTAGAAATATATACAGTACAGGAGATTAAGAATAACGGTGTCCACAAAGCTGAGGATGATTGCTGTGATAACGGTGCGAATAGGGACCTTTAGCATTACCTGGTGGAACATATGATGTTTCTCTGGGAACAACGTTCAGCAACACAAACCAGTCATCTTCTCTGTGTGTCTCTGGCTGTTGTGGGATTTCTTGTATATGTCTTGGCACCTCCTCTATGATCTTTCTCTCTTCAGAAACAACTTCGATAATCTCCTCCTTGACTGCAGTTCCTCCCAGAGAGACCAAACTCTCTGCACCCATCTGGTCTCTTCCCTTCAATGTAACTGATATGGGTAGAGACGAGAGACGGTATTTTAAATACAAGGAGAAGTACACTCTCTTTGTATATTAGCACAACATAAAACCACAAGATATCCAGTTTGAAAAGCAGCACAGGGGCTTTTAGCCGTACCTGGTGGTACATATGTGGATTCTCTGGAAGCAACATCCAGAAACACAAACCAGGCATCATCTCTGGCTATTACTGGATTTTCTGGGATATCTTGAAGTCTTGGCGCCACTTCTATTGTGTTTTTCCCCTCAGAAACAACTTCTCTAATCTCCTCATAAGTTGCAGTTCCACCCAAATAGACAGAACTTTCTGCGCCCATGTGGTCTCTTCCTTCGGGCCACACTGATAAGAGTTGGGTCAGAAAAAAGTATTTCAAAAATAATATTTTACACATTTCCTTTATATTAGCAAGCAAGCACAGAATAGAGCACTAGAGAGCCAATGTTTTAACAGAGGGTCTAAGCAATACCTGGTGGAACATAGAGTGTTTCCCTGGGGACAACTTCAAACATCAAAAGCCAGTCATCATCTCTTTCAGTGACGGTCTGTGGTGGGGGGATCTCTGGTACACGCCTTATTTCCTCTTCACTTGTCTGTCTCTTTGCAACTACAATCTCCGTTTTCTGCTTAACTGTCGTAACAACAGTCTCTGAAGGGAAATATTCACCTTCATCCACCTGAGCACGGTCCACGGGAGTGACTAATGATGACAGTAAAGACACAAAATACTTTGAACATCGGGGCAAACATGCAGCGCTGAAAAGCTAGGAGAAGCAGGACAGGGTGTGGTGGATTATTCTTATTTGCAAAAACCTTTTTCCTGACTAGTATAGGTATTACTAAAACTGCAAATCATATTACTTTTAAAGCGTTATTTCACTGTGAGTGAGGTTGAAGAAGAATTTTCTGTATATACATGATAATTACTGTCCATTTTAATGATACAAAAAGGCTTCAAATTCCTGGATACACCAGACTACAAAGGCTATGGTTGTTGGACCCTTTTTTTTTTTAACCCGTTTTCCAATTAGAACATCTTCATTGACCAAATTTGTTCTGTCAGCTATACTGTCATTACTTTCAGTAGACTGCTTTGACCTGAATAGAACCCAGAACAATACCCAGTACAGACAGGCCTTTCATAAATGGCAAATTATATTTATACGCTTACTTCTCCTTTCTAATAAATCTAAACAGGGTTCAATTGTTAGTGTTAACAGCACACAAAATAGTGCTGGTGAAGGAAATGATACAGAGATTAGAGAGATTAGCAGAAGTCTACAGCTATTTGCACAATGACATACTTTACCTGGTGGTTTGGAAACGGCTTTGTACGGAAGTCGGTCAAAAGTTATGAACCATTCATCTCCATCTGCGCTCTGAGAAGGACTGTCGGCCTGAAGCCTCTCTAGAACTTCTGCCTCAGTTTTCGCTTCCAGTATGACCGTCTTACGCCATGTCCCCTCTTTTCCTAGAGTTTCCTCTGATATTAAACCACGCAGTGCAAGCACATCTTCAACTTCTTCCTGCATCTGCCCTCTATCTTCTACAATAGTCACTCTCTTCTTAATCCTACGCTCCACGTTCCGGTGTGTTACTACCGAAGTGACGTCTGGAGATCCGGCCTTCAACTTGTCCTCCATCTCGTCCTGCCATTTCTTTTCTATCTGGCACAGCTCTTCTCTCAAGCTATCATCAGACGGACCCTCTCCGGTCATCTCTTTTTCACTCTCCTGCTTTATCTGGGACTCTTCCTCTTCAGGCAAAATACCTTTTAAAAACACCTGCTTTATCTGCTCTTCCAATTCATCCACTCCATCCTCTTTTGTCTCCATTGACTTCACAGATTTCCTCAAAACACTTTCTACTATGCGTTCAACCTGCATTCTGTTTTCCTGACCCAAATCTCCCTCTCTTAACATTTCTACCTCTTCCTTTCCCAGTTCCTCTTCTACTAATTCCTGAAGTCGCTCTGCCACCTCATCCATTTCTTGCAGTCTTTCCTCTAAACCCCTAACTTCCCTCAGCTTCCATTCCAAAACTTCGGCCATTTTCTGCTGGTCTAACAAGATCTCTCTTTCCCGCAGACTCTCAAAGACCTCCTCACTGGTCAGATCTTGATCCGCCATTCGCAAGCCCTCCTCCTCCTCTTCCTCCTCCTCCTCCTCCTCCTCCTCCTCCTCCTCCTCCTTCCCCTCCTCCAGGAGCTGGAACTGAGCTTGGCGTGAGACTGGGAGGATTCAAAGGGGAAAGTAAAGCAATAAAGCATACAAAAAACTAAAACATGATTCGTATTGCAGACTGTTAATAGTTTATATTTCCTACTTGCTACATGTTCTTTCAAATTCAAGCTGAGGCAAGCATTAGAAGTGCAAATACCTGGCTGTTTTGAAAAATCAAGAGGTGAGACAAAGGGAAAAGGAGGATATCGCCCGAACAGGGCAGACCACTCGTCCTCTTTTCCCCTCTGCTGTTGCTTGTCAGACGTCAGCTCCTGCCCTGGCAGACTGGCGGTCTGGGTGATGGTCTGAGAGCCAGTCTGCCCAGTCCCAGTGCCCTGCCATGAGACCGTGTGAACAGACTGCTCCTGCTCCTGAATGGAAATCTGCTCAGACTCCCCTCTGGCTGTGAAGAAATGACCGAGTGATGACTGTTGTGCAAAGGTTTTGCTGGGAGAGATGACGGTCATTGTGATGCTTCACAGTGCTTCAAGCGTGTTTTGGACCAAAGCAGATGCCAAGCGTTTGTACGAGACTCTTGTAATTCAAGTAAGCTCAGGTTAGTAGAAAGCTGAATGGAAGATGCCTCTCATCCTTCACAACGAGAGCAGGTGAAAATGGCAAAACTTTTGCAAAAGTACTTTTTTACCTTTTAAATGACACTGGGGCAGTGATGAGTCAGTCAGTTAAGAAGACAACACATGACAAGGTACAAGCAAATGAAAAGCCATTGTGCAACACATATCAAGCAGCAACTTCAGAAAATGCCCAAAAAATGAGGAACCTGCCTCAAGACTGAAAATGCCTGTGTGTATTTGAGTCTTCGAGGAATCCTATTATGTATTATTTTAGAAAGAGAGCTTAATGACCCTGGGATGGTGCCAGGGGAAGTACTAGGTGGGTGACATTACCCACATGTCAGAGTAAGTCAGCATCCTGACAAGTAAACCATCTGTGCCGCAGCTGACAGGCAATGTGTTCAAGAGGATTACGGGCATGATAGCAAATGAGCCAGACGAATGAGCATGTTAATATATGGGATGAGGCTATAAAAGCAGCAAATATGCCAGAAAGCGCTGGTGTGGCTCCACACAGTTCCTGGTACCTGGGAGGTCAGGAGAAGGCTGGGGTTTGTCAGATGTCAGCATCAGCAACCAATCATCCACCTCAGACCTGGTGGAGGCTGAGAGGTGTTGCAGGAGCTGGAGAGTTTCATCTCCAGCTGCAAGAGCGAAACAAGTCAGAGGGCAGCTTATCGAACCTGCGCTCTTAAACAATCATTCCAACACAGGTTCTCACAGTGGCACATACCTCCATCCAGGTTACGGGAGAGCCTCTTGCTCGCCGAGCGTGTGAAGCGAGGGGCTGGGCGGTCGATCAAGGAGCTGGCCTGGCGGGTCTGGGCCTGAGTGCGCCCACTGTACCGGAACTTAGAGCCCAAGACGAGGAAGCGGCGCGATGCGGGCGGCTCCACAGTTGGAACTCTGAAAGACAAAAACACTTCATTTTCATCCACTCAACATAATTAAATACATTTTCCAATTTCCTTTCAGTGACAGACCCACGTACCAGGAATATAAATGTAAATTACATCATTTAACATGAGAGGATTTTGCATTCCCTTAAAATTGTCAGTTAGGCAAAAAGGTCAGCAACAGCTTCGACCTTCATCTTACTAAGTAGACAAACCCTTTGAGGTTTAATTCTAAGGTCATGACCATGGGCATGCAGCTTTGCTTCTGTGGTTAAAGTGCCAGGGAGCCAATATAGGGCTTAGGCTGTTAGCCAATTATCTAAGGGATAGGAACACCTTCCAAATGACCTCTGTTTAAGAAGTGTAATTAAGAATGTGTGGTTACTCTAAATGACCTGAACTCACCTGAAGAAGGTATGGTTTTCAACGCAAACTTTCCACAGCTTCTTTGAGGCTTTGTAGTTGGGCAGTTTAAAGCCAATTGTGCTTTCATACTGCTCTTGCTGTAAATGAAAAAACAAAACAATAAAGTCAAATATAATGACCTTATGTTGATGGGATTATTCTGAAGCATCGACATGCATCTGCATTTATGAACATATTGTGAACCCTGATGAATATATTGTAAACCCTGTCAATTCTAAAAGACAATTTCTTAAATTAAAATCTTAGAAACATTTGTTATACTGTATATTACAAAAACTGTAATGCTGGAAATAAAAATGCAAGTGTACAAAATAGTCTAAAATCAAAGCGTGAATTGCAGTGTGCAAGATATTTAAGGATTATTATTCAAATGTATTAATCCTCATGCTAAATCTGTATTAAGCCAGCAAAAGATGTATATAGAGGCTTGACATACATATACATATCCATACAGCTATACAGCATTCCCATACAGTTAAAATAATGTACAAATTACAATAAAAGCGTTTTAATCAAAACATTACATTATAATTGTAATAAATAATGTAGTAAACAAAAAAAACAAGGGAATCAATTTAATTTAGAATATAGTAAAACAATGAATGTAAAATGTAATTTCAGATGTACCTCTGATGGCCTGATTTTGATAAAGAAGCTGCTGCGTTTGTAAGAGATCTTGAGAACTTTGGGCCAAGGGAAACGGTTAATCCTCAGCTTGTCCTTGTACACCATCAGACCGCTAGAGCAAACCCCGAGCGTGATGTCGACGCCATCGAGATCCTGGATGCACAAAAACAGGATGAAACAGTTAGGATATTGTAGCTCTGCACGCCATCACCCTAACCCTGCACTTACAATAAAAAATCACTGGGAGGCAGACTTTCTCCCACAACGGAAGACATGGAGTTTCAGTTTAAAATGAAATTAATCTCTCATTTTTTTCCAAAATGGGACATCAATTTTGTAATTAAAATCGGGATGCTCCTGATGTAATACAAGCGGGTTGATGCATAATACCCACACACAGGAACTCGATGAATCCATGAACTGTTGAATTTTAAAATTCCCATGAAATACTTGCATTGTTAGATTACCAACTTGATACCGATCTAAACAGGTGACTTTATTTAAACAAAAAGTACCTTAGCTTGGTGCAGGTCAACTCCGTACATGGCGAGTTTCTTGGCATTTTCCAGAAACATCAAGTCTGCCTGGGCTGGGGTCATTGCCCTGGAAAAAGACAGATCATAGTTATATTCCATTTTAATAGAACGATTATTTTAATTCCAACTCAAACTTGATGAAACTTAACTTCAGGCTACAGATTGCCATCACTTTGTTGCTCCAATTTCCCCCATTGATTACCTGTATGTGCGGTGCAGCTCCATCACCTTATCCTCCAGCTCTTTGCTCTGTCCGGGGGCCAGGCTCAGATCACTTACATAATCTTCTCCATGGAGCTCTGGGTCATACTCTCCGAGCTCTGACTGGGCTGTGTAGGAGCCCAGCATGGACAGTGTGACAAAGGAACAGGGAAGAACAGCTCGCATGATGTCCTTTCTCAGCTGGACACACAGAAAGTACCTGGAGAAGACGTGAATAGACAACAATTAGCTCACTTATGAAGATTTGAAAAGTATATTCTGAATTTACTATATTGTTGTTGGAAACACAAGCTTTCGACTTAGCTGTGAAGTTGAAAGCTACGTTTAGGTATTTTTTGTATAATGCTAGCTTAGCTTAGCATAAAGACTGGAAAAAGAGGCAAACGAATAGCCTGGCTCTGTCCTTAAGAACAATCAGCTTACCAGCACCTCTCCAAATAACATGCTAAATCCCATAGAATAAGCATTTTTTTTCAAAAATCCAACTATTCCTTTATTAATATATTATTAATAGATATTCACCTGGTGAGGTCTTCGGTAAGCTGGGCTGGATCATGAGGGTAGAACTTGACGCTGAATGTAAACTCATACACAGCGCCTGGAACCTGTTTCCGGATCTCTTTGGTAGACTCCATCCATGTCTGCGGAATACATGTGGGGTAAAAAATAAACAACTGCTCACAGCCAATTTCATTGTCACTCATAATAAAGGGTTATGCTTTTGCAGAGTAACTTTACTGCAGGGAGTAGAAAAACCTACACAGGTGGATGGGTTTTCCCAGTTGGCGAGGCCAAAGTAGTCCCTCTCCAGCAGGTTGACATGGTCGCACACCTTTGTAAGAAGTTCTTGGGCTTTAGCATGTTTCTACACAAGAATGAAGAGAGCCAGACAAACAGGGAGAAGGAGATTATTTAGATAACATCACCATTTGATTCTTTAACGCGGGTAGTAGCCATTGGTATAAACATTCAAGAAACTGAAATTTGGGAGGTCTCTTACATCAAGCTCGCACTCAAACTGAGTGTCGTCCAGTAAGGTGACTTTGCATTGCATGGTTTTCAGACGTTTGGGGCCTTGAGCCTCTTCTTCCTTTGTCTTCTTCTCTTTTACAGGCTTCTCCTTCTTCTCCTCCTCCACCTTTGTCTTCTCCTCCACCTTTGTCTTCTCCTTTGCCTTTTCCTTTATCTTCTCCCTTGTCTTCTCCTTCGGCTTCTCTTTCGGCTTCTCCTTCGGCTTCTCCTTCGGCTTCTCCTTCGGCTTTTCCTTCGGCTTGTCCTTCGGCTTCTCCTTTGCCTTCTCCTCTCCTTTGGCTTCTATCTCCTGTTCTGCGGGTTCTTCCTCTTTTTTCTCCGTGTCCTCCTCCTTCACTTCCTCCACAACTTCAGGCTCCTTCTTTAAGGCAGCTTCTTCCTTTTGCTCCTGCTCGTAGAATAAACACGGAACATATCAAAAGAATAAATAAGGGGAATGACTAATTGCTTTGGGACAGCTCAACAATTAATACACAGTCTACCGTTAATAGAACACAGTAAAGATACTGCTGCTAGTGCTAGCTGTTTTTTAAGAACAGCATGGATCGTTTGTGTCAGGCCAAGCTTTCAGCTCAGTGCACCACAGTTACTTCGCTGAGCAAGCTGTCCACATCATAAACAATTCATAAGAAAGAAAAAAACATGTGCTCCTCTACTACAATCCAATCTGCTGTTGTATACATGAGAGCTACGTCTTTGTGTCCTTAATTCTCACACTAGTGATTGAATGAAACGTTTTTTCCACATTTTGGGAAAAGCAAGTTCTTATAAAATGAGAAGATCAATACCACTCCTGCGTCTGTGCAATAAATAAGATGCTACAGTCAGCAGCAGGTTAGCTTAGCATTACAACATATACTTCATTCACACCAACGCAACTCCGGTTCAAGCTCCGTGCTAGAGCTTTTCAGGTTCAGAACCGGTTCTTCGGTTTAGCTCCGGCTCTTTTCACACCGCCCAGAGTCCGACTGGTGCTGCGTCATTGCGTCATCGTTTGCGTCATGACGTAACCGTTTGCGTGCCTGCTTCATAAAGCCAAACCGCGCGGAAACCCCTCACAGCTGACACCGACAACAACAACAATGGCCGATTGTGCTCCAGCTTCCTCTGTACCTCTTCTGAAGACCAGATTCCCAGTAGGTAGCTGGTCTCTTCAGTGGACCACTGCTGCTTGTTAAGTTTCTCCATCGTTTTGTACAAACTGGATAAAACGCCGGCTTTTTGTTGTTGTTCAGGAGTTGATCCCGCCCCTGCCCCTGCCCCTGCCTCGACGTAAGCGTGACGTATGCAGTGCTTTTGGGTTATGGCTAGAAAGGATCCGTCTTGTGTAAATATGACGTCACGTTCTTGTTGTAACTCTCGTTGTAATCGGAGCGGCTCGGAAACACATCTACAGCAGTAACATGCAACATACAAATGAATGCAGCAGTAATATTAATGGAGAAACGTCAGACATAATAGTGAAACACTGAAAGGGAACATTTTATTGCACCAGGAGCTATCTTGGGACTTTTACTGTGACAACGTTGACTTGCCTGTGAATAAAGAATAAACCATAGTGTTGGTGATCTACAGTGTTGTCATTCTTCTTTGAACAGCAAGACCGCTAACACCCTATTTCAACAATCACACTCCCTGTCATTGACATAATTAATAGATTGTTTAGCTTCTCACCATCATTTGCTCTGGCCCACTGATGTTAACGATCGTAACTAAAAGGCTGCCTGCTAAACGTAAACATTCAGCCACGTCACTTGCAAACTCTCGCGAGAGTTTTACACGAGACGGATCCTTTCTAGCCATAACCGTGCTTTTGCTCTGGCCGGACAAACCCGGTGCTTTTCAAGCTCCAGCTCCGAACCGGCCCTGAAACACCGTTGGTGTGAATGAGGTAATAGAAAGAAGTTGGAAACAGCTAGCATGCTCTGTCGAAAGATACTGCCTATCTGCGCCTCGAACGCTCACTAATTGGTTTGACATGCTTTATCTCCCTTGTTTAAACTGAACAAAAACCAAAGTGTAAAAACAGCAGGGGGTTAATGAATGTGCGTGACTATTTCTTGGCCAGGAGTGGCAGTCTCCTGGAATGTTATTATCCAAGTGCCAACTCTGGGTCACTTCTACCGTAAAGGACATAGTCTGGCACAGTAATAAAACACGTACTTGTTACTTTTTGTAGAGATTAAACAGACAAGACAACATGTGTTTATTATGAAGCTTTGGAGATGCTGGCAGGGTGGTTCTGTTCACTTCGGACTCAATAAGGCTAACTGTTTCTCTCCCTTTCCAGTCTTGGAGCTAAGCTAACTGTAGATGAACAGAACGATATGAAAGTGGTATCAATCTTCTTATCTAAGGATGTCTGTGTTGGCGACATATGTGTCGGTGTTACACTCACCTGGTTCTCTGCGCTGCTTATCGAGTGCTGATCTGGAGCCTGTTCAGTGTCGGGCTCAGTTTTTAGCTCGGGCTCTGGAGCTGCGATGGGAGCTTTGACCTGCTCCTCACTCGGCCCTTTCACCTCCTTCTTTCCTTTTTTCTTTTTCTTCCCCTTGACCTCCTCTTTTCTTTGCTTCTCTCCTGTCTTTTCCTCCTCCTGGTCTTTCACCTTGACCTCCTCTTTCCCCTTGACCTCCTCTTTTGGTTTCTCCTCCTCCTCCTTTTTAGTCTTCTCTTCTCTGGCTTTCTCCTCTTCTCTCTTTTTAGCCTCCTCCTCCTTTTTCTTAGCTTTTTCCTCTTCTTTCTTTTTAGTTTTTTCGGCCTCTCTTGCCTTCTCTTCTTCTCTCTTCTTTGCCTTTTCTTCTTCTCTCTTCTTTACCCTTTCTTCTTCTTCTGCTTTCCTCTTAGCTTTTTCCTCTTCCTTTTTCTTTACCTTATCATCCTTTTCTTTTTTCTTTACCACATTTTTGTCCACTCTTTCCTCCTCCTTACTTTCTTTCTTTGCGGCTTCTTCCTCCTTGTCTTTAACTTCAGCGCTTTCCTTTTTTTCTGCTTCTTTTGTCTCCAATGTTTCCTCTTTCTTTTCTACAGTCGGCTCGGCTTTCTCCTCTTTCTTTTCCTCCTCTTCCTCCTCTTTTTTCTCCTCGTCGTTTTTTACTTTGTCACTTTTCACTTTCTCCTCTTCACTTTTCAACCCATCTTTCTTTTCTTGTTTCTTCTTGGCCTCTTTCTTTTTCTTTTTACTGCCCTTCTTTTCAACCTTTTCTTTTTCTTTCTCCTCTTTTGGTTCTTTTTCTTCCTTCTTTTCCACTTCTTTCACCTCTGCTTCTTTCTCCTCTGCTTTAGCCTCGTTCTCCTCACTTTTCACCTCTTCTTCCTTCTCCTCGTTTACCTCATCAGATGTGTCCTCTCTGTCTGCCTTATCCTCCTTGGCTTTCTCCGCCTCAAACCCCTCTCCCTCAGAGCACTGTGAACGGCGCTTGAGGAAAGAGGAGAAGAGGCGAGACAGGCCCTTGCCAGCGGAGGTCCGGGTGCGGGGCTTCAGCTGCTCCTCCTCGGGGGAGGTAGCTACGTCAGCAGGCCCAGGCTCGGAGGCCTGCTCCAATGCCTCCTTACTCGACTGCTCCCCCTCCGGCTCGGACGTGGCCGCCTCCGGCTTCTGTTTGTTCTCTGGTTCTGGTTCAGGTTCGGGCTCGGCGCCACTGGCCTTTTGCTTGCCCTCAGTGTCCGCCTCGCTCACTGCACTTGCCTCTGTTGTCATGATAGCCACTGGGAAGGAGAACAGAAGAGAGTCAAAGGTGGAGGAAGGTCATGGTGCTTTACAGTGTGACGGTGCACATCATCATGGCTATACTTGGTACACAACAAACGAGATTAGGAGAAGTAGGCTATTAGCACAATAATTACTTTTCACTGTAATTTCACAATGTAATATTTTGGAGATTCAAAAGCAGTTTAATTCATATTGAAAACAATCATTGCACAAAAAGCATGTCCTGATCCGATCACATTTTTTATAAAATCTTTTTATTATTTTATTTAATGTTACAAAACAAAAATGACCATGTTGAAGTCTTAAAGTCACCTTGAGGCCTTAGTTTTGGTTTAAAATGACACAACATCATGTATGTGTTGCTTCTTTGGGGCTTGTTTTCATAGACCTGGTTGCTTATTTCTCTCAAATCTGGCAACAGAGTGGGCAGGGCGCAGTGTCTAATTGTAGCAGTAAGCTAACGAGCACTGATAAGCTTTATTTAGTTTTGATCCAATGCTGCACAACTGAACTGATCAAATGCTGTTGTAAAAAAAAGAAGCTATATCCATGTTAGATAGAATGGGTAGTTGGATACTGTCATTTAAATAAAAAAATAAACTTAAGGGAAAACTTGAATGCTTTTTTCATTTTTTTTCTCTTAATGCATTGCATAAAGATCGGATCAGGAAAAATCGGTATCGGCAGATTGTCAAAATCAAATGATCGGAATCGGATCGGGAGCAAAAAAAGGTGATCGGGACATCCCTAGCAAAACTATCAAAACTTCTACTCTGCTCAATCCCAAATGATCAGCAGAGGCTTGTATTTCTTTTTTTAGGAATTGTATTGTATTATGCAAATAGGGTAATATATATGCATGCATTATTATCACTAATAGCCGGGTCATTTACCATAAGTAAATAACAAATTAAAGAATTTAAATTGCTGCTTTAATGTATTGTTAGCTGTATAATCTGAGTGGCATACATGAGACTTTCTCCATAAAACATGAAGCCAACTGCCACCCACAGATAACTCACACATACACAAAGACAAACACCACTTCATCACACAATAGCCCTCCTTGTTGAAGAGTATGTCTGTGTCTACATAGAGTTCTGAAAGTGAGTTCATCACAGACTCATTAAATCTCACTGACACAAAGGAGGCATTCTGCTCTGGAGCTGCATATTAGCAGCGCCTGCATCATCCTCACCAGGCATGCCCTGCGCCCTATCTCACACACGCCCACCCTGCACAGGTCATATAAGGCACTAGGGCGATATTGGCATTATATGCAGATATAAATTGGTTAATCAATCTTTTCAATCAATAGTTCTTGGTGGATGAGGTCACTTTGGGGGGTGCTGCGAAGCAATGAGCAGAAAAATACAGGGGATATAAGGAAATATGTTACCTTCTGTTTGGACTGCAACTAACAATTATGATCATTATCCATCAATCTGACAATTATGTTACATAATAATCGGCTGTTACAATTGATATAAGTCTTTAAATATTTTGTTTTGTCAGTCTAAAACTCCAAAATATTCAGCTTAATATAATATAAAACTGCAACAGCGATGGGAGATACCAAGGCTGCTTTGAATATGTAACAAACAGTGCAATCGTACTTGTCTAAGTGACTTATTATACAATGATGTGATTTAAAGTCATAGCAGAAGGGACTTGAACACGACTTTGATTCACTAGTTTGGCAGCGAGAGGGCAGTTCTGGTATATTTAGAAACTTTAACGAGCTTATTAAAGAGCGCAAATCATTATGCAATCCTCACACCTTCCTTATATATCTGTTACAGTAGTTCTCATAACAATCAATGTGTGTCCTCATTCAGACCGATCCACATCCCGTCTGTATCCCGTCTGTCCTGAACTAGACATTGTCTAATTGGTGACGAATGTGTTTGTCTCTTCCATATGTAGTTCAAGTCCCACCCTGCCTTATATGAATTGGGGGAGGGGGATGCTAGACAAGCAGACAGGCAGCCCGATCTTCCAGATGTACAGGCCGTCCCAAAGGGTGCAGGCCGGCCCTCTATACCATACACTTCCTACTGGCACTGCGGGACAGCAGGAGGGGAGGAGGGGTACGCACACAAACCAAATCCTCTTTAGCCCTCCCATTGTTTGTGTCCAGTGACCAATAACTGTGCTGCACACTATAACTAATCCTGCCTACCCTTCCCCCCACAGGACCCCCCATCGGCCTATTCCCTAGGTCACCACACACATACACACATACGCACACACCGGTATGCATCAATGCCCACGGGCTCCTTTGGGTCTTTTAATGCTCTGTCATCTCAATTGTGATTGTCAGGGCACAGACATGCTCCTAATGGACCAGCTGAGCTTGTGTCTGCTGCCTCCTCCATTTTGTGTTGCCAATCTAACATCTCTGCTATCTGCCAGCTGAGCAGGGCTAACCTGCATCAGGAGCCATTGAGATTATGTCTTTCTTAAAAAGCATCAATCTCTCAAAATACAATGCACTTGCTTGGTTTGGAGGTAATTAGATGAAATATAGCTGCTCTGTAAAATAAATCTGCCCTCCATCGTGCATAATTAGCGGCTCTAATTAGCTAAATTATAAATGAAGTAGGCCACCCTCTAGCAAGAGTGAGCTCTCTGCACTGAGCTGCTGGATCAGGTGCAAAAGCCAGGGCTGGAGGGGAATCAGGATTTGATTTAACGTTTATGTGACTATCAATTGAATGTAATGTTCCTACAGGGAGATTTGAAATGTGATTAAACAACTGATTTACATTGGGTTCAAATTAATTAATGAATTAGATTAAACAGTTTGACCCGAAATGTATTAATTATTCTCATTAAAATGATGCAAAAACAAAAAGGTCCAAACCAATGCTTACCCATTGACAAAACCGGTTCAATTCATTTATATTACCATTAAATCCAAGTCTCCAGTTTAAAAAAAGAAGCAATTTAAGCAATTTCTAGATACCAAGACTCTAATATTATTTGCCAGTGATGCTGAAGAGCTGCTGCTGCTGCTGTGCGTGTGTGTTAGTGTGTGATGAAATGAGACGAGAGCAGAATGGGGAGAGGAGGAGGTATAGTATATAAATAGCTACATGTCTTTAGGATGCTGGGGCTCATTAGCCCTTTACAGACAAGCTCATATCTATTTCTGTTCACAGTGCGCTGCACACAACACGCATATGCACATGTGTGCACAGCCGCAAATGCATACACAACAATAGGACTGTTTAAAAAAGACGACGGGAAATATTTGATTTGTTTTGAGTGAATTCCCCAGACACTGGACACTGCAGAATGGAGTTCCACAATAACATTACCCTGCAGCAATATAGGGACAAAAAGAAAGCATGTTTCCTCGCTACGGAGTAGGCTTAAGGAATTAGAAGGAGTTTAGAGTTAATCGTCCCCCAAGTGACCAAGTGAGATTATCTCCAACCATCTACCTGCCTACAGTATCCATCTCACTCAGTATCAGTGTGTCTCCACCCTCTGTCTCTCGGGTCTGCCGCTCTGGATGTGCATGCATTCTCGTGTGTGTGTGTGTGTGTGTGTGTGTGTGTGTGTGTGTGTGTGTGTGTGTGTGTGTGTGTGTGTGTGTGTGTGTGTGTGTGTGTGTGTGTGTGTGTGTGGAGTAGAGAGGGTATGAAGAAGCACTTTGGCTATCAGCTGTGCTGATTCATGGTTTTATGTGGTGCCCCGCCTACCTGGCTTAAAATCAACAGAAATAAACAGAAAGCCAAAATATCAGTCCCCTGGCCACATGGTGGCTCCTATGAACGTCTCTCAGTAAACACAGGCACACATGCCAACATACACGCAAACACGTGCCTGGATAAACTGTTCATATGTTCAGCTGACAGACCCAATCTCGCCCAGCAACTTTGTGAAAACAAACAAAATAGGCGAGCAGGCCCCCAAACGCAAAATCATTATAGGGTACGTCATGTACTCCTTATTGAAGGATCCTTAAAAGGTAAAATAAAACTGCCTGCTTTTAAGATTATGATATGTTGAGTGACTAAAACTTCAGGATCAAACTTTGTATGAAGCATTGTAATCATGGCTTCTGTGATACTATTACTCTTGAGAGTACTCTGTGATAGAAATTGGGCTACAAAAGGTTTATTTTAGTCAAGTCCTCTTTGTAAACCTATCCCAAACCCTTCCCTGATCAATACACACAGATGGTCTGTGAGCATGATGCTGTAACATGAACCGACATGGGAAAAGAATGAAGTAGCTTGATTGATTTACTGTGGTTACCCTGAAAGCAATTCTGAATCTGTTTCCAACATCCCCTTAGACCAAGCCCATTCAATTTCTTCAATGGCATTGAAGAAATACTAAACCTTAGTGCACAATTTGAAAGAAATGTTAATGTTTAATGTTCTACACGCACAAAAAAACAGATCTGTGTCTTGAAAGTGAGATTTATCAGTAAAAGGATTTGACTAATGAACTCAATACTTTTGCAATTTGCTATTATTTTTGTAAATGTTATGTAAAGTTAGATTTGATAAAGGCCTTCAAGCTAGAAGCCACAGACTCCCTCATTCTTAAAGAAAAGAGCAATGGACTGTTTATGTGTTTACTTGTAAGTGAGTATTTAGTGATGCTCACACAACAGAGTAGTCTAACTGCACAAATACATCATAACTCCCAAAAGAGGATTAACATCAGCAATCTCTTCTGGGTCCTCGCTGACCTCCCTCTCACACAGCAGACCCAAACACATCCTTCAGCAGCCTTGTGTTTACAACAGTGATGATTCAGCAGTACATGAGATCCAAGCACCCAGATTGTATTTTACCTCTCGTAACTTTTGTACCTCTATGTTGACTTCTGTTACACTTGCCAGTCCTAATGAAATAATGCCACCCATGGCTCTTTCTCATCCTTACCACGTCATATGCAGCACTACATAAAAGATAATCTGACTATATTTATCCAGCTGTATCATCAAGGGAGGCTTATTGGAGGAGTTTCTCCTAATGTGTGACACAAATTCACATATGGCACTCTCAAGCAAAGATGGATATTTTTTACCTTTAATATCCTCTCGAGGGTAAAGGCAAGTCTGGTCAAGCAGAATAAATCAAATCCAAAAGCACTGCCATCTCTAACACAGCATGAAAAAATATATCTGAAAAGACACATAGCTGTGTAACACAAGTCACAGAAGCATCCAAACCAAGAACCTCCTAACACGAAGAGCTGCATCATGAGGAACACTGACTATTTAATATAATAATTATTAAGGGATACAATACGGCAATCATGTTATTTTCAGTCAGGTCATAACAATATATTGGGGTTTGTTTCTCTAATACATCATATATTATAATAATAATTGTATATGATCTGACCTCTTTGCTGTACTTGTACGTGAAGATGAGACATAATGTATCACCCTTTACCGAAGTTTTCATAAAATAAACAAATGTAGTGCCATTTTTTTGTAAACAGGTAACTTGCATGTCCACTCATCTTTACAAAAACCACACATCCTCAGCTTACGCAGGACTTGTGATTTATCGGGATGTTGTAAGAGAGCGAGTTGCTGTTTTAATTGTGCAAAAGAAAGGTTTTATAAATGCAATTTGCTTTTACAAATCACCGTTTAAATCTTACACAGTAATATAGTCAAACATGACTTCCATTTCCAACTTTGTTTCAATATAACCGCACAAATAGTTGCCGGCTGTATCGAGCCGGCGTGTCGGGGTATTTAAACAATCTGTGTACGAAAATGGCGCCGAATGTACAACAAAACAAATAAACACCAACTCATCCCCACCGCGCCACCAACACACATCTCACATTTGGCTTACCTACTGCAGAATTAGCATCAATGGGAAAGCAAACGCTATAAAAATCCGACAAAATCCTTTATTCCGCACGTTCAGAGTAGAAACAATGTTGCGGAGCGACACATGCTTTGTTGTGCTGAAGGTGTCCGACGCTCGTAAAGGGGAGGAGTCTCGCTCCGAGGCTCGGACCTGAGCTGACCAACGGAGCACCGAGCAGCTCACAGCCACATGCCGGGGTGGAGGACATGGACACAACTTTCATATAAAGCTGCTAAATATTGGCCTATATGTCAAAGATATGTTTGGATGCTGCAGCAAGACAACCTTAAAAACACCCCACAGTTTTTCAGAAGTATGGAAGATAAACGACAGATTTCTATGCATATCAGTAGTTTTTGCTTTGAAACAACTAATTACTATGTTGGTACAACACATAAAACGTTCTTACAAACGTTCCAAATAGGCATGGAGAATGGGGGCCAAAGAGTACAGTCATTAACACAGTACATTGTCCAGAAACAGGAGTGGGGCTACAGGAATATTCCTCAGAGTCCTGCCCAGTCTTTTCAGGCAGCAGCGTGGTGCATTCATGTGCACAGTATGAGGTTGTCAGGACTACAACTATGAGCCAAATGGTGAGATATTAAAAGAGACACCGTTTCAAAAACACTAGAAACTGTCCAACAACCTATCCTACCTCAACCTCCTATGTAAAAATAAAATAATGCAGCAGCACATGTGCGTCCGCTCATGTGCAAACACATACATACAAGCTGTCTTTATGGACCCCACCCATCTGCCTGACCCCATTAGGCCCATACGGCTCATGGGCTGAAAAGGGGGGGGGGGGGCGAGGGGGATGTAGAGGGGTTCATTATTCTCACAGCTACACTAAGGCATCATCACCTTTGTTTCACAGAGGAAAGTTAATGTACCATGCATAGCACTGTCACATCTAATTTCTGTGCATTATTATGTGTAAAATATGTTTATAAAAGTCTTACCAGTAGAAATATGAGTCCGTAAATCTTTCATAAAGTCCAAAAGAGGTATCACAAATCAATGCAGACATTAAAGCACAGAAACGTAAACCTTCCGTCTTGCACAGTATCGGTCGGTGATCATGTTTTTGTCTTTAGACTTTGATCACTGAACACAGTGATGACACATAAGCAGCATGATGACAACTGCTAATGTTAAACATTAACTGTAACACCACTGGAAACATCTGACGAATCCCAGCGGCTAGGAAGAGCTACTTTTAGATAAAGTTCTGCTTCAGTTTGGGCTTGAATGGGAAAGTGAGAGAGTTAATTCAGAGACAATATAAGATAGAGAAACAAAGGCTCCATGAACTACTCGCGTTGCCTTCAGTTGCTTAGGAACCCCTGCCCTGCCCTGTTCCTACTGCAAGGAGCAGGTGTTGAGCTGGACCCAGGAGAGGGAGGAGAAACAGAAACGAGAGGGGAGGAGAGGAGGAGCAGCACTAACAGTCCCTCGAGACGTTGACAGACTGGAACCACAGACTCTGAGACGACACACACTGACGCGCACTTTCTGTTTCCCCCATCACTCTTCCTCATTTGCTCAAAAGCACAGCCAAACAGGCAAATGAGATGCTGCAGTGCATTGCTCCAGCCGAGTGCATGGGGGTTGTATTTGTTTGGAACATCTTTATCCCTATCTGGCACCATCGCTCAGTGATTACATAATGTCCAATACCACTGGCACCCAATTCATCTCTCTTTGACTTTCAATACTGTATCTGGGTACACATCACACACACGCACACCACGCAGCCTTCCCTCCGGTATCTTATGTAAAACAACTTGTGCAGCTTTAAAAAATGCTTCAAATATGAAGTATAAGTACATGTGATGGAAGCATAGTTTCAGGGGGTTTATTTGTGCTCATGAACAGAGCTCTCAAAAGCACTAACGGGATTGATGGTAGCAGTGCATCAATATTCATAGTGCACCATTATGTTATGAAGAATTCATGAACCAGGAATGTTCCATGTTTCAGCTCCTTTCTGCCAGCAGACATGTCCCCTATCCTTCTTGTCCTATAGGCCACGTTTGAATTTTCCCCTTCATGCACACCTAAGATAATTTAAATAAAACAGAATGATGTTTTCTCCTAGGGGAAGAGTCAGGACATGTCTATGTTGCATATTATGTGCCTCCTGTGCTATAATAGAGAGAATAGGGCAGGACAACTTTCCCCAAAATAAATGAGTCATGGCTTTTCTGCAGCTGGTAGACAGATTGGAAGTGAAATGCTTATATTAATATGCATACGCTTGGATTGTATCTGAGATCTCTTAATAAAAAGCTGTAGGCCTACCCTTGGGCTCACGGTACGGTGAACAGATTGTGTCGGACATTCTAGGCCACCTAAGCACACGCTACAAATGTGTTGATCATCTGATGCTACTGTAAATAGACATGTTTTCTTAGTTTACACTGCCCCCTGATGGACAGATGGCAGAATCCACTTATACATGTTGTTTCATTGACTGACTAGTTAGTGGGCCAGGTCTGAAATAAAAACATTTTTATAAACATTTATATCTTCTCTACTGACACTTTCAATACCCACTGCAATCCGGGTAAAAATATGTGAACTTAGAGTCTAACAATAAAAAAGCTTCCTAGTGAAAGACCAAACTATTGGTTCTACATTATTTGTTGAGTGAGAGGGAACCCCCGCCAATAATACTCTACGACGTCAATACAGAGTTTCGAGGCATGCTAGAAGCATGTGTTCATGAGAGATAAAGATGTGTTTCGTCCAGATGCTTCAGACTGACACGGTCACACTACCCCTCCCAAAAGTAGTTTGGTGTGGGCAGTTACCAGCAGGTCAACAACAGCAGGAAAGCGTAATTTCAGCAAATAAACTTCTAAAAGGGATTCCATCCCAATCTATTTTTCAGATCTTTTTAATACTGCACTTTAAAAATGCAAACATTTTTAAATGGCTCTTTACAAAGAAAGTACAAGAAATAGTCCATGGTATAGTAGAGAAATAGTATTCCCACGCAAATGGAGTCAGAATCATGATAGAAAAGCATTTTAACCAGCAGATACATTTAAAATAAATTATAAAATGGATAAAGCAGATACAGAGAAGGTCTGCACTCAGATGCCAGGAAGATTGGCAGGTCAAATAGAAATCTTGAGAATTAATATTCTCTAAAACATAATAAGGACTTCATCGAATCTTTGCATTCATAAAAATGAAATGCGTCTCTGCAGCTGCATGGAAGTAAGCTTGTTTTGTTAAAGTCATTATTTGCAAAAGCTTAAAATCAATTTGTGGTAAATTAAGAGGGAATCATTTGTATATGAATTAAGGTAATATAATTGTTAGTGTTGTATGCCAAACAATACCAATTGCCTTTGTTACACTTATACAAATATAGAAGATACTCACAACATGTCAACGTTGAAGATTTTTGGCAACAATCCGAGACCAGGTTAGAAGCAGGGAGAAGGAGGAATGGAAAAAAAGTGTGTCAGTTCAGAGAAATACTATACTAAATTCAAATTCATTTATTCGTGTTAATTCAAGGGTTTATAAAATATACTCAAAAGAGTGACAGCACAAGGTTTGATGAGATGTAGGTGTTGGCTGAATTTTAAAATTGTTTAAAATTATTAACATAGAATAATGATCATATCTCAGTTTGTGTTTATTAGTTTATTTCAAAACTCAAACAAATAATATAAAGGTGGTCAGTAAAGTCATCATTGAGTGGTCCACCCTCTAGTATTTTTGCTTTCAATTGCTTTTAGTGCATATCAATTTGCTCCTTTTTTGTCATTTCCTTTGTCAAAAGTACCTTCTTATCCATCCTCGAATGCTTCCAAGCAGGTTACTGTTTTGCAATTGATACAACTCATAATGATGTTCAACATTAGTATACATTTAAACATCCGAAGACATGTTCTAGTGTTACATTTAACCATGCTTTTTTCTTATTAAATTAATCATGTACATCAAAAACGAATCTATAGCTAATGAGCCTGAATCAGAAGATGAATAGCTCTTTGAAAGTATGGCAAATAGTGCTAGCACCCATAAACAGTGTATATAAACAGGTAATGGATGACTCAAATCAGTTGTTTTATCAAAAATAATTATTACCAACACTTTTCTTTAGATTTCCTTTTCTGATGTCGGTATACTAAATAGATCAATGCAAAGGTAAGCCTACATCATTCATAGGACAACCTGCCTGTTTAGCTGTGGTTGTGTTTCCTTGTTTATAACATTTTAAACTCGGTATCTTTATTTTACAAAGTATGAAGGGCCTGGAGTCTCTGGGCTTTTGAATGCAACCTTACAACAATCATTTGGTAGACATTTCTGTTTAATATTGTCATGCCTTCGGCAGACTACAGGAGGCTAGGTGTATAGTTCCTTATTCCCCAGGTAGCTAACAGCAAAAACATCTTTGACATAATCCTTCTAAATACGGTTCAGTGAACTCTAAACGAACTGCCGTGGCGAGCAGACGCGAAATGAAAAGCCTCGCAGGAATAGCTATGTAAAATGTAAACACAATAGCGTGCAGGCGAGTCATACCTGAGCAGATAGATGTCTCTTCTGTGCGTTTCCTCCACTTTCAATTTGTTTCCATAATCCCCGTGTTTCTATGCAGAACAAATTGGAGACTCTCGGCCAGGTTTCCACAGAGAGGCGGTGTCGCAGCCACAATGACGAAGCACTAAGTACTGATGGGTGGAGTGGAGGTGGGAGCGTTACTTACAGAGGTGGAAACACAACTCAGATCTTATACTTGAGTAAAAGTACAAGCAGAGGTGGGAAGTAACTAAAGTAGGCTACATTTAGTCGAGTACTGTACTGAAGTACAATTTTAAGATACTACTACTTTACTTGAGTATGTCCATGTTATGCTACTTTACTTCTAGCAGACTCCACTACAATTCAGAGGTAAATCGTGTACTTTTACTCCACTACATTTATTTTGTAGATTTTGTTACTTTGCAGATTTTGTTTAATGATGTGAAATAAAATCAACACTTAAATAAGACTTTAGTTACACCTGGAGTAACATTCACAAGCTACCCTGCAGTATACAAAGTAACGCTGCACCTTTACCAGGTTTGATCATATTTTAAAGCATCAACAATTATGATCAAAATATATAATGTATATTATTCTGAAATGGAAATTTGCATAATAAGTACTTTTACTTTTGGTACTTTTAGTATATTTTTATGGTAATACTTTTGTACTTTCACTTGAGTAACATTTTGAATGCAGGACTTTTACTTGTAACAGGGTATTCCTCCACTCTGGTACTCCTACTTTTATTCAAGTGCAAGATCTGAATACTTCTCCCACCTCTGAGTACAAGAGTGTAGGGATACTCTCCTACAAATAAAGGTCCTGCAAACAAAAGGTTACTCAAGTAAAAGTGCAAAAGTATAAGCATGAAAATATACAAGTAAAATAACTTATTATGCTAAATGGTACCTTTCAGCATAATATATATTATATGTTTTGATTATAATTTAAACCAGTTCTAAATAATCCTACTTCCCTCAACATAGATGGATATGCATTTAAGGCCTCAGTTATAGAAGAGTGTTCATGTTGGCACAAAGGATTCCTTCTTAAAATATCACCTGCAAAAGTGCAAAAACAGGTACAGCAGCATATGCGTTTACCTGTGTAGTTTCAGAATCAGTGCCTGGACATCAGAGGAATGTGTGGTCAAATATTAAGCTATCATTAAACAAAGGCAAACGTTGTGACAGTGAAAAGTCCAATACAACTGATAGGAGCAAAGTCAGAGCCACCAGTCAAAGTTGAGACCTTTCTTCAAATGCTTTCCAACTCTGCTGGTGGGTCCACACGGGGTGCTGTTGTGTGTTTACATGTGTAATCTATTGTGTATCTATTAATCTCTGCATCTTTTTTGTTTTAAAACACTTAGACATGTCTTTAGCAAGTAACAACATAAGAATACAAATTGTTACATTAACATGTAGTTCCAGTATATCCAAGGATTAATAATATAGGTAAACTCTATTACTGATTGGTTCCTAGACGATCACCTTCTTTTTCTTTATGATGTCATGTAAGGATCAAATGGCAATGTATTACTTATAAGTTTTCTTACTGATTATTGTGAATCCCCAAATACAAATTAGAGCCCCTTTACCTCTCAAAAATGTACTCTGCCGATTGTGACTTGACATGGATGTGTGAACAATTCCAAATAGAAATATCTGCTTTGTCAAAAAGGGAGAAAGATTGGAGTATGAAAGTCATTTAAGGATTTCTTCAACACAATTTCAGAAACAAATTTATACCAATTGGTGTATCTGTTTTTACATTTTCAAACGATGTGCTATACATTCATGGTTAATCCTACATCAGTGCATCAGGTGCATACGACAAACACACATATCATTGCTCCATTTCATTCTCCCATCAAAAGCACTGTGCATTCCCTTAAGGTGCAGCACATCACTGTCTGGCAGCTGCTACAGCTGGAACCTCGGTTTCAGTATTATACCTATAACGAAACCAAAAATACACTTCTCATGGGCAATACAATATTGTTTTTTGTAAGCTGACTAATACTCCTTGTGATGAACAATCTGTCCTTAGTATGTGCAGTGAGCCATGATATACTGTAGAGTGCCATAGATAGATAGATAGATAGATAGATAGATAGATAGATAGATAGATAGATAGATAGATAGATAGAGAGACTAGACTCGAGTGTATTCTTCAAATCATTCATTCTTACACATGCAGTATTCTCACATTGTGGGAAACACCTCTTCACCATTATCATGCAGAGCAGCCAGGATCCACCCAGTGTGTCACACTCAACTCCAGCCTTCTGGATGAAGATAAGAGAAACTGTCATCACCATAAACACACACAACTTCAGTCACAAAATGCAGGCATGCCTCCTCACAACTGTAGCTTATTGAGGGCGTGTTGCCCCCTGTCGGATGTTTCTATAATTGCTTCATTCCGGTATTCTGCATTGATGTAAGAAAGTATAGAGACAGGTTGAATACTTGCATTTTTATTTTATACATAATGATGTATATGTAAATAAGACTTTTCATTATACTGAAAATAAGGGGGGAATATGCTGATTTGGCATCTATAAAAAATGTGTCACCTGCTTGGAAATGTGGACACCCTTTAAGCTATTTCCATAGTTTTTGCATTTCTCCACTGTTTTTTTATAAATAGGAATAGGAATTTGATCATATACATTATATAAGCCTATAAATCAAGTATCTGATGAAAAGATGTTTCTGGACAATGGATCTGAGTTTGTGTGAGCGTTGCTTTGTGTGGTACCAGGAAGAAAGCTGAGCGGTTAGGATAAGAGCAGTCCTCTCAGGAATAAAAGCTACACTACGACGTATAGACTAAAGTTATGACTTTAATATGGCAGATAAGGGTCCGTTTTTAACTTCATGTATAATTTTCTACTTGTCGATTGGGGCTGCAATATTTCAAATTCTCGAAGAGCCAAACTGGAAAACAGCCAGAGACGAGTATATCGAACAAAAGAAAATCATTTTGAAGAAACACACCTGCTTAACAGCGGAAAGTCTGGATGAGATTTTGGAGGTATGAAACGTGTTTTAATAGCAGTTTATGACAGGAGATTAACATGACTGAGGTAAGCAAATGTGTACGTAACTTTTCGCGGTGATTGACCAACTATACACGTATTGTTGGTAAAAACATGAATGCTTTTGTTAAGTCACATTAAGTTATCAAATAGCCTACAATACTTGTGAACAACTCACAGATGTTAACAGCTTAATTTGCCTTATTTGACCTTTTATTTAGCCTTGAGTGGTGAAAGAGAAGCTTTTCGTCTTTACATGTCAGGACACACCAGAACCAGTTTTACCTGATTTAACAACAAAACAACCGTATGCTGGCCAAAGCAACCTAGCCTAACTATAAAACCACTTCAATGTTTTTCATGTCATGTTCATTTGTGTTAAAGCCGAATTTCACCGGACATTTTGCGAGCACTCTTGGTTTTAAACAGCACAGTGAGCCTGCATGAGCATGTCTTTCTCCTCCGCACACATATTTGAATATTTGTTAAGGGTGTGTCCGCTGTAATGGCAGCTGGGAAGTCGTGAAGTTGATATTTTGAATAAGCCATTGTAAACGTTTTCAATAAGTTTGTTTATTATAGGGGGATGTGAATGGGTTTTATTGAGAGTTTACTGTGTCCACTGTCTCAGATAGTGTCAGATGCTGCAGGCCAAGGTGTGACCATTACTGGGGACAAACAGCGGAACACCTGGGACTGGGGTAACTCTGTCATCTTTGCTGCCACCATTGTCACCACCATAGGTTTGTATGACACTGACAATATCTGATAAAAAAATCAGCTAATCCTTGTTTTATAAACATATTGCACTCAAAGCAGTTAAAAGTGACGTTACATTTAAAATATTTGGCAACAGAATAAGTCTTGTATACACCTCGCATTATTTATTTATTAACTCACTTTATGTGCGGTGCCACAGAGAAGTGTACTACTAGTCGATCTTAATGCAATACATTAAGACAGACAACATGTAATACTACCATAATTCTTAATACTTTTTTGGTGAGGTAAGGTATTGTGAACATAAGTCATAAACACCCCAAAACCTTTGTCAACTCTTGAAATTGTCTTGAAGATTTATCAGGAATTGAGAAAACATTAGCCCTGATTAATGAATTACTAAAATCAGGACAATGAAATACTTGTGCTGTTGTAAAAGTTATGTATTAAATTAATTATTTGCAAATGATCAAACTGTGATCTTCCTGCAAAATGAATACTAAGCTAATTAAAAACACTAGAGAAGGATACCAAGTAGGCATTTTTCTTTTAACCTGACAACCCCCATTTTATAATTGTATCCTTAATGCTTTATTTCCCATCTGTAAATGATTGACAAATGATCTAACCATTAATGAAGTCTAGATGTGTGTGTTAATAATAACTCCTGTATTCCACAGGTTATGGTAATGTTGCTCCTAAGACTCAAGGTGGCCGTGTGTTCTGCATCCTGTATGGTCTGTGTGGGATCCCCCTGTGTCTGGTATGGATAAGCCAGCTGGGTTCATTCTTTGGAGACCGGGCCAAACGTCTGTCCCAGGTTTTAATCCACAAAAAAGTTTCAGTGGTAAGAATTGAAATGAAAGCTGAAGTTGGGTTTTTTCTGAACACTGTTAATAAAAGGGTGTTATATTGTGTTATTTTAACATGAAGACCTAATGTGTTTTTTTCTCCCTTTCATTAGAAAAAGGTCCAATTCACCTGCACAGCCTTATTCCTGTTATGGGGGCTGGTCGTGCACCTGGTGATCCCTCCATTTGTTTTTATGTCTATTGAAGGATGGAGCTACCTGGAGGGCCTCTACTTCTCTTTTATCACACTCACAACAGTTGGTTTTGGAGATTATGTGGCAGGTAGGTTTACGTTAGCATTATGTACGTTTTCATTTAAGTTAAGGTTTCTCTGAGGTTATTTGAGGTTCTAAACGTTTTGGTTTGAAAAGAATGTCCTCTGGCTCTCATTTCAGGTGTAAATCCAAACATAGAATATCCCAGGCTGTACAGAGTGTTTGCAGAGTTGTGGATCTACATGGGCCTGGCCTGGCTGTCTCTATTCTTCAGCTGGAATGTCCACATGGTAGTGAAAGCTCACAAAGTGTTTAAGAAAAGAAGGCACAGGCACCGACACTGCTATGATCTGGAACCCGAGCCTGTCGAGGAGAAGCACAATCCAGAATTAAAGCGCTCTGTTATTGACATCTTTAACTTCCTATCAGAGGAGGAGGAAGACTACAGCACTGTCATCAAGGGAATTGGAACCACAGCAAATGCAACACTGCCTGCATACAACATAAATCGCTCTAAGAGCTGCAGCGACATCTTGGCCAACAACATCCAGACCCTGGATCACTCGCCACGTCACAGACGCATGCTGAGCATCAGTGAAGTGTTCATAAATGCTATCGCTATTGTGGACAAAAGCAAACGCGAGGCGCGTCCTTTAATACAAGATGGCAACAGAGAAACTGAACCTGCACAATGTTTGAGTGCAGATAAGGAGGAAGAAAGTTGTGCATTAGAAAGTGATGGCATATTCTTCACTGTACCCTCGACAAATACTACGGAAGAGGAAATTGTGCAGCATCCTCATGGTGGAGGGACTAGATTTACAATAGCTAAGGTAGTAGAGGAAAATGAGGTTATGGACAAAGACGAAAAAGGATAAAATATGTTCTCATAACTTCTTATACCTTTAACATTATTGTGGAATCAATCAGTCTGGGTTGTTCGAAAGACCATACTATAAAACTATAAAAAATACTGTCCTGTAACACGAAACAAACTGCATTTTGTGTTGTTATGCGGTTTCTTTCTTCACAACGAGCCAGTGTCTGTGTTTGGTAAAATAAAACTATTTTGCAAATTTTGAATCAAGATTTTATTTTTGTATCCCATGTCCATCCAAATCCTTTCTTACAACATTAATTTCCTTAAAAATCATTAGATACAAAGTAGACAGATTATTTTAAATCACAATAGAGGGCTTTGTGGAAAATAGATCCAATTAGCAACTTTCCCTCAAAGGGAGCTGCTACAGTGGAGGCGACGAGCACATGGCCGTCATCACCGTACTCCAGGCTCATCACTGGTTTCTCTGAGAGAATGTTCTTGATCCGGATGACCTGGAAGAAACAGAATTAAAAATGATCAGGCAAATTCAAATACAAATGCTAAAATATTGTTTGATTAAAAAGCTAAACAAAAACATATGCCCACTTACCTCAGAGCCAGGCAAATCTTCAGGGTCATACTTCATCAACTTCTGGCCATTTGGATGACAACCAAGCCAAATGTCACCTGTTCTGTGGTCCACCTCGATGTTATCACACAGTGACCCAACAGCTACAGACTGGTTGGAAACATCACAAACAATTCATTGATCATTAAATATCAATCCTCCTGAAATACAGATACAAAGGGAGGAATGTGGATATATAAATAATGTTTTTAAGGATTATGTTACAACACACAGTTAAAGTTAATTTTTGGATATGCACTTTAATTACTTTCTTGCCAGAAGTAATATTTAAAGGTGGACACTACTAAAAACTGGAAAGAGCAAGCCCAAAACAAAATCCACTTACTAATACTAACATGTCCAAAGCAAAGGGGTACAACATTTAACAATTTAGGTTTTACTGGATATTAAGCTTAGCTAAAAGGCTGCTAGCTGTAGTATGGGTCAACTATCAGTAAGAAACAAATTAGAGTATTTCCAAAAATGAACATTTCATCTAATTGTTTTCAATAGAAAAAAAGAAAACACTGTATTACCTTTAGAAACCTTAATTGTTCCCCTTGTTGTCTTTCATAAACCTTGATGTCATGGCCAACAATGTCTGAAACATAAATATACCTGCGCAACAGAAAATATTTATGTTTTATTATTTTAGCTTTGCAAAGGGAACATATTGCTGTGGAAATACATTCAGTTTAAAAAACAAGCAGATGCAGTGACTGCTGAGATGAATTGAGAATAACCGTTTGTCAGGTGATATGTTGATGCCATTTGCAGACAGAAAGCCATTGGCTGCCACCCTCACTTCCTCAGGGCTGTAATAGACCACCTCACACATGGGGTAATCCAGGATGAGAGTCAAAAAGTGGAGCATATCACTGGCAAAGTAGTGATCATTTGTGGCATAGAAGCTCTCTTTTCCGACTGCAAGAATGTCATTTACACTGAAAGACACAATTAATGAGATAAAACGCTTCAATAGATTGTCAAATCTAAAAGGTGTGATACTGTTAAAGATTGATCGTACAGTACATACCTGTGGAGTAGGGGGTGGGCTATCGTTTTTAAGTGCACAAGTGTGTCTTCCTGAACAAGAAGAAAGATCTCAACTTGGCTTTTGTGTTCCGGGTGATTGACAACAAACAGGTAAACTGAGTCATCTGCAAACAAACGGAAATGTGTCTTTTACTTTTACAGTGCAACAATTTCCATTTATTTCTGACCTCACAGAATGCTGAAATAAAGTACAAAAAATGAAGCTTAACATTTCCGTCGTAGTTGATTTAGTGACACTTGAGGTTATTATGAACACAGTAGCTGGGTTTAACACCACAGACTCCAGAAAAGGTTTTATAGACAGATTTTTGATTAACGATTACAGTCAACTGAGGAGAGTTTCTTGTGGCTGCTTCAAAATAAAAGGTATTTGTCCAGTCTTTTAATGTGAGACAACAACAGTGTGAAATGTTGGGTTACTTAAAGTCCGGGACTAAAGGCAGCTCTGATAAGGAGTGTACACTTAAGTGTAAAACCAATAAGATCAAAGTACAAATAGTATTACTGGATTACATACTGCTAATCAAATCCCCTGGTGTACAGTTTAACCTTTCTGGCTTTCTCCACTACTACCAAAGTAAATGTATAAAAACTATTTACTAAATGTGAATGCATTAAACTATTATTGCAGGAGAAATGCAGGATTAAAATAGCCACAGAAATCTGTAAAAAATAAGTAAAGAAACTTCCAATTTGCAACTATGCTAAGTTTAGTTTATTGGTTCAGTTGGCAGGGACCATGTACAAAAAGAACATAAATCTCAAAGAGATAAGATGCTTTGTACAAGATTATAGGAGTTTGCTAATTTCCATCTCAAGTCAAAAACCTTTGGTAAAAGCTAAGTAGCTAGTATTAAGCTCCTTGACAAACTGTATTTCCTTTCCTTTTTTTAAACATTGCATACAATGAAACAACAAAAGGGTCCTCCAGAGCATTGAATGTAATATACATCATTATAAAACTAACGTTTTTTTTATACACTATTTCATGTTGCCTTTAATATTCTTGAACAGAACAAACAGAATACCTGAGACTCACTTTCAGTCCATTTGACTTTGTTAGCATTAGATGAATGCTTGTCATAACAACAGTACCCAAAGGACATATTTGAAGTGAAGAACTGGTACTTTATTTGTCTCTTCTAATTTGTGTCTTTTTGATAGTTTTTCCTGTCTTCTTTAGCTTTTTTGAAACATTGTCCACTTAGATAAAATCATAGGATATTAATTTACAAATTAGAGATGATGAAAGCTCAACCTTAATGTTAACATTGATTTGACAGTTCTGATCATTTCATGCACATCATTTATTTTATTTTTTGTAAGATTTTGCACATGATTTGTGCTTTACCTGCTTCATCAGTGTATACACTAATGCCATGTGGGTTGAAAGAGTTTAGGTCCAGCTCTCCTTTGATCTGCAGCTCGACTGGAGTTGGCTTCGGGTGCAGCAAATCTAAAATGTAAATCTTCCCTGGTTCATCGGAGAACGAAGGAAGTCCAGGGTATTTCAACCCCTGAGTGAAAACACAGCATGTAAGATGTTGGTGCAGAGCGGACATTTTTCCTGAGTAGGTATTTACTTAAAGAAATATGCAAACAAACTGATATTCACGACTTTTGTTAGGAAAGTTGACCTATGCTTTCACATTTTGTTAAAGGAAACTGAGTATGCAGTGTTTAAGATTCATGCAACAATGCTACAATTTTGTTAACCTACTGTGCTTAGAAAGGCCAGACCGTCTTTCAGTATTGTGATATCCTCTGCCCCATATTCTGCACAAAATAAAATAAGATGTTATCTTTTTCACTAATATCATTTTACAACCCTGGCATTACAGCTGACACTTGACCTACTGGAGGAAACTGGGACTTTAAACTCTTTATGTATATGCTCACATTTGGCATACAAGCTGTCCAAGTGCGGAAATGCATTTAAACAGAACATTTCTGACCGTGTAAATGTCCAAATTAAGACAATGAAATTAAAATAAAGTTATCTTACCAATATTCTTCAAATATTGACAGTTGAGGTGTTTCACAGGCATTTCCCTTGAAGCAAGCATCATTTCACTGCAGAGAAAAGTTAAAAACGACAAAGCTTTTCATAGGCAAACAAAGCAGAACCTGCTATTCTAGCAGGGCTTGGTTACAGATATTTTCCCTTCCTGATTGATCTTTTCTTTCTGGATTAAGCAACAGTTGTCAACATTGGAAATAAGTACAACTAAACCTCTGTTATACCTCCAAATGTGGTCTCTAATCAAAATTAAAAAGTACTTACTTTAGTTTAAGGAATTTGTATCCAATGAAAGCTGCAAAGGCAGCAACAACAGCAGTCAGTACTTTCTTCATGGCTGCCAGGATTACAAACAGACTCTGTGCATAAAGGTCACAAAGGAATAGGTTCAGGGTGCAATTACATAGACACACCAAAGCATGGAAGCAAATAAGAGACAGAAGTATTTGAATTTGATCAGACACCGAATTTATAGCATTGAAAATAATTACTTTGAAAATCTAAATAAAAAGTAGAGCACAGTAGAAGCTTGAAAAGTAATAGTTATTAGTGAATGCTTTAAAGACCTGACTTTCTTGTGGGTGGTAGAACTACATGGGTTTTACAAAAAACAATGAAAATACTACATATTAACCATAATTTAATCTTGCTGATTGATATACAGGGATTTTGTGTGCACTTCTTTGTCTGTTAACGGTGTTTCTTCACACTGCGCATGTATTGAAACACAAAGAAAACTAAAGTTGAAGCATGACTGTCATATGGATTGTATTATTAATCTCTTTATTCAAATATACAAAACATTAACAAATATAAATGAAAGCAGTCGGTAACATAGTGCATTTGTGTGCAGTTAGGTGACCAGGGTTAAATATAATTTTCACGATAGAGGTAAGCAAATGTAAAAAAAGAAAATACAATATATTGTTTTCCAAATACCTTTTCAAAGTAATACGAGTATCTGGGACGTTCAGTAACTTTGGTTTTTTGTCTACTTTTAAACATGCTCACCCAGTGCTCATTGCTATACAATCATGTTAACACAATTAATGTATCTTAGCTACATCTTAGCTAGTTGATCTTCGGCCTACTCCAAATCACAGCACAAGGTTTTATGGAAAACAGTTCCAATGAGCAACTTTTTCCCATAGGTAGCTGCTACAGAGGAGCCCATGATCACATTGCCGTCGTCCTCGTACACCTGAGTCACCACTGGCTGATCTGAATGAATGTTCTTGATTTGAATGACCTGAATAAAACAAAATCATGAGAAAGAAAGAAATTAAACGAGATGAATATGTGTGAATAGACGGATCTGCTGTTTAGGTAATGAGAGTATTTTTTTCTGTTCTTGTAATGTTGTCAGGCATAATGTACTTTCTAGTCAAAGTGAATGTACAAACCTCCGATCCAGGCGGGTCTGTTGGGTCAAACCTCAGAGCTTTCATTGCATTAGGATGACAGCCTAACCACAGGTCACCAGTTACAGCGTCCACTTCTACGTTGTCACAAAGTGAACCCACAGCCACAGCCTGGTGGAGTATCATAGACCAGGTTAGGATTAATAATGCATCTTGGTGTCATATATCCTTCAATAACTAATTTATCTTCAAATCAATTTGATTTTGGACTTCTCTCCTTTATTGTTTAGCATCAGTGTGCGTGTTTTTTTTTATACCAATTTCTATATCTTAATCCTGTTACTTATATTTAAAAGTAAAGACAGTTTAAATGAAAATCTGTTGGTGGCCCTAATACTACAATAATTCATTACAATTAGCATTACTGTTTGATTTGTCAAACGTTTTACTAAAAACTAAAGCACAAGTGTCTTGGTCTGATAATAGCAGAAACAAATAGTGTTTGATGATAATAACTTATCAGTGGGAAAAACTTTAATGTTTTACCTTCACTTGGACCAATGCATTGTCTTCTTTCCGCTCCAACACGTGCACATTGTGGTCGAATAGATCTACCACATATACATGCCTACAAATAAAAAATAATATTCAATTAAGAAAGCAAGCCATTGAAAGCAATGAATGACCAAATGCATAGCCCAGGATATAAGTCTTACCTTTTGTCTGGTGAGATATTAACACCATTTGCAAAGTAATATCCCTCAGAGACCACTTTCACTTCCTCAGGACTGTAGTACACAACATTAGTCCAGGGCTGAAGGAGAAGAATCTCCACCAAAGTTTTAAGTAATTCATTGGTAAAGTAGTGATCATTGGTCGCATAGAAGCTTTCCACTCCCACTGCCACGATATCGTTTACACTTGAAAAGAAAATCAGAACAGAATTTCGTTTTTAAATATACAATAATTCATAACGTTTTTAAATAACTGTTATAATAACTAAGGATAGTTTGACAAATGTTTTTGCATAATGACCTCATCTACATATTCAGTACATCTTAAGTGCAGTTCATGTCATACCTGTGGAGAAGTGCATGTTTTATGGTTTTCAGATGCACCAGTGAGTGGTCGTCCCTGACAAAGTGGAATATTTCGACTTGGCTTTTGCCTTCAGGATGATTAACGACAAACAGGTATATTGCGTCATCTGATGAGAAACAAGAAAGCATTGTAAATAAAACAGCAGGCAACCAAACTGTGAGTGAGTATGTGTGAGTGAGTATGTGTGTAAAAGTAGAAGGACAAGCATGGCTTAAGACTGCCCTTATTTTAGAAATGAATCAGAATTACATCTCTAGATATTCCTTACAAATCACAACATAATGTCAAACAACTAAATACAATCTGTTCTTTGCAGTTTTTCAGTCAGCTGAACTCTACTTATTTGTACTATCTTAAAATGTATTCAAAAGTGTGCTATTAATGTGTTCCTGTTGATAATATGAATGTTGTTGAATCTGGATTCAAAGGCAGTAGAAAGCGACCATTTCCCTTAAGGGAATTTCTTGTAGAGACTTGTTTTTGTGGCAAGTGTACAATCACACATAGTGCTTTTACCACTGGGATCGGTGTATAAACTGATGCCATGAGGGTTGAATGACTCCAGATCGAAGTTTCTTGGCATGCGCAGCTCAACTGGTTTCATCCGAGGATTTGTCATATCAAGACAGAAGATCTTTCCTGTCCCATCTGTGGATGGAAGTCCGGCATACTTCAGGCCCTTAAAAAATATATATAAATATGATATTATGCAGTGTTGGAAAAGGTGAAAAAGTCCAGCTTCGGGTCACATTTTAAGGCCTAACTCTTATATAAAAATGGTTGTTCCTAAATGACAAATGTCTGCAGTTTAAGAAATGCTAGCCATGTATCCTATATTTAAGAGAATACCTGATAGAGCAGGTGATTGTTATTGAAAGTGTGATGGGGGAAATACTGCATTGCTTCACTGCTTTGTCCTTGTGTAGCCATGGTTTACCAGTGTAATGATTCTGTTTGTTTGTGTGTGGGTAAACTCAATATGAACTAACTTTTTTTTTTGTCATTGTGAATTGAATATCTTTGGGCTGTTGAGTAGACACATTTCAAACCAACTCTTCGAGACTGATGGAAATGTTTCACAATATCCTTACATTTTATAGACTCAATTATGTATATATGATTCGAGGATAAGTTTGGCATTTTAATCGCTTATGAAAATGATGGTGTGTTGCATCACTAATGAATAACAATGCATTTCATGGAGGCTATTAAAAAGCTTGAACATTTGACATTAAAACAATAAGATTATGTCCCACGTGTTAACGGTTCTGATGACTGACATTTTGTTAGAGTCTGGGCTTTTTTGTTGACAAGGCTGCTGTGTAATTCACATACTTACACTGCTAATAAACGCCAGCCCGTCCCCAGTGATTGTTATATCCTCTGAGCCATGATCTGAAAGTAAAGTACCGAGAGTTGCACAGTTAACTTCTGCTTATTTTTGTATCAAAAAAAAAATGTTGCTACATTTTCTTATGGCATGACTTACCTATATTTTTAAGTAAGACACAGTTGGGCAGGTGCTTTTGGGTCAACTCCCTTGAAGCGAAGGCCCTTTTCCTGCAATGTTATAAAGCAAACGTTAGCCTTGATCAGGTGGTAAACAAAAACCGTGTTTGCATGATGAAAACATCGTAACAAACTCCAAAACATTTCGGCATTAACGGAGTTGCTTTGCATTGTACCTTAGGTTTAGGATCCTCTGTCCGAGCACCAACGCGAAGGCAGCTATTACAATCGAGATAAAACCTAGCTTACCCATTTTGGAAAAACGGTAAACAAACTTTAAAATGCCACACCACTGTCCCACTACTGCAGCAGGCGAGGCGTGTCGCAACTGATTGTGAAGGCCGCCTTCACTGACTATTGGAAATATGTGTCTCCATTTTACAAATACGTTACATTCACACATATAATACATTGATATTTGAAAACGTATTGCGCAGCTGCAGGGGAAATGTAGCCTTGTGGTATCTCTTTATTCATAAGATAAGAGTGCAGGAAATGTCAAAGAAAATAATTCATCCAAAGCACTTGAACAAGAGAAGTGTTTAGTGTCTGCAATTCCAACACTATAAAAGCACCGGAACTACTTCCGTTGCCAAAGTGCTGCTAAAACAGCTTTAGAGAACATATTATAAAATATGTTTTGTGATCAGTTTTCATATGGAGATCATTGGAGTCATCTAATGAATGTATGATTTGTGTTTTTGCCAAACATCTTTAACTCAGATTGGTTTTATAGGTGCTGCCTTTTTTTTCTTCCTAAAATGATCTAAGCACATACTCACCACAAGTTGGCCAGCATTTGACAGACACAGGCTAAGCTCCAAATTGGTTTCATTGCAGTCCTTTCTTTTTAAAGAGCTTTGTAAAAAAAAAAAAAAAAAATGATGCTTCCATATTTCAAAAGAAAAAGGTACAAGTAATTGCAGTCATTTTGTTTAAATTTAAATGTATGAACATGTATGTAAAAGGTTGCGAAATTAACTATGAATAAACTTTCTCTAAGTAATTTGGTGCCAACATTGTTTCATTGTCATTAAGTAAGTGTGTCTTATTGGGATACACTGACTACACTACTCTGCTTTAATTCACTCATATAATGTGACCAGTCACCAGACGGTATACTCAATAACATGTAGTGTCTGCAAGCCCTGTTTAAATTGTTTATTTTTGAAGTTGTTTTTGTAGGTGATGACTCCTCCCAACATAAAACAAAAAGTTACAAAATTGTCTATGTAATCAAAATCATGTGTAAGAGACTTCATAAAAAACAAACATGAACACATACATACACATATAGAAGTGAAAGTAACATAAAATTGGCAAACTATTGACCCTGTGATACTCAGCATTGGGTGCATGCAACCTGACAGTAACTGTAGAATATCTACAAAAGTCCAATTAAAGAATTATAGCATCTAACAACTTCAAAACACCAACAACTCCTGCACATTACATCGTGTGCAACCAGCGAGCACTGTTAGGTGGGGCACACCAGATTCCCGACTCTTGTTTAGTGAAGTCTTGTCAAGGTTCACAGTGTAATACAGCAGGATCCCCATCAAACAGTTTCAAGCAAGACTGTATATTTGGAACATACAAAATAAATTTTATTATCCATTCTCTTCATGTCTACATCTTATTAGAGTTTCTAGACAATGGCATTGTCAAATAACACACCCAAATTAATTCTAATAATCCTGACAGGTGCAACAATACATTTCTGTCGAGTCCAGGTGTCAAAATATAACTGAATGTGAAAAGCAATTTTTAAATCTTCTTCTTTGTTATTTTTCAACATAAAAAGGGGAGCCGTGGCCCTGGGCCGCAGTGAGAGCTAGGCAGGACATGGCCATGAGCACACATTAACACGGGAGAGGAAGTGGCTTCAGGGTTGAGCCCCGGTGGCTGCAGGGACTTGTGTGGCCAGGGTGTTGGGAGCAGAGATGACGGGAGATCCAGCAATGTTAGCCAGTGGCTGTGAAGAGGACATTGAGGTGATTCCTAGGAGACACAGTGTGCTCATTAATCATTTAATCATTTATGGTTTATACATTTATATGACATCTCAAGTTCGAGAAAAAACATGGATTGAAGTCAAAGAAATTGTGAAGCACCATTTCATAAAACATGTACATTTCCTTGGCTGCAAAGAGTTTTTTCCCTCTCATTTGAAGAAAGATGATAGTTTTAGCTTATTATGCTACTTTCAATAATCTAAACGCATAAGGACAACTTAAACGATTAGTCAATGGACAGAAACATGATTACTAACTACTGTGGTGGAAATCAGATAAAGTCATTCAACAAATTGTCTTTATATGTTTATTTAGAAGAAAAAACCAATGCAATGGGGTTCAATCAATCAAGTCTGAAGTGAAATGCACCGAGCATGAGTCGCCACACATTATATTGTAGAATAATTCAGCCTTGTGACTCCTTGAGAGAACAGGCGAAGATAAGTTGGCTTGAGTTGATAAAGGAAACACTACAAGGCGATAAGCAGAACTAGTTTGAGCTGGCAAAAACAAAGAAACAATTGGTGGGTCAGGGGAAGGTTATTTAATCTGCAAATAACTTATAAAGAGAAACAGAGCATCGATCATATACAAATCAGATCATCTTAAAGTCAGATGATCGGGTTTTTCCTGTTGTTGATTGGACAGACAGTTGGTACTTTGTTTCAAATGAATTCCTCAGTCATTACATTTCCATTATTACATATTCTCAGTACATTAGCATTATACTATTTTGATTAACAGTTTTCAACCTCTTGAATGTGGAAAATTCCTGCTTTACTCTGTTTCATATCATATAAAACTACATATGATTGGGATTTTGGATGACAAAACATGGCATTAAAAGATGGACTTTAGAAACTGGGATCTTTATTTTTGACCAAATGATAAATGACAAAATAATCAACATAACATTTTATCGATAATGGAAATAATCCTCAATTGCAGCCATACTTATATGAGTTATAACTTAACCTAAATAGACAGATTATGAGAATAATTTGTGTTTTCCTGTGCTTACTTACCAGCCATCATACTTGAGGAGCTGACTGGTGTTGAGCTTGCAGCCATCCCTCCAGGAGTGGCCCCTCTTCCCTGATCTTTAACGATAGGATCTGTGAACAAAAAGTGGATTTGAGTGCCTCATGAACCAAAAACACGTGTTGACACATGAAGCCACTTAATGCAGTGCGCTCAGATTTTGAGACAATTTATTCAATTAAGACATTGATGGGAAATAAACGTACAGAAGTAGGGGTGATCCATGGCCTCTCTAGCCGTGAGGCGAGCTTGATGGTCGTAGCGCAGCAGTTTGTCCAGGAAGTCGAGAGCCTCCGTGCTGACCAGGTGCTGGTTCTCGCTGTGCACAAACCTCTCCCATCTTTTGCGGGAGTGTCTGTGGAGAAAAAATCCAAGGGATTAAGTGCTAATTGATGTTGATACTTTGCCGAGGTCAAACAGCTCCAATGTTTTACCTTCCAAGAATGTCATTGAACCGTGGGTCCAATTCAATGTTGTACTTGTCAATGTAGTCGTACAGGTCCTCGGTGCCGAGTACCTTTGCGATCCGCACCAGCTGCAAGTTAGAAGAGGCATCATTTAACATTAGAAGTAGGCATTTGGTAAATCCTTTGAAGGGCATTAAGGTGCATGGAATCCATTGCAGTTTATAGTGTACTGTACTAGTGTGAAGGTGGTGGGTTTGTATGGAGCGATACATGATGTCAATAAAGAGTTGATTAATGGAGACTAAGCCGATAGGAATAAAGACCTTGCTAAATGAACAATGAGCATGTTTCATTACATATCTTTACAGTTTGATCAAATGTATTTATTAAGGGCAACTTTATAATTATTTAAGTTGTATAGGAATTTGGAATATATATATATATATATACACATACATACATACACACACACACACACCTAATAAAGGGCAATAATTACAATTGTACAGTTCCATCTCTGAGCACAGTTTTGAAGTTGTACAAGATAATTAGTTCAGTTAATGTAATATTAAATCAACAGTTGATTGTTTATCAGTAGAACATAAACACTATTTCAACCAGTGTCATACAGGGTTAAAAAGGAACCAAACAAAGAAGCAAGGAACAAACTGGAAATGCTGTGTTCAGTGTTAGTGTATATGGGGAGAGCCCACAAGACAACCGACACCATACATGGGAGTAAAATGTGTAACGACGACCCATGTCCACTGTTACAGACACATTAGTCTCTTAGACCCCTTTAATATTTGGAGCACCAAACTCTCAAAAAGATTATAACAAATGTCTACACTGGCTCAATAACTGTGTAGATGACTTTAAGGAGGATATAAATCCCCAGGTGCGCCATCAGAGCTGCTACATTTCATAGGTCTAGTTTTCAAATAATGTTTTACTCTGTGAAACTGATATAACAGTTTGTATTATTCAATGATGAAAGAAATACAGACACTGGTCTCTTTAGGCCACAGATGTATGAACATATACAAAAAAGACCTTATTCTACATACCTGATCGTAGTTGTCATGACCGTGGAAGAAAGGCTCCTTTCTGAAGATCATGCTGGCGAGCATGCAACCCAAACTCCACATGTCCAAGCTGTAGTCATACATCTATAAATAAGATAAAGAGTTAAAATGTTTGAACTGACTCCATGGCTGCATTTAACAAAAGTAAAAAACAATTGTCTCTTCTTTCATACTTTAAATTGTCATTTTGACAAACTACGTGCATAGAACAGTGTACGAGGCTCACCTGGTAGTCTACCAACAGTTCAGGTCCTTTGAAGTACCTGGATGCCACTCTGACGTTGTATTCCTGGTTTGGGTGGTAGAATTCTGCCAAACCCCAATCGATTAGGCGGAGCTTGAGGATTATAAAAAACAATAAACGTGAATATATATTTCATTCTTTTTATGCATTTAGCCGGTGACACAGTAAAGTGGACGAAACATGATCAGAATAAAAAATGGTCAGCATGTGAGACAATACCTTTCTGTGTTCGTGATCAATCATTACATTGTGTGGCTTGACATCTCTGTGCATAATCCCCATACTGTGGCAGTAATCCAGAGCCTTTCAGAGAAAAAGAAGGAGATATACTTTGAGAATAAATACTTAATGTTAAACTGATATAACGTTTCTGGCTATTTGCAAACAACTAAGGCAGTCCATAAAATTGAGAGAAAACTAAGTGCAGAAGCCATTTCTTACCTTTAGGATTTCGTACATGTAGAACCGTATGTCAAAGTCAGATAGGGTTTGATACAATTGCTGTAAAAAAAATAAGATTTATGAGCCATTTAAAAACAAAAATAATAATAATATTAGCATATCTAAAATGATGCACTGGGTTTTACCTTGAAATCTGTGTTGTTCACATGTTCAAAGACCAGAGCAGGGGTTCGGGACTGAAAGGACAAAGAGAAATAAATGTATGCATTAAAACCTTGTACCTACAGTATTATACATTTACTAAATTGTTACATTGCAAAAAGGGAGATCAAAATTACCACAGGATCCTTGACGATATCTAACAGTGAGATGATATTTGGGCCACCCCTCAGATTCTCCAGGATCTTTATTTCTCTCTTAATTTTCTTTTTTTTGACCGGCTGTGAACAAAGATAATCTTGTTAGTAAATTAACTAGAGGTGATACATATTACAACTATGACCGTTCAATTACCAGGATACTCAATTGATTATTTCCATACCTTCAGTATTTTGACGACCACTTTTTCATTGTTTGTGATGTTTATGGCTTCAAATACTTCACTATATTTGCCTCTCCCTAGTTTTCTGACTAGCTGATAGTCGTCTTGGTTCCTAAAAAAAACAAAAACATGATCAACAACGATGACATGGCTTACCTAACAAAGCAAAACAAAAACAAGTAACTATTTCCCTTTGACTTACCCCCATTCAACAACATGGGACTCATAGTCCCAATATTCCCTAGGTCTCTGTGTGTTTACATCAGGGTAAACTCGAGAGCGGCTTGGGACAGGGCCAGACATATTCTACACAGGATCTTCTCTTAATCTCCTAAAACAAAATAGATAATGTAAAAAAATTGAGTTACATATAATCACACATTCCGTATACAATAGATCAAGCCAATTAAATAACATTTCGTCTACTGGTTAGCACTAGAGGACATCCTATAACTACACAAAGGTGATAAGGTACTTTAATTATAAGGCAACACGATACCTGGGAGGTTCCCTCCAGGATGATGGTGATAGATGAATTGAAACAGGAGCAGTTGAGATGCCTTTATGGTAAGAAAGCTACATGGGCATACATATAAAAACAGACCATTAGCATTCTACAGCCAAACCAAAATACAAACAAATATTACGTATTTAAACTGAGAAATGCTAATCAAAGCAAACAGATACATATCAATATTTGAATTAACATGAAAATGTTTCCCCTCCAGTTTCAGAGGATGTTGATTTGAGTTTCAAACTGCAGATGTTTCATGTGAAAGGCAATAGGTAGTTAATGAAAATACAACAAATGCTATTTTAATAACACAGGTATAACAGGTGTATTGAGAATATATATTATTATACATGTTAGTGTCCAAATAATGTTGCGTATGAAATATAGAGACCTGAATGTTAAATGGGGGCATCCAACCAGTCTAATCAGGAGGTACAGGGCTCAATACAGTCATCACTGGGGGCTACACCAAGGCAGTATCTCCTGATGAAAAAAAGACAGAAAGTGGGTTGATTAAAATCAATGCTCTCAATTAAGCAAACACGAACAAACTATGTGAGCTATCTATGTATGCCAGCCAATCAGCTCGTAGGGCTACATTAGATTAATGGGTTTAATAAAGTAATCTTATCGAAATATGGTTACTCCGGTATAAGACAATGGTTCAGTTGTAGCCAGTTCGCCCGCTAAATAGTTTAATGAAAAGGTGAGTGTACGCAGAGACCCTCTGTGGCCCAGGGCCTGTACAAGTGCAGTGAAGCTAGCTGCTAGCTCTTAGGCAACCGGGCAGCTGGTCGGGCTGCTAGCGAGTTAGCATTAGCTCGCCAACAGCAGAGGGAAAAGCCGGTTGGAAAGTCACAACTATATTGCGGCTAAATTATGGGACTATAACGGAAATAGTTAAACGCCACGCGTTCAAAAAGGTAAAATAATCATTATAGGGGCTATTATTGAAGTACAGCTAAACAACCAGCCTCGAGAAATATATTTCCTAAAGCTAGAAGTGCTAAGCTAACAGGCTAGGGGAGTGAATAGCCTGCTGGCTGGCGAGGCAACTGACTGACAACGCCTTGAAAAAACCTCCTAAAAACACCGTGATCGAGCAGTAAAAAGGCACCGCGGTTGTGTTACATGTTCACAGCTTTTCGACACGTATAAAACACTCAAAAGCAGTTCCCTACCTACGACGATTTGTGGTTAAATAACGCGATTACCTCTCAGCGTTGTTGGGACGTCAATATGGCGATGCTTGGGATCAAGAGCTTAGTGCGAACAGCCTTTCCCGCAGAGGGCGCTCTCCCTTTTTTCTCTTTCATGGGGAGACTGTAGCACCCTCTGCCACCAACAGGTCTGATAGAGGCAGAAACTTTTATCTGCATGCGTCTGTAGGCATGTGTGTATTCGACCACATCTCAAATGTTTAGTCAGTGGATCTGATTTGTATAGCCACACGAAGTGTTAATTTCCACAGGCAACATGCGCCATTAACCACCTCTCTGGCCCTGCAAAGATTCTTATGGGCAGTCTGATATGATTCAGTGGACCTATAAGTCGCATGGTTAATATAGTAGTTTAGTTGAAAAGCCTGGAGCAGGCATACACACAAGACTGCAATTCAAATAATTGTGTAACTCACTGCTTTTAATCACTGCGTTATTGTGCTCTCCATTTCAGGATGTTTCTATCAAGAGGCAATTCTATGGAGTGATGCTCAGTCAAGGGCTTGGGCCTGTTTTTGAAAAGCTCTTTGTTTGGGTTCACTGTTTAAATGGACAATGGTAAAACAGTGATGGAAAACAATGCATGTTGTGTGGCATCATTTAAAAGGCTACCTCAGTCATAGAAAAAGCCTGGGGCATTTTCCTGAAGAACCCACCAGTAATCAACACATAATGGAGGAAAAGACGACTCCATGAGCTGGAATGTTGAGAACATTTGTTTCCTTCTTGATTTGAGATAATGAGATAATGGACCCCTGTAAATTATTTCTGTAGCCAAATTGTTACTTCTCTGCCTGGAAGTCATGCGCTCTTAGACAAACCGAAAAAGTATTTGACTACAATAGGCCTATCTGTTACATCTTTTTAGCATCTATAATTAACTTGGAGTGGAGACCTATTAAAAGTAAAAATTCAGGATAAACGGTAGTTCAAAACAGTACTCTTGCCGACAAACAGTGGGTGCTGAGGACCAAAGTCAACAATGAAGCTGTAAGTTGTTTTTTTACAATATAATTAATGTATTTTTCATCAAATCCGTCAATGAAATATATTTCAATTACCAGCTGAAATTGACAAAGCTATACAAATCCACATAAACATGTATTTCAACCTTGAATTGATTGCAGTCTTATTCGTTTCAGCTTAATGTGTCTACTTCTTCCATTTGCAACTATGGTGCTTACTGCCCCAATCAGAGGTAAACCAACCTGAATGGAGAACAAATGACCTCGTTTTGTGTTTATATCACTTTTGTAAACATTTCAAATTGCTTAAATACGACGTCAGAATGATAGATGTTGTATCTTTCTTTCTCTCTTTTCAAGCGCGAAGACAAAAAGTGTTAAGCAATCTATATGGTGAAATTACTTTTGTCAACTTTACTGTTTGTTCCTTTTTTACGAGAAACATATTACTGCTTTTTGAAACAAGATAAATAGCTGCTTATACTACTGTTGCAAAAATGATATTCAATTACTTGTTCATTATTCTTCTCATAGATACACTTGGCACAACTACCGAAAAGGCCATTCCTGCAAATACAACAGGTGTGTGATTAAAATTGTTTGCTTTCAGGTACAATCAATGGTTTCAGTTTTAAAACAGGAAGGCCTTGTCTCACCAGATCCTCAAAGTACTTTTTGTTGCCTATCGTAAATGCGAGTTTCAAAGACCAGGCCGCAAAAGACACAAAAACCGAACAGAGACATATGGTATTTGTGAAGCTTTGTCATTGAGATATATCTTCAGGGTGTACTGCAGAAAGCACCTTTGACACTATTTGCTTGTTACCATAAAAACACCCTGGTGATTATAATCTTGTTTTGTTTCATGTTTGCAGAATACCCTACACCTAAGAACGAGCAAGAGTCTGAAGGTACATGTTTTTCCTTTTTGTTGATGAAAGAAATACACAGTAAATCAAATCAAATCAAAGTTTATTTATAAAGCACATTTAAAAGCGATTTTTGGTCGGGCCAAAGTGCTGTACATGTAATAAATACTACAATCACATAAACACATTACTACAATCACAATAAAAGACAATAAATTACAACAGATATATAAAAAACACAGGGAAAAGTCGGGTCGTGCTCCGCTCTGACTAGAAGGCCAGGGAGAAGAAGTGTGTTTTAAGAGTAGATTTAAAAACCCCTAGGGTCTGGGCCAACCTCACATGGAGGGGCAGAGTGTTCCAGAGCCTAGAGCCAGCTGCTGTGAAGGCTCGGTGCCCTCTGGTTTTGAGCCTGGTCTTGGTCACGATCAGCAGCAGCTGGTCAGCAAACCTTAAAGCTCTGGCTGGGGTGTAGCGCTGGAGGAGTTCAGCTATATAGGCCGGAGCCAGCCCATTTAGTGCTTTAAAAACCAATAAAAGGAGTTTAAAATCAATTCTGAACCCAATTGGAAGGCCAGAATTGGGGTGATGTGGTCACGCTTTTTGTGGCCAGTGAGTAGACGTGCAGCTGCGTTCTGCACTAGCTGCAGGCGTTTAATTGAGGCCTGGTCCATACCCACGTACAGAGCGTTGCAGTAGTCCAACCTCGAGGTAACAAAGGCGTTAATAACCCTTTCCAGGTCTTTAAAAGATAAAAACGATTTGTTCTTGGCCAATAGTCGTATTTTAAAAAAGCAGGTTTTGACTACGCTGCTGACCTGCTTATCGAATTTAAAAGCGCTATTGAAGGTCACTCCAAGGTTCGTGACAGAGGGGAGGATATTATTTTCGAGGGAGCCCAGAATATCAACCTGGGGAGGCTGAAGGCAGTAAAGTACAGTTATTAGCATGTGTATTTATAAGTATGTTTGTTTTAAATGTGGTATCATGCCTCATATGTAAATACAACACAGCTCCTGATTATTGGAACTTGTCACATCTTTATTTTTACATAGCTGCAAACTCAGTCACAGAAAGGTCTGAGGCTAAATCTACAGCGAGTTATGGCAGCAATGGATTTACAGGTATGTGCATGGGCTTCCCAATGTCTGTTATTTGTTTTACTCTCTATATATATATAATTAAGATATAACAATAAAAGGAATTATGAATCTTGAATGTTATGTACACAATTACGCAGAAGTTGTAGTAACAATTTTGACTCTTCCCAGATGCATTTAAAGGCCTTGACAGTGACGTGACCAAGATTCCCAAAGCTGAGGAGAAATACGCAGCACCATCGGGGGATAAAACCAATGTGGGGTCAATGGATCTGAGCAGCGTGCCGGTTCAGGGGAGCAGGGAACAAAGTGGGTCACACGAGAAACAAAAAGCAAGCGGTGAGGAAGGAGTGATGGTGGAGGCTCAGGAGGTTGAATATTTGTCAGGAAAACCAGTTGTTCGTTTGAGTAAAGACAGAATGACTGGTAGTGTCCAAAGAAAGGCAACACCAGGAAGAGTTCATGAGTTGAATGGGATGCTGGCTCCAGGCCCAGGCAGAGTGCCGCTGGATTGGGATAGTTTGGAGTGCCACAATGGCAGACCTGCTCCAGTGGGCATCAGAGGAGATCCAGACTGATGGTAAGAGCCTGCGCTTATTGAACAAGATGTGTTTTTCCAAGAATTATCTTCTGAACAATTAAAGGGTGATCAATTGTTTTTAATATTCCTACAGAAACCAGAGAGTTTGAGCCATGAAATGTATCCAATAGGTAAGAGGAGTTTTCTTCCACAAGTGAATATTGTAAAAACATTGTTTATAACTGATTTATACAGAGCTTTCATGAAAGAATGGTAATTTCTTATGTATGCTTTAGTTCCTCCAGAGCAGAGCCCCAGTACCTTCGCTGTTCCAGCAAAGATCAGAGCCACCGTATGATCAGAGGTGTGTTTGCAATGCATTTTAATGAGACAAATGCATTTCATTTAGTATGTCATCCCTGTCTAATTATTAGGCATTTGTTTTTTATAGATCTTGCTTCGTCATTCTGGTATGTATTGCTGAATACCAATTATTTTTCCTGATTCTATTTATTCCTCATAGTGAGTCAGGGGCTGCCATCTGTTGAGTCATAGGAGGCGGACTGGCTGTTTCCCAATTCGGGGGCTTTTTCATCCAAATGTAGATGTTTTTCCTTCTTTTTTTCTTAAATAAATAAACAGGTTTAAAAAAACAAAACGTGTTATACTTACTAGAAACTGGTTAAAACTGCTTCCACATGATATTTGGTTGAAGATTGTAGTTTACATTTTAAATCTAAATATACTGAAAATGTGTCTTTTGTCAGATCTCTGTATTTGTTAACTGTCATGTGAAGATGTGAATATAATCGTGTGAAATACAGAATAAAAGAACAAGTACATAATGCATCTTAATTATTTTCTTGTTTTTAAAATGTAGTTTAATTTACAATTGGTTAAATAGAAAATATATAATTTGAAGACAGCTTAAGATTTACAAACAAGCAAAACAACATTATTAAATCATACAAAACATATAAATATAACGATTGTTATTACATATAATGCTGCTGGAGTTTAAGGAAGTGTTTTCCAGTTATAGATGCAGCTAAGGCATTGCTGTTCTTTTTATAGTTCCTTTGTTTCATTTCCTAAACTGCTGAAGATCGCTGTACACATCTGATTGGATTCCATGTAACTCCTACAGAGAAGTCAAAACAAATCATTATGGAAACACAAATGACGTGTAGATATAACAGTTTAAGTATCTTTAAGGCTTACATAATGAAATAGTTCTGCTTTACCTGGTAGGGAGATTCTGTGAGTTCTGTTGCCATTTTCTTTGAAACTGATGATGTTGGTGGATTTCTTTTTCCTGTTGAAGAGGGTCATGTTACTGCCCGTCTGCCATGTAATACCATAGACAGAGCATACTCAAAAATAAGCAGCAATACACAAAGATAGTGCTCACCATCACGAGAATCCCACTTCCTCCTTTTCTTGAGATGAGTTGCATAGCAGAACACAGAAATCATGATGAAGATGGTCAAGAGGATGTCAGAGGCGATAATGCCAATTATAGAGCCCATATTTATCAGGTAACAAGAACCACAATCTGTAAAAAGGGCAAAGACATAGAGTTGTAACACATAATCGAAATACAACAACAGAGGCAAATGTTTAAAGCTTTAAAGATACCTTGCTGTCCTTCTGTGGATCCTGAAAGACAGAAAGTTCATTATGTAAACCTTACTTAATAACAACAATGCCTGTGCCTTAATTGCTTCATTATTCACTGTTAAAAACAAATTAAGAACACCACTCACCAAAATACGAACCCACAATACAAAGGGCGTCAGACATCTTCTTTATGTTGGTTTCTGGCAAGAGAGGAAATGAGAGATAGAGGGCCAGCGGTCCTACAGCTCTCTTTCGAAGGGCTGTGTCGATGCACCCATAAACAAAAAGCCAGAAGAGGTTTCATGAAAAACGGTCCTGACTCGCAGCGGTGTGAGGGTTTATCAGCATGTGACAGCATATACAGGAGGAGGAGGGAGTCCTCTGAGAGAAGAGGAAGCGGCTGTTTCTCTGTATTGTCACTTATGTGAGGCTGGCAGGTGTAATACATACAACCAGCAATTCTTCCACTGTCACATTTGATTGAAGATTCAGGCCTTCTTTTTGACTTTTTAAGAGTTTGTTAATTATATAAATTACTGTTCGCAAGAGATGCCAAGATAAGGAGCTGAATTAGGTCAGTTTCACACACCTGCAGTTTCTGCTGAAATGCATCTGATCATATCATATCACCAAATAAAGCACTTCCTCATGACCTGTGGTTCACAACAGTGGGCGGTTGGCCACAGTCACTGCTAGTCTGTGAGCCAGTGTTAAACCACACGTTTAACTCCAAAGCTGATGTCCTGTCAGCGAAATGAAAGTACTTTCATTGCTTCTTTTATGTTACAGCTGTCCGAATATTTCAAATGGTTAGAACAAATACTTAAAATACTCGACAGAAGTAGTACAATATAAAACAATAGGATATATAAGATTATTAAAACTATTTACATTTCTCGTCTAGGTGACCCGATTACAAAAACACCAATCAAAATAATCCATATCGTTTTTCAATTTAGAAATAATAGTAAGAGAGGACTTATGTGATTTTTTAAAGTTATAAATACCTTGCAGCAGCAAAACCAATTGGACCCTTTTCACTCATCTTCATCTTGATCTTATATTAAAGCGTACATATTAATATAATAACACCATTATTGTAAAAATGTGTTGAGTGGTTTTATTATGCTTGATTAATAATATAGTAATACTTACAAATGGGTCACAAACCCCAACTTAGAACAGCTTTTGTTTTGCCAGGCTGTGAAAGATGCCTCCTTCTCTTTTTCTAACAAGACATTTAATTATATTTTTTGCTCGTTATTTCCTAAAAAAAGATTCCTCCTTACAGTTGTTTGATCTTCCGGAAAAGAGCTGTAAATCAGCTAGAAGAAAAATCAACTCATTAACATTTATAATCAAAAACAGGATTGAAAATTGTTAACCCCTCAATAATCTTTAATGACCTTATTAATGACATGAAAATGAACGAGTCACCTGGCAGATGTTTAATAAACTGGCTACCAAAAAGCATTTTTAATATATTATAATAGATCAAAACATAATTCGCTGGACTTGAACCAGTGACCTTGTCCTTGGATGACCCCAGGTGAGGGCTGAAATACTTTAGTTTATTATCACTTAGAAAATCCAACAAGTGAGGTGCAATTGCTGGATTTCAAAGGGAGATTAATTATAGTTCTTGATGTCATCCACAAGAAAGTGGATAAACAATGAATGCATGGTCCCAGAATCGAACCTTGAGGCACTCCACGGATCATTGACAGAACATGAGAAAAGTGTTTATTTTTTCCTCAAAATTAGAATTAAAGTTGACAATAGTGTCTAAATAAAATGAAATGGTATCAAGAGATGCCCTGAAGTCCAATCATACAGAACCAGGTCAGCCAACGTTGAGCAATAGCAAGCTGAGAGAGATTCCTCAAGCACAACAACCCTGCAACAACTTTCCAAATGTTTTGAAAGAATGAAGTGGTTTGGCTTTTAACCGTCCAATCCTATTCTATGGCTGTTATTCTTGTGGTTATTTAAGAGTGATTCCACGGCATAAACTAAACCATTGTGAACCTACAGAGGCGGTAGGTCAGACTGATATTTCAAAGATATTAAATTGGCTTTGGTCAACATGCATGCTCTTCATGTTTCACGGAAATGGCAGGCAGCAGTTTGACAACATTAACACCTTCAACACACCGCTCAACTCAATACAGTAGCTTTCATGCAGGATCTAATCAGGTGTCGTGTTAGTCACACTGCTCAAACGTCACTTTGGTACAGAGTGATACAAAAGATGAATATAAATGAAACTGACAAACAGAAAACACCATGTTACTAAGTAAACACTTACAAAGGCACACTGCTATTATTCATTGGACTTAACAAAAATACCCTTCCTGTGTTTTATTTAATGTACTCATGTACTGATGTGCAGAATTATTATATTATCAGCATTCATTTTAATGCGTTATCCATTTGGTGGCTTGTACGATTCTAAACTAAAAGCATCCATCTAAAATAATTTGATCTGTCTTTTATTTTTGTCATCACTCGTATCTTTACAGATATTTAAAAGGAAACTTCAGGGGCCTAAAGGGTTCAAATGACAGCATTTAGACATTTTGCTACCTAAAGTCAACTGCAGAGGGTGCTGTAACTTTCATGAGCTGGTTAGCATTCAAACATATTTCACAAGGCTGGTGAATTAGATTTACCCCTTTAAAGTTGTCTGTGACCAGACACACGATACGATACGATAATACTTTATTTGTCAGATCAAGTCTGAAATTTGACTTGCGTCACAGCAGCTCCATGTCCAACATCAACAGACAAGTATCCAGACACAATACATGAAACACAAACAACAAACATTTAACATAACAGCACAAACAGTGAGAGAAAAGCTGCTCAAAGAGCCTTCAGCGTGCATTTGATCTGGGATTTAGCTCTGTATTTACTGTGAGGATTGACTGATGCACAAAGGAGTGCTTCAGTCTGACTTTATTGAATCGTGGGACCCTGTATCTCCGAGTAGATGGTAGCAGTTCATATTCACTGTTCAGAACACCTCTTATTTACTAGGGTTTGCAACATGTGTGTGTTAAATAGTACTCTTTATAATGAACAAAAACTGAAATGTGTTTTAGACAGTTGTGTTTATTGCAAAAGAGTTCTAACATCTTGCAATACACTAAACAGGATCTAAGAAACTGAATGTCATTTCATTTTAAAATTAGTTCTTGCAGTTGGCCCGGACATTCATATACACTTTGTCAGCTGGGAAGATGAAAAGAAAGACACAAAGAGAGTAATTAGTATTTGACAATCCAAATTTAACAAAGTTACACTTCATTTACTGAGTCCCAAAACATTGCAGATATTCACACACAACAGAAACAGATTTAAGCCTCATTTCCTCACCACTTTCTCTCTTCTGATGCCTTAAACTGGCACATCGGTAGGTGACAATGACAATGATAAGGGTCAGCAGCACATCAGCACAGATGATGCCTGCTATTGTCCCCGGCTCGATCCTGTAGCAAGACACTGCGTTCTCTGGCAAGCGCACACAAGCGCACACACACGCGCACGCACGCGCACGCACACACACACACACACACACACACACACACACACACACACACACACACACACACACACACACACACACACACACACACACACACACACACACACACACACACACACACACACACACACACACACACACACACACACACACACACACACACACACACACACACACACACACACACACACACACACACACACACACACACACACACACACACACACACACACACACACACACCGACAGAAAAGAGTGGGATGGAAGACTTATGTAGGCCCAGACTGAATGGAAAAAAATGATTCACCAGGTGTTGTTGTCTAGCTTTATATTTGTGTTTTGCTTGTTTTATTAAATGACAAGTTTCATACAAATGTAATTTACGAGTTGCGTTGTGTTGTACATACCAGTGAGCGCCACAGCCAGGTCTTACAGGAAGGAAAGGAAACAGAGATATGAAGCACCAAAGATTTTGCATTTTTGTTTTTGCACACGGCAACACCTCTGCCAGTTCACGGAAGTTTCCGATGTGCAAACATGTTTGCGGTTTCATTTTCCTGTGCAAGACCACTTTAATTTCTGAGTGCATGTGAGAGAGAAAAGACATGTACTTACTGCACAGAAAAAACAGGAAAATGATAAAGTTGTACGCCATTGTATGTCGACTCAGTTTTGGATTTCTGAAAGACAAAAGGAGAACAAACTTTGTTGTGTGTTACATACTTCAATAAGATACAAATGTATTTAATAAACAAGATCATTTCATATTCTTCACATATGGTTGTTTGTGATTTCAGTGTCAAGTGTCAAAGCTACAGTAGCCTATATCACCTAAACCGGTTGAGACACTATTTAATTAATTTTTTTGCGCTAATAAATGAACGACTGCTGTATACGAATGAGTCAAACACTTCTGCGTAGGCATTTCACAGAAACGAAAAAAAAGACAAAAAATCATTTAATTCTTGAATGAGCTCTCTTAAAATCACTTAAATATAGATAGACTAAGCTCTCTGTTTTATGATAAATTTGGAATACATAATCACAGTTGTATAAAAAATAAAGTTTTCCACCCAGAGATTCTGGTTGCTTCTTTAATCTCAAACTACATAGAAAACCATTTTGATTAGACTTGACAGATATTGAATGGCTAAAAGTTTTGGATGAGGAAGGGGGACTCGGCGTGATTTAAGATTCTCTTACCTGTTCTCGTTGGGCTGATCTGCTGCATGGAATCCAAAAGATGATGTGATTCTTGTTTCCCATTACTTTTCACTTTTGACGGCTGACGTCAGATCACTTTCTTTCCTCTGGGGTGCCGAAACACTGCCTGTTTGTGTCTGTTTGAACTCAATACAGGTTGCATGATCTGATGGGGAAAGAGCCATTATAACAGAATATAACACACTTGAATATCCCAAAGAAGTGTATCTTTGACTTTACACTCACACACAGAATAAATACAATAAAGTACTAAATGCACATGTTGTTGAAAAATATACTCTATACTGTGTCATAAGTAAGTAATTAAGGTACGAAAGTGTAAACATCAATCTAAAATAAAAAAATTAAAACTAATAAAAGTATGAATATGCAGTAGATTGATCCATTTCAGAGTCAATTTTATTACCTCACTGGATATAAATGAATGATAAATATATATGTTTGTCACGTAAATGTTGCAGGTGGTAGTTTTGTCGCATTAGTTCATTTATAATTAACCTTACCCCACAAGGTAATTAGAAAATAAAGCGTAAAATAAAATGCATTTGAGTAAAAAGTACAACGTTGGCTGGTAGTATGAAATATAGGAGGAATTATTCAATCAAAGTACAAATATCTCCAAATAAAACTTAAGTACAGTATTAGTTTAAATAATATAGTTAATTATGTTACAATACTAGAAGTTATAGACATTACACTTACCATGAGGCAACATCAATTGTAACACAAGTATATTCAGTATTACACTAAACCACACAGTAAACAGATGTACACAAACTGCATGTCTATTAATGCCAGGTGAGTTTAGAATATCAACAAATCTACGTAAAAGTTTTAACTTTACAAAGATCCTAAATCATTGGTAGAGAAATCATTACGACATTAAGACGTTAAAGAATGTGTAATGTTTAAATGCCATCCGATGTTTCATTCATGCTTTTACAATGCTTTTATCAAACACTGCCTCAATTAAATCCATCCTGAGTCAGCCTGATAGCCTGTCACCCGGATCATCCTCAAGGGGGCAGTCCACCTTTATTTTCATGATTTGATTCTGTTGATTCAACTTAAAAATGTAGACCCTCTCTGTGGTTGTCTTTAGTTTCATTTCAGCTCATCAGTGTTTCTGTCTTGTAGTAGATTGGGTCTTACACTTTGTGACAGTAGATGGAGCTGTGAAACCTGTATCACTTCAAAGATCGATGCCTTTGAAAACTAAAAGAAATGTCACAAACTGTTTTCTTAATTTTAACCGCAATTCTAAATATTGCAGGCTAAATTGGGGAAAGAAACAATGTAAACGATAAATAGTGTTCATTAATGGAGATATTGTATAGAAATGTACAATATACCGTAATGTATCGCAGATACTTTATGAACACATATTTATAAATCCACACAGAGACACAAACATCCATAATAAATACTGAACACGAAAAAAACAAGTTACATATTGTTTCAAGCTAAGCTAAGAATAAATCTGATGGAATGATTGTAAAAGCAGCAACCCTGAATGTGTCATAGGGAGAATTTTAGAAATGTGGAGAATATGAACATTTTTACATTCTCTACAGATCAATTCACCAATTTACATTCATAATGTTTGTAGGAAATCAAAATGATGGTATGTTATTGAAAGTTATATTACCCAGCAGTTTAAAGTAAAAGTAATTCAAACCAAATGTACCATCTTTGGGGAATAAAATGATAAACTGAAGTTCCAATAATGTTTCAATAGTCACAATCCTTAAATCAAGGTTTCTCCAAAATTAAGACTTTACTTTTTGTGTTTTTAGTAGTCTATATTTTCATGCTAACACTTTTGTAAAGAAATGTTACTTGTAATTAAGTCACTCAAGTCTAACTCACTCATTTCTTTCCAGTTTCATAATGTTAATACAAAATGATATATACTGTACATATAAATGTCCATTGATTTGCCTTTGAAACAAACTAATCTAAGGCTGCAAGAAGGAGTCAAAATGTAAAGATCTTTTGTTAAATAAAAATCTCCGAAATCTTAGAACATGTCCTCACACATTACCGTTATCCAAAACATATTCTGCTCACCCTACTTTTTTCTATGTAACCTTTAAACTAACTAACTAAACTAAGAGAATATGTTTTTACAATAGGATGCAATAATGTAAATCAAACCAATGCATTTTTTGAAGTATATTAGCCTGAATCAGCTTCAACATGAACATCTAACGCTTGTAGCAGGGCCGTCCCTGGCCAACATGAGGCCCCACGCAAAGTTATATGATGAGGCCCTCTGTTTCGCGAGCGTCGACGGGGGGTGGGTGGGCGCATAGGTGCGCCGCATTTTCGGCTCAGTGGAGGCACCCTCCGAAAGATGAGGCCCCATCCGCAAGATGAGGCCCCCACGCAGTCTGCATGATCGGCCTGTAGGGAGGGACGGCCCTGACTTGTAGTATAAGTATGTGTCACTCACTACCCTTATGAAAATAGAAACCTATAGATGGGAGCCATTCTGCATAATAGGTACTTTTTCATTCGATAAAAAAAATCTGTGCTTTCAAATATTACACATTATAGTATTCATTATTTTTAATAAAATGATCATATTACTACTTTCAACATGGTTCAAAATGATGATTGATATTTTCTGTTTCTGTCTGTTAATAAGAACTAATGCAGTTCTTGTTAATAAGTGTTCATCATATTTCATGTTTGTACTCTGGCTGACATAACAGAGTGTTGCTTCCCCTTCGCAGAGGGCGTGCCTTGCAGCTGGGGGCGGCGATGGGAAACAACGTGCTCTGTGTGTACATCAGGCAGCGATAAAACAACAAGCCCGCAGACCTCATCACAGAACATCACAGATCTCCCGGGCGCTGTCAATCATCATTCAACAGACTGGTGACAGAGAAGACCACCTGTTAACGATTCAAGGCTAAACCGTTTCTGACATGCACTTTGATAAATGTAAGTACTTTCATTTTGTTAATCAGTGTCAACACACACATTTTATCACTGGTTTTATTATTATTTTCACTGAGTGCAGCTTTATACTTTAATGTTGAATGTTTGAATGTTTAATTTAAAACTATTATTACGTTTTCTGGACAACATACACTTTAATATGTTTAGTTTTTATTAATTTGTTATTGTGTTTTTGGCAGCATTTCAATGAAAAGTAATTTAAACCTTGATTATATTTAAAGTCTAACATAACACATCCATACCTCGAACATCAACACATATATTTCATTTCCCATTATTTGGGAGTTTGGATGTTAAATGTGACTGATCTCTTTAACTGTGTTTTAAAGTGAGACTGTGTTTCATAGCCAATATATCTATTTTATATTAGATATATATTTATTGATGAGTGCAGCTGAGTGATACCCTCAGCCTTTCTCTCAGTTTACTTTGAATGACAGCTTGATTCTGGAGAATCCAAGAGTCCAGACATCATTTGGGGAAACCCTAATACACCCCCGCCCCTGCAGGCTTGTTTCATTTCCCCTTTAAATTATTGCCATACAAGCAAAATGTGTGACGTAACAGCTCAACTTTCTTTGATCGTGCCCTCTTTCGCACAGGCCTGACTGATCACATTATTTTGAAATGCTTACAGAGTTTTGTTTAACCACAAAATGAGGAAATTGGCTCTGTGCTGCTTTTCTGTTTCACTCTAATGCGAGCCAAAAGAGAAAGGTCGTCGGAATCCCCAACCTCCCACGCACATGAGTCAATGTCCAGGGGTTTCCAGTGCTCTTATTTGAATATAGCACAGAGTAGCCCAATGCAGTGTGTGAGCAGTAACCAACATGCATATGTGTGTTTTCTCGTTTCGAGAAAGCATTAGAAGCCACTATCATCTAGTTTCTCTCTTAGTTCTATCAGCTGGTATTTACTGTTTAACGCAGATGTGTAGTTGCATGTTGCAGCATTACATCATCTGTTAAAAGGCCACAGGTGGCATTTAGGTGTAAAGATCAAATGAGTCAGGTTGAGTTACCTATAGTAGCACCTTCTGAACATCAAAATGAAACTTGGTGTCACTGAAATGTACTTTCTGATGATTAAGTGACCTTTAAGGTGCGGTGGGGGCAGGTAGACGCTCAAAGACCTTTTGTTTAGGACAGTTGAAAGTAGAAGTGTGGATTTTGAGAGAAAGACATAGATAGAGAAGGCGTGATAAACTGACAGAAATCTGAACTCACACTTCTCTCTTGCTGGTGGAATTTGCATATTTGTTTAAGGAAGTCAACCCTCTTTGTATTTGCCTTTGGGAATAGAGCAGTCTTGTCCCTGTGTAGTCAACATTCACAAGAGAAATTATAAAAAACATGTCTTCTCTTCTTCTTCTTCTTCTTCCTCTAAGACACGTAGATGCATTAGAAAGCACAAGGCGATGTCACGTGTGTGGTTAACGTGCCTGTGACAAACCAAAGGCAGGAAGATGTGGTTCTGTCAGCGTAACGGAGCGAGACAGGAACATGTCATAGAAAATAAGCAGTGGTAATCCCATGCTCAAGGTTTTCTGATGAATCTGTCTGGTTTTGCTGGTTTTTCTGTTTTCCTAAAGGAGGAGGTTTCTCAGAGCTTTATCTCATCTCCAGTTCCACACACAGGGCGGAAATATCACTTTATCTTTCACGTGTGGTGAGAAGCTGTCGAGGAAACAGAATAACCTGTACGGTCACACCATGTCAGTTGGAAACATCTGTGTTCTGTTTTGTAATATTTTGTTCCTGTTTTACTCACCTGTTAGATGGAAATTATACTTTTTTGTTATCAGCAGGGGAAACATACTCATATATAATGGACATGATATAGAGGAGCAGAAATTACCTCATGGAGAAACTGAGCAGGCAATATAAAAACAAACTAAGCATTTCTTCAGACCTGCATTACTTTAAATATAAGCTTGCAACATAATAAATATCTAATATTTCTATTGTCTCATATTTGTCAGCCTATCTTTTTAGAATTTGGTTTAATGCCATTTTATTGCTTTAATATTTTTATACATTGAATTTGTTTAATTATTGCCTCAGCTTCAGCTTTTGTTCTTAAAGCAACCAAAAAAACAACATAATTTGTTGGTTATAAATATGGGATTCTAATGATTTCCGAACTAAAACAAACCAAACTAGTTATTTTGGTTAATGTTATGACATTATATCGACCATCGAGATAATCGAAAACATAGCAGCAGCAGATGGATAATGTAAGAAAACTGTTAATGTTCAAGCTTTTGTTCTATGATATCGTATGTGAGCAAAATATGACAAAAATATTCTATACTTTTTCAGCGCCAAATGAGAAGCCGTGTTGCACTCTGCCCACAGTGAAGAAACTCTTGGAGCAGAAGAGAAGGCGAGAGACATCGTCTGTGCCCCCCCCCTGCTCTACGGCCAGCACAACTGCTGCTCCCCCAACCACTGCGGCAGTGAGTAGGATGCTCAGCTCACTTATAATGACATGCAGATGTGATGCTTTGAATTACATCTCCTTCTTTCTTTTTCAGTTGTCTCTAGCAGAATCATTTCCTTGTTCAGGTAAGAAAAAACCCCAAAAACACCTTAATGAGTCTGACGGCTGCTCTAAATGACATTTCTTTGCTACGTGGGCACTTAAGTTAATTTTGAAGCAAGTCTACCTGAACTACCCCGAGCCAATACACATTTTTAGGGATTAAGGAATCATTTGTAAACATAAGTATATATTTGTGACCTGTTTATTGTAAAGATGTAATGGGTTTGAGTGCCAAAGACAGGGAAGAGTTGTTTTGGTCTGTTCTGGGGATTCTTTCACAGGAACAAAAAAGTAAAATATCACCAGCCTTGTATCTTTCATTTGCCAAGTTGAACTATTACTGACTGAGTCCCCTGTTTTCTAGGTGCATCAAGCAGCTACTCGGACATGGAGGTGAGTTATCCATGGACCCCGGCACCAGAGTCTTCCGTCCATTTTTACCCCAGCCAGCATGGACCCAGCTACACTTCAGCCTACAGCCTCCCAGCGGCACACGAATATGGCACCCAGCAGCAGCTCCAGGGATTTATAGATACAATGCCCCAGACATATGTAAGAAATCTGTTTGTCATGGGCTTTCTATTAACAAGCTGTGTCTGTGTCATACCTTTATAATGGGTTGACCTTTATGACTTGCATTCTTCTGAGCAGGAGAACCAGATGACATTGGCAGATCCCAGTATGGCGGCGTCTTGGTCAGTCCTGGGTCTTCCTCAGACGACGCAGCTGAGTTTTGGTCCGGCGATAGACCCCGTCAAGCTGGAAGAGGCCCGGATGCTTTTCAACGCGATGGACTACAGCAGAGCTACAGGGCAGGATGAGGACGGAGACACGTGAGTGATCATAGGGAATGAGTTATGTTGTTTATATATGTTTCTGTTTGTCTTCTGGTGAGACCCAGAGTTTAGAAGCTAAAAGTGCCACATGTGCTGCTCAGTAATCCTAGAAAGATTAAGGAAACCAAAAGATGTCAATGAGTCAGCCGCTCATGCTCGATTATTAGAAACTCAGATCAAATGTAGAGACAAATCAACTGTGAAAGGGAATAGTGTGAAATTGGTTGCGGGGATTACCACGATGTTCCAGCCTGATTTAAATCTAATTCACTGTGTGCTCTTGTTCTGTCAGCATCCTGCACATCTACACTGCCAAGGGGCTCAGGGAGTGTGCCTATGCTGCTGCAGAGAGGCTGAGGGATGTAGGCAGGCTCGATGCCAAAGAGCACAAGGGAAAGGTAGGAACACTAAATCTTACAAAGTCTACACCCTTTTTGACACAATTCAGTTAAATTACACATATTAGCACAGGATGATTATTCCTAAAGTTGCATGTTGAATGTGTTTGTGCAGACTGCTTTACTCGTCGCGGTGACGGCCAACCAGCCAGAGATCGTGCAAGATCTGCTCTCATTTGGATCGGACATCAATGCATGTGATGTCAAAGGACAGACTGCCCTTCACCTGGCTGCCCACTACGGTTTACCTGGGGTTCTACAGGTAGAGCAGCAACTGTACAGCATTACGTTTGCTTCACAGAACTTTAGAAAACTGAGCTTTCCCGAGCTTACCTTAATGTTTCTTACAGGCGATTCTGTCAAGCAGGCCGTCTGTGAACCTGGAGGCTCGCAATTTTGATGGTAACTTAATGCTGTTGCAATGCAATGTTTTGTAACCTTAGCCATACATTATACTGTAGTTTGACCACGTTTTCCAAAGTGAATATCATTAGGGCCTTAATTCAAACATGCGCCTTGTTCTCTGCCTCAGGTATGACTCCTCTGCACTGCGCAGCCATTTCTCACAGTGCCTCTGTGAAGGCATTCCCAAACATCGGGCTGGTAGATGTTGGTCTTCAGACCGTGGCTGATGAGAAACTCTCCTGTGTGAAGATGCTCCTCGAGGCAGGGGCTTCCCTGCTCAGCCAGGTGCGTTTACAGCTCTCCTTTTTCTGAATCTCACAGATCTATAGATCTGTCACAATAGACGAATGAATGGATAAGTTAGCGACAAGGTACAGAAACATGTCCAATATGTCAAACCCTGACCTTCAGTCAGTGTGAACATTTCAAAGGGGAAGTGCCAAAGTTTATCTCACCATGATTAGGCCATAGTACTAAATATTCCCCCTGCTCTCACTTTTGTTTTCTCTTACTTGTTTGACAACTAAATGTCAAAGTGTGACTTGTGTATTAATCATGTGTTGTTTTTTTACATCACGTTCAATTCTGCATTTCCAGGAAATCAAAAGCAACAAGACTGTGCTGCACTTGGCTGTAAAGGAGGGAAACATTGATCTGGTGACTTATCTGCTGAGGATTTCCCTGCCAAACATGAAAGACTTTGTCAACTTGAAAGTGAGTCCCAAACAGACGCCAAACTCATTTAAACTGGGTATTTAAATATGTGTTTGTGTGTTTATGAAAAAAGTCCAAACAAAGATTGTGTACATAGCCGAGTACAAACAGTCTGATTCATGCCGCATACTGTCCTTTTACGACACAGGCGCATGGCCACACAGCACTACACATGGCAGCTGGTCTCCATGGTAACCCCCACCAGGAGGATATTCTGCAGCTGCTGCTGCGCAGAGGAGCTGATCCCAGCATCCGCAACCTGGAGAACGACCAGCCAGCCCACCTGCTGCAGATCGGGCCCAGGGGAGAGAACGTGAGCGGCCCCTCCTCTAACAGGCAGCCAAAGAGCATACAGTTCAGTCCTGCTGTTTCAATTCAATACCATCCTAATCTATCTTTTCATTTTTAGCTCAAGCTCATGCTGAAGAAACGAAGTGCTTCGTCTCGTCGACGCATTGTGTCCTTGCAGGACCAGGAATGATAAGAAAAACATGTGATCCTCCTTTGGAGGGAATGAGAAGTTACCTCTGTTAAGAAGGGGATTTAAAGTTTATTATTAAGTTGCTTTGGGAGTCTCTGGCCGATATACTGTTAACAAACTAGTTTGGGATATTAATCTTTAGATATAATTCACATTGGATTATTTAAATGCTTAAAGTCTGTATATGTAGATATATGTTCTACATATAGGGCCAAGTGTTCTGTGTAGGTGCAGCGTTTCATTGCAAACTATTATATCCTCCATTGATATATTTTCATAAAATGTTAGTATTTAAATATTTGACTGATTGTAATATTGTGTATTTATTTTTGATCAAATTGATAGTTTAGCTATTTGAAACGAAAGTCTTTTAGTGGCAGCAATGAAAATAATGAGTTATCTTTAGACAGCAGAATGAGGAAGGTGGAGTAACATTCATTTCTCTTCCAGGCTAAACTCCCAGTCTAACGTTGATTTCTATGAAATCGTTTTTATGATCTCAGGGATAATGTCCCTGAAACCCCTCTGATTCTCATCAAAATCCCCCATCATGATACGTTTTCATATTGATAAACTGAGTGATGGTTCTTATTTCAGTCAGCATGTGTGCTTATGTTAAGAATATGTATGTTAAAGAAATGACAAGTAGCTATCACATCATTTAACTTTTTTTCTGTATGCATCATACCTGCGTGCGTAATATCAAGTAAACATTTTCTTTGTGGGAAAAATAAACTTGACTGTGTAAAACTATTGTATCTGAAACTGATTGTGACACAGAATGTTATTTTGACAGAGATATTACATGAGTAAGTGCGGTGACTAACTGTACATTTTGGCAATGAGTCATGAATAAAAGTAGAACAGCTGTATTTAAAATTCCATGTAAATGTTTTGATATTCAGGGCACCATTCGAATATTATCATTTATATTTATCTATTGAAATTAGAAGGATTGAAAATACACAATCCCACCAGAGGATTTATCTTCAGGCCCAATTTTCATTTTCACCAGTTTTACACGTCAAAGGTGAAGGTTTGTTTTTGACTGTAACTAGATTCCTGTAAAGATAAATTATGACATTATGATAATAACATGTTCTGATATCAACATCATATTTACATCACTCATGATCATTTCAAGCAACATGATTATTAAAGACAATGATAAAATGATGTCGAGTAGAGGAGAGCTTTATTTCAAACAGTGGTCTTGTTTTTTCCAGCATTACAGGTAAAATTGTAATTTTTGCTTTAGAGTTCAAAAGAAGGAATTACTACTAATAAAACAAATAAAATACTATTAATATACTATGCTAGATATCTCCTTTTAGCATGTTATATTTGGCCATGTGTGGATCTCTTCATTATTCTGTAATGCTAAAAAGTGATTGCAAACAGAAAAAAAAGGCAAAAGACAATTGTAACAATTTATCAATGCATGCAAATCCATGTTTCGTGCTCGAGATTTTGTCTATAAATATTTAATCATGCTCTTAATTTTATTGTTTTACAGACTGTTGTGAGGAATAGAGACATTTGTTTTGCATTTGTTTGATTCAAAGTATTATTTGGATAGAAATGTTGCTCACTTATTGTAAGACTTTCAACAAACTTCAGAGGGAGACAAGAGGGACCCAGGCTACGATGTGTTGTAAAACCCTGTTTATTTCCCATCCAGCTGGCAGAGGTACATTAGCCATAACAGTTTTTGTGCGTCTTCGGTGGCATGGTTCCTGTGACGACTTCCTCCCTTCCAAGTATACACTGCAGTTTCTATACAGTTTGAGGAGGCACTGCACAAGAAAAGGTAACAAATCAGAGTGAGTTGCAGAGTGAAAGTCTGCATTATCGAGAATAAAATGATCCTGAGGAGAAAAGTGAACTTACCCTCTGTCTTTGGAACCGGGGTAGCAGAGGAGTTGGAACTGCAATTAAAAATTAGGAACTTAGTAAACCTTTGCATTGTTTTAATACATCAAGATGACTGATTATGATATAAAGATTAAAACTGTGGCCACAACTTTATCATGGCAACACAAGTTGAAGCCACAGGGTTCTAACTGAGGTGTGTCTTTGGGCCAAAATGCAGATCTTTGTTTTCCGTTCAAACAGCAGCACTCGTCTTTCTTCTCCTGTTGCCATACAAGCTTCATGCGTTAAGATTACATCAGATCAATACACACTGCCTACTCACTACCAACACAAGGAGAGTGGTTATAAGAGCAAGCACGGAGATAAGGACGTCATCAAAGCACTACCTACATCTGATTTGTCATACAGGGTAAAAACTCTTTAATGTGTTGGAAGTGTGCTTTGAGGTTGGTATGCAGAAAAGGAAAGGGTTTTTTTTTTTGTTAGAAGAGGCAACCAGGGCAGGGATAGGAAAAGCTGTGGAAAACTCATTTTTAGTCAAAAAACAATACTGTAAAGGTTTCTTTTAAACATTGGTGGGGTTTTCCCATTTGAGTCAAATGCATACAACATGCACAGGCGAATCATCCACTGAGCCTTGCACATTTCTTACTTGGATGAGGGTTTTACACAATTTGTGAATTTTTTACCTGTTTGAGGAATGATAGATTAGTAACAGTGTAAATGTGCTTATGCATATATGAGAAAGCCTCTTTATTAAAGCGATAATTGAACGTTTTAACTTACTGAGGGCTATTAAAATGCCAGCGACAAACATGATGACGGCAAGGATGACCCCCGTGGTACACAAAGTCTCATAATCTACAAGGGAAGAGTTATTGCACTTTATGACGAACATGTAACATGGTAAATAACATGTAGCAAAAAAGTACAGAATGTGATATGTTTAACTGGATGTTGATAGATCTTAAATCTTACCATATTCAAAGTCACTTCGGTCTGGAAACAGTGTTTCTGCAAAGGAAAGAGAAGGATCAGTTGTAGAGGAGAGAATAGTGTTGAGTTCAGCACCTTGCACAGAGAGGTCTGCAGTTCCTCAGATCTGCAGCCTTGGCTCCACAACTCCCCAGGAGGATTTTTTTTTCCCTGAGAGGAGCTCAATGCAGCATCTTTGCTCAGCAGAAAAAAAGATGCACCATGGAAAAATAGTGGGTTACAGGCCAGCAGCAGGATACCCCCGGTATCATTACAGCAGCAGAGGAAAAAAGGAGCTTGGAATGTAGAAGTAGTGTTTGGAAGGTGATTTAGAGTTTAAGAAGCCTCCAGAAATGATTGCTGTTTAATTTTTAATACAAAGATATCTAGTTTTAACCAGGACAAATCATTTTCTTTGCTAGTATAAGCGTGTTTCCAGACTACAGCCTGTGCCAAATTGAATATCTGGGCGTCAATAATGCGGCTTGCATGTTGCTGAACCCTCACTCCCCTGTGGATGAGCTGGCAGTCTGCATTGCTTTCAGCCTTTTCTCTTTGCCAAAACAGACTCCTCAGTTTAAGAGACACAATTGATAAACATATTTAGTCAAATGTATTAGTAATTTATTAGCAGAGGATTTTTGAATTACAACTAAAATTAATTTAAATGTGTCAAAACACTGATCTATCAGCAGCAAATTGGCTCTTGGGCCTGAAACAACAATGCAGCAGGCAAATTACTACAACGTTAAAGTAAAGTAAAAATAGATAAATAAAATTACAATATCACAAAATGATCACACCTATAGGAACCAAACAAGTCAATGTTGTTCAACAAAGGCAATTAGTATAGCTCACAGCTGTTATACATTCTTTAAATGTCCTAAAAGAGTGAAAAAAACAATTAAACCTGTGGTGGCCATGGCTGCAGGAGATGTGGAAGAGCTCCGTCTTGCAGATATGTTGCAGGTTGCTGGGTTGCTGTTTCAGGTTGGATATGAAATGAGGTGTAGCAGGACAGGACAGTGTGCAGAACTGCTTCAGAGCCTCTGTGAGCGAGGGAGGGGCCCCCTGGTGGGCACAGCCCTGCATCACATCGATAAGGGTGGAGTTCTACCAACGAGGGGGGGTGGGGGGAATCTATCAGGATGCGGACTACAACGAAAGGCAGTGGGAAGCACATGTATCCAACATTCTAAATAAATAGAAATGTGCAATATATATATATCTGAAATCTAAGGGTTGCTGTTAATTTGTCTATGACGTGGCTTTGCTCTAATAATCCCACCAGTCTCTTAATTATACTGTCTTCCCAATACATAGAAATGTTGCTTGCTTGCTCAAAATGCCCCAGTTTCTCTCCCATGTGTTATGCAGTGCAGTCCCCTTCCTGCAACACCAGGAGAAATAGCCTGCATAATGCAGCTTTTACATCCGTAGAGGCGGCCAGATTCAATATGGATGAAAATCTGCCAATAAAACAGCACTAAATAGAGCGACAGGTACAATTAAGTGTATTTGTTTGAACCAGATCCTTATCCAAGTGCAGCACAATGCAGCATATTAATCATTCACACACTCTGCTGGAAGCTACTACTGCATGTGTAACTGAAGTGTGTGCAGCGTCAGCAGAAACAGGAGTGCAGCATAGAGGGTTTTCCCTGGGCGTCTTGGAATGACCAAGAAAATCAAAAAATGATGCATAAAAAAAAAGAACCTTTTCAAAAATGTGTTTTATTATTTTTGCATCAATCGTCAGGTCAAAAAATACAAATGAGAATCACACTATTGATACCATTTAAAGTTGGCACACTTTGTAGTAACAGTCTTTGATAATAAAAACATTTATAAAGAAAATATAACAAGCACAGTAACATTATGAAATTAAAGAAAGCTTCTTGTGTTCATGGAAAGATTGTCCTCAGCTTTGATCAAGGTATTTGCTGCCATCTAGTGGACAGCCAGTAGCACTGTGGAAAAGAGGTAGAGCATGAGTTTGATTTTTTAAAAATCTTTCAGCTTCCTTTTGTACAAAAATAGGCTCAAAGCTGTTGATAAAACACTGACCTCATCTCCACTGCTCTTTGCCTCTGCGTCTACTGAGCTGTATAAATAATTGTTTAATTAAAGTATTGTTTCAAACAAAGGCAATACAATAGGCATTTCAGATTATTACTATATAAAAACATATTTACCAATTGGAACAGCTGTTTCCTCATCAGGAGCCTTCGGTCTGAGGAAAATCCGAAGTTAGATATTCCAGCTGAAGGGATTTTAATCTAATATACAGAAAAGCATTGTTTTTACAGATGAGAGTCTGATTTGTTGATCACTAACCTTGGCTTGTCACTCGAACAGCTACATTTTTTGGCTGTGTTTGGGGAAAACAAAAAAATATGAATCATACATATTTAAAATGCCGACACAAACAACATGACAAATTTAAATAACGTATACAACTGAAACAGTCAGCGTTTACACATGCAGCTTTATTGACGTGAACAGTTAAATTAGTTTGTTTAAGTTTGCCCAAAACATAAGAGCCATTATGTTGAATAACATCCAGCTAACACTATTTTTACTATCTTAAAGTCTGGAAAATTAATGGAGATGCCGATTATTATGAATGTATATGGGATAGTTGGGATGTTTGTAAATGGTGATGTAAGAAGTTAGATATCCATAGACAGTGTCTGACAAAGATTTCTGTTTTTAGTGAGCCCATCTGTGGCTGAAATACCCTTTATTGATGGCCCTGTAAAGCATAGCAGCTTTTGTGAAGTAACTTTATTACTATGTGTAAGGTGGGGGAATGCTGACCGCTATGTACTGTAGACTACGGCTAATACCTCACACAAGCCCACAGAAAAACATTTAAACTATCACTTTAAGTTCACTTTCTTTCAAACTAAAAGCATAGTGTCTAGTTCAATGAAAGCATGTCAAATGTATCCAGTATTAGTATAGAAGCCCAGCAAGGCTTTATAATAGTAAAGTCATTGTCTTCAAAATACTGTACTATTTTAATTAAAAATGAAATTATGATGACATGGCCGTATTGGTCTTATATTGAAAGAAGAAATATTAGGTGAAGCCGATTCTTGGACTACAGAAGGGCTTTTGACACATGTGAGTAGTTTCATGTAGGTAGTTGTTAAAATATAGAAATGATGATCTGCACCACTGAGGATTTCTGAGTGTTCTCACAGTAACATGCTATTGCTATCTGAACTCTGGACTAAGACGTGTAAGCTGCTAGTGTGGCCGGCTAAACTGCTGGGAAATCCTAGACCAGGCTAGTGACCTACATTCTCAGCTGTGAGAGTCAAGAAAGAAAACACTCCTCCTCCATTCCTTCACTTTGACACTGGGAGGCGCCAAAGGGTTTCTATTGCTATCCATGTTGTTTAAAATGCCCAACAGTATCCTTCCAGGGTTTATCCTATTTATGTTATGTTATGCAAGTGCAGATGGAATCAAGACTGTTTTTCCAATCAAATGTTTCTTCTTATTTGCTATTTTAGCAGTATAGTATGCAACCAGTTGTGGTTAGAGACTATATAAGCCTAATCTGTAACTTTTTAAACCACGTGCGGCTGAAGTTTATTCACAGACGTCATTTGAGAGTTACCTTTTGAGTTAAAAATGCTAAATCAGTATTTTAAGTTGAAAAACAGAAGACAGATTTAGCCAACATGTAACATGAAGGCCTTTGATTAAACTGTTGTCCACTATAAAACGATGTAGTTAATGACCTCCGCAGAATCCACGGCAATCTCGACTAACTGATTCAAAGTGTGATGGCCCAAATGATTTATTTATTGGATTTGGTTTCAGGGCTATGACAGACAGTAACAGCATGTACTGGCAGATGAGGAGGAACCTGGTAAGGACACTGCACGTGATGAAAAGGATAAGGTTTAAAGAGCAAATTGTTGCGTTGCACGGATCATGAGAGCGAGTGCTGAGATTGTGCAAGGGGCATCAGTGTGCCTCCGTCCAGACCTCTAAGAAAAACAGGAGCCCGCTTGTTTTGGGAGAGTGTGAGGTCAACTCACACATACAGGAATCACAGTGTGGCTAGTGGCTACACATCTGCAGCATACTTACGGTGGACAAACACTTACTGACAATGAGGACGATACCCAGCACGAACAGTACCACTGCAAACACAAGGCCCCCGATTCTCAGCGACTCATAATCTGAAATGAAAGAAGAAAAAACACTTTGTAACGCTCGTAGAAGGGCACACTGACATGTGAATGTTCTGTGATATCAAACCCCATGAATGCTAAAGCTTTTTGAGGCATTGGACCACATCTTTCTGCAAACACAGCGTTGCAGAAATACTTTGCAGCCCCCCTAGTTTTCACGGGACACCACAAATTCCTGTAAGCTGCAGTCAACAAAACTGTAAACACCATGGTCAACTTGGACTGTGGAGCTGCATGTCCCAATAAGGCTGGATATAAGAAATATAAGGTCTATGTTTCCATTCATTGCAACAAAATCAAAGGAGTAGTAACTGTGTTCAAAGCTATGAGTGCTTAGATCATCTTCTGTTTAAGATCTTACCGATAGAAAGAGTTGCACAGCTTGCAGCGATGCAACGAGCATTGCCTTGAGAATAGATATGAGCTATAATAACATGTGTTGACAAGAGTCTTTAATCATTCTGTAGTGCAGCTGTTCCCAACCTTTTTGGATTGTGATCCCTCAAAATAAAGTCTGATATACTTTTAATAAAGATTGTTTTCTTATGAGGAATACAAGAGGGGTCATAAGAAAATAAATAAATAAAGACAAAACTCAGGGAAAGATCAAACATATCTTTGTGTAACAGAAATATGAGTTTTTTTTTCTTTTAGCTGTTCATTCTGAGATATATCTTAGGGTACTGATCCCAATGTTAGAAGCCTTTTCTTTAGTGCTCTTCAATGGGGCGGTATACTATGGTTGGAATGGCACAATATAGATAGAGAACACTTCCAAAAACTGCCCAATAAAATGTAAAGATAACAACTAGTACATGAATAAAAGTAGGTATTCATAAATCTCAATGCAGACTCAAAGTCATCCTGTTCCCTTTAGCGCCTTAGATGGACTGAAAATCCGGCCTGCGACGTAATGGGCAGCATTAGAAGTATCCGCAGTGGGACTACACCAGAAGCTTAGCCTTGGGGTGACTGTTTTCCATAACTTCTGGGAAAACAAGTGGAAAATGCAAACTTGTCTCAAGCTCCCAGATGTTTCCTGTGTAGAGGGGTTAGCCATTCAAAGGCCGGGCATATCTGCTAAACACTCACCGTATTCAAAAGCACTGTCATAGTCTGGTAGGAGAGAACAGAGAGAGGAAACAAATGAGAAGCAGATTTACCCACTGACACACTTCACAGAGCACTCATGATATGACAGCTATTCAGCACTTTGAGGGCTTCAGTCATCCATCTAGTCATTAGCCAGTTTGGGGCCAGTGCCAATTTATATGCCAGCTAAAATGAGTATGCAGCTTATCTTAAATTTGACTTTTCTAAGCTTCTGTTCAAATAATACCCACCTTTGTCCGCATTTCCCGCTGAGGCTGTGAAAGAAAGAGGGAACAATTCATTAGTCTTTATAATACATTTGCATGGTGGTGTGAGTGCATGTCAGCAAATGGCAAAATATATTGTAGTGGGGTAAATTCACTCTGCAGAGAAGCCTTAAAAAGGGTGAGTATCTAACTAATTGTCTTTTATGTAAATGTTCAATCATACATTACCATAATGGTATAAGAACTCAACATTAAACACTGTATATTTATACTTGAATGCCTTTGTTTATCTCTTGTGTATTCTGTAGATTGCTCCGACCTGTCAATGTGTTAGATATTGGACATCATGGCCGAATTCATGTTATGCTCTGGTCTTCTTCTGAATCTTGTTAGAAAGCATAGTGTACTTGGCCACAAGCTATATCACAGTTTCTTCCTCATGTTCATCAAGAGAACAACCAGAATAATTGAGAGAGACAGCTTCACGAGGTGTAGTAATAAAGACAGAAAGCAGACGTTGTTTATATGAGCACTGGTGTTGAAGCGAGAACAATTTAACCTCAGAGCAGCACATTGAGTGTTACACAAATATTCTTCTACTGGTGCTATGCAACATTCCACATCATTAATGTGTTATTTATTTATCTTTTTACAGCCCTCATTAAAATGTTCAACAGACTTTTAAATGTCAGCCAGTCAGGTAGTCTGGCTTATGTATACACTTTAACAACTGATGTACAGCAAATTGATCATCAGTAAACCAAGTGTTTCTATACTAGAAGTATGCCTGACGGAACTTATTCCAAGCTCATCAACATAACTTTATATGCTAAAACTTGATACCCAAAAGATTTGTGTCCTTGATTCACACGATTCAATAAAGCCGGACTTGAGCTGTTTTAAATATGTATGATACATGAATAATGCGGAATAATATTGTATAAACTCCATATTAGATTGAATGGAAATGAGAGGGCTCAAGTTAACTTTGGGTTTACTCCAGGCTGTAAATACTGTCAGTAACTTATTCTGTGAAGCAAAAAAGCATATTATTACATTGATTCTGACGAGCATTAAAAGAAAAAAAAGGACAGACTAACAGACCTGACACTCAGAGAGGATAAAAACCCTTTGTGTAGGCAAATCTGCTTAACATCAAGTTCAACTGATGGCAAGCAGCCGCGCAGAGAAATGAACCAAAGACCAGGACCTGCATTAACAATGGAAAACTTGGCAGCATTGTGAATGATTGTTCAAACTGCCGTGTAAGGAAACATTTACTCTATTCTGACACAGCCTTTTCTCAAAGCAAAACACTGACATAAAATGGAAAATATTAAATGGATATTATAATAGAAACACCACCACTGCAATGCTAATTAAAAGACGAGGCATGCCATGCACTTTTGACACAAAAGAGCACATGGTAAACAGCCTTATTTAACTAAGTGTAATAAATCAAATGGTCGTGCATTTTCAGATACTCTAAACGCAGGAAACTTACCGATCACCTCCCTGCCAAATGCTGATCCTGTTATACAGAGACATCAGCTCATTTAGCATGGAGGAACTTTAAAACACAAGCTAAAGAAAGGGGAAGCAACTGAAGAGCACAACGCTCAGTTTCAAAGAGGAGAAAAAACTTAAATCGCTGAACTTTTTGTGAAATGGATGCTCACCGAGTGCAGGAGCCAGCCACGATCCAAACACCACCAATGTCACAAGATCCATTGTACCTACTGGTAAGAAGAAAAAAAAACATTAGAGAAGTAATACATGTTTTTAACTGATCATGTAAAGGGCAATGAGATCACAATGTTTGGGCAGGCTAAATTAATGCTGCTTTATGAGGGTAAAGTGCCGGGGTGTCAGGAAGTTGAGTTTAAAAGTGATTTAAAAATAAACTTTGTAAATCACTGACTGCTCTAAGACGAAAATACCTCTGCCTTGCTGAGAACAGAGGGATGCCTGTTGTGAAAATCTTAAGCAACTCCCCTCTAATACCTCTCAGAAGCAACCCAACAGCCAGTTTTGGTAAGTGAAGGGCGGACTAGTTGTTTTCCAGAACAGTGACTTGGGTGCATGCTACATACAATTATTAGTAATAGTAATTAATAGTATGGCATCCTGATCTTGGGTCAGACCAGGGTCTATTTAAGGCTCAGTGCCGCAGTACATGGGGCTTGGCAGTTGAGGGGTGCGAGGCAAAGCAAGTCTGGTGTTGGGTTGCATTTGGTCGGTTGGTTAAGAGGATGCATTTTGCTGGGTCATCTACTTCAAACAGAGCGCACCAACTTCCTGGGGTTGTTTTTCTGTCTATATATTATCCAGGACATTCTACAAGATACTCTTACAGCCATGTGTTCACAGGTTAAGGCTCAACAACTAGACTGCCACTCCTGAATGGTTACAATATTTGGCACAGTTTAAGATCATTGCATGACCAAAGAGCACTGGTTGCAGTTTTGTTATGTTTATAGCCACATTATTCCAATACAACACAATATAATGCAGGTACAAACAGTTTTAGATTCATACTCTCAAAAATAAATCGAAGGCATGGAATAAAATGTTTTGCAATGCAAAGATCAAAGCCTACGTTGGCAGAGCCAAGGTTTCCCTCCCTGGCCCAGAGCATTGCTGGGGATTCATGCATGACTGGAGTGTGAACATGGAGCTGGAGTGGGGAAAATTGAACACTCCAACCCTGGGAGCAGGATTAACAACAAAGGGCTGCCAATCAGGTTTAATCAAACAAATACAGGGTGAGTTATACTAACAAGAACCAATCCAATAATCTTGTTTGTTAGTTTTCGATGTAGAGGAAATAATTGTAAAACAGGAAAGACGCCCATAGAGCAACACTTTAAAGATGAATTACCATGGATTATAATAAAGTGGGATTAACATGGACAGTTTCTAATTAAAGAGGGGTTGCTAATAACCCTTATAGACAAGCCCATATGAGTGCGTTCACAATTGAAACGCTCATATTAGCTCCTCATAATTAAAACTTTGGAATCTAAGGATTGATCACTGCTACAGTTAAACCAATCTGGTTTTAAATAGTGTGACTCCTTTTCGAGTTATCGTTGTTGATCTCGTCAATTCACGCGATAGTGTTACTGGCTGGCTGCACTCAGTTTACAGTGTGACAGAAAAACTTTGAACCCTTTAAAAATGTAACATTTTGCGACCGCCAAACAACCAAATTAAAATAGATAATACGTTCCCACAATCAACTTAATACTGCGGTCAATTGTAAACTAAAACACGTTTGTCTTTTGGGTTCAAATTAGTGGAAACAACATGAGCGGTGTTCTGCTGCACGCGTAGTCAGAAAGTATTCTGTGTCAAATTGGGGGTTGGATGTCATTTTCGTCTTAAACAACTAAATAAAACTTCCGACAAGACATGAGACACAAATTCTTTTCAATTATTACGCTGCATTTTCAACTGTTTACGCTCATCTAGCCACACTCATATGTCAATTAAATTCAAGGAAATTCATTCATCATTCATGAGCATACATTTGGACATTTTAAATAATCTTACCTTGCATTAGCCTCCTTTAAACTCTTATGCGAATACTCTCCGCCCGGTAAAACGAACTTTGCTTTGAAAAGTTTTCCACGTGTTACTTCAGCCAAGAGAAATACAATTGGGTATGCAAAACCTTATCCTGGAGCATGCAAATAAAATGAAAAGCCACTAATGGAAAGGAATTATGTTGTGGAGGTTGCTTAGTACTCGCTTGCACCAAGTAAAGCTATGTTCCTTCTTGGTCTTGCCTCGGGAATAACAGTTAGAGTGAGAGTGGGGGGGTGGGAGAGAGAGAGAGAGAAAGTGTGTGATTGCTAAACCACGAGTACTCCTTAAAGTACCCTGAGCTCCCCAGTGCAGAGGTAAACAGCACGAGGAGCTGCAGTAGGCTACAGGGCTACTTAGCAGAGCAGATTACTCCCATGTGGTTTGGTGCCAGCACAGATAGTAAAACATGATTTTTAAATGAACTGTTGATCATGCTCATTTCCCCCCACAGCCAAATATAACATATGAAGCAGAAAGCTTGTTGCAACGTGGAGAAACTAACAGCTAGTGCTCGAGACTAGAGGCTAGTGCTCTTTCACTGTCAGTGAGATACAGTTTTCTCTCAGCTATATGAGAACTGACTCCCCAAGGTCTCTCCCACACCAAGCTGCCAGATTCTCCTCTCCTCGTGTAACAAACACATAGCTGTGTAGCAAGCAGGCCCTGCCTCAATCTGGTGAACACACACAATGAAACCAGGTGGTTATCAGTCTTTAATTTTCCCAAAACATAGTCAAGTATGTATTTTGAATTGAGACAAGTATACAAAACTCATACAGTGTAATGGAAATGTATTTATTGGTTGTTCCAGTAAGAACACACATTGTAAAATAAAAATGTTCAAACAAGGCAAGGACAGTTTAACAAGACAGTTGCTCCAGGTTGTTCCATGGAAAATAGATGCTATCATTTTCTCTTCCGCTAGATGGAGATGTTGGTCAGGATTGAGCAAAAATGACGAACCACCATAATTTCATGGATCAAAAGGAAGTAGTGAAGTATGATGAGTAAAAAACAGCTTAAAACAAGAAACCTTTGCCAAATGACTTCAAATTCTTCATCCTGTTCAATGTGGGGTAGAAAGCATGGATGTAAGCCACAGGGTTATAGCTGTTTCCTTCAGTTCATCGTTTTGAGAGGAAATAACATCAGTTTTTACCTGTATAGCAGATGCTTTCCACCACTGCAGAACCAACCTCTCTACAGACCACTGAAATGAAACAGAAAAGAATTGCAGCGGAAGGGCACCAGAGAAAATAAAGTCAGGTTCACACAACAGAGATTACAAGCAACGCATTAGAACATTGTATTTCTTAAGGTATTATGCAGACACTCAGGGCATTTGTCGTGTTGTTTGGTGGTGATGAGAAAATGCAAACCAAAAGACAACTATGTAGAAGGTAAAAAGGAAGGGGGACGCACAAAACTCAATTCTCTAAGGGTTTGACTTGAGGCTAGAGCACAGAACTATAGACGAGGGCTCAAATTAATATTGTACCCAGATGAGTCTTAAGTGTCCTTGGATGACAAGCAGTGATTGGATTGCAAGCTTGGTAGCTTTTGATGGCCATGCCTGTCAGCCTCACCTGCTTTCTAATCAGTAATTACCATAGGGGTTTCTCTGGCATTTCTTAATTAAATTGGACCAAATGCAATTAAAAACCACACTCTCATTCCTTTAAAAGGGCTCTGTGGAGTCCTTGTTTGGTTCTTGCTGTTAAGAGAATAAGCGGCTGAATAGTCATAGCACCCTACCATCTCTCGCTGATCTGTGCTTGATTGTTTCAGTGGTCAAATTAGGTTTGCTGTTTGCATAATAAAGGGCAAGAAAGAGTTCAAGATTGAAAACTTCCACTCTAACTAGAATTGAAGGTTAAAAGCGTAGACAAGGAGGCAAAGTTGTTTTCTTATTAAAACAATTAAAGTTAATGTTGGGAGTTGGGGAACAATGTAATGAGAGCATGGGGTGAAGAAGATCATTATCCTAGGAGTAAATGCAGCAATGTATCTTTGTCCATTATATTTACACAGAGGAAATGTTACAGTATGCCTTTCAAATACTCACCATCTAGAAAAGTCCCCGGCGCTCCAGGAGCCAACAACAACAGACACATCAGAGGTGATTTTCCCATCTGCACTTCTCATATCATCTTTGGAGTTGTTGTTGTAGTTGCCACAGGCGCCGCACATTTTACCAGACAGGCTACTGTCAATAATGACTGTGACCTCCTTTGAAAGTGAGTAGGTGAGCCGTACAGCAGACGGCTTCTCAATGATCACAGTCTTCTCTGAGATGTGGACAGATATGTCACTCGTCACTTTGCTGGGAAGAGACATTTTCCTGCCATTTACCTGGATGACATGAAGGATGGGAAAACAACAAAGTGAGATAAAAAAAAAAAGGGTTCTACACCAAAACGACTTTTCTGGTTAAACATTGAACTATTATCCTTCCTGCTCTTCTCACCCAGGTCACATGTTGGCTGTTAACTGTGACAACCGTTTCCTTAAAGAACACATACAAGGTGGCGACAGTGGGAGATGCACCCTTGCTACAGACCCTGACGTCCACAACCACGCGGAACCACATCTTGTCGGTCTCGTCGCACAGAGACGCCACTTCAAATGCCCCTTGAGCTCCTATTGCTCCAGACATGCCATCAAAGGAGGTGAGAAGGCCAACTTGGCTGATGCTGCAGTGGCCCTGTTTGACGTGGCAGCCCCTTACGCCATCTCTTACATCACAAACCTCTCCACTGGCACAGGTCAGCTTCTCACAGTTCACCACACCAGAGGCCTGGCACACACACTTGGACGTACAGGCTTTGTCCACATCTGCTTGGCCCACCTGGAAACATACATTGTGTAAGTAATCTTCCAGGTTGATGAATATAATGTTGTCTCTGTTGTTCATGTGTATTTGCGATGACAAAATCGAAACTAACTTTCAAGTGTGTGGGAGTTATGATGTATGACAAAGTCAAATCTCAGTACAGTTTTACCATTAGATATCTGCCATTGTGCACACATCCACAGTTGTCCAAGGGAACACATTGCATGCCATCGAAAACAAAGCTGGCGTCACATTGGCATCCTTCAAAGCAGCTTTCAGAACAAGTAAACGGGTAAATAAAGCTGGCACAGGTCCCACCACAGGTGTCGGCACACACCTCATAGTGACTGTTTGCAGGGCAGGAAGCAGCTACAAGAGAAGAAGACATTTGTAAGACTTTGTTTGAGCACCTGCAATATAAAACAACAAAAATAGTGTTTAGTGTAACTCACGGCAGAAGGAGCTGCTTCTCCATGGCTGGATTTGAACTCCTTCGTTCTGGCAGGCCAAAGCGTAGGCCTGGACACTGTTGCATAGATTATCTTTGTTGCCACCCACAGCACAAACATCAAAAACGCAATTAGACACATATGCCGCTGGGTCAATCTTACTGTGGCAGGCTTTAAAAGGACCATTAGGTGCACTCATGAAGCCACAGGAGTCCGATTTTCCATACAATGTGGCCTTGGCCTGCTCACATACTGGACACTGGCCTCCACAGCCCCCACACACATTGCCTGGCATGTCCACCACCCAGGACTTCCCAAAGTCATCAACGCTGTTTGTTTTTCTGCCACCGGGAAGTCTGAAGTCATCACCATTGTTCTTGTTGTAGTTGCCGCAAAGACCACATATCTTTCCCTGGTACGTAGAAGGCACAATAACCTCAACATAATAGACAGTGTCATACAGGACTGTCAGTCCAAAGTCTGTGCGGATTATTATGTTGCGACCCTCCTGAGTGACTCTGAGACGCCCATTGTCCAGGTAGAGAGGAAGGTTTAGGATTTCGTCATCCACCTGGGCAGAGGGAGGAGGAAAAAATGATCAGGAGGACATAAATAAACATGCAAACCTTTTACCACATGTGTTTTAGATTAAGTTATCAAACTCACAGTTACTTTCCATGGCACTTTCTGTTGGATGTAAATGACATAACCGTAGACTGCCACTGCAATAGACTTGGTAACGGCCACTTTTCCATTTCCATACTTCTCATTCCCCTGTGTTACGCTGAATGGCGTCAGCCGGCCTTTGTCATCGTCACACACCTTGGCCAACATGTAGACACAGGTACCCTGGAAATCAAACCTCTTTCCATCAAAGGAAATGTAATGAGGGTCTCCGGATGCCACACACTTGCCCTGCCCATCAGGGTGGCAGCCTTTCATTCCGTTTACAAGCTTACAGGTCTCCCCTGCACCACACTTGGCCTTTTGGCAAGACACTGCGCCGTTCTCTCCACAGACGCATTCCTCCACACAGTCTGTTTCGGGGTAGAAAACGTCTCCTTTCCTGTAGTACTGGCCATCGTAGGAGCAGCCACAGTCTCTCACGGGCACACAGGTATCCCCACTCTGCAGGTAGCCTTCGTCACACTCGCAGGCCTCTGAGCAGGTCCTGTGGCAGGTGGTGAGGGAGGTTAAACTGGCACAGGTGACAGGGCAGCCCGTGGCATACAGGGTGTAATGGCTGTTAGCGGGACACACCATTGCTGTGGGAAAGGTGGAGGGAGAAATGAACAGGGTAAAAGATAAAAGAGATACTTTTTAAAATAAGAGATTGAAAATATGAAAACACATTGTCAAACTCACGACAGAAGGTATCTGTTCTCCAGGAGCGGATGGTGATTCCTTGGCTCTGACAGGCAGAGACATAGACTCCCACAGCATCACAAACTGAGCCTTGGTGGCCATGGTACTGACAGGCATCATACACACAGTCCTCCAGGTAAGGAGCAGGGTCTACACGACTGTGACAATCTCTGAAAGGCCCTGCCAGATCAGCGATTATACCACAGTATTTCTGGGCTTGGTACTTTTTCCTGTGGGAGTCGGAGCAGGCCTGGCACCATGCCCCCTGGCAGACTGATGAGCAGCCTGGCACCAGGGCCACCTGCCAGCTCTCACCCAACTCAGCTCCGTTTTTGCTGGTCTGGCCGTTCCGCATGGTCAGGTCATCCTGAGCTTTGCCATTGTAGTTGCCGCACAGGCCACACACTGCGCTCTGGTAGTTGCTGGGCAGAGAAACGCTCACTCTGCCCCTCCAGTCAAAGGTCACGGTGATACCAGCATCTGTTTCCACTACAGCTGTCCCGCCACTAAGAAACACGACCAGCTCATTATTGTAATCTAATGGTAACGAAGCGAGCTGCCCATTGAGCTGAAGAGGGAGAGAGAAATATTTTTAGAAGATTATAGATTTAATAATTCTGCCGCCTTTGCTAATCCACTCTAATGTGCAGTTAAATCTTAGTTTAATTAAGGCTGCCTGGATCAACATTTTAATATGCAATTAAATATATATGCAGACGGTTTGTCAGAATTAGCACAATGACAATAATATCTGTTCGTTTGAAGAGGCTCTGAGTATCTGTCCTATGTTTATTTTTAATACTGTGACTACATGTCCTATTTATTTTTTCTCTTAAATGCAAATGAAAACAAGTGACAAGAAATGTAATCTGTTATTAAATTGCACATATGCTTGACAATATCCGTACCTCCAAATCCGTACTCACCAGGACTTTGTGGGGGTATTCTCTGCTGATGGTGAGGGTGATGCCATACATGGAGAATGTGACAGTCCTTGTGTAGGACACAGCCTTGCTTCCCCGGTGGTTGTTCTGCACAGTCACCTTGAACGGCACGAGCCCCTGCTGCTGCGAGCACAGTCCGACCAGCTGATAAACACATGTGCCCTGGAAGTCAAACCGTCGGCCATCAAAAGTCCGGTAGTGCGGGTCACCTGAGGCTGTGCATGTGGCGTGACTGATGGGCCGGCAGGCCCGCTCTCCATCCACTACAGTGCACGTCTCCTGGGCAGAGCAGGAAGCCTCATGGCAAGTCACCATGCCCAGGGTCGTATCACACTCACATAGGCGACCGCATGCCTCATCAGCCCAAAAGTGCTGCCCTGGCTTGTAATAACGGCCCTGATAGGAGCAACCACAACTTTTAGCAGGCACACAGACGCCAGCGCTGAGGACGTGACCCTTATCGCAGACACAGGCCTCCACACAGGCACCAGGGCAGGGTGACTTCTGATCAGGGAATGGGCAGGATGGCTGGCATGGGCTGGTACAGATTTCATAGTGGCTGTGACGCTGACAGCTCATTGCTAGATAGGAATATAATTATAAAAAGGCATAAACCAAATATGAAAATCTTAAATAATTGATTGAAGTTTCCGAATAATATGTGCAAATGAGATGCTCGTTAATACTCACGGCAGCCAAACTTTTTCCTCCAGTCCTTGATAATTATTCCTTCCCCACGACACTGCTGACTGTATGAGGCCAAGGCCTGGCACAGCATCTTTTTGTCTCCCTTATTCAAACACATATCATACACACAGTTGTTCATGAAGGCCTGGGGGTCCAATTTTCCATGACATGGCATAAACACGTTATTGGTCTTGGCTACAAGGCCCCCACAGAAAGCCCCAGACTCATAGAGCTTTTTCTGGTCGCTGTCACATGTAGGACAGTTTTTCTCACACGTGTCCCAGCAGGGATGCTTCTCGTCCTTGTCTGGTGTTTGCCAGCTCTTGCCCCAATCTTTCACTGAAGAAACAGCTTTGCCGGCTGGATTCTGGAGCTCATCACCGTTGTTACCGTTGAAGTTGCCACACAGACCACAGACACTGGCGTAGTAGCTGCTGGGAAGCTTGATGACCAGCTTCCAGTTCCAGTCGTAGGAGACGGACAAGCCAAAGTCTGTCTCCACCACTGCAGTGTGACCACGCTGAGACACTGACACCTCGCCCTGTCCCTCGCCCAGCTGTACAGGAAGGTTCAGCTGCTCCCCGTCCACCTGAAGGGAATTGATCACAACAAATTATGCACACACTGAAATACCAAAAATCAAACGCATCAGAAGAATAAAATCTTACCGTGACCCGACCAACTCGGTTCTTGCGGAGAGTGATGTTGTACCCATACACAGAAACGTCAACCTCCCTGACAAAAGAAACTGCAGTGTTTCCACGATTATCATTCCTCTCAGTGACTGAGAATGGCACTAGACCATCCAGGTTCCCGCAGGTCTTGGAGATGACGTACTTGCAGGTGCCTTGGAAGTTAAAGTTAAAACCATCAAATGTGTGGTAGTGGGGGTCTCCCCAAGCCCAGCATGTGCCTGTGTACGCTGGGACGCACACAGCTTCACCCTTCTCAACATGGCACTTCTCTTTGACTCGACAGGCATCTTTGCAGGGATCTACACAAGATAAAAGGGAAATGAATGTTAAACTGAAAGGGTATTAGTCAGTTTAAATGTCCCCTATTATACTCTCTTTTATCAATATATTATAGTTCTCAGTTATATACAAAACATGTCTGAAGTGTTTGGCGGAAATACCAAACAGATCCTGCATTGCAGCATCCCATAATCTCCTCTGTTTCAGCCCCGTTTCAAAAGTGTTTGTTACTGTAGATGAAAATAAGGAGCCACGCCCCACGCCCCTCTGCGAGATATTTGGTTAAAAAACTCAATGGTGCTCTAGGAGGAGATTCAGGTGATAAGGTGGGCGGGTATCACCTTGGTTTGTGATTGGCTAATGGTTACACAAGCCAAAAGAATCGTTATGACAAAGTGGCCAAAATCTGATCAGCTCATTTTCAGACAGGTTTTTATATAAATGGATCAGGACAAAAAGAGAGAGGATATTTTTTCCTGAAACTTTCAGAATCTCTTCACACAGAGGGGATAATAACAAAAATACATAAAATAATGATTTTGCATAATGGGTGACCTTTAAAGTTAAAGATTAGTAAATGTAAAGAATGTGCTTCTTGCCTGTGTTGTAGCATGCCCTGATTCCTTTCTTGACCATGCATTTGGTGCTTTGGGGGCAGGAATGTTTTTCACAGATGATGCCTGTCTCTGGATTGCAGGTGCACTTTGTGTTACAGTCTTCTTCATACACCACTTCACCAGGCTGGAGACATGGAGCAGGTTCATTACACAGGGGGAAATAATTCACAGAATAAATGAAGAGAGAAGTCCACATTATTTCATTCTTATTCCATCTTATCAACCCTGCCACAAATGTAGACAATCTGCTAATTAAGTCTCTGGAGAAACACTCAGTGCGCAGATTTAAGATCAGACTGGCTCATGTCCAGCACTGTGGGAAAAAGCAAATGCAGCAAAATTGCCATGTCAGCATGAATGCTGCCATCGGTATTTGCTCAAGCCACTTTGGCACTAAAAAGCTATAAATTGTATATTGCTCTATTTTGAAAGGTCTCTCTTTTATAACAGACATAGGTTTTCTACCTTGTATGATCTTCCATTGTCATAGCAGCCACACTCTGTCTCTTGTACACACGCATGTCCATTGAATAAGAAGCCAGCATCACATTCACAGCCCTCTGTACAGCTGCTGGAGCACTGGGCAATCTCTGTGAGGCCTGCACAGGATGCAGAGCAGGCGTCGGCACACACCTCATAGTGACTGTTGGCTTGGCATTTCATGGCTGAAATTAATTAGCACACGGAAGAGAAATCATGGATTGAAAAGGAACCTGCTAAAATATTAAATAAATACAGCAATTACACTATAGCTCCAGAAAATAAGAGAAAAAACTAAACAGTGAATGTATTTTTATACTAACGACAGAAGGAAGGCGTCCTCCAGTTTTTGACGTCCACTTCTGCCATGTGACAGTTGAAGGCATAGGCTGCTATGCTGTTACAAAGCACCTTCCCATCCCCGTTGGAGGCACACACATCAAACACACAGTCAGCAAAGTATGGCTGTGGGTCCAGTTTAGTGTGGCAGGCTGCAAATGGGCCGTTGGGGGCTGTAACAATACCGCAGTAAGTGGGCTTTGAAAACACTGCCTTGCGAGCCGGGTCACATACAGGACAGTTTTTCCCTTCGCAGCCATTCTCACACACCACATTAGGGATGGTGACCTTCCATGACTTTCCAAACACATTCACATTGTTGGAGGGCTTACGGTTCGGCATTTGGAAGTCATCTTTTTGCTCACCGTTGAAGTTGCCACACAGGCCACAGACCTTACCACGATAGTTCCCAGGCACTGTGACAGTCACGTGATAGACCAGATCATAAGTGACAATCAGTCCGAAATCTGTTGCAATAACATACCGCAAGCCTTCCTGATAGACCAGCACTGCTCCGTCATTAAGATTCACAGGGAGGTAGTTAAACACCCCATTTACCTAAAAGAAGAAAGTGCTTTTTAAAATAAAATCAAAACTTCTGATGAGAAGAATGTCTAAATATATTTGTCAAGCTTGTTTTACTCTCAACCATCTGCCACCTGTAAACTGCATTTCAGATATGGAGCTTCTTTTTTCAAATAAAAGAACCAGTGTTGTTTCTCACCAGGACTCCAAACATGTTGTTCCTCATGATGAGAGTGAAGCCGTAGACATCCACAGCTACCATCTTGGTGACAGCCACCATTTTGTTCATAATCTTGTTCCATCGCTCGTTCTCCACCTGCACAGAGAAGGCCTCCAGGTGGGTGCCTTCCAGCCCGCAGCTCTTGGAGAGTGTATAGGTGCAGGTACCCTGGAAATTGAATGTTCGCCCATCAAAAGAGCGGTAATGGGGGTCACCAGAGGCGTGGCACACACCCTTACCAACAGGATGACATTTTTGCAAGCCATCCTCCACTTTACACTTCTCATTAGGGCCACATGTGAACTTCTTACACACAACCTAAAAAGAACAGTTGAGAAAAATGAGTATTAAAATACATTTCCATCCTGCAAATGAACACTGATCGGTATCAAGTTATTATTAATCACATTGCATCCATTACCTCATCATCTTGTGTGCACTTGCACTCCTCCTGACACTGCCCATTGGGATAAAATACTTGGCCGATGCGGTAGTAGCGGTCATTGTAGACGCAGCCGCACTGTGAGAAGGGAACACAGCGATCTCCACTGAGGATGTAGCCTTCATCACAGGAGCAGCCCTCCTCACACTGAGCCTCGCAGCCCTGCGGAGGGATCAGACTCTGGCAAGAGGCCGGACAGCCGGGTGCGCAAACTTCATAGTGGCTGTGGACTGGACATTTCACCGCTGTACACAAGCGACATAAAAGACAATGTAAATGTTCTTTATCATTTAACAGAGACAAGTACAATTACATATTCAAAATACAAGCAGTAAATACAAAGCAATATAAAGGCTCAGGAAAGGAAGAAACATTTAAGGATGTGTAGAAGAAGTTGAAATTTAAATGTTTTCAATATTACTGTTAGGCTATACACTGTTACAATAAATAATGCTGACTTGGCTTTCATCATTAAAATGAATCCATGTCTCACCACAGTAATGAATGGGTCTCCATCTGTACATCTTGGCCCCCACAGCTTGGCAGGCAGATGTGTATGATGTAATAGCCTGACACAGCACATCCTTTCTGCCCTCATACAAGCAAACATCATAAACGCAGTCTTCAAAGTAGCCAGCTGGGTCCACTTTGGCATGGCAGTCGCGGAACGGTCCTTTGGGGTCTCTCAACAAACCGCAGAAATCGCCTTTTTCATATTGAACCTTCTGGGTAATGTCACAACTCGGACACACCCCTTTACAGCCGTCTACGCATCCTGGGATCTCTGCCACTCGCCAGCTGATGCCAAAATCTGCTGGAAGGACAGGTTTATCACCGTTCTTTGGGGTCAGATCATCCTGGGGTTTTCCGTTGTAGTTGCCACAGAGGCCGCAAACGGCTCCCATGTAGTTGCTTGGCAGCGTTACAAACACAGCACCATACCAGTTAAAGGAAACTTTGAGGCCAAAGTTTGTTTTGACCACAGCAGACCAGCCGCTCTTAAACACAGATACACGTCCATCATCCAGAGTGACAGGCAGGTTAACAAACTCCTTATTCACCTGGAAAGAAACAGTGCAATTTAGGGTTAATAGAGGTAATCTGAACTGATAAAACTGATTCTTTTAGGATTACTTCAAAATCAAATGTTGAAAGTATTGTGAATTATAATAAATAAATAGATAAAATAATTAATACAATTTACACAGCCACAATATGTTAAACAAACTACAGATATACTGTGTGTATTCTCAAACATGTGGGATGTGCTTTTCATGTGTTAATAATATTGAATATCATTACAAAAAGGTCTCATAGTAAACTATGTCATATTTTGTAGACAAAATCAAAGATGTAATGAAGTCACTTTTACAATGATATTATAATACATTTGCAGTTTTTCAAATGTAGTCGGATTATAGTACATTTTTTGTAATCCAATTAAGTAATTATGCTTACTCTACATGTAATCTGTTCCTACCCATAACTGATGTTTCTTTGTATTTGTATAAATATTAAACAACTTTTCATATACACAAATTATGTAGATCTTACCATAATCAGGCCCTTGTGTGACTTTGTAATGACAATGCTGAGGGAGTGCACCTTGATCTCCACCAACTTTGTGTATGAGACCAACCTGTGGCCCCGGTGATCATTCTGCACCAGCACTTCAAAGGGCACCAACTCTGGGTCCTTGGAGCAGAGTGCAGCCAGTTGGTACACACATGTGCCCTGGAAGTCAAACTTCTTGTTGTCAAAGGTCACGTAGTGGGGGTCGCCTGTAGCCTGGCAGGTGCTGTGGGAGACTGCCTGGCACTCTCTGATGCCACCCACAACCTGGCACTGCTGCCCTGCCCTGCAGCCTTTATCCTGGCACTCAACGCGTCTGCTTCCAGCAACGCATTTACACCTCCGCAGACAGCCCTGGTCGGCCCAGAATGACTCCCCAGCAGGGATATTTCGACCCTCATAGCTACAACCACACCTAGCAGCAGGAACACACTGACCTCCGCTCAAAAGAAAGCCTGTGTTACAGGTGCAGATCTCCACACAGGGGCGTTTGCATTTGGAGGAAGTATTTGGGTCAGAACAGGTTGCAGGACAGGCGTTGCCGCAGAGCTCGTAGTGGCTGTTTGCTGGACATTTAGCAGCTTGAGAGGGAGACACAACGTACAGTATAAGATGTGATTTATCCTAGGAGCAAAAGCAAAAAACACAGTTTGTTTATTTGAAGATCCATTAAGTTAGAATTACTTACTACATCGTGCCATCTTCCTCCAATCTTGAACCTGGATCCCAGCAATCTGGCAGGCTTCAGTGTAAGCCTCCAGTGTCCTGCAGAGGAAGTGTCGGAGGCCGCCTCCCATGCATACATCATATTTACAGTTCTCCAGGTATGCTTGTGGGTCAATGACGGCATGACATTTGCTGAATGGCCCATTTATTATCAGTGTGATGAGCCCACAAAACATGTCACCCCCCCACATCTTCATCAGGCTGTTTTCACAGCGCTCACACCCACCCACACAGTCATCTCTGCACACAGCATCTTTCACCGGCACCTTCCAGCTACTCCCAAAGGCCACAGCTCCCCCCGCCTTGGTACCGGAGGGCATGGTGAAGTCATCCTTGGGGTTATCATTGAAGTTTCCACAGAGACCACAAGTCTTACCGGCGTAACTGCTGGACAGAATGACCCCAAGATTGTGTTCCCAGTCGTAGCGGACAGTCAGGCCAAAATCAGTCTCGATAACCACAGAGCGACCGCTCTGAATCATCGTCAGCTTGTCTTTGTTTAAGGTTATTGGCAAACTCCACAAACTGTTGTCAATCTGCACAGAAGAAAATATCTTAAAGTCTGAAGTCATAATTTATTAATACCACATAAATAATTTAAACAAATATTCATCATAAATTTAAGTCCAAATTATATTTAAAATATGTATATTTGAAAAATAACAATCTTTTACTGACAGAAATAGGAAGCCTTACCCTCACACGACCCGTCTCAGACCTAACGACTGTGATGATGACGCCATAAACCTTCACTGTCACCACGGCAACATACGACACCCTGAGGCTTCCTCTGTTCTCATTCTGGGCGAGGACCTCAAAGTCTGGGAGATGGTCATCCTTTCGACAGTTTTTAGCAATAACATATGTGCAGGTACCCATGAAGTCGAAGTGTCGCCCGTCGAAGGTGCGGTAGTGAGGATCCCCAGTGGCCCAGCAGGTGCCAAGCTTCCTTTCCACGGCCTTGGGAACACAGGAGGGAAACCCGCCCTTCACTTCACACACCTCATTGGCACTGCAGGTGATACTGCTGCAGGAAAAAGATCCACTTCCTGGAAAACCATAATTAGTCAACAATTACCCACAACATTACAGTTAAGGAGTAAGGCAAAATATGTCATTGCTCCACTAAGTATTTTGTATATTATACCAATATCTGTTTTTAAATGATTCTATATAGCAGTGGTTCCCAACCAGGGAGGGAGGGAGGGGGGGAGGGGTGGGGGGGGGCGCCAAAAATTGAAGGGGGTGCTCCAGGCCTCAGATGATTTGTGGCCCAATATCATATATATATATTTTTTTAACCTATAATTGTTACACAATACATGATTGTCGCTGAAAGCCTTGTCTCTACATGACAATAAAAGATAACAAATAATTGATTCATTTGAATAGAAATTCAAGTTAGTAGCTAATCAAGGCATAAAAATACAGAAATGCATAATTTCTTCTATAATAATAATAATAATATAATTTAATAGAAATGTTTCTTCTGCGCGTAAGGTGTCCAAACCGGGCTGGTATGGATAAGCGCATTTTTAAAACATAGTCATTGTCCATGCAGGTTTCAGTTGGATTATTTGTCACAGTTGCTCCGATCAGATCGGTCTCCTCCATTTTGTAGATTATTTACGACTTTTGAATCCACATAAACACATCGGCAAAATCCGGTTTACTTTGAGCATGTGTTTTAAACAGTTTAATCCCTTTGTGAATTGTTTTCACTTGCGCCGTCCTTTAATTTCTTCATACAGCGGGCTTCCGAATGAATTAATCCTGAGTCCAATAACCATCAAAGTCACTCCAATAGTGCTCCTTAATTACGCTTTCATCCTACTTTAACAACATACTTCACATTCATCCAGTTTGAGACAGTAGTTGTAGCATTTTGAGACTTTAAACCTGAATTACCGCTGTTGCCTTGTCTGTTTCCCCCCCCTCCCTTGTGTGTGTGTGTGTGTGTGTGTGTGTGTGTGTGTGTGTGTGTGTGTGTGTGTGTGTGTGTGTGTGTGTGTGTGTGTGTGTGTGTGTCTGTGTGTGTGTGTGGGGCACGCAACTTCCAACAAGTGTAATTTGGGGGGGCTCTCGGGGAAAAAGGTTGGGAACCCCTGCTATATAGTATGTTCACCTTACCTGGCTGTATACATTGTCCTTGGGCACCATAACCATTCATCTGGCTGACTCCTATACTATAGAGAGCAAAGCGGGAACCAGAGCTGGACACAGTGTGTTTATTGTTGCCGGGGTTTTGCTGGTAGGACATCTCCGCCCAAGAGAAATCTGTCCCTGTAACCTTCTTCCACTCGACATTACGTGGCAGGTCTTTACCATCAATACGCAGCTCTGACATCGCACTGGTCCGTGCAACTATCAGGGCTTTGTTTTCAAAGCCCTCTAGAGCCTCGAGTGAGTAAGAGGAGCAGAAGCGGTCGTCGGACAAGATGGCCATCAGGAAAGGGTCGTAGTAATGGAGCCAGCTCTGTGTGACACCGTTGAAGAGCATGAGGACTTGGATCCCATGATCGGCCTGAATGGACAGGGTTTCAGGATTGGAGGAGTGGATCTCTACTGTTTGACCCCTGACCAAAGTAAAAACTTTTATATCGTTTCCGTGGTGGACAGTGGCTTGGGTGGGCTGCGAGGCCTGGAGGAAAACGCTGTCAAATTTGCTCTGGAAGGTCAGGGGAGGCACAATGAAGCTTGATCCCCATCTGCTAACTGGCAGGAGCTGCTCATAAACATGGTTACATTTGGCAAAGCGCCATGTGCAAGTGTGACCCGTGACAACAGCAACAGGGTGCTGGGAGGCAACTCTGGTACCAGAAAGTTCATAGACACTCTGGAGCTGCACGCTCTCATACGGCTGGAGATCTATCACCATTCGGCTGCCACTCCCATAGACACGACCTTCAAACCCGATGGTGCCGCGTGGGAAAATCTCCAACTTATTGCTCTCTTTTCCATTTGTCACAGAGAACTCTTTATAGGAGCCATAGGAGGACGAAGCAGGTGTAAAGATGAAATATTCAGTACCCCATTCAGTGGTGGGATATACAACAGAGGTGTCTGCTGTGTACTGCTTGGAGTTAAATGAGGTTACAGATACATCTGCTGAGGCTTCTATGCGCACTGTGTTGGGAGACCTCTTGCTGCCGTACATCTCCACACCAGTAGGGAGACTGATGGTCACCCTTTCTCCGGCATTTAGTGTTTTCTCTTGCTTGAAGTTTAAGGGAGGCACTTTCACTGTCACTTTAGCATTGGCCTGAACGGCAGTGATGTATAGCTGATAATGGGAACTGTCATAGTTGGGAGCATAATTCAGCATGAATGACAGGGCAAACTCCCTCCCTGCCCCTCCAGCATTAGAGGGACCTGAGAGAAGAGAGAAGAGCAGGGAAGCAAACTTAAAAAACACGTCAAAAGACGACTTATTTTCACGTAACCTAAAATGAAGTAGTTAGGTACAAAACTGCCTTCACAGATCACGCATGGGAAGAAAACATGTCAAAGAAGCATTAGGACATGAATGAGACTATTTGTGTCAAGGCAATCAAAGGATTCACAGACTGGCAATACAAAACTTTGCTTGAGATCGCATACACAGTACAAAGAAACACTATGACACCAGAGAGAAAGTGTCTGAAAAACACCTTCATTTCAAAGTTAAAAAAGCAGGAATGACTGCTATTCTATAATGGATGGATTGCTTTTTTCCTTGATAACCATTGTGAGATATTCAGACTGAGGAATAGTCACTTAACTGCTTCTCAGCCGCACTCAATAAGTCACTTGCGCAGACAATATAATTGCATGATGGAAATATTATCAAAATCTGTGCCTTTGCTGTGAAAAGAAAATGTTCTGGGCTCAGCCAGGGCCTGGGGGATTTAGATTACACTCCTGTTTCACCCATTCAGTATAATAGTTCCAACTCAATAGCAGCTGAAGGTAAATGCTATTCCCAACAAAAGCAAATTTCAATTTAGATGGCTATCCTTTATTTGCCACTCTTTCGAATTCTTCACCTGTTTAACATTCTGCTTCATTCACACAAGCACCTGGTATGGCCACACAACAATGCTCTCAACTGATGGGGTTGACAACCTGGAATTGCTTCAAATTGAGCGATCACTTGGCTACAACGTCCTGCTGGGGAATTCAGCACCGAGGTTCGAGAAATGCTGGTGTGATTGATTCATTCAGCTAAGGTGCGTTTAGTCAGATTTCATAGTTGAAGTCGTGCAGGATTTTTGATTAGAATAAAGAAATATTTGTAATGAGTTTTAAAATGTACATCGCTTCTATGTTTGTTCAGCTTAACACTTTAAAATCATGACTAATAAGACATGCACATATACATCAGATTGAAATGAAAATCATTTTCAAGTGGGTCCTGCAACAGTTAGAAAAAGTAACAAAGATCAGAGTGACTTACAGCTGAGGAAAGCTCCCAAAGCACAGAGCAGCAACAGGGTGCCCATGACTGAAAGACAGAAATCCACATTTGTTGCAAGCATTTCAAATGTTTTAAAAATATACAATATATTATTTTCAACAAAAAGCCAATGCAAATAATCTCTATGGCGTGCTTACCTGCTGCAGTATGTATGAAAATTTTGTTTTTTACTGTTCCCTCTTTTTATATACTGTCAGACACAAATCCAACCAATCAAATATCTTGAAGCTCAACCGCTACATCTTGGAAAAACAATACCCTTCCTCCAGAACAAATTAAGGCAGAACTTGGCACAGAGCTGCACGTCCTGCTATATATTGACATAGGTGTGAGGTTTAATGCCAACTTCATGTATGAGACGCATCATTAATCTTTCTCTATTGTTACAACCTGACAGGCACTTCTTTTCAGGAATCTGACAAGAACCCCTGCATGATTTATTTAAATGTATATCTGTAGAAGTATTAGACATACCAAATATTTATTACGGAGAACAAAATCAACCTCCTCTATGACGTATTTTCCCATCCTTAAGTAAGTGCATTTTAAGATTGAGCATGCCGTAATTAAAGTATATTATAGTTTATTTAAACGCTTTAATCTGCACGACATTCCAATGCCATTTGATGTGCAACACCATCTGTATTGCATCTTCTGGTCGAACCAAAAAATAAATTTTAAGTGGGCAAGGCAATAATGTGATGAGCCCAAATCATATTTCCACAGAGTTTGAGCCAACATCCAGCACTATTTCTATCATATTGCTGTAACATCATAGAATATACGCATTTTCCAACACAGGTTTCTTCTAGTAAATCCGCAGTTGAGGAAACAGAAAATCCACTGTGATAAAATTACTCTTTAGCAAATGTTTCATGTAAAAAGGTTAAAGTGATGTATCCATTTCCTCAATGTTCACTTGATGTTGTAATGCTCTTCTACAAGCCAAGTACCAAAATGTGTATGTCATGTTTTATCAGTTTGGGGAAACTGATCATACCAGCTACTGTGCATCACATTGATAGTTTACAAGGACTTCACAATGCACATTAAACCATTTCTGCCTGTGTTTACATTGTGTCATTAAGCCATTTGATGCTTGTAAACAAAGACATGTCCCTTGTAATGCTTGGAAAATGGCCGGATAATCCCATGGAACTGATCAATCAAATCTAAATAAACAAATATTTTTGCAGAGTGGCAGTAGATGAGCTTAATGGGTGTTTTGTTAGTTTTGTGCGTCACTGAAGAACAGCACATAGAAAAAGGGTTTGCAATCATAAGTGATAGAGAGAAAGTAAATATGTGTCCCTCAAAAGTTTGCTTTAGATTAAATAAAATAAAAAGTAATCTCAAATATTTGCTCATGTGGTCAGAAGCACTTTGGTAGGGCATCAGTAAGCCTGGTTTAGTTACTGTACATACTAGGGATTTAGATAAGGTGTGCCCTCAAGCTAATCAACATTGGCCAGAGATTACATTTTTTTTTAAAAGGTGCATGGGCCTTTCTGATAAAGGTTGTGCCAATATTGCATAAAAATGTATGAGAAGGGCACGTCTTCCTTCAAAGTTTAAATAACACACTACATAGCAGTTTTGGTAATTTTTTTGTATTAAAACATTCAACAAAATACAGGTCAGGACATTAAAACTGTCAGTCATCATCCAGGGAAGCCACTGTAAAAAGAGAAAAATAGTTATTAAAACATATTCTACATTAGTAAATACACATGTTTTTGTGGAGTTCATCACTTACCAGCTAGGAAAGTCAGGTAGAACCCATGACCCGACTGAAGTGTGTGAGTGCAAGTCATTAAGGTTTCCACAGAGACCACACAATTTGCCTGAGTACCAGAGAGGGACCTTGACTGTCACCATGGTAACACCAATCTCTATCTCAAGCTCTGACTCCATCCCAGCGTCTCTTCTTAGGATCACTAGAACCTCCGACTTGTCCTGGTTCACTCCAGATGACAGGGACACCCCTGATGGCAAGATGTGAGGGAGGCTCATGAAACGTCCATTCACCTGTGGGGTGTAACAGGGTGTTAGGACAGAGATCTTAAAAATGATAAACATGAAAGCACTTAATGGAGTTATACCTTCACTGTGCCTTCCTGTATGGTAAATGATGTTCCATGCAGGAGGATTAGAAACACATTGACAAGTCTGGAGCTGCCATCACAAGGCCCATGGTAAGAGATCAGGCTGAACCAGTGCACACTGGCTTTGTCACAGAGAGACATCAGACTGTAAGAAGACAGAGGCTCCAAGCTCAGCTGCTGCCCACCGAGGGTGGAGACTTGGAGGCTGCCCGTGAGCTCACAACCTTCAGGTCTGTCATGACAGCCCCAGAAACTGTTCCTCAGAGCACATTGCTGCCCCAGACTGCAGCCTGCCTCCTCACATATCACTCCTCCCAAAGGGTGGCACCAGCATCTCTGGGTGCAGTCCTCGTTGTACACTTGCTCCTCCATCTAAGAGGAGAAGAGAAAACAAAATCCGCAGTTGCTGAAATATTCCTTATGAACAGATTACTGTGTGTTATACGCTTTTATAGTTACCTTGATATATACACCACGATGAACACATCCACACTGGATGTAAGGCACACACTCTTCTCCATCAAAGACATTTCCATTGTCGCATTCACAGCCTTCTGAACAGCCCGTTGCTGAAGAACCAGGCTGGAGCACAGCAGGGCACGAGTTGGAGCTGGAGTCAACACACTCCTTTGAGCTGCTGCCGTCAGGACACTGGAGAGCTAATGACAAAAAAAAAAAGTCATTTAGAGTGGATCACATACTCCATTTAATGCCAATCAAAAGTATTAAATTACCGCAAGGAGTGTCCACTCTCCAAGTTCCTACTGCTACTCCGTTAGCCTGGCAGGCTGCAGAATATGCTTCTAGTGCTAGACATGTGGCCATGTGCCCTGCTAAAGCACAAACTGCCCTGTTGCACATAAGTGTGTAACTATCTTGCTCCACATCAGCGTCCCGGCACTGGTGGAATTCAGTTGTATTGATAAACAGGAAATCGCAGACCATGGTGTCACGTGGGGACAGTCTACACTCATCGCACTCTCTGCCACAGGTGTCTGTGCAGAGCTGCCCTGGAGCGGCCCAGCTGTGCAGGAGCTCTGCGAAGCTCTCCGACAGACTGCCATTTCTCAGTTCCAAGTCATCATACTTGTCTCCATTGAAGTTCCCACAGAGGCCTGAAGCTGTGGCGTCATTTACTTGAGGTACAGTTAACCTGAGGTATTGGGTAGATGACAAGTCAATCCCCACCCCGGACGGTGTGATGATAATCAGTCTGTTGCCATCTTGGTAGGCTTTAAGTTCACCAATGTCAAAAGGCACTCTGCGTTCTTCTCCGTTTACCTGAAAGCACAGACACCAGTTAAGGCTGCAGAGATTTTTTATTCTCTTTAACAAATGTATAGTTTACAGAACTTACTTTTACTTTCCAAAGAGATTCAGGGTCAATAGATACTTTCAATGATGGCAAATTAAATACTATTTTGCTAATGGTGAAAATGCCCTTGTTGTCCTTAAAGCCAAGAAGCAGAGAATAATCATGCAAGGCTTTAGAGGAGAGGGCAGATACGACATAGGTGCAAGCTCCGTGGTGGGGCAGAATAACACCATCAAAAGTGATGTAGCCAAAGCCAGCAAACACTTGGCACACCCCATACTTCAAGGCAAGGCCGTCCTTTACTGAACAGCTTTCCATGGGGCTACATGTCACCACACCTCTTTGGCAGTCACACTTTTGGCAGCTTTTCTCAGAAATAAAGTGGCCAGTAGGGCGATACTGTCCCTCGTGCACACAGCCACAGTCAGAAACCGGCACACACTGGCCATCACTCATGACAAAGCCAGGGTCACACTGGCAGCCTTCCTCACAACCGCCACTGCAGTTTGCTGGGGAGGAGAGTCCGAGGCACACAACAGGACACCGAGGTCCACACAGCTCATAGTGGCTATTCTTGGGGCATGCCATACCTGGGGGAGAGAGTAAATACATCTTACTTCAATTTTATTTTTTAACATTAGCCCCCACAAAATCCCTACCCCCTGTGCAATAACAATCAGCCAGCCAGGCTAAATGTAATGCAGTGCAAATGTTTACACGTTTACATGTGGGATAGACAAAAACCTTATCAGAAAATAATTGCTGTGCATCTTCAATTTCAGCCCGCTAGTGGGGTGCTAGTGAATTAATTTCAGTTTTCCGCACTCTCTGCGCTAGTGGATTGTCAAAGGGGGAGCCTGGTTGCAGGGAAATTATACAGATGGCTAGTCCGCCCCTGAAAATGTCTATGCAAATGTTAATAATAATTAAAAAAGAATCAATCAATTTTCCCAGGGGGGGGTCGTGACCCCCACTTTGGGAACCCCTGCATTAGACAATAGTAATGGTGTAGAGTCAAAATCAGTCAAACGTTTTGCCATAATCACTTATGTGTCAAACTACACTGGGCCCTAAATGAGCTGTACAGTATACATGTCCATGTGTTATTCACTTCTGGTGTCTGCGTGTTTTGTTATATTCCAGGCTTCAGCAGCAAAAGCTGCCAAGTATAAAATGTTTATAAAACGCCTGAAGATGTAGTTAAAATAAAAGCCCATCATTAAAAACCGAATGAATGATACTCACCACAGAAAATGTCACTCCTCCACTGCCTGACTGGCAGCTGCGCTACTTGACAGGCATCAGCATAAGATGCAATGGATTTGCAGAGTGCCGAGTAGTGTCCGTCAAATGAGCAGGAATCTGTTACACAGTTGTGGAAATAAAGCTTTGGACTTAACACCAGAGCACAGTCTGCAAATGGCCCTAGCTCATTTAACAACACCCCACATAAATCGCTTCCTTCAAACAGCTTCTGTGCCTCAGCAGGACAATGCTCCAGTGTGGAGGAACAGCTGGACTTGCAGGCATCTGATCCCGGAGATATCCAGCTGTGCGCAAACTCAAGTCGATTTTGTGCAAGCTCTTCGTTGGGCATCATTAGGTCATCATGAGTATCAGTGTTGGCATTTCCACAAAGACCAGAGACAGAAGAGCCATAAATGCTGGGGAGGTTAACCCTTAGCGTGCCAGTATTGTAGACAATCAGCTGCAATCCCACATCAGTGTGAATAATGATAGACGAAGGTGTGCGGTAAGCATAAACATGGCCCGTCAGGTGAGAGTATGGCAAGGCCTTATACTGTCCATCAACCTGAGAATGAAAAAGAAACACAAATTAGAGTGGTTCATTCTGAAGATTGTGTTGATAAGACATTGCAAAGCACTCACCATAACCTTTCCTGGCTCATCTTTTCTCACCACCAACTCCAGACCATACATTAAGAGTGTTAAATCAAGGCTATGAAAAAGTCTTTTGTGGCAACTTGCATCAGAGATAGTGATATTGAATGGTGTTACTCCAGTTAGGTTGGCTTTGGTTTTAACCAACGAATATGAACAGCTGTCTCTAAAGTCAAAATGACGTCCATCAAAGGTTGTAAAATGCAGCCCAGTAATAAGGGTACAGTTCTTGGGGTCATCAGGTTGACACAGCCTCTTGTGCTGTAGTTGCTTGCAGACCATTCCTCTGGGGCACTGGGCTGGGCGACAGTGCATCTCACCAGTAGCCGGTCCACATATGCAGATCTGACCACAGTCGTCTGGTGACCAAAACGTTGAGTTAAGGTTTTGATATTTGCCTCTGGAGTCTATGCAGCCACACTGATGTGGGCGCACACAGCCAATTTGACTTTTAATGAAACCAGGGTTACAGAAGCAGCCCTGAAAGCAGGCCTTGTTACAGTAGGTGGCATTAAATTCACAGGATGGAGGGCAGGCCGAGCCACAGGTCTTGTAGTGAGTGTTTGGTGGACAGAGCACATCTGAAATAATGTATTGAAGTGTCAGTCAAAGATTAAATCACAATATTATTATATTACTTTAAGAACGAATACTTACCAACTACGACTCCATCGTTGTAGTATTTTCTGGTTGCTTCACAGACTAAGGAATATGAATATATTGCATGCTCAAGAGAAACGTCTGACCGTCCGTTTTGCACGTGGTCAACTACACAACTTTTGTAGAAGGAATCTGGATTGGCTCGACTGTGACAGTGGGCAAATGGACCAGTCTGATCTGTGAGCACTTCACATGGGCTCCAGACGTCGTCAAAAACACAATCTGCAAGCAACTTCTCATGGTTCACTTTCTGCTTGCAGCCAGTACAACACTTTTGGTCACCATCAAAGAGCTGGTAAGCCTGTGCAAAATCCACACTTTTCTTATTGGTAACGGAATCAGGATATTCATCTTGAGGCTGACCGTTAAAATTGCCACACAGCCCATACACTTCGCCCTTGTAGTGAGGTTCCAGTTTTACAACAGTAGAGTTTCCATCAAAGACTAAATGCAAACCAAAGTCAGTTGTCAGCAGGGCTTTGCCTTCCAAGTAGGACAATTGAATCTTACCCCCTAAAATATTAACAGGACTATAAGTCACTTGACCATTAACCTGTAAAAAAGAAAAGGGGAGCCGTATAAGTGTTAAAAGTCAAACTTGAGCAGCTTTCATTCAATAAATAACTAAGATTTACTTACATGTATGATGCCCTTTTGACTGCCAAGCTTGATGATGAACCCATAAGCATGTAGAATGATGCCACTACAGTCTTTCTTGGAAACACTAAAGGGCGTCAGCCCGCATGCTGCTCCTTTGCTGGCTGCAAGCAGATAGGTACAGGTACCCTCAAAGTCATAGATTAGCCCATCAAATGTTTGGTAGTGCCGGCCTCCCCAGGCCCAGCACAGACCCCGACGACTCTCACAGAGGGGCACACCGTTGCTCAGGTAACATTTCTCAGTTGTATCACATTTTCCCTCGCATGAAGCTGGGTTTTGCTCTGCAAAAAGAAAAGAAAAATGTAAGATTGTAAGATTGTTCATACTGTCAAATGTAGATTTGACAGTATGAAAATGTATAAATGCATCATCAAGCAAATCTGTATTTAATGTATGGTTCGTGAATTTAAATTCTCACCATTTTTGTGACAACCTTCAATTCCATCTGAAACTTGACAACTTTGCAGTGCAGGACATGTGTATTGCTCGCAGACAAGAGGAGGCCCGCAGGTGCATTTTAAAGTACAGTTTTGTAGCAGTTTGCTCTCAGAGGCCTGAAAATGGAAATCACATGAAAAAAGTCAAACAAATTTGGAGTGTGCAGATATTTTATAAATTAAAAATATTTCAAACAGAAAATAGCCTTATTAAAAAAGTGTTTAGTTCTGACCTTAAACCTACTCCCATCCTGTAGGCAGCCACACTGCTCTGCTGGTACACAGGCACGGCCATCATAAAGGTGTCCAGTATCACACTGGCAACCTTCCTCACAGTCTCTGGGGCACAGCACTGCCAGGCTGATCTCAGGACACTGTGAAGAGCATATATTGGTACAGTTGCTGTAGTGGCTGTACTGAGGACATTGATAAGCTGTAAAACAAAAAGACTTAAAATCAGTACATTTTCCTCCATTCAATCATTTGATAAGTTATTAATTCAACAGTGTCCCAATACTTACCACAGTTTGTCATGTTCAGCCAGAGCTCAACCCTCCCCTCTGCCTCATTACATGCAGCATTATCCTGCAGCACATCACACAAGCCCCGGCGTCGACCTTCTGCAACACATAGGGAGTAGTATTTCTGTGGGCACACTACCTGGTGACATGAGGAGAACGGTCCCATTGGATTAGGGATAAACCCGCAGTTCAGGTCAGAGGAACTTTCACATTCTTCACTGCAGGGTACGTCTGCATTACACAACTTCCATGCCAGCCCAAATATGTCATGGTCAGAGGTCACTGTGCCATTAGGTAGCTGCAGATCATCAGAGGGATCGTCATTGTACTTCCCGCAAAGGCCACAGGTTGTCTGGTAGTGAATGTCAGGCATCTTGACCAGAATGTAGTTTTGTAGGTCTGATGTAAGCTCAACCGACTGTGGGGTCTTGATGGTTATCCCTCCATTTCTCTGATGTACAGTGATGTTGCTCTGGAAGAACGGCAGGTTTTCGTAAACTCCATTTACCTGGGTGAAATAATTGACTTGTGAAAAACATATCTTACAGTAGTTTGTGTTATGTGAAAAATTACTTTGAAGTGCATAAGAGACGACAATAAATCATGTTGAAGGCTGTGAAATCATTACCTCAACTTTTTCAGGAAAGGCCGCTGACATCCTTAGTTGCATTTTATTGACTTGCAAGTATAGCTGCCTTCCCTCACTATAGTCGCCCATTGCAGCTATCAAAATAGGCTCTACATCCAGTTTATCGAGGCATGTCTGCACAAGGGTGTAGTTACATGAACCATGAAATTCAAATGCATGTCCATCAAACGTGGTGTATTGGTATCCCTCAACAGAGCACTGTGCTACATGGGGTTTTGGGTGGCAACCTTGAACACCCCTAATAAGCTTACACTCCTCATCCTCTCCACAGGAGACATTACGACATGTCATGTTTCCCCCGGGGTGACATAAACAGCTTTGCTTGCATGTAGACCACTCCTGTCCTGCGGCGAAGTATTCTCCATGGTGAAAGCAGCCACAGTTTTGTGGCGTGACACAAAGGTTGCCACTGTGAACGAAACCGGCCTCACACAGGCAGTTCTCCGCCATGTTTAGAGGCAACTCTACCGTTTTATTCTGCCAGCCGAGGCAGAGGTGAACAGAGGCAGAACTTATGTTGTAGCTAGTTGTTGTGGGACACGACGGGTCTGTAGAGATACAGAAAAGACAGCAGTCACTCAGGACAGGAAAACAGTGTTAGGTTAGGGTTGACCAATGATGCATTAGTACCATCTAGTGGTCCAGTAATACCGGGAAGGTTGTGGCCTCAATACCAATGAGTCAAAAAACACTAATTCTTTGTACCAACAAAACTAAACAAGCTAGCAACATGATTACATCTGATTTTTATGAAAATATTCACGTTCTTATGCTGCCGGTTCAAACAATGTAAACTCCATATTTAATTTTCTGTGCAATCATGCTGAACTTTAAAAAGCTCACACAATTGCAGAGTATATTAATTTAATTCACTTTCACATCTGGGAACACAATGATACTCACAGCAGAATCCAGGACTCCTCCATGCAGAAACTGCAGCATTGTGGGAAAGACAGACAGCAGCATACTCAGCTAGGGAGTGACAGAGTGCAGGCTGGAGACCTCCGTGAAGACACAGGTCACTGACACAGCGCTTGTAGTAGCTGGATGGGTCTACTTTGCCATGACACTGTCTGAATGGTCCATTAACTTCCAGAATCTTCCCACAAGACTCCGGGTCAGAGAAGCGAACCAGAAGCTCTGATGAACATTTTGGACAACTTCCTCCTAGACAGCCCTCTACACACCAAGGAGTCTGCCAACTTCTCCAAGCTTTCCCGAAGTGCTCGGGAATGAGAGGCTCCTGTGTGCCATTTACTGCGAGGTCATCAGCAGGATCAGAGTTGAAGTTGCCACACAGGCCGCAAGTCACATTAGCATATTTACTAGAGAGACTAATGCTGACGATGCCTTCTATGCTGAGACTCAGTTCAAAGCCCATTTCTGTGTAGATGTAAGTGTGCAGCCCTAAAAAGAAGGCCATTGCAGTAGCGCTGAATCGATATGGCATGTTCCTCTTGACACCATCAACCTGTAGGGGGGGCCAACATTGCATTTGAAAGTTAGGACTGGGCAGTACACTTTCACAGGTAATCTTTGTAATGTCTTGTTTAATTATTAGACAATTCGTTTTTTAAACAAGAGTCAAAAAGAGACTGACATGATTACTAAAAAAAGAAAAAAAACACTTGAACTCACCTCTATGCTCTTGGTGTTTTTGCTGTTCAGCTCCACAAGCACACCACTCACATTGACCTGGAGATGAAGAGCTGACTCTAGGTGTCCATCTGTCTGTGCATGAATCTGAATGGCACTGAGGCCTTGTTTTTCTGCACACATGCCCAGTAACTGGTACTGACAACTGCCATTCAAATCATAGTTATGCTGGTCAAAGGTGACTATGTGATGAGCAGAGTACATGCATGTCTGGAGGGCATGAGGCATGCAGCCTCTCACTCCATATTGAAGACTACAGTATTCATTCAGGCCACAATAATCCAAATGGCACTGTGTCTGGTGCATGTTGGGGTCACAAACACACAGTTCAGTGCATCCCTCATCAGCCCAGAAGGTCTGGTTGCTGCGGTAATGTGAGCCATTGTGAGTGCAGCCACACTGGGACAAGGGCACACAGCTGTCAGCAACCAGGACGAACCCTGGATCACACTGGCAGGTCTCCACACAAGCTAGGGTGCAGGGTCTTGATCTGAAGGGATCCTCACAGGTGGCAGGGCAGGATGAGCCACAGGAAGTATAATGGCTATTCCGTGGGCAGGAAATGGCTGATAGAAAAGAAGGAGAATTATCAAAATTGTGAGAAAATCACTTTTGTAGCTTTGAGATTACTATAAAAAAAGTTATTGCTTCATGGTAAGAAAAAGCAGATTAATGGCAGTTTAGGTTCAAGACACATGCAGCTATGTGTCATCCGAGTTTTGAATTAAATGAAAATATTCCACAAGTTAAAAAATAAATAAAATTGCCCATGATGCCATCAGATCATTTGTGATGCATCACATTGTAATTGCATGTCATAGGCTTGTTAGGCAAACCAGTGAACGAAGGATGCAGTATTACTTATGATTGGCATGCATTATAATCATTGTCAAGAGGAGAATTAATATAAGTACTTAATGGACTATTGAAAAGGTTTAGGGTTTAACCGACTTTTAGTAATACGATATAAAATGCGATATTGCTAGACCAATAGTGTCACATTGTGCAGCTGAGAAAAACAACAGTTAGCCAGTGAGGATATGTCACCAATCCCAGCTAAACCAGCTGGGCATACCTGTCTTTGCACAGCCCCAGGTATTAAGAAGGGTGCAGCTCTCTCCCTTGGGGCATGAGGCCGGCTCACAGTACATGTATGCAGCAGCAGAGCAGTTGCACTGTTCAGAGCATCCCTCATCCCATGAAATCTCCCCAATCTACAGAGAAAAGTGAGTCATTGTTGTGTTAGCCAACTGCAGTCTGAAACACAGCACACAAACAACCCAGGAAAACACAACATGTCTATTGTTTGTGATTAGTCATGTTAAGAGCACAGGGAGACATAATGACTCATGGTAACATTGCATGGAAATACTAGGGCATGCCATGATGTTATTGAGCTCAACTGTGGAAACCTGTTCATAACTGCACCTGCAGAAGAGTCACATGTACATTTGCAAAACACCAATACAGTAGGTTTATTAGAAGTCAAACTAATTGGTCAGTGAATTTACATTTTAAATGAAATTTAAAACAATTTTAAATGAATTGCTTGGGTAAAGGAAAATGTTGTTGTACAGTAAGATTAATGTGTAGCTACTCACCTCATAGTAGTGCCCAAGGTGAAAGCAACCACATTTGTCAGCTTTGACACAGCCATTTCCACTCTGCATGTATCCAAAATCACATTGGCAGGCCTCAGAACAGGCCCATGGGCAGGGGATATCAGATAAAATACCACAGGACTCAGGGCATGCACTGGCACATATATTATAATGTGAGTTTTCAGGGCATAAGAGTGCTGTGAAGACAAACAAACAAAAGTTTCTATATTGTAAAGTGTCCAGCTAGCCTTACATCAATCTGGCAACTTCACTGTGTATGCCAGAGTTCTAAAAAAGGTACAAGAGAAGCATGTGTGCATACCTACATGATTTACATGCACATGATAACTGACTGATGAAACAACACATGTACACTCAGTCAATTAATAATACTCACAGCACTTCGCTCCCCTCCATGGTTTGGTCTCAGCTCCTGCCTCCTGGCATGATAAAGCATAATGTCTCAAACTACTGCAAACAAATTCTTCTTTCCCATTAGACAAACACAAGTCATTCACACAGTTTTGAAAGAAGGGCTCTGGGTCCACAGCCGAGTGACATTTACTAAATGATCCTGCAGGAGCAAGCAGCATGCCACAGAAATGAGCAGATGCATATTCAGCTGCCATGGTAGAGTTGCACTCCAAACAAAGATCACATTCTTTAGAGCAATTTGTTCCAGGTGGGGAAAGTGACCAGGAAGATGCAAAGATGGAAACATCACTTGCAAAGCTGTCATTCGGGAGCCGCTTGTCAGTTGTGACAACAGCACTGATGTTTCCACACAGGCCACACATTTGTTTACTGGAGGCTGGAATCACTATACGTATCAGATCAGGTGCTCCATATGTGACAACAACCCCTGTGTCTACAACAATACGAGAGAGCAATCCAGAGTGCAGTATTGCCATGTGATCCAGAAGGACAGGAAGACTTCTCAAAACACCATCAATCTGAAAAATGTAAATGTCAGAGTTACAATCTAGGCAAATTAAACAGTTTACTTATGTTTGTACATGTGCAGCTGCTTACCTTTACTTTTCCCAACTGCGCCATCTCAAAAGACACGTTGACCCCATGGACCCTGAGGTGCAGCTTTTCTCGCTGGATAATCACTGTGAGGTCAGACTCTTCCTCTTCACAAACCTGGGATAGAATATAACGGCAGCTTCCAATATTAAAGTCAAAGCTTTGTCCATCATAGCTTCTGAAGTGTCTGCCACCCATGACTGCACATTTAAAGGGCTGCAATGCATGACATGCCCTCTGGCCATCTTGGACGCCACATTTTGTTTCATTTGGACATGTGTGATTGGTACATTGCACTCTCTTGTGGCCCACACAGCCACAGTGCAGCTGACAGAGATCATCAGGGTAGAAGTTCTCATGGATTTTGTAATAGACATCATTGTGAATACAGCCACACTCAGAGTCTGGTACACATTTCCCACCACTATGGAAATACCCAGGTTTGCAGAAACAGCCCTCTTTGCATTTCCCCGCTAGTGGACTTGGGTTTTCTACACAGTCGGATATTTGACTGGCACAAAGGCTGTACTCACTGTTCGGTGGACAGGAGAGGCCTATGGAGGGACAGTAAGAGAAAAAGACAATTAAAGTCAAAATATTCATATTCAGTACACATTTAAAGCATATCATGATTGCTTACCACAAAATGTGGAAGTCCTCCATTCATTCACTTTAGCTCCCATTTCTTGACACACAGCAACATAGCTGGACAGAATCTGACACAGGGAAGTCTGGTTACTATAACAGAAGTCTTGAACGCAGTTGTTGTAGAAACTTTCTGGATCAACCATTTTGTGGCAGCTCTTGAACACTCCCTCTTTATCCAGTAACCTTGCACAGAAACCTTTTCCCTCATAGAGAGCCATGTCTTGTGAATTGCAACCCGAGGTGTTCAAAGGCACATCCACACACTCATGATCACTGCTGGTTTTCCAGTGTCTAACGGCTTGAGAGATATCAGAGTCGTCATCAGGCATCACATCATCTTCTGGATTAGAATTAAAGTTCCCACACAGGCCGCAGAGATTACCAGAGAATTTCCTTGGCATCTGGATGGTCAGAATATCAGAGCTGTACATTACAACTACACCAAAGTCAGTTTCTATAAACTTTGTCTGTCCAGTCATGTAAAGCTTCACTTTGCCACGGCTCAATACGGATGGGAGACGCAGCAGGAGACCATTTACCTAAATAAAAAAAAAGGATTAAAATCAATGATAATATAAAAACAACTAGTTTGGTATACATGCACCAGGGAAAATAAATTCACTTACCTCAACTCTGTTACTGGGATCATTTGAAATCTCAATCCAATAACCAGCGACTACCATTTTAAGATGCCGAAAGGACACAATATTTGTAGCATCTTTTATCTGGTTCTGGATTTCTACACGGAAAGCTTCCATGCCCCCCCAGGTCGGACAGAGAGAAGTGAGAAGGTAAGTACAGTTTCCATACACATCAAAGTTACGGCCGTCAAAGGTGGTATAATGAGGATCTGCTATGCACAGCCCAGGCCCCTCAGTGTGACAGCCCATGACTCCGTTCACAACCTTGCACACTTCTCCATCCTGGCACTGAGGCGGAGAACACACAACTCTCTTGGAGCTCGACTGGCAGACACATCTCTCCTGGCAGTGTTTGCCCATCCAGAAGTTCTCCTTCGGGTAGTAGTAGGAACCTTGGTGAAGACATCCACACTTGCCATGTGGTACGCACTTCGCACCACTCAGCAGATACCCTCTGTTGCATTGGCATGATTCCACACAAGGCAGGGGGCAATTACTATGTGCTTCTGGGTTTCCACAGGTAGCAGGGCATGCAGAACCACATATTTCAAAGTGGCTGTTCAAAGGACATACGATTGCTGTAAAAAAAGGAAATACCCCTTAGCCATTTTCAGGTAACCCATGTATAGACTTAAAAAATATATATCTTAAACTCACGGCACTTGGCGATGGTTCTCCAGTTTCGGACTCTGGCCGATATCCTCTGGCAGATGTTGGCATAGTCTGTCAGGATCTCACACATAGAAGAGGCAGATTCATTGAGACACAAGTTGTTAGTGCAACTACGAAAAAATGCCTCAGGATCAATCAATGAGTGGCAATCTGCAAACGGTCCACCGCTACGCTTCAGTAGGGAGCACCCAACACGAAGGGTGTTACCTTTTATGTCAGGAAATTTAGTTTGGCTTCTAGTACATACTAGACATGAGGCACCAACACAATCTTCAATACAGGAGCCGGCACCACTGTTCACTACCCATGGGAGGGTCAAATCTGCAGTCAGGGTCTTAATAGTGCCATTAGAGTCAATGACACTATCTGAGGAGCTGTGATCAGCATTTCCACACAAACCGCACAGGGCTCCATACAGCTCTGGGCCTACTTCAACTTGGAGATGCTGCTTCCAGTCATACCGCAGAGCCAAGTCGAAGTCAGTGTCTAAGACAACGCTGGAACCACTTTGATAAAAGTTCAGGTAGCCATTTCCCAAGGTGAGCGGCAGGTTCCTCATCTGTCCATTAACCTACAGGTTTAAAAATACAAAAACAGACAAAGTAAGTGACCACTTAACAGCTACAAAACGTTTGTTAATAAAAGTAATTAAAGTACACTTACCCTAACATGATTTGTGTCTTCTTTAACTATGGAGATATTAAAGCCCTGGATGCTTATCTGCACTGCGTGGATGGTTGGGACAGTGGCACTTATTAAATATGCTCGGACTATATTAATCTGTAGTGGAACAGAAACATTTAGGCCTGGACAGGTGGTCTGAACTAAAGTGTAGTTGCAATTTCCCTGTAGGACAAAATCTCTTCCATCAAACGTGCGGTAATAAGAGTCACCCCACGCAGAGCATATTTTAGTGTTGAGAGAGCAGAGTGGTTTTCCTTCTTCGATAGAGCAATTCTGTTTGAAACCACAGTGCAACTCTTCACAAGAAGCTGCAGCTTTAAAAAAAAAGAAAAGAGGAAGGTTATTACATATTTACATAGTGTTACACTATTCAAAAAAATCCTTTATACATACTTTTCTCACAAAGTGCAGAATAGAGATGTCGGTCTAAGGTACTCAGATAGTATCCCACATCCTTGTCAGTGTAAAGAGCCTCTGCATTATCAGGCAGCTGAGGAAAGATGGGCTTCTGGAAGGATTTAACACCAGACTTCAAATCTCCTGTGTCAGCATAGTTAACTCGCTGCTCACCCATATCACCTGAATCAAACATAGGTACAGTCTGGCAGATATCATCAACAGATGGCAGTACTGTTAGAGTTAAAGGCCGCTGTGCAGGGTCATGCCTGAAGAAAAGTAGTTGTAGAGGACTGTCACTAGTAATGAGGATTTTATCTGAGGTCGCAACTGGGATGACCTTCATAACGCCACCGACGAGAGCCACTGTGTTTTGATTGGTGCTGGCATTGATGCCGAGGTCAGAGTTCATAGTAGACATTGCCAAGAGGAAACTAGAACTCATTCCTGTGTTTACCAAGGGAGGAATAATGTAATCAAAACCCCAGTGTGTGACTGGTTTCAGGTCAGCATATCCAGAAAAGCAATCGCCAGTTGTGTGTTTGGAGCAGGTAAAACCAACCACAACACCTACAGCTTCTTGAGAGTTTAACTCTGAGCCAGAGAGGCTGGAGTTGCTCTGGAGGTAAATACTCTGCAGCACCCCTATATACAAAGTAAGGACACTACCCCTTTGGTACATATTGCCTTCATAAAGCACTTCCCCCGAGAGAAAGATATCCACTGACGTCGCCCGGTCTGAGCTGGTGATCACCATCTGGCTGACAGAAGTCTGGTTAGGGAAGATAGGAGTAATGGGATAGTACTGGGTACCCCAGGAGTACACATCATGAAGGAGCCTGTGGTCACAGCCAGCCCGGGTACACAGGGAAGTGATGACTGTAACAGGCCATATAGACTTCACACTGAGGAGGGATGACGAGCGGTCACTGGTCATTCCCACAGACAATGGCAGGTGAATCCTCTTTGACTGGTTAGCAGAGAGGTAGATGCGTTGCACGAAGCTGCTTTCCAGGACCTTTACAGTGACAGAGTTCCGAACACCACTGGCTGTGATAGTTACTTGATGGCTATTTCCTGTTGGTCCATTATGCGGGGGTAGCCCAATCAGAAACCTCCTCCCAGGACTTGCAACAGACAGGCCTGCAGAGGAAAATATAAAATAGTTTTCCCTCCATTTAATTTAAATCAATACAAAACAAATGCACACAAACATTACAACTGCCTGAAAATGTGCACATAAAGTTTATTATAAGAAGATTTACAAACAAAAGATTGTCTACTGACAGCAGTTGGTTATTTTATGACAGTAAACAACACACTCGCAATAAAGAGCTGTGAGCAAGTTTGCACAGCAAGTCCATTTTTTTCTACAAGATAAGACTGGAGGTGTCAGATTTCAACAAGATCAGCAGCCAATGAAGAACATAGTTCCCATTTCCTGACTGGTTACACCTGTATTAACGTGCACACTCACTCTGGCAGTTTCCATGATAACAAGGATCCTGGCGTCTGAGAAACAACATATCAGCAGTGAAGAGAGAAAACTGACCAGCTCATTAAAACGTAAGTTCAATTATTCTTTTTCTAAACATGTATGAGGTCACTTGCATTAAACTACTTAGGATTCCAACAAAACTATGTTAATGTTTTAAGGGTTATTTTAGGTTAGCATGAAACTTAAAGAGATCTTTTTAAGTCTGTCATGATATATTTTTCCTACACAATTACAATGTCCAAAAACAACATCTTGACATCTATAGAAACATTGGAAAATAATGCCGTTTCAAAATGTGTTTTAGTTGTTGTTCATTCTGCGTTTTAGAGTCAGTAATGATAAGTGTACAGTTATAATTTAAACCAATGATACTGAGATTTGAAATATCAGTTATCAATATTACTTTATCATATATTTAAACTCATAGCAATAGCATTGTGACAAAAAAAAAGAGTCAGATTATTGTTGTAGTGTCACCTTTGTTTGTTAGAAGCAATCAGAGGTGGAAGAAGTACTTAGCTCTTTTAATTATGTAAAAGTAGGAATACCATGATGTAGGAAAACTCCTATATAAAAGTACTCTTTATGCAGATGGGCCCATTTCAGAATAATAATAAGTTTTGATTACAATCATTGATGCCAAAATGTGTATAGCAAAGCTGGTAAAAAGGTGCAGCTAGTTTTAATTATTGTATACTCACTTAACTAGTAACTAAAAAAAGGTATTACATACATACTGTATAGTGGAGTAAAAGTACAACGTAGCAGAAAATAAAGTACAAGTTCCTCTAAATTGTACACATGTAAACATATTTAGCTACTTTACTGCAAGCAATGATGTATTTTAAAATATAAAATCACATCAGACTACAAAAAATGTCTCAAGACACCAATTATCAACCCTAATTCCCTTCAGCAATGCATGGATTTGTATATTTTGTTGTTACAAGGGTAGAGACATAGCCATACCAAGCTCATCACTCAAAACTAGACAAAGAAAGGGTAGACAGCAGAACTGTGTTGAGACTTGAGTGTTTCAGGTGTAAGAGGAATAACCTAAAGCAAGGGTGCTGCAACTATTGAGAGAAGTAATACAAGTAAAGATGAACATAGCTGAGTGAAGAAAGCACATACATGCTGGGGAAAAAAAACTCGTTATACCCATTGTGCAAATAAACGATGACTCGATTTTAAACACGTGTACCTACAAACAATAGCCCAGTCATGTCACTTACCAAGTCCAAGCAGGCACACCTGGAGCAGCAGCAAAAACGGCATTACTGCACAGAAATGAGACACTCTTACACGAATTAAACAACTATAGCAATTCGTTTTAAAGGAGGAAAAACCCAAATCGAATATTAGGGATGAGCTAGCGCCACACTGCTAGCAACGAGGGAAATATGGTTATAGCCTGTTAGCACACCTGTAGCCAATCAAGGAAAACGGGCTGACGTCACTATTTTTGACTAATTGTAACCGCCAGGTGATCTGCATTATCATTAAATAGCAACATGCTGATGCGTTGTTTTTTGTTTTATTATTTAAATTATTAGGTATCTTTTGTAGCTTTTAATACTCAATTATTTGGCACATGTCACTGCTTCAGTGTTATCGCGCCCCATCACCATCTAAGCTGTGCCTCAGCCGTTTTCAGGAAATTGTCGTGACAGCAGTTCTCATACAGACACATCGAGGTTTTTTCCGCAGAAGCAACAACAACTTTAAGGGGCAGTTCAGCGCTTTGTGAGGTGGCTGTAAATCCCCTTGTAGGCTAAGTGAGAATAGAGTTTCCCTGAAGTTCACACAGCAGCACCCAGTTTTCCTGTTAACGAGTCGGCTCCGTTCAGTGCGGCTCATCTCCTCGACTGACTAACGGCTGTGGTGAGAGTGTCAAATGTTGTGCAGAGCTGAAGAAATGTCACTCAATATTGTTTGGAAACGTATATTCTCTAAACGGAGCAACGTAACACATTTTACAATACAATCTGTATTATTTTAATTGTTGTCAATTCTTGGCTGCAATGTAACAGATACAACCAGCAATATTGACTTTTATCACATTGGTGTGTGGCTTGCAGGTCAACTTCTTCGTGCTTATACCTCCTTTTTTTTCTCAGCATTTATCACAAAGTTCACCAACATTACAACGTTAGTGTTATTACCTGCTGCATCCTATCATTCTCAGTGTAACACATGGATTTCTAAACAACAGTTCATGTATTTATAGACTGTGTAAATTGATTTCCATTCAATGTATAAACGTCATCCTTGAGGAAGCAGGAAGCAGGTAGCAGTAGGTGAAGGTCGTGTTACTCTGCAGCAACCCATCTTTTACTTCCTGTGTTTTAAATATTGTCATGCCATACAGTGTGCTCAAAGTGAACTTATTGACCTGTTATTAGTCAGTAAACAAATAACAAAGTGTTTTTCTACTATTGTTAATCAAGCTGCTTGCCCAGGGAGTGTCAGAGGTGAAGCAGGGGCAACAAATTGAACTCTTTACAACTCGTCTTTGCAGAGTTTCTTTTTTGAACGTTGTGTGTTGCTTCTTTCCTGGAGTAGTGATGAGGATGCATTTCATACATGCATTGGAATCTGAAACACCTCAATGTGACTCAGATATGTCTTGTGATAGTGATGTTAACAAAACAGATAGAAAAACCCGCTTTATCTCAATCTGATAAAGTAAACCTGAGCTCTACGTGCCCCGAGTCCTGTTAGCACTAAATTGGGTTGTTGCTGTTAAGATTGAGGTGGAACATGCCAAACTGTGATGTTCCCCCAGAGTCATATCGGTCCACTTTGGTGTGTGTTCACAGGTTGTGTATCTTTGCACACAGGCATTGAGAACGAGAGAGAGAGAGAGAGAGAGAGAGAGAGAGAGAGAGAGAGAGAGAGAGAGAGAGAGAGAGAGAGAGAGAGAGAGAGAGAGAGAGAGAGAGGGGGGGGGGGGGGTGTATGCAAATACAGTATGTGTCTCACGACTGCTTTCATTGTCAGACACTCTCATATCCTTTTAGATGTTGGCTGTTACCCTTATTGGCCTTATGCTCAACACATCACAACCCATTTGAATTGGAAATAACTGCTGAGTAGTCAGACTGTGGTGGATTGTTCATTGGCTTGCCAGACATCAACGGAGGTATTGTGAGTTTTGCTTTACTTTCATTTTTTTGTTTCCCTGTTACTTTGTTTGTGGTCCATTGGCATACCAGAGTATTTTATGTTATCGAAAACGATATGCATCAACCATACTAAGATAAACAGCTTCTGTAGAGCTGAGTAAACAGTCCAATCAGAATATTTTCTCTCTTCACTGATCCAGAGTATGCTACCTCTTTTATAAAAATGGAATGGCAATGAATAACAAACGATCTGGGTACTTTTTCCCTTATTCCATCTGCCGTTTCTTTGTTTTTGGGCTCATCTGTTTTATTTGTTGACACATCTTCACAATAATAAAAAGTGTCTCCTGATATCTTCTGTCTTCTTTCTCTCTTATTATTTTACACATATTTGTTTCCTCAGGAACTCTCTAGGCCACAGTAATTCTTACATCTTTGCTCGTTAGTGATTGTTATCGCTGTGAAGTCTTGTAAGCGATACGCAGTGGTTGAGCTCAGTTTGAGCAGATAAGGAAGAGATAAGTCTGTGTCTGCAAGTAGTTCTGCCTATGTACATGTCTTTAAGCTTTGCTTGTGAGTGTACTTTGTTGATATAGGTTGTACTGGGTGGGTTGTAAGGAGTGGTGAGCACTTATGATTCAAAATTAAACCTGGTAAACAAGATTAAGTGGTTCTGTGGGCTGGCCTGGTCATACAGGTATGAGGCATAGGGTTAATCCTGTCAGTTGAAAACTGAATCAGGGATGATTGATCAAAACAAGACAAATTCTCCCGCTAGCCACTGTACAGTATGCATGTTTTTAGCGTTGCACTCAAGACAGTTTTATGAATCCTATTTACTAACTTTCATCTTTGCATCTCTAGCCAGCAGTCAACTGGTATGTCTGCTTTATAAGCAAACCAGTGGTTATTATATGTTGCAAATTGGGTCTGGTATTAAAGAGCAAATTCAATCTGCATTCAAATGTACAAGAATATATTACCCAATTTGAAAAATAATACAGGCTTCACGCACCGTTTTGATACAGAGGGAGTGGACTGAGTTGATACATATTTCCAAATTGGATCAGCTTATTATTTCACCCAAAGCGACTCTGAAAAGCAAATTGGATACAGAAGGGGATTTTATTTGCAGCTTCTTAGGTTGTTTGCATTGGGAGATTTACTGCAGCTATTCAGGAGGCCAGGACAGCCCACTCTGCACTCTCTTTCCAATCAGCCTCACTTGTGTGATTAACATCTTTTTTCTATGTAGTCTTAATGCTATTCTGCTAATTTAGCATGAAGATAATCTTGTTTTGGGATGTCCTCGTTCTCATGCGATCCTACAGGGTGGACATTTGTCTAGCATATAAGTATCACATCAACAGTTTCACATTTATAGTTTATGGCCAATGTTCTGCGGCATAGCTCTTTCATAAAACTGTCAAAAAAAGGAATTTAAATATTAAACTAATGTCGACAGGTCCTCAGTCTTTATGCCAATTCCTCTTTCTTTTTTACTGCCCTTTACCAAATATGGGAACCAGAATTGACATTGCCATACGGTAATGATATCCACATCCTTAAATTGTATGAATGAGTAGGAAGCAGAATGTCGGTAACTGTGGGGGTGTTGGGTCGCTGTTTGCTGCTGCTACTGCCCCTTAGAGCCCTGCACCTAACAATACGGGTCACCTCAGTTCTTTCCACAGTCATTAACAGCGAAGGAAACAAGGATACAATGGGCATAGCTCACAATGAAGAGTACAGTAAAACCTTTGGCACAAAGGTCAATGGGAGAGTTCCTTGTTTGTACGGTATCAAACATTGCATGACTATTGGTTCCTGATCCCAAGCCAACCTCAATTGCAGAATCTGACCAACGAGGCTTCATCCAGGACTTTGACTGGAAGAGAGGTCGTTCCCATGTTTTTTCCCATTTAAAAATATCACCATTCATATTGTGTTGGACACAGCTGGGGCTTTGTTTAGCGGATGAAGAACATCTGCGTTTCACATCTATGTTGGCTAAATGGGCAGCAGAGGTCGGGTTTGTTTTGGGCCCTGTGCCATGAGGAAGTTGTAAGATTTCTCAAGAAAAACAATTACATCACTTGGTTTCTATGGTGAGATGAAGTTGATGGATACATATATTTTCTAGTGAAATTGGCTTTGTCATTTACGTTTTCGATTCACAAGAATATTTCTCAGCAGGATCAAATAAACAAAATGATATATTTGTTTTGCTTTTTTCAGTGGACGTCATTGGACACTATATTGTTGCTCAACACCTGGCGTGGCACCCAGGATTTGCACAGGGAGGGGAAAATGTTGGATAGGCACTTGTTGACAGCTGACTAGGACAGAATTCTCAGAGCAGTTTTTTTGCTGAGCAATATGGGAAATAAGGCTGTCATTATCTGACCTTTTGCCACCGTTCACCTCTGATTACAATCTAACCAGTTAAAACGATACAAGGACTTGTTGGCTCTGAAATCGTAGTTTTCCACTGATTCGCAGTATATGATCCTTAATCTCAAAGCGCCACACAAGCCCAAATAACAGACAGCAATCCTGCTTTCCGTCTCACCCTATCTTTAAACCAAAACACCAAGATTTCCTACACATCAATGGCTGAATATTAAAAGCAGATATTTTTAACTTGGTTTGTGTTCCCCCCACAGCATTTGAAGATGATGCGATTGCTGTTCCTGTGTCTGATGCTACTGCTGCCAGCTGCTTCTGGTATGTTCTCATCTCTGTGACGCTTCCAGGTGATACTCATCTAATCAGGGTCTATGCATTCCTGCTCCGGCATGTTTCCTCACCTACCTATGTATGTGAACTGTCTGCGCAGATTAATAGATGTACTCTCACTTTTGAGTTATACAGCCATAAAAGAAGGTGCTAAGGGTTCACACATATGAGATGTAAGAAAAAATGTATAAAACATTTGAAAATAGAAAGACTACTCTCTGTGCAGTATAATTGTAGTTTACAAGATTCCATCAAATTAAACCAGATGGGGAAAATATACGTAATACACTACACATAACCCAAATGTTTTTATGATTCACAATCATCTTTTTCTGTATTTTGATCAATTTTAAACTCTGTATTGCAAGGGATGTAAAAGTATTGCCACTAACTGTCAGCTCGCCTTTTTCTTTTTACAGCTGTTTCCGAGTTGGAAGGATCTGCTGATGGAGGTATGTAATGCATCTATATCTGTGAAATAAAGGAAAACAGGAGCAAAATATGAAGTATTTCAATCAGCTTTTATCCCAGCTATCATAGTGCTATCCAAAAGGTAATCAAGTGTGTGTAACTGGTCAATCTAGGGCAAATTTAGAGACATAAAAAGATACATCTTATTTACATCAAGCTTTTATCCACTGAAAGATCACAAGCATAAGAAACGACAACCAGGATGTTTTGCTAATTAATCCTAAAAGACCACTCAGTTGTTTCATTCTCAGGTCCTGTGCTTGTTTCTACATGTTTATTTGTAATCTTAGTGGGTCCTTTAGGCCATGTGTGAAGTAGTTAACAGATGTCAACGGTCATTCCAGAAATGTTTGTCGACTTGAACTACAAATATCTTGTCAATCAGAATAACTTAAATACATGATGTAGGTTCATCATGCTAGATAAAAAAAATACACATTTCCTAAATGTCTCACCTGCTGGTAAACAGGTGTTGTTTTTCTGCTTTGTTATTCCCACAGATTTGAGTTCTCTCTGTACAATATTGATTCTCTTTTATAGTTTTCTTTTTTTGCTCTCAGACCTTTTTGATCCTAAACTGACTTAATAAAACCCCCAATCAATAGTGTTGCTGAAAGATTAAAGGTGTTGTCTATGTCCTTAGTATTGTGCAGAATCATGACTTTGTTATTGTTCAATAGTACTCACACTGTGAGGCATGCATTTCACATTTCTTTACTAACATCAGATTTCTCCTTGCTCTCCATCCTTACAGTGCCGGATGATGATGAGGATTCAGGTGAGTTTATTGCCTCCTGGGGTGGATTGGAGGGCAATACGTTTGTCTGGTTACTTCTGCTTCACACCCACACACACTTTCACAGCAGCTGTCCAAAGGACAGTATGTGAGGTTATGGCCCCTGTAATTATTGTCAGTAAGGCAGCATTGTGTATAGGGTACTCTAGTCCAGTGAAATATGTGGAGCTGTGACCCCATTTGGCTTTCTATCCTCCCAACCATTAAGCCCTGAATGGAATCAATTAGCTCCCTGGAGGAATCCTGTGGACGCTGCCGAAAGGCCAATGAACACGTCCACATCCCCGCCATCCTGCTGGTCTGCTAATCAACATTGGCATTCTCATTCTCTCTCTGCGCTTCTTTCTGTCACTCCTCATCTTTGCTTTGATGGACATTTGATAGAATTACAGATCTATTTAAAACAGAGCAGTTGGCTCTTGGAGAAACAGCCTTTCTGCACAGAGCTGCAATTTCTCTGGAGCCTCAGCCCCCTCCCTCTCTAGACATATAGACTGTGCACAACTTTTAGCTATTATTTTCTTATTCCGTATGCACTACAAGTATAATTTGAGTTCTCTGTTGGGCTTTGAAATGTTCAGTACACATGAAATCAGCACAACTCATCTGAACTGTTCTCTTTGCCATTTACAGTGATTCCAAAACTTTCGGACACACATCTAGCTGAAAGTGTAACTGAAGGGCCAGGTGAGAAAAGTGGTTTGTTCATAATCAGTGATATACAGCGAATGTATTAAAATGTAAGAATACATATCAACAAATATGAACGATTCATAACATCATGCACTGGTTTCAACTTAGACATGTTTTTTTAAATTTCCTTTTTTAGAACAGTTCACCCTGATTATCATCATTGTAGCTGTGGCTATGTTGACTATTTCGGGTGCTGCAATAATCAGTAAGTATTCTGTGTTTTTATTGAGAAATAATTTAGTTAAATGTTAAAAAGAGCCTGTTTCCTTCACACAGTTGAAAAAATGCACTGCTGAAGTCCCTTTGTGCCTTGTAAAGCTGTTAATACCTTAGCAAATATGAACTTTTCTTTTGTGCAGCTGTGACCTTTTTCCATTTCTTTCTTGCAGTCACAATGTTAGTAAGAAGGAACATGCGCAATCGAGAGCAAGGGTAAGGTCAAATCTCTTTATTTTCAAAGTTGATATTTGAGAGATGCATGTTCCACTTAACGCTTACAGCTGATATAACCAGTCTGATGGGTAACAGCCTTTCTGCTTGCCAATGAACCTTACTTCACCCAACTCATCAGCATAAACAACAGAGAAAAACAATCAGGCGCAGAAACGTAACCAGCCTCCACCCATCAGAGCCCGTCTGGACTTGTACAGAGAAGAGTTTAACAGCCAGGGGCCCGACACTGCATCCAATGAGCGCTCCCCACCTCTAACCCTCCCATGTTAGCCCTGTAACAATAGCCTTAAGACGGGGCTGCTGGCTCTGTATAACTGACTGGAACAGGATCCAACTTGTCCATAGATTACCTCATGAACTGAGGCCTGAGTAGATGATTACAATAATACAGTAAACATGTTCCTGGCGTCATGACAACAATCTGCCAACATTACTCAGAGAGACAGAACAGCCTAAACCAGTTTAACGCTTATTGCCTCTCGTGTACACCTTGTTTCTTAAATGCAGTTAGCTCTAGGTAGGCTTTCTGCACAGTAATCAGTTTGCTTAGTTTTTTCTGGGATGCAGTAATACACGATATGCGGGTCAGGTGAGAGAGGTTATAGAGTTTAAGTTAGTCCCCAGAGATTTCCAGGCAGCAGTAGAAAAAACTGCCATTGCAGAGAAGAAACACAAGACAATCTGCAAGGGTTAAATTCCTGTGCAGGATTAGCGGCTGCCTCGCGGGGCTGCAGCCAGCTCCGGCAGTGTTTGGTGCTGACTGATCGCTCTGCTGAAAAGAGGCTTAATCACACAGCAACCTCTGGCTTGTTGGATCAACAGTGCCTTGCGAGGTTTATAAGTCACACCTGGGGATGAGCTGTGTTTTGAGGTGATGCAGTCACCGTGCTCCTGTCAGAGCGCTGCATGAGGCAGACGCCTCGTTTTCCTGAATTCAGACACGCAGGAATGTTTCTATCTTCTAACAAACTGAGAAAGAACCTAAAAAATATCTTGAAGTTGACATGCTTTTGTTTTTTTTGCCCTCTCTCCTCTCATCACCCTTCCTTTGCTTTCCTTTCCTTCCTTTTTCACCACTTTCCTGTGGCTTGTCCTCCTTTTCTCTTCAGGATTTACTCCGTGCCCACAGAGCAGGACCAGAAAGGGACCGTCTAGTTCCTGGTGGAGTAGCACTCTAATAACAAACAGACAAGAGAGGAGCGTTGGGTTATGTCATCTCCTACTCTTTGACTCAGGACAGATTTCTTTGCACAACAGCCTGCTTCCTCCATGCAGTTCATAGTTCGCTACTACACCAACTATTAACAAAACATATGCATTTTCTTTCCACTGTTGTATACTTTAGTCTCTGCCCCAACCGTTTATACACCACAAACACGCAATTTAGCTGGGGACATTTGGAACACATTCAAACCTTTTAATTGGATTCTATTTGAGGAATCCAAATCCAAGCCAGTGAATATGGCTTAAAGCTTCTTTTGTTAAAAGGGATGATTTAGCACAGCAAGAGCTTCCCTTTTTTGAACTACCTGAAACAAGGAATGATTCCTACCAGCCATGCAGTGAAAGTGTTTTTCGCGTTTGATTCGGTGCATGTGGAACAGACCTGCCTGTGTGAAATGGTTGAGGAGCTAGACAAACCATGCTAATCCAAGCTAAGCCAGCCCAGTGCTCACTTCACTTGTCTGACACCTTCTGTTCTAGGCCCATTAGGAGTGACAGGAGGTTGAGCAATAAGAGATAAAAACCTGTTCAACCTGTTCTCAACCTTAGTAAATAGAGACATGTGAAAATAGTGTGAACATCTTGCAAGAAATTATATTAATCAACTGCCCAAAGAATTATGTTTTCCTTCCCCCCCTTTCTGTTACGTTATGAAAGGCTTTCACTTTAGGCCCCCTGGTTGTAAATACAGCAGCTCTCTGAGGGCAGTAGAGAGTTAGACTAATGCTTCACACTGGTAGAAAGAAGCTGGGTGTGAGGGAGGATTTAATCTCACAAATCAAATAAAGTCCTGCGGATGATTGGGAAAATACCAACAATGGTTTTGTGTTATACACACAAAGCGTTATGGCTCCTCTCTTTCCATTTAAATGGAAATCAATCATGTCCTGGGAAAGAAAGCTTTCTTTCCTAGAACCCCACGCACTGGTTGCATTATTTGTTGCAATAAAGAGGGAACTCTCTCTTGCCAAGGTTAAAGGGGAATGGGACATGCTCCAGATCGACATGATGGTATTTCAATTGTGGATCATGACGACACTTATAATGGAGAAAGCGCACTGGGGATGGCTACATGGGGTGAAACACTGGATTTGTCAAAGCAGGATCTCTCTTTGCTCTTCCACTAAATCCTGCCGTTAATCTTGCCACTGGGGACAGGGCTTGGCCTCATTCCAGCCTGACTTGAGAGCAAAAACAATTGGGCAGTCACGTCCTCTACTGTGTGTACAGCAGCTGTAGGTCTGTTGAGGCGTTGCCTTGAAAATGATGTATCCCAATTTACAGAGACACATTGGCAGATGAGATTATTGTTTGGGCGTTTGTTTTATGATCAGATTTTGAGCACTGTGTGTACAATATGTGTCACAAGCGTAGCATTGCCCAAAGAGCCTTCAATATGTGCCAACATTTCAATTGGTGGACAATTGGACAAAAATTGCAGTGCAAAACATTTCAGTTTTTTTTAAGTCTTAGTATTTCCCCTTTTTCTGTCGGAATGACAAACCATAATTGTACAGCATGGCAGCAGTGTTCTCTTTTAAGATTGTTTTCAATAAGCAGAAAGACTTTGTAAAAACCCAAAGAGAAACACATTTAGTCCGGTAGCCTGTTCTAATGTGACCAAACTCTACTCAGTTATTCCCTCCTGTAAAGGCTCTGACGCTGCGTTTGTAAATGTAACAAAAGTAGGTGTTGAGCTTTTGTTTCTTTCTCAATGGGATTTATCTGGAAAAGGTTCCGATTTATTTTATTTTATTTACAGGCTTGAGTACGGTGTCCCTGAGGTCAATGCACTGCAACTTAAGAAGCATATACAAAGAGACAAACAAAAGCAAACAAAGAAAACATCTTTATCAAGGTGTCAAAATGTAAGCATGATAAGAAATAAAGAGAATCGAGTACAGAGACGTGCTACAAATACACACATGTCTACACAATTTGCAGGATTCCTGTACTCAAATGTGCATGTGCACGATGTCTCTCTTTTTTTTGGTCTAATTGCACATGTTTTCTAAAGCTGCTGTCCATAAAGCCATCAGCGCCCCGTACTAAAGGCTTTGCCTGGCCTTACACATTTCTTTTTACAATTTAAAATATAATATATTGTATGTATTTACAGACTTATATATTTGCATTGTGTCTCTTCATATAACAACATAATGTATTTGGCTATATGGTCTTTTTATATACTTAAGGGGTTATGTGTTATCTCCACTGTTCATTTATAAATTGTTTGTAAAAAGAAATTTGTGGTGAGTGAGAATATGTTTTTTCCCAAAACTCTTTTATAAGATATCTGTAATTTAGTTTAGCAAAACATTTACATTTGGACTTAATGTTGAGTACTGTTCACATGTGCGAATGCATTTGTCTTTCTGGAAGAGCTCCCACTTATGTGTTTGTGCAAAGGGAATTCACATTGTTTTTTTATATAATTATTTACCATGTGTATATATTATATAGCTATATACAGCATCTCAATTGCAGTCATATATCATGAATCAATTGTTTGCATATCTGCTCTCTCTCTGATTTGTTCTGATACTTATCAGAACAGTTGATACTACTGTATATTACTAAGGTATGCTGTACTGTTTATAAAATGTGCTTGCTTTCTCCCAGTTTGTTGTCTGCATCATTTTTATGCCATATGGATGCAAAGATAATGCGCCAGTGGATCTTGTTTAATCTAGGGCTTTACTCACTTACAAGCATAGAGCCACTAAGAGGCTTAGACACCCTTCCTAAACATCACGTTAGTTGAGACTGAAGGCGTAAAAGGCATGCAGGATCTATTAGGAAGAGAAAGTGACCCAGCTCTCAGTTTTAGATCCTGAAGTGTTGTGCGAGATTATCAAACACACAATGTTAAGGGGTAATTCTTCATAACCTTTAATAATAATAATCCTGGCTGTGAGACACTGCCTATGGCTGTGTTATCAGTTATAAGATAAAAAAAGGTCATTGAGAAACCAGCCGCTTCATGGCTGAAGGTGTGATTAAAATATGAATAATATCATCGTTATTTGCCAAGATGAATAATCGCTTTACTTTCTAAGTGCAGTCTGCTAACTATAGAAAGGACATTAGACAAAGCTTAAGTCAGTATGGATTGCGTTTTCTATTTGTTTATTGGGTGTTTTTCAATGTTGTTACCAAGCAGCGTGCAGTCACTCAGTCCGCGTTCACACACACATTCAGGTTTGAGTGTTTCTTAGCACTTTATTGTTATTATTATTTGTACACATGGTGTCTCTCTCTTTAGCCTTGGACCACCTGGTAAGATCTGAAAAAAAAACATATTCAAGTATCAAGCCTTATTTAGGCAATCAATTATATGTATCAAGCAAAAGTTTACCACTATGAGGAAAATAAACAATGCGCTTTGCAGTTATGGTTTTACCCAACAAATAGCTTAATCATTTTTTTTTTGCATATTAATCATCACAGAGATTTTAGTCAGCATTCTGTTGAGCTATTATATGTCTGACATGACTGATTGTTTGCCATATATCACCCGGCAGCCTGTGATATAAATGACCTAACTCATTCTACCACACTTCCCCCACCTTGCAATATAAGCAGGGCTTCCTGCTCACAAACTGTAATTTAGTTAAACATCACTTTTGCATCAGCTTCCATTGTCTTAAATTATTCAGCTCTTGTGCTAATGATGGACCCCTCAAGCATATAAAACATTTGAACATTAACTTGAATGAAAGAAAGTTCTTACTTAGATGACTTCTTGTGACAGTTGGGCAGCCGACAGATCCTGCCACCTGCAGACAGAGATAAGCAAAAGAGTTAGGAGTGCAGTGGGCTATAATTGCAGTGATTAACAACAGAATAAAGTGAATTGCAGAGCCACACTTACAGCCAATGACCATGATGCCCACAATGAAAAGAACTGCTGCGATGGTCAGTCCAGCATAGCGCAGGGACTCGTAATCTGGACATATACAGTAACACATGAATCAAGACCACACTGGAAAAAATACTGCTCCAAAATCAAGTCAAAGAATAATGAAAACAAGGTGTTCTCACTTAAAACAAATCTGCCAATAGAACAAGTGAAGATTTGCTTGGTTAGATTTCTTGAAATAAGATGGGATATTTAGTTAAAGGAGATCAGGATCATGTAAATGTTATTACACAATAAGCCTGAAATGCTCAAAAGATTTCAGTTTTCCGATGTTAATTGGTGATTTTCTAATAAGAATTTGTTTTTGTTTTTGAAATCAAGTAAGATTCATTTGTTAAAGCAAGATTAAACATCTTTTACAAAAACCACAGCAGCTTAAAGGACTTGTTTCATTTGAGATACAACTCAAAATAAGATGTTTTCAAGAGTCTTGAAGATGCATTGTCTAAAAACAAGACCCTATATCTCACTGCATTGTTACCTCCTCAGTTATTATGTCTTGTATCAAGTGTAAAGACATATTTTGTTTGCATATTCTGCATAGACACAACAGGTAATAACACACAAAAAAGGCAAATATAGCTTCTTACCATAGGTGAAATCTTTATCCTGCTTCGGGTCTATAAGAAGCAGGAAGTAAAGTATTGAATTAAGTTTGAGTTGAGGAAAAGCAAAAGAGAGAAAGGATCACTGGGGAACAACAGTCAGAGATAGAAAATAGATCTACTGGCCTCTCTGACATGCTGTTGTATAAAAACCCTATCAGTGTGGGAACCCAGCACAGCATGAGGTCACACATATCTTATCCCTCTTTGCATAAGGTACAATCAACCATTAATCTTCTGGCAAGAGAGGCCGTGAGGAGCTCTGTTCTACCACTCTGCCATGGGTTTTGTTTGGAAGACAGGGAATTGTGATACTGTCAGTCTGCCATGAGATAACAACGAAACCGCAACGCCTGTGGCATTTAAGCTAACTATGAAGTAGTAACATTTTTATTCACCCCAGGCAACAACTTTGGTGGCTTTCCTAGTTGTTGTGGATGGGGAAGATGTCACTGTGGATACAAAATATAGACAGTAAAAACATTAGTTTTCGTGACATTTTTGATTTTATGGATCCCTTTTCTGTCTGAATGTAATGCAAAAATAATGCAAGGGCATAGTTTCATAGTTTATATGGAAGCATATTTTTCTTTGGTCATATTGACTCCTTATCTTAGCCATACTTAATTATCTCTCACTAAATTCCAGGTGCATTCCTATGCTACATATTTAATTGAATTTCTGAATATTTTTTTGTGAAATGGCTCTCTTAGGAAATGTAGGCTGACACTTTTTAAAACACATATCAGCCTTTTCTCTCTCTGTTGCTCTCACTTTAGTTCTCTCCCATTCTCTGGTGCTGTAAATTGCAGAACGTTCCTCTGTACTGTACAGTATATCTCAATAAGGACAGGGAGTTTAACATTTTCTAATTAACTCATAATTAGTTTTAAAGGGGAGAAAGCTTACTGTAAGGTGGTGTTATAGCATACTGGAGTGCTTATCGTCTTTTGACCCGCCTAACTCAATGATGTTCAAACATGTGACGGGTGCAGATTGTTACCTGTTGGCTTGGTTTGTAGCTTAGTTGTGCCATTATTGGGAGCTAAAGGGAAAGACAAATACAAGTCACATGAGGTTTCATTAAAATAATGTGAGTTATGTATATCACTAACAGCACCATACTTACCTAGTGTACTGTTCATTTGTATCGTAGTGGCGTTGACTGGTTTGCTAGTTTGCTGGCTTGTGGCGCGTTTCGTGGCGGGAGTTTCCTGGGAGGAGTCAGCATCTCTGGTGAATCTGCTCTGCACTCCTCTTCCTATTACATCAAGAAAGAAACTGAATCACATGAATCTGAGAAGCCTGACCTTTTGCTAAAAAATGACATTAGATTAAATAAGAAGACGGTTGATAGATAGATAAATATGTTTCTGTTTTTACTCTTTAGCTATGTCTACTCGTCACTTCACAGATGAAGATTACATTGAAAATAAATTATGATTTGATAGAATAAGATGCACTACGCAACAGTTAAAACAAAGTTACATTAAGCCTTTCCTTGACCAACTTTCCTACTCCACCCACTGACAGACAGTCAGGAAGACAGAACAAAACACAGACGAAACACAGGCAGGCAGCTTGATAGATAAGTGGATAAATAACTGTAATGACTAACATTTATGTATATGGTTGTAAATGTAAAAAAAGGAAAAAGCCTGGAGACTGAAAAGCGCTGCAAAGTGGAATTGTTCAGCATGGCCACGAGATGCGTACCAGTGGGAGTATGAGCAGTGGGCATTGTTGTTCCGTTTGCCATATTGTTGCTCACAGACTGCATTTGATCCGCCGTTGTGGGAGACTGAGCTCTTGCCACTGTGGGGGGAAAAAATACACATTTTAATCACCAAAAACACAAGTCAGATAAAGCCTTAAAGCAATGGCTCCATACTCTAAACCTTACAGGAAGACCAAAGGGCCCTGTTGTTTACCCCAGTGATGTTCTCAAACAGTGCTGTGATGTATTCCTGGCACAGGCCAGACTGGAGAATGTCTGGCCGTGCAGGGGAGAGAGGCCTGCAGATGCACTGAGAGTATGTCACAGTGAAAGTCCTGTGAGTGGGGCAGTGCGGCACAGTTACAAAGAAGTGGCTCTTACAAAACCTCTGGCTACAACAGAGCTGGATTGTTGTGAGAGCCTGCGGGACAGTGAAGCCGTTGTCTGTTTACTCACTCAGCACCTTCCCATTAGTGCCGGAGCTATACAAAACCTCCACTTTATCGGCTAATGCTGTGATTCTGACTACTTTAATGAACCCATATGCAGGAAACTTGACTATGGGTGTTGGGATTGTTTAATGTGTTAGTAGTATTGTGTGGATACAACATTTATTTTGTTTCTAATAGACCTTTTATATCAGCGTCGTCTGTTATTCTTGGATATAAAGTGTGATAAAGTACTCTTATCTTGACTGGGATAAAGTTAAGTAATATTAGGATCCACATTAAAATGTTTTTACATTATAACATTTTTGACAAGGTTTCATGTGTTTTTTAAGGTCAACTCCACCTACTGGTGAGACAAAATATATGTAATAATAATAATAATAATAATAATAATAATAAATATATTGACCTCTGCAGGATACGGAGCCCTGGAGGGTTCATAGAGAGAAAAATAAATAAAACGTGGCCACGTTTTACTAAAGCGTGCGCACGAGTTACTAAAGCGTGCGCACGAGTTACTAAAGCGTGCGCACGAGTTACTAAAGCGTGGCCACGAGTTACTAAAGCGTGCGCACGATTTAATAACTAAAGCGTGCGCACGATTTAATAAAGCGTGGCCTCGTTTTGTGTGTGTGCGCGCACACGTGTGTGTGTTTGTGTGAGGGGCGTTTGGGTGGGGGGCGGCATTTGTTTATGATAGTATCGTTCGTTCCGGTGTACTCCGGCAGGACTATCACATCGAGATTAAGATTAAACGAATTTCTTTCACTTGGGAATACACATATAACTATGGAGAACCAGATTTGTGTAAATTACTGTTCGTGGTCATTTGAAAACAAATGCCGGTGGTGTCGGACACACACAAACACACCGAGCACGCACACAGAGCGGAGCTGAGCGTGCACACACACACACACACACACACACACACACACACACACACACACACACACACACACACACACACACACACACACACCATGCGCCCCGGTGACAGGACATCTCCTTCATAAAACGAGGCGGAATACTCTGGTAGTTCGATGTGTGTAGAGGTGTGTGTGGTTAAACGTAGCAGCCTCGATCTCTATTAAGCGGTTCTAATGAAGGGAAACACAGTGAAGTAAACAGTAAAAGGCACAGCTCTTTGCAGCTGGTGCTGCTCTTCTCAGATTCTGCTGAGTTACACGTTACTGCCTCCAGAGCCCTGTACTACGGAGCCAGTTCAACAGACCCTGGATATGTTCGATTTACCCGGCTTAACTAGCCCTAACAAACGCAATGTCGATAAGCGGTCCTGCGAAGCTGGTTATCAACTCAGTAAATCAACCAGGGTTTCTCTGACCGGCTGAGAGCGCGTTCACGTGAAAGGGACGGGGTTAGCAACATTTGACCAATCACAAACATGGAGACGCGTGCTGACAGCGCAGTGTCATACTTCATGAATGAATAGTGTAAATAGCGAATCCTGCTTCGTAGCACAGGCCACTGGTGCCGCAGAGATTTCATAAAGTGAAGGAGGTTTTCCTTCTATAAAACAGCTGTGGGCAGCAGATACTGTGAGTCACGGACAGGAATCCCTCAATATAAATAAAACAAGGCCAAGCTTTATTAACTCGTGCGCACGCTTTATTAAATCGTGCGCACGCTTTAGTTATTAAATCGTGCGCACGCTTTAGTAACTCGTGCGCACGCTTTAGTAACTCGTGCGCACGCTTTAGTAAAACGTGGCCACGTTTTATTTATTTTTCTCTCTATGAACCCTCCAGGGCTCCGTAGCAGGATCATTTTTGACCTTTCTTTTAAAATCACTCTTACAAGTTTACAATTGTATGGAGGCAACATACTAAAAGGCTGTAGTGTCCCTTTAAGTTGCTAATAAGCAAGCTGCTGTTTAAAAGGACCCAATTCTGAAAGAAGAAATAACATGTAGTCCCTCTTACAAGCAAAATGTCGAACTCTTGAACTAAAACATATTATTGCACAATTCAATCCACCCAGGCGCGTTGCTGTAACAGTCTTACCTCATCTGTAATGACTTAGCTTATAGGCTACTGGCTAATGCTAGCAAACTCCAGATGGATATTGTTGTGTAACTGACATTCGTTACTTTTCTGACTCTACGTTTGCCTACCTGCAAAGCAACATTTTAGCATAATCCTGTCGATGTGATTTTGACCAAAGTGGCTGCTGTTTAGCAAATGTTAAAACCTGCTTTGAAATTAATTATTTAAACACACTCACCTTTTAACATGACAAAGAGGATGAAGGTCAATGAGGAAAAATTAATCTGAAAGGAAAAAAACATATTAAAAGGGAGAGGAGCTGAAATAAGAATGCAGAAAGAGTGAATCAAATTGAATTCAAGGTTCAAGGCATTTATTGGTCATGCGAACATAGCTACAGTGTAGTTATGACGATGAACATCTTAGGTCACAGGCTCCTCCAACAGTGCAACACAATAAAACAGAAAAGATAGTGCAAGTAAATACAAAAATAATTCCAACGTATGCAGTTGTATTATATTCTCTACCATTTTGTTCAAGATCTGCAAAGTAACACAGCTAAATCGGAGCAGATACATATATCTAGAAAAAACATATGTGCAGTAGCTCCCAGAAAGACAGCTGTTTAGCAGGGTTTGATTTTTCAATGGTTTAACCAAAGCATGACCAAATGTTGGACATACACTTAAATACAAATAAAAAGGGTGCATGTGAGAAAGTATTCACTATGGAACATGTTGTGCAGTGCTAAATGTATTACACAGGAAGTTGCACTCATTGAGGTTTATACTTCTCCTTCCTCTTAAAGCACACAGGCAACATCACCCACTCACCCTCACGCGGTTTGCCAAAAAAACAAAACACAGCTTCTTACTTTGAATGTCAAACTTTGTAAAATACACATATATTATCATAACCACATGTTTTATTCATTTGTCAAAAATGAGTGATTGAGGCCACACATTGTGTATGCTATCCTCCCACACGTGTATTGAACTTTGTCGCACTATTGATCAAACTTCATCTCATTTCAGTTTCCAACTGTCGCCTGCTTAAAAAAAAAAAATGGCATTGGAGGATGTGTCAAAATAACTCCTTTAAGCATAATGGAACTCCTGTACCGGTGAGCAGCATTGTCTGGTTCAGCTGAAAAACATACTCGTTCCTCCCCCTCACAACATATGGCCCTTAGCTTCAAAACAAAAGAACTATAGAAAAACCGAAATAGGTAAAAAGCTGTCCCATATTGCATGATTTTATAGAGACACAGCTGCCATGCAGAGGCAGGTATAGTGACGGATGGAGGTCTAGGCCAGTGACTCGGTTTGAATCCACCCCCAGCAGAAAAGGAATCTGGATCCTTGACCTATCCTGGTGGCAGCTCGTCCTCCGGGCGTGGAGCCGTGTGACAGGTGAGCGTCCGTGGTCGTCATGAGCTGTGACAGCTCAGATTAGCAGGTCATGCCAATCTTCATTTCACTCCAGAGCATATGTCAAGATGAGGCCTGTGTCCCCTGGGCTGTACAGGCGTCTCTGCCTTCCCTAGCCTGACTGCCTGCCTGTTTGTCACATCTAGCACTCTCCCTCACTCTCCGTCTGTCTGTTCATCCGTTTGTCTGTCATCCTCCATCAATCTCTCCATTCAGTCCACCTCACCAAAACACCTCTCAGCAGCCTCATATTTAGTCATCCATCCAGGATAGTATGCTTACCTTAGTATCCATCCTGGGAGCTCCACGGGTCCAGAGGTTCATCGTTGGCCTCATCATCCACGCTGCTTTCCTGTGTCTGTCACTCCTGAAAGGCTGATGGGCTAACTGCTAACCAACCACACCCCATGTGCTCACCATCTCTACTTCCTCATCCAATTGTCTGAACTCTGTTTCATTCTCTCGCTCACCCACTCTCTCATGTCATGGCCTCCTCCTTCTTGTTCTCTGCCTCCTAGTCTTCCACTCTCACTCGCTGTGCTCAGATTTCTGTCAGCGGTTCAGCCGTCTCCAAGCACAGCAGCTTGTCGCCCTTCTTTATTTCTGTTTCCCCTACAGAATACTGTCATTTATCGCACCCTTGTGTGTTCCACCTGTCTGTCATCCTGTCTAGCTTACTGTCTTTCTGCACGTTTATACAATCTGTTCTGTCCACATCTGTCATCTCTGTTCATCTTGTTGTCTCCCAAACAAGAAATGGATGACCTTGTTGTAATTAGAAACTGTTGATATGTTACAAAAAAACAATACTTGTGGACTTGTTAAACATTTTATTGGTGAAGTTTTATTAAATATCCTCCTTTGAACACTTACATTGAGGATGTTTGTGAATATGTGTAGCTGTAAATAACTATAGTTAATACTTTACTTTTCAACAAGCATATAGAAGCAATCCTTCAATAAATGAAACAAAAAAACATATTAAAAAGTTTGTAATTCTTTTGTAAACTCACATATCTTTATGTCAATCACATTGAATTGCAGTTTAAGAGGTAACACATCTTTGGGTTTTGTCCGATTGTTGAGTTATTGCTCCGAGGCTGCAGGATTGGTGTGGGATTGCGGCCGAACAGCATTATCTAACTTTGACGAACACATCAAGACTGTTACAGAAGACAAAGCCTGCAATTCATCCTTCCTCAATAGCAGAGAACAGTCTTTGTCTACAGAGCTTTTGGTTCAAGTTGTCATCCCTCACATTTCTATGATTGCTCTAAAGAAACACTTAGCACTTTATAATGAACATCCTTAATATAGCTCCACTTTATCGATCATTAATAATCTATCAGGTGGGGGGGAAGTGTATATGTACTCCACTTTATAAGAGTAAAGTTGGTCCAATGAAAGGTTGCTGAGACATTTTAATAACAACTATTCATCTGATTGACACACAGAGACTATTTCACATTTTGCTATTCATTTTACAATTTTTTGTATTCTTTCTGTAGCAGAGGATTTTTGTTGATTGCAGGCATTAACTCTGCTTTATATTAATCCTGGTCAGAACATATTTATTTTATGCATGGATGTAGGTTTTAATACATGTGTGGATAAAGCTTTAAAACTTCATTTCAGAAAGTGATGTATGAATGCAAAAAAAACTGTATTTTAACTGAGTGTCATATTATACTCTGAGTTAATAGTAACAGCTTGTTATTCATTTCTTTGTCCTTTAGTCATCATTTTATCGTAGTGTTGGAGTGGGAGTAAGTGTGTATTTAAATGAGTAATATGCAGAGAGGGACGTTTGGATTTAAATTTGCTTACAAGTGAAAAATAAAAAATACACCCTGGTTCGACTGAGACTTGAAAGAGAAAGTTATTTTTCTTTTGTTGAATAAACTGTATACCTTTGGGGGGAAATACCAGGAGAGTACTGCTTGTCTGGATTTGAATTTTGCTTAATTAATTCTGCACTATTTCAGATAGAGACAAATATGCAGTGTAAGTGCGCAGGGCTTTAATAATGATTAAAATCCCAGACTCAACTTCTTGTTGTTTTACGTGCAGTCTCTCTCGGCTCTGTAGCCACTTATTTTGACCCTTGTGTCTCCATGTAGTCTGATACACTATGGACAAGACGGTGATGTTCTTTTAGTTTCAATATGCGTTCAGATCTGACCTTATTAAAATGAACAATCTATTGTGTTTTCACTCCCTAGTTTCCCTTAATGGACGCCTGTTATATTTGTTCAGTTGTATTCTTTTATCCATTGGCATGCCAATTACATCCCAACTGAAAACAGGAGATCACAGGCACAAGTGAAACTAATAACAGCCGCTACAATCATGTTCTAATTTGTAAAACCTGTGGTTGCTTTTGATTTGATTTCTAACTATTTGAAATTGAAAAAATCGGAATAATGACAGCAATGACAGGGTTCGCAGCAATTTCAGTTAAATTTGAGTTAACTCCCCACTGGTAGCACAACCTGTTCAAGTCATAAATGAGTGTTATTCAATCTCATATTTGTTTTTCAGAAAGAAAAACATTCATGAGAGGGGGGAAATGTGAAGACTCTCCTAGGGCTGAGATAATTAGAGTCTCATTTTTGTTTCTCTTTTGACCTAAATGTTCACTCGTGCAGAATGAGTGTTCCATCTCCCCCGAGATTCTTCTGAACGCATCATATCAAAACGTTCATGAGGAAAAACAGAGGTTGAGGTACAGTATTGAGCTGTCAAGCCTTCACTTGAGCAGATTAGCGTTTGTGCCTGAGCAGAAAGGATGCATCATGAACATGCTGAGGAATGAACACAGCAGTCATCTTGACAGGAACTTAAACAATGGCTCAGTAATGAGACAAACACACCTTGACAGCTCATGATGGAGAATAGGGAGACTAATTGAAGGAACACATTCATGTGAAATATTGAGATTTATCTCCAGGCAGTCAAGCCTTTGAGGAAACAGAATGGTGTAGGTTGTGCAAATGTGTGGATAACAACAACATCATCAGAATTTAAATATAAAGTGTACATATTTCAGATGTGTATTACAGTATTGTGAAACTTGGTTCAGCTAAACAAAAAGAAGGTATAAAGCGGACCACGTCATCTTCAACAAAATAGTAAAGGAAAAAATGTACACTTCTACTGACGACCGATAAATTAAGATAAACACTTATTATAAACTGTGCGTCTCATCTAATAGTGTCATCCGTGCTGTGTTATGTGTGTGTTCTCATGAGACTCGTGAAACGTGCATGAGGGAATAGCATTAGCTGGAAGCAGAACCAGGATGCATGCATAACCATTGTGTACACAGATATAGGAAAAGCTCTTCCCCTATTTGTGTATTGTACAAGGCAGCAGCTTAAAGAGCTATGGACGCTTTGAGCAAGTGTCTCTGATCTCTGCATAACAGTAGACAAACACACAGAGCCCTCGAACCTTGTTGTTGTATAACAAAGGGCCATATGGTCTCTGTTGTGTTCTTTAGGTTTTTAGGCTGCGTGTCAGTGATAGTATTAGACTGCAGCTTTAAACGTTATTAATCAAAAATATATATCTGTCGGATTTTTTCTTTTTTTCTTTAAAGACCTGCTTGAAGATAGGATGGCTGAGTCAGTACCAAGCTTTGGATTTGTTAAACCACACTAGCTTTGATCAAGACTGAAATATCTCAACAGCTATTTGATGGGTTGCAATGAGAGTTTGTCTAAACAGTCATGTTCCTCTCAGGATGAATCATCCCCTGACGTTTGAACTATCCCCATTAACAGGTTAACATTTTAATTATCCCACTACTTTGGTTTATGAAAGATAATGACATCTCCGTCAGCACTAGCTGTGCTTCAGTGCTAACTCGCCAATGTTAGCTTCCTGACAGGCTAAACTAAGGTGGTGTGGCAGATAAACCTTACTCCTGTTAAACATCAATTATCATTGTTATCCTATTAGCACACTGATATTAGCATTAAGCTTTAAGCAATGTTGAGCTTAAAAGAACAATTCACATACAATTGCTAACTATGTATCTTACCTGTGGTGCGCTTTTAATCTAAGATATGTTGGCTTGAGGTGCTCAGTGTTTGAGATATTGTCTGTACAGATGTCAGCACTCTATTGAATATAATGTAACTAGCTAGCTCTCTGCTTGTGATGCCCAAAGTACCAAAAGAATACATCTGAAAAGCTCAACAGATTATTTCCGGAAATCTTGATATAGTTACTCGAAGATCTACAGACCTTATTGTTAACAGTTTCATGCAGGAAACATGCATTTACCCAGCTAGCTAATGTAGCAACTCAGCCGAGGAGGATACCATTCATGTGTACACCTCGAGCTGACGCAAGCCTCTTGTAGAAAAGAAAAAATGCTACATGATGTTTACATTTATATGTTTTTGCGCTCTGATAAAACATAAGCCAGTTGTGCCATCTTATTCCGATTTATTAGAGAACCATCACATATCTACTCAATTTGTATTATATTTTATATTGGAGTATATCATTTGTTGATTTTAATTTGATATCTCGTGTAAAGCAACTTTGGGTTTGCAAAGAGTCCTATAAATAAATATAATGATTTTATTGGGAGTGGTTAGCTCTATGCAGTGAATTTATTTTCTTTGAACTACAATTTGAACAATAATGGAAACCAAAGGAAGAGGCCAGGGATTATTTTTGAAGCAGTAGCCACAGCATCAGCTTATCCCTCTCTTCCTGAATCCATCTCTCTGTGAGTGACCACTCTCAGTGAGACAAATTCCTGACACGGTCTCTCACCCGCTCTCACTGATGCTGCGAGCTAAACTTCAATCCGAGAGAAAACAGGATTAGAGTCTGGCCCTAGATATGGCTTTACCTTACTGAAGACATAACCATGCTAAATACCACTCAGTGCGATCCCATTGTCGGGATTTCACGGACGTACTGGGAAACTCTTTGTATCAGAGAGGGAAGGGAAAGGCCACAGTCTCAGGGTTTCATCTGTACAAGTTTCAAAATGTTGACATTGGACGGGTCAAAAAGGATGTTGTCTGCTTGGGTGGCACTGTGACTCTGCGCTGCTTCTGCCCCGTTGCCAACTACAGCGATTTCAGTCCATTTTTGTCTCTAACTGACTGATTCATGTCTACCTGCAGGCCTAATGGGAGGATGGGGGGGGGGGGGGGACTGTGGGTAGTGACCGTGACTTGGCTCTAAAGACAAAATAACAAAGCGAGGTCATGGGACGAGTGATATCACAGAGGGAGACGGATATAAACTAGCGGCCGGTCTGTTGTAAAAGTGTTTGAAAAGAACCATTCATGTTGCGTGTGGTAATATCATACACATCATATATTTCATCATTCTGCCATTCGTTTTTGTTTTTCAAGCTCCTTCAGTTTAACATACAGTACTGTAGGTCCACCCGATCTGACGAAAGCGCTCAAGGTTAGCAAAGTATACAGAAAGACGTAAAAGGGAAATTCGGTATTATGTTGCATCTCACATTAAGCTCGACTTGACTCATGTGACAGCTACATTCTATAAGACTAGGGAGAGATGATTCAGAACGTTTAGCATTCAGTATTTTCGATACAAAACAGTACTCAATGACTTGTGTTGAGCCCTGTCGTAGTGTATTTGTTTGCTCTGACCTTCCCACTCTAGACTAATTCGCCTCGTTGTTCAAAGGGAAGATGAGAATCTCTCGGCGGTTGTCGAACATCCCTCGCTCTTTCAGCAGCCTGCTGAGACACAGATTGCATCTCAGTTATCATTAATGTCACAGAGCAGCAGCAGCAGCAGAACATTATCCACCTTCATAAACGGTTCCTTTCACAACTGAATAGTGATAATACATGTAAGTAATACATCACGTAGGAGCTCTTATCATAGGTAGGCTTGCTTTTTCTGACCTGAGGGTATGCTTTTGATCTCGACTCATTCCTCTGATGAGGCAGTCTGTCGTCGAACAAGGATGGAGGGGAAGGAAGTTTGGAAGCCAGGATGTCCTGGTACAGACCCCTGTCTCTTACGTCTTCATACAGATGGCTGTGAGGGTCCACAGGGAGGCGGGTGACATCTTGAAAAGCAAATATGATTGCATACATCAAACATCAATAATAACTAGTAGTAAACATTAAGATAAATCAGAATATACTCCAGATGGCACCAGCTGAGTCACAAGGACTGATTCAGCTCCTGACTGGCTCGGACCGCATCATATTTTGGAAAGGCGCCAGGTGTTTACTGTTGCCTTGTTTACTCTGAGGTGTATTTATGTCTCACCGTGCCTGCGTGTTTCCTCAGGGTGAGGGTTCAGAGGCGGCATGTAGTCACCGCTGGGGTAATAATAATGGGAACTTCCCTGAAATGAACAAAAGAGATAGCATCAGCCCAGCTTTGGCCTGAGGTAACTTCAGGTAAATGACAAATCCACGTGTTGCACTAGTGCCAGGGGTTGCAGTGAATTCTTGGAAGGTCCTTTCCCGCATATTACTTTCTCACTCGCTTCTAAAAAAAGTTCCACCATGCAGATTTTTGACTACATTGTTTTATCCCCGACATTTTGATTAACCGATGTACTTGTCACAGTGTCTGAAACATAGCTTTAATTTGTCATAGGAATCAAATGTAATCAAATCAAAAATGTTCTTTCATTTACTTTGCCTTTCTTTTTACTAGTCTTCTGCATTTCTTCCACCTCTCCAATACTAGGGAGATGATAACACTCGTTTAAATACACAGTTGTAATTGAAACTATGAAAGGCAGAAGATGAGAGGGAGAATCCACACTAATAGGGATTTATTGAACCAGTTGTTCATTGGGGTGTATGCAGAAATCAGACACAGATATTTCAAAACCTGGAGGGAATAAAACCCAGACCAGCTAAACTCAAGGGGAAGATACCTCTGCAGGAGGTTTGGGAAATGTGTTGTTTAGTCATTTGGCTGATCCTGCCCTTACAGGTACCATTTTAAATGAGGGTAAAGATAAAGCCTGGCTCCGAGGGGATTTGAGGTCTTATTATACCCCGTCCTGACAGCACACATCTGTTTTCTTCTTCCTCAGTCAACAGTTTTCTTCAAGGTTCAAATCCTTGTTGGCCTTTTTAAAGTACAAAATGATAATTTCTCAGAGATCAATGTGCATTTTGAATGCTAATTGTGAGGTATTGATCTGTGTTCCATCTCTATGCACAGCTAAAGGTTTCATGAGTTTATTTATCCATTTTCCTCGTTATGGCTGAATTCTCCACTTCCTCCTCTGCCAGATCCCATCACCCTCTGCCTAACCTCTTTCCTCCCCTCATCTGTTTACTCAGCCTTCTCGGCTGTGTGTAACTACCCCTTTCCCTCCCTCTCATCCCCCTCTTCCCGCTCGTACCGCTGCGTAGCTCTCGTAGATGTGGCTGTCTGTTTCAGATCCGGAGTCGATGGGCAGGGTGCGCTGGGCTGCCGTGTTGATCTTCTCTCTGCTCTCATACTTATTGGCGGTGCTTACAGTTGAATGACTACCCCTGCATGGAGACATTTGATTCGTTCATTTTCTTTAACTTTCTTGAATTATATCCAAACATTTGTACTACTTAATGATACCAGTGATGCGGTTACCCTTGGCTTTTCTGTTTATGTCTACGATGCTGTCGACAGGCAGCTTTACACTATGCTCAGGAATTGTCAATGTAATACCCAGCTTTTCTCTTGTACTCCATACAAAGGTTTCGGGTACCTACTTACTGTATATTGTGTATGTCTTTGCTTTATTGTAACTAAAAGAACATTTCAAAATAAAGTATTTAAAAATAATAATAATAATAATACCAGGGATGCAAAACATTGAGCACACACAGCTCAATATTCTAAATGCACATGTTCTTAATAACAATGTATATTGACAGAGGCTTGTTGTTTAATAGCTGGTTCAGCCAATGGAAAAGGCCTGAGACTTGGAAGTGGATTGAATGTGTGTCTCTTTAATCCCACTTCTGATTGCCTTAACTTACCCCTCCTCTTTATTCTTCTTTCCATCAAGCACACTGCCTCCTCTACCCCCTGCAGGGGGAATGGAAACGGGAGGAAAAAGGCTTAGCGTTAGGACATCAGAACTCGAAGAGAGGAGCATCATCTCATAAGCACTCAAATGGATCAGAGCAAGAAAAGGGCCAGAGAGTGAGAGTGAATGAAAGACAAGTGAGGTGAGAAAATGTATGTGGAAAAAGAAAGGGCAGAGGAAGGTGAGGAAAGAAAAATACAACACAGAGAGGGGAGATCCTGACAGTTAGACTGAAGAACAAATAGAAAGAGACAGAAGGAAAGACAGAGGGAGGACATAATGCTAGCAAATGAGATAAAAGATATGGACGAAATGCAGAAGTGACAGCTTTGAAGGATGAATGTGGCATGAGGTAGAGGCTGAGAGAATAAGCGGAAGAAGAGGAGACAGGATAGACGGCTGGAAAAAGGGACATGGAGAGATGAATAGAGAGTGAGAGGCTGAGCTGACAATTGCATCATGGTTCTGGAGTAATTGCTTTAGAGTTCTGTTGAGGATTCGGGACATTATAATGCCAGAAAGGGATAGAGGAAATACTTTCACATCCATAGATCAAAAGATCATTATGGTTACCTGTCTGGCCTCGCCTCCTTTTCCACCTCAAACCAAAGAAGCAACCCACTGAATTAAACACCAGCAGGACTCCAAACACCACGGTGAACACTACTGTCAAGTAGGCGGGCAGGCCGCTTGCACCTAGTCGACAAAACATTACAAATATTAGCTCAATGTATAATAATAAAAGTTAAAGAAGAAGTATGATAATTACGAAGTGGTACAGACGCTCTCTTATTTATCTTAATTTAAAGAATAGCAGAGGAGAAAAGTGTGGGTGGGCACCATGACAACTGCTTCTCTGCGTAAAGCAAACATTAACAGCCTTGGAGGTGCATACATTAACATGATTTAGCCAAATGAAGCTAGCTGCTGTGCAAACAGCAATTTCCAACTGCCCTTAAGAGCTTTTTTCAGAGAGAAAAAAGACTTACTCTGTGAGACTGAGTCATCATCTGTTGGGACTCCTTCTGCCCTCTCTGTAGAGGAAGAAATACAAAACAGAAACTTATTAGCCAAACTTCTAAGCATTATACGTTTGTATTGAATTTATATTAGATCATGAGACGGTTGTACGGTGGTGTCCTTTCAGTGTCAAGCTGGGGTTACTCCAAACTGACCCTTGGTGGTGATGGTCAGTACTGCATTATTGTCAGCATAGGCACTCTCTCCCATTGCATTGAGGGCATTGACAGAGAAGTTGTAGGTGGTGACAGGCTGCAAGCCGGTGACCGTGAAGGTTGTAGCTCCAGGAGGAAAGACATCAACATACAGAAAACTGTCTGAGTGATCCCAACGGTATCTGTCAACCAAAAGCTTCTGTCAGGTTAGGTATTTTATTTTGAAATGGGGGTCATTCTTAAACCAACATCCCTTTTTTGACATCTCACCTTACACGAAACCTTTGCCGCAGACCACCGTTGAAGCTGGGGATCCAATCAAGAGTGACCGAGTCGTGGGAGACGTCGACTTGGCCAAACGATGAAGGAGGATCTGGGTGATCTGAGGGCAGAAGAAAAGAAGAGAGGTTTAAAAAGAAAAAAAAGTATGCAGTCTCGATGTTGTGTGAATACTGAAGAGCAGAACGCCTTCGCTTGACGGGTGGCTATTTGAAAAGGCTTTAGGTCCTAATAAATGGTGAGGTGTGCCATGAGACAGTCAAGTGATTATATCTGCAGACTCTGAAATAACACCTGAGGCCCTGCTGGCCTGTACGAGCGTGCTTCCCCGCTTACTGCTTCAGAGCGATTAAAAATAGATAAATGGATATCACTGAAAGAAATTGCAGAGCTGATGTTCTTCTTGATAGAAATAAAAAAGGAAGAAAAACGATTTGAGATATTCTCACTTATCCTGTTGAATTGATTTTAAAAACCATCATTATTCTTATCATTAGATACAGTATGTGTACCAGAAGAAGCATTTATAACAGTTTACCTCTGAGCAAAATGTTAAGTGACACTTTAAGAAAATGTAATGAAGGAAACGGGTAAAAAAAAAACTGATGATAAATAACTAAAAAGAATATAAATCAAGGAGGAGAGAGAAATATTATGCTCGGAACATGGTCTTTTCTTATTGGCTGTTTATTCCAAAGGCTTTGAAAGAACATCTTTTTCACGGTGCACAGCTTTATCGGCTTTTTACTTAAGGTTTTGCTTTGCTCTATGAATGATCAGAACACATGGACAGAGCTATGGCCCATCCCTTATAGAGCAAAGTGGCTGATTTGTCCAATTTATCCAACCAGAGTCACGCACCGACTGACGAAGCCTCTTGATTATTATCAGTATTGTTAACACAGAACAAAAGAGGCTAGCCAGGCCTTCAGTCTGACATGAGGCACTGCTTCAGTCAGGGTAGTGAAGGGAAAGCAGATTATTTTGTATTTGGAGCATGGAAAGAAAGGAGGGTGGTTTTAGGGGCAGAAGTAGAGACAGTCAAGGAGAGAAGGATGATACATAGTATAGCAGCAACATAAGAAGGGGATGCTCTACTCCTCTCTGGCTCCAGGCTGCAGCCCAGTTTGTGGAATAAATAATTCCCACTATCAGCTCTACTCATAAGATTCCAGGGCGAAGAGGTCAGCCTTATTTGGATCTCGTCTCGTTCAAATCCAAAAAGCGCCGGGCTAAGAAGAAAAAAACACCTCTTTTTTCCTCTCGAGCTGTAAAATGATAAGGAAGCATATCAAATGTATTATCACTGTGTCAGATTAATTATAAATATGCGCAGGACTAACAAAATGATTGGGGGAAAACAGGCCAATATTGGATTGTATTTCATGGTTTTCAAAGTAAACATTAAATGTGTCCAATGGTGGCTATGGGGCCTCGCTGAGAGCAGGACTGAGTTGATAGTGGCGGTGGTGCAAAGATACTCTGGTAGCTTGAAGGCAGAAAAGTCTAAGCACGCCGGGAGAGTAAAGCATATCGCTGCAGCATTATCAGAGGGGGAAGTGAAGTACTGCTATGGGCTGAATGATAAAGGAGAGATACAGCAACGGAATAAGTTCCTTAAAGGGCTGAAACTCAGGAGCAACAGCACTCTCCAGTTTACAGAATTACGCATGTTCAATGGCCCTCCCACACTATTGTAATGATGCTGGAAAAGGCTGATAACCCTTGGACAAAGCAGCACAGACGCAATTATTTTTGAGATGCTGCCAAATTGGAAACAAAGGAATAGTTTGTGCCCCACTACCAAGTACGTTACATGCTTAATCCCTACATGTTGTGGGCCCTTAACTCTGACTTTGATCATTTGCCATTCATTTAAAGATGCATAAGGTCATTTTAACCACTAGGGAGCAAAAGGATTTAACTAAACTGATAGCACCGCAGGTCTGACATAAAAAACTGAATACTTACACATCTGCACTAACAAGATACACTCGCTTTGGAGCTTTGGTAGTTTTATTTTGTTCTTTTGATCACTAGATGGTTGTGTTCTCAATCTATCTTGAATTGGACTCCCGGTGGAAAGAGTGTGTTAAGAGCATAAAGACTGTACAGCATATGTGCCAGCTCAAAAACAATGAGCCGAAGTTGGCAACACGCAGCTACAGTTTTGTGGAAATGCGCTGTTGGGTGTTCATTCTCAGTGGTTTGTGTTAACTACTGACCCACCACAACACAATCATTACATCAAAAATAATCATTTTCACTTTTAGCAAATTGTTGCTGTTACGGAGAAAGTAATTGGATCATGTTTAACACCATGAAATCTCCTCCATCTGAGGCCAAATAAACCTTTCAAAGACCAGTGTTTCCCATACATTGATTTATTTGTGGCGGGCCGCCACAATTAAATATCGTCCGCCACAAATGGATCTCATAAAAAAATATATATTATTATTAATTTTTTTTTTTTTTTGGTAGTCTATAATGGATAGTGAGGTGGGCTGATGATCGGAAGGTTGCGAGTTCAAATCCTGCCTGGAACACCACTATTAGTGTGCCCTTGAGTAAGGCACTTAGCCCTTGGTTACTCCAGGGAGAATGTCCCTATAATTGGTCATTGTAAGTCGCTTTGGAATAAGGCGTCTGCTAAATCAAATTCTGTGGGAAACACTGAAGACCCATTGAATTCTTATATAAAAAATGCATTGCTACAACGCTGAGACCGGGTTCTTATTCGTACCTCAAGAAAAGTGGATGGTTTGAAGGTACATTTACATAGGCCAACATTAGTCACCCAGAGACACACACACCCATACACACACAACCCCCAAATGTATTCAGATGCAGTACTTGTGCTGACGAGCTGGATGTGGAGCGTGTCTTCCCCGAGCGAGTTGCGAGCCGTGCAGCGGAAGACAGCATAGTCCAGATTCGTGCTCACATTTACAACTCTAACCGTGCTGGTGTGAAAGGAGCCCTCCCTCACGGTCCGCTCCTCATACCTGCAGCATGCACGTACGCACACAGACACACACACAGAAAGAGAAATAAATCCCGAGCAGGCAGACAGCAGGGATTGTGATGTCCTGCAGATCGCACTAAGTCACCCAATTTCACACATCAAAGAAAGCATTAAACAGGTATTTGCATAGTGAAAAGCAAAGTGTAAAATGCTCTAAATCTGGATTTAGTGGTGAAATAGCAAGGAATAGCTAAAGAATATATTATATTTGGGTAAAACATATTCTAATTGTGAGGATTCATCAGTTTGAAACCAAATGCTGACAGTAGCACTGAAGATAACAGTGTGAGGAAGAGTAAGAAAAGAATAATGCATGCTCCCTGACCTCGGGTTGGCAAAGTCCATGCGAACACCTTTTTTTTCCCAAGTGAAGTCGACGCGAGGAATCCCTTCGGCCTGACACACTACCTCAGCCGTTGTGGTGCCATCGCCTCTACTTGCTACCTTCGTCCATTGGGCTCCTTTCTGAAGATTAGGTTTGACTACACAAGACAAGATGGGCATGGAGGAAGGAGTACAGGTGTATTTTTTAGTGCAATAAAATACATTTAAATGTTCCCTACATGAGTATTCATTTATGTTTTATTACCCTGTTACACTGAGAATAAATACTAAAAACTTACATTGAACTACCAGCTGCACTTCTACAGTGGCGGGGGGTGCTATGTCGTTATTGGCTGAGCACTGGTAAAGACCAGCATGAGCACGAGTCACATCATGGAAGGTCAGAAGGCCAGATTCGTCTTGCTGGTTCTCCTCTCCCATCTCCACCTCCCCTTCTCCCTGCGGAAGACAAAGTGAGGGCGAATAAGCGGCAGACAGCAGCTATCCCTCAAAACACACTCCCCCTGCTCCTGGGTGAGGGCCCGAGTAGGGGGGAGGGCAGTGCGAGTAAAAGGCAGGTAGACAATGAGGGAGAGTTGAGCGGGAAACCATCAGGGCTTGAGGTCGGGATGGAAAGGGCGTCGGGGGAACGAGCTCTGAGGACAGAGAAAGATAATGCTAAGGGTTGGAGAGCCACAGGGAAAGAGAAACGGGAGGGGCTGGGCAGGTTGAAAGCGGGACACACGCTATTGCCAGGGGGTGGGTTAAACCGGAGAAGGCATCAGTAGATACAGAGACCACGCCACATTGACGAATGTGCCCTTTAGTCACGCAGCGGTAATGAAAGCTATTTTTCTGGATTTGGACCGTGTGTGGAGCAGCAAGAGATGGGGTGGAGGGATAGTTAGAGCCAGTGAAATATGGTGCATCTGTGCATTTAGAAAGGCCAGTGATAAACGTTAGGAATGGATAAAATAATAGAAAGCAAGCCAGATAAAGGAAATATGATACAGGGGATGATTCTGTGTGTGTATCCCGAGCTCTTACCAGCCATTTCCAAGTGAACATGCCAGATATAATGGGGTTGGCATCTGCAACACATATTAGGTCTGCTGTTTCCCCCAGGTTCACTAACACAGGGTCTTTCTCTGCCTTGACACTGGGAGCATCTGAGAGTCAGAAAAAAAGGACAAGGCTAAGGCAAGAGCAAAGTTTAACATGCCAACTTGGGAAAAATCATTTGTCAACCCATTAAGCAAGCATGCCACATTGCTATAATTAACCTGGCACTCGTTTGCCTTTGAAATTGTTCATAACCCGCCTTAATTCGGCTTTGCGTTTGAGATGGAACGCTTTTAACCCTTCTATATATTGGAGGATTACAGATGCTTATGCAACCAAACAGAGAATTGTGCCTTTGACCCAGAAGGCCCTCCACTGACAGCTGATTCCCACATGACAGACTGAACGGCTCCCCTCTTTTCATTAAGTCTTCTTTCCTTACCGACTGCTTGGCTCCTCTAGTCGTTATTTGCCCCTAACGCATAATCTTTTTATACTTCCCATGAGTGCCATGTACTTGCAACAGTAAGGCCATTAGTTCCTCCTTGTCTAAACCTATGTTTGCACTTGAAGAACAGTGGTGAGAAACACCAGAGAGACACAGACCTCTGGGTTGGTGGGATCCACCCGTGTTGGCCTGCTAACCAAGACCGACATAGTTAAGTGGGCTACACCGCCACCCATAAAAGCTACTACAATCATCCATACATAATGAATATCTACAACTGTCAAGCCCAGTCAGTTCAGGCCGGCAGAATCCATTAGGTGTGTACCATGGGCTTTGGTGAAACAGGCAGGCCTACATTTTCAACACTTCCATTATTAAATCATCAGTATCGGGGCAGAGGGTTGGAGCTAGAGGCGAGGCCCCGGGCAGCAGTGGAGAAGCACGGTCTTGCATTGAGGCCTAATGAATGTGTCATGCTTGCTGGGTAGGGGCTGAAAGCCAATGGTGATGTCTGTGTGCGTGTGTCTGTGTGCGTGTGTCTATCTGTCTGTCTGTCTGTCTGTCTGTCTGTCTGTCTGTCTGTCTGTCTGTGTGTGTGTGTGTGTGTGTGTGTCTGTGTGTGTGTGTGTGTGTGTGTGTGTGTGTGTGTGTGTGTGTGTGTGTGTGTGTGTGTGTGTGTGTGTGTGTGTGTGTGTTTGTGTGTCTGTCTGTGTCTGTGTGTGTCTGTGTGTGTGTCTGTGTGTCTGTGTGTGTGTCTGTGTGTCTGTGTGTGTGTCTGTGTGTGTGTGTCTGTGTGTGTGTCTGTGTGTGTGTGTGTGTGTGTGTGTGTGTGTGTGTGTCTGTGTGTGTGTGTCTGTGTGTCTGTATCTGTGTGTGTGTCTGTGTGTGTGTCTGTGTGCATGGATGCTTTGGCGGTTCTGATACTCTGCAGCTTTAGAGTTCAAAACATGTGAGAAGTCTACAGATTCAAATCCAGAGTACAAAATGGACCGTTATTTGTTATTTGTGCTCACTCTGTACTTTAAGGACGAAGCCTATTCAGCTTGACTTGTGCCCACTATGGACCCAAGGTTTACCTGCAAATCTGGCATGCTAGTAAAAGAGTGATCAATTATGAATGAATAGCAGGAAGGTGAAGAAATAATGATTTTTATACTCCCATCCTTTTCTCTCATTTCCATCCCTTTTGCTCATTTTCCTGTGTTAAGTGCTCTAGGGAACTTTAATTAAGCTTTAGGAATTACTGTAAATAATTTAACTTGCTTTCAAAGGTAAATGAAAAATGATCCAAACACCTGGGGAAAAAATGCAGTCATGTTGCCACTGCCACCAAAGACCTTTTATAATTCAGGACTCCCACCGCTTCTTAAGCATCAGATTCAAAGACTTTTAAAGCCCCATTTTCCTCAGTTTACAGGACTCAACAACTCTAAGAAGGTGCTGTTTGAAAACAATGACGCAACTGCAGTAGATACACACTCACATATCACAACATATATTATTTACTCGTTAAAGAAAGAAAAAAAATCAAAAGAGCTTCAATTTCTATTCTTGCAAAAAATATATATAAATTGAAGCACTTTTATGACCTCTTTCCACCTGTATCAATTCACATGTGGGATCCATGTTGATATGTAAATTGGTGTTATGGTTACATGCTCATCCACTCTGCGTGTGCAGTTCTTACACAGAACATCCAGCATGATGGAGGCTTGGTTGACGCCCTCCTCGTTTGTACACTTGACCGTGTAAACTCCAGCATGTTTCCTTGTCACGTTCTTGATCTCCAGGGAGTTGTCGTCTGACCAGTGGAAGTGCAGACTCCCCTCTTTACAAAAACATTGAAACGCACACACGTAGAGACATGCAAAACAACGGTAAATTAAGTATTCATTACACTCTCATCAAGCGCGTGTCCTCTGGCCACTGGTCTCTAAGTGACATCTAATCCTGCATTATTGATTGGCCTGGCAGGATTCCCACATCAAGCCGACAATGGGCTGTGTGAGAGACACCCCCTCAACCGCAGCAGTCTAAATGCAATAGGTGGGTTTCCACATTCAGGATAGATTTTTATGGTGGGGGTTGCGTATGATGGAGCTAACAGAGTTACCAGAGAAAGAGAGTGGGTGCAGCAGGGCCCTGATGACACCGGCCTGGAGGAGAAGCCAGGTTTAGAATCGTTGTGTTGTATTCAGGCAGACAGCAAACCTCATTTAGACTGCATACATTAGAGCCATAATGAGAATCACATTTGGCAGGGTCCCATGCTGGCTAACCTGCCATGTTTTATTCAGACCCTGAATGGCAGAGCTGAGTGCTTACTTGCTGGCTCAGCTCAACTAGGACCTGGTTTATAGAGCCATCACACAGCCTCGGATCACCTTTGACCAGCGTCTCCCTGCGGTGCAGCCAAATGCAGGAGACCTCCTCCGGGTTAGCTGAGAGCAGCAATGGGATGACTGCCATGTCATCCTCCAACACCTGAATCTGTGCCGGCTGCTTAGGGCTGAATTCTGGTGGGTCTGACACAGAAACAGCACAGAAATTCAGCTACGCAAGTTGGATTTACACCAAAAATACATGAGCAAAGGCGTGAATACAAACTCTAGCACAGAGAATGACACGAACCAACAAAGGAGAACACGAAGACACACAAAACATGTTGAGCGTGGAAGCAGGAAGAGACACTAATGAGAGTCAAACCAGTAAAAAAAAAGTCGACATCCCACCAATAAATCCAGATCCAACCAACTTCGCATACTTAGATGGCGGGGGAGAAAGGCAACGCGGGAGGGAGAGGGACAGGCATTAAAATGACGAGTGACAGTACTGTTGTCCAACTGCAGCTCCGCACAAACACACAGTGACATTCCTTCATGCTCATACACAGTAGCAAGCTTTGAAGCAGAGGCTGGCTGCTGCCTGTGAAATGGCATCAAAGACAAACATGGCCATGCAGCAAAGCAAATGCACAATTAGGACACACTGCCGCAGAGCTCAACAGACCCACAAATCCCAACAAAGGTTTTCCCAGCAAACAAAAAACACACGCACATACTATATGCTGACATTTATGTGCAAAAGTACATCAGTAAAGCAGCTTACATCATTTAAGAAAACACATCTCATGGTCACTCGCCAAGAAAGAAGGGAACAAACAAACCAAGAAAGAAAAAAATCAAAGATGTTCCCTCTACTTACAATGCACATTTAGTTTAAAGAATGTGTTAGCCCCCTCAGCTAGCTCCGGAGTGTAGGCCTGGCAGATGACACGCTTGTTGTGATGCAGTGAACTCAGATTTAGGGATAGGGAACTCTGCACTGACACACCACCAAAATGAGCCCTCCTGGGGGGCTGCTCAACTCCCTGTAACCTACTGTAGGACACAAATTGCATCCAGCCAATCAAATCAACAGGAGGGTTCAGGTTCATCAAACAATCACAATTGTAGCACCATTTTACAGTCATTCAGCACTAATATATATGCCGCTATCACAGTGTCAGTGGGACTCGTGCAGGAAGCGATATCATTCAGATTTTCTCCTGTTTTTGTTCATATCCACATGTTTTTCTTATTTTGTCAGTGCCCGTTGATTTCTGGGAATCAACCATGTTACAGTAAACACTTTTTGCTTCTTCTCTAAGGTAAAAGTTTTACCAAGTTTAGAACAAATATTTGTTTATCCATCGCAAGAAAAACTAATCTGAATTTCACTGCTATTCAATGATTTTTGACTTTCCTGTAACACAAGTTCTGACATTCTGGAAAATAAAATGTTTCCTTTGTTTAGCTTTAGTTTGCTCTGCTAAACAATGCTCCTAGTACTAGGATGGGTAAAAAGCAGAGAACAAATGTCACTATGTGTGTGTGTGTGTGTGTGTGTGTGTGTGTGTGTGTGTGTGTGTGTGTGTGTGTGTGTGTGCGTGCGTGCGTGCGTGCGTGCGTGCGTGCGTGCGTGCGTGCGTGCGTGCGTGCGTGCGTGCGTGCGTGCGTGCGTGCGTGCGTGCGTGTGTGTGTGTGTGTGTGTGTGTGTGTGTTTCTTGCATGCACATGTGTGACCATTAAAGATTGTTTCATCCTCCAATTCTATTTAACAGTACCACCATTTCAATACTGCTGACGTTTTGGTGGCATCCATTCAATTCTTAAGCATATGCCAGAGTGTGTGCACATGGCAGAACACCTGCCATGGTTCAGAATTGTTGGTGTATCAGGAGACGATAATTATTCTCTTAAATTAATACAAATTCCAGGGAAATTCAAAATGATGTGGCTGCATGAGGCCCACTGTCTGCTATGGGCCTTTCCACCAATGGCCTTGCCAAACCTGACTGTGTCCAAACTCCAGCGGATGATGGGCTGGGGGTTGCTGCTTCCAGACTGGCACTCCAGAGTTAGCATCTGTCCCTGACGTTGCACCTCCTGTTTGGTTGAGATCTTCATACTTACTGCCAGGACTGGAGCACCATAGAGTAAACAAAAGAGACACAATCTTAACTCACTGACAATTTCAAGATGAGAAGAGTACCAAATACTGGAAATCTGTGTGAAATGGTTTAAAATGAATCCATTCATCTGATATTGTTTTGTTTGTCTACCTTACTCGTAATGTAAAGCGTCTTTGGGTCTAGAAAAGCGCTATATAAATCCCATTTATTATTATTATTATTATATTTGGCTTTTCTCTCAGCTGAGTGAGACTGAAATAAAGCTCAGCATGTGTTAGTGTCAGAGCTCCAGTCTAACTCACAGTGAACCTTGAGCTTAGTCTGGGCAGAAATGGTCTTCTCTGCTTTATTTGTGGCATCACAGCGGAAGGTGGCTATGTTGTCACTTGGCGTCAGAACCAGGATTAGTTCTCGAGCCACACCCCGCTCAAAGGACGTCTGCCTCACTGCATCGTGGACTGCCCTTCCATTCTACAACAGGAAGGGAGGAAATTACACAGGGAAGAGTGTGTACTTCAGACTTACGCTCCAATACACACATACAGTACACACTCACCTTGAACCAAGTCAGAGTCGCAGTGGGATTGCCTCCAATGGAGAAGCAGACGAGACGGACCGTGGTGCCTGAACGAAGAGGGACATCTGGAGGGGGGGTATCGAGCCATACATTTTGAGGGGGATCTGATATAGAAAGAAACAAAAATATGTCCTTTAGTAGAATCTTTTGAGCAAATTGACATACGTGTTTATTTTGAACAGTCCAGTAGCTTCAGTTAGAGACCATCGCTCAAGGCCAGTTAAATAGAATATTTTCGATTTGAAAATGGGAACAGAAAACACTTCCATCAACACAAATGTGAAAAGACAGTCCTTAAAAAAACAATTGCACATTCTGTGTTGAGAATTAAATTAGTGAGAGCAATTTCTTTCCTTTTTTTGCATTTCTTGACATTCAGAGCTCTAATTGAAATCTAGCCCTCCTGAACTATGATGGATGTGCATTTGATAACATGTTAAAAGTAGTACAAAATAAAATGTAATTCTCCTCGCATAAGTATTTTACGCTAGTTAATTCTACAACAATAGAAGAATAGAAAGCTTACTGACAGTAGACATTGAGTATGTCGAACTGGGTCTTGGAGAAGTGTGTTCCCCTGTTGAAAGCCTCACAGGTGAGTTTCAGTCCGTCGTCCTCCCGGGAGACCCTGTGGGTCATGTTAGACATGGCTGTCATCCCACCATTGTCTCCCTGCAGACATAATGCACATATGACAGTTCAGTCAGGGGACAGACAGCCTTGGTTTCAGGGGCATTCTCAGTCTTAGGAGAGAGGGAGAAAGAAATCAGTGAGAATAACAACCCACATTGGTTTGTCTTTGCGAATACAAATGTCAAATTAGCGGCTGTAATGACTGATGTTGTGCATGGTCTTTGATAAATAGCATATTCATCAGACTCTTCTGCTTTGCACGCTGTTTTAAATTGAGCAAAGCATAATTTCGCACCTGCCTGATAGTGGTCATGCCTGTGCAGCACATCTGGTTATTAAAGCCATTATTGTGGTGATTACTGTAAAAGCCCCAGTCAGAAAGACTAACAAAGACACTGGACAGGAGCGTCAGTCTTCATTAACCTCACACTGTTTCAAATGCATTAAAGCTCACACACAGCACACTGAGTGCCTTGTGTAAGATCAAATGAAAATGCTGCTGCCAGATGAATAAAGAGCTTGTTTAATAACGCTCATCTTCCGTGTCAGCTTTTATTCACTTTGATCTTATTAACATACACAAAAGAGGATAGGAGCAGCAGAATACTCTTCTGAGAACCACCTGCTGATTCATTTGCAGTATAGGTCTATTCAGACACACTGTTCATGGTCATAGCGTTTCCTTTCATCTAAAAGGTTCACAGGTCACATTTTAGAGGATTCTTTTTTAATTCAATGGGAGGCTTTTTAAACGTTTTTTCTATTACCTTCAAGGCACATTTAAGGGGGCAAGGCGTTTGCCCTTTATCTTTGAAGGCTTGTGTTCACCAAAAAGACACAATAACATACCTTACTGCAGTATTCGCTTTAAAACAACAAAAATGATCATTCATTTAAAACCCATTGTCACTATACACTATCTCTTGCCAACATAATTGTCTCTAATTGCTTAGACTGCAACCTTGTGTGCTGTGTAGTCCCACCTCTTCCATAACTTCTCCGGATGTGTTGAGCTCCTTGTAGCCCAGCCACCAGCGGATCTCGACAGGTGGATTACTGGAGGTGGCGTAGCAGCCCATATTTATGTCCTGCCCCTCGATGGCCGTGAACGACCCCAAAAGTGTCACCTCTGCAGGCTCAACTGTTGTACACGCACACACAGACAGGAAGGCATACAAAAACAAGTTGGTAAAAATATCGCCCATGAAATAGTACATTCAACAGCTACCTTTTCTGATCCCAGTGGCAGCGCACCTATTTTGGGATATGAAACATAGAGCTGCATCAAGGGTGAGAAGGAAAATCACTTTGAGTGGCAACTTGTTTTCTCAGGAGGTTTTCACTGTGGTTTTTAAAGTCTGCTTCGTTTTAACCACAGGGGGAGACGAGGGTACAATAGCTGCAGGCAAAGCGATGCAGCTGCATAAAGCCTTCCGGGGAATACAAAGACTGGGGACTGAGCTGGCAGACATGGCAGACATGGGGAAGGAGGGGTCATGTATGTAAATCTTAATACTTATTTGTGTCTTTCCCACATGAGACATAGACCGGGACGCCTGTGTGAATGCCACACACAAAGAATGTTGGAATTAAGCAGGAGCCGTGAGGTAAAAGAGGCATATTCATATTACACCAGTGAGACGTACTCTGTGCCCTCCAGCCTCTGCCAGTGCCTACAGCGCAGTCAGGCAGTCAGCAGCTCATTTTCAACATCCATGAATGGATGACTGTGAGGCATGGCACCGGGGTCTGTTGGGGGCTTTGTTATGAAAGGAGGGGCAGTGGAATAACTTCAGCCACCCTTACATAGAATAAGCAGGAGATTTCTGCATGGACCGTTTCTAATTCAAAGCATATTTACATAAAATAGGTGCATCAATCACATTTAAAGCCCGGACTTACATACAGTAGTCTGGCTGTGTAGTGGTAATCAGGCTATTGTTAGACTCAATGCACTAAGGCTGCTGAATATTAATTCTGTATTTGTTTTATTGTTGCTGAAACAAACATTTTAAATTCAAAGAGAAATGTATAATCTATTAAACATGGGCGTTACTATCGCACAAAGTGTAGGCTGTACTGCCTCAGGAATGTGCATTGAAGCAAATCAGCTAAATTATTGTAGCAGCTATGAAAGAGCGTGCTGTGATACTAATCTGAAGGCAGTGGGAAATATGGGCCGCAGCCATAATAACCATTAGTTTCATTAATGATATTAGCATTAGAATTTATGCTGGGACAGCAATATAATTGTTTTTTGAGGTAAGACTCTTATTATATTGCTCAGCCTTTTGTCCATATCCTAAATAATCCATTGCTGCTCGCCTTGCCAGCGCTTTGAATGTGTGTGGGTGTGTGTGTGTGTGTGTGTGTGTGTGTGTGTGTGTGTGTGTGTGTGTGTGTGTGTGTGTGTGTGTGTGTGTGTGTGTGTGTGTGTGTGTGTGTGTGTGTGTGTGTGTGTGTGTGTGTGTGTGTGTGTGTGTGTGTGTGTGTGTGTGTGTGTGTGTGTGTGTACTGTAATAAGCATTACTTTCACTCACAGAGCACAGTGATTTTGTGGCTAACAGAAAGAGGTGACGAAGACACCATATTGACGCTTTCACAGCACAACACTGCCTGGTTGTCTGTTGGATGGATTTTCATGAAGAGGATACTGCTGGACTTCCGCGCCACAACGTCCTCTTCCCACGTTGTTAAGAGAACTTCTTCATTCTGAAACACAGACACCAAAAAAAAAAAAAAAGGCAACATCAAGAATATATTTCGAAATTTAGCACAGTCCCATATGGCGTACTAAATAAAGTACAGAAGCTTCTAACAAAAGGATGCTTACACTGCAAGTTGAATAAAAAAGCTAATGTTGCCAGTGTGACAGTATGTTCCAGAGCCTGCTTAACAGATGGTGCTGAAGATTTACCTTGGTCCATTGGAGAGTGGCTAGGGGGTTTCCACCATGAGACACACACTCCAACACGAGCGTTCTTCCCTCTTTGACTTCCTCTCTCTCTAGACCCAAAATAACTGGAGGCTGAGGTGGGTCTGCCAGGAAATGAGAGACAAAAATAATTTGGCCTTTACAAAGGGGACTTACATAAATGGCGGTGGAAAGCAGAAGAAAAAGAGGGTGAGAGATGAGAAAGAATGTAGTCGCTTGGCAGAACGGGGATGGAATGACCATCAAGAGAATAACATAAAAAAGAAACTGCACTGCGATGAGAACACTCTTGGCAATTGAGTAGGGAGCATCCGTATTTGTTGAGACAGGGCCAATAAATTGGGCACAATCAACATGACTGTGGGATAAGAGGTCCAGATCTGATGAAAGCATTAAGTATTAAGGGAGCAGTGAGCTGGATCCAGTCCATAAAGTAACATAACAGATGTTCAAACAGTAATAAGGCAACGTGAAATATGAATAAATTAGAGCCCTCTTGAATAAAATATAGGCAGTAAATAGGAGAGGACGGGCCTTTGTTATTGCTGCAATCAGTTTCAGAGAGCAGGCTGCGGACCCTGGGCCAGTGTGACAAATTGCCACCTTGCTAACAATCTGGCTGGCTGAAAATGGCCACCGCGCTGGCTTTGATGGGCTGGCATGCTGAGTAAGACTGCAGCGGTGGTCCCGAGTTCTGCAACATTAGCACCGTGCCTATGTTGTTTAATACAGAGCAGGAGACGGAGAGGCGGGAGGACTGCTCACGGTTATTGGTGGTTGTTGAACCAGCAGCAGCTGTTTCTAATGTGGAAGAGTATAGATAGAGACAACATTAAGTTTTCTAGTCAGCCTGTGGATAATACGGCAGCTGAGCTAGTGAGCGCTCACTGCTAAAGGTGTCAGCAGCCCTGCTCTACTTTAATCAACAACATGATTTAGGCAAGGAGAAGCAGGTGGGAAAACTCTCGGTCCTAAACAATCAATTACTTCAACTGATCAACAGAGTAGAAAATACTAAACCAACTGTAGTAACCATTAGCTGCCATGTCACACGGTTTGTGTGTTCAGCAACAATGGTTTTCATTGTTGCCTCTACAAATAAGAGGAACAAGAAATGCCAAATGCAATGAGTGCCAGAGACAGCATATGTGTCAACTCACCTTTGTGTGCTGCAGTAACAATTGTTATTATATAATGTCACGCGGTTTGTGATAATAGCATAAAGGAAAAAAGCAACAGAAACGGCCTCCCCTCCTGCCTCAGTGGATTCTAAATGTAATTTAAGCTGATGAGCACAAAAGTTTGCTAGGTTAGTTTTGTAAGATTCATTATCATTAACTGTGGTGGCCTCAGCATCCCATATTAGTTCATATTACTTTATTATTTAAATTGCAGGTCCTGAGGTCTCACTGATATAATCCCTCTCAGTTGGTCTCGTAAATAGTTTATGGGTTTCAGTTGGAAATAAGGGTGTAGATCATTTTAAGAACACTGAATAAAACAGTAAATATAAATTGAATCATGGCACCACTGTGGACTAAGCGGTTTTACAGTAAGAAAACCAGAGACCTGCTTCTTTGTTCATATTCATCTCAGCCCACCAGGGGCAGCCGTGTGAACTGGAGGCAGTCACACTCACGTTGCCTTGAAGTAGGTTTGAGTTTGCCTTAAGGCGAATGCTTCTCCTTGGACCGCTAACACAGACTGATTGCACAAGGATGGTTACCCTTGGGCCTCCCCAAGGTTGTGTTCCTGTGTGGTTGACTGTGTTTGTACACGAGGGCTTGTTTTTTTGTTTTTTTTAAAGAAAAGGGGTGTTTACTGTCAGTTTAAAGACAGGTTGAGACACTCACAGTGCACCTTCATGGTCATTGTGGTCTCCACAGGCCGGAAGAGGGCGGGGTTCTGTGCATGACATGCCAGCTGCCTCCCGTTGTCAGAGCTCACAGCAGTGACCCTTTCGGAGGAAACAGAAACACAGACAAAATGAGAAGGTGAAAAGACTTGAGAAGAGTTAACATTGAGCCAGATGAAGTTTTAAAGTAGTCAAATGACAAAAACACTGATGTTGACATACTTTTAAAAGTGAAAGTACTGCAGTTGATCCTATTCGGTAAAAGTATAGAAGTTTTATCAGTAAGTAAAATGTGCTCTAAAATATCAAAGTATAAGTACTTGTTCCATAGTAAAATGCCTCATATGACATGTGATATTTTTTCTAAATGTCTTTTTTAGATAGTTAAAACTGGTGCATCAATGTGCATTTGCAATATGCTGTTAGCTGGTGGAGTTGGAGATCTTTTTCACTAGCCTCTCTTTACAGCTGGGTAGTTTAGTCCAAGGGGCAGCCAATCTAGGAGTCACAAAACAAGTCTGAGGGGCTGTGAGATGGTTCATTGGGCAGGATCGAAGAAAAATAACTTCTGGTGTGTAGGCATGTCTTTGACTTTTTCGCTAGTCTTACTTTTTTTGCTGAAACATTGGATGGATCTAAACCATCTAAGGAGAAAAGAGGGAACATTTCACTTTTTTTGAACTAATAAAAGCCAAAGAAAGTTGAAACGAAACATAAAGCCAAAACTATGCACCAAACCAAAAAGGGTTTAGAACCGTTTTCACAATGTGTTTTTGCCTTATATTTGTTTCCCATTGAATTTATTTAATTCAAACTCATAAATATAACTATCAGATAGTGTAGTGAAGTAATTATTGCTACTATTTGCCTCTGAAATGTAGTTAAAAGTAATATATGGCCAAAAACGGCAATACTTCATACAGGCTCTTCCAATTACTTCTTGAGTGAATTTACTTTGCACTGCTGTGTGGATTGAAAAATGCCCTTTGTAAGATCCCTTCAACGCAGTGGTTTTATTTTGAGCCTAGTTTACTCTCTCAGTTCATGTCTTCTATTTCAAATTACAGCAGAATGTGGGCTGTAACGATCACACATGGCCCGCTGCTGCGAACGCTCAGTGTGAATATGAGGAAGGGGCATCAATATTGCTTAAGACCTCGGCTGCTGAACAACGCTGCAGCTCCTCAGTCCCAATGTTATCTCAGGATATGACAAGAGGTTATTATCTTTGACACAGAGGAGACAAGCAGGATTAAAGTAATCTATGGGCCTGTTTAATGTAAAGGCACCTGGCGAACCTGCGAGGATCGGATCGGTCTCGCTGCCGGAATGTAATTTCGTGCATTTCACAAAGCTAATTTAATCGCACAGTGCCAAGTAACAGTTCGCTGTGTGTAGACATCCATTGTGCTCGCTAAAACAGAGGGAGAGAATAAGAGCCGGGTGAAAACATGGAGAAGGAGAAAACAAAGACAGACTTGGGGAGATTGAGAATGTAAGTGAGGAGAATGAGTTTGGCACGCGGGGGAACACATACGTTACTTCGGCATGCGTGTTCAGGAGCTTATCCTTTGAGCCAGACGTGGTGAAAGACTGTGCACCTGTCAGCTCCACACCATCTAAGAGACACAATGGGGGGAAGGAACAGAAAAAGGGAGAGTGTAAATGTGTTCATGTGAAACAGAAACATCAGTGTTATTCTCGTGTGGAATCGTAAATACTGAGATATGATGGACATGTGTATTTCTGCGTGTGCAACAATATATGTGTCTGTTTCAGTAAACATTACCCCTGTCTCTACATATTTTGAAATCGAAATCATACAGCGGTATAATAAGACCAAAACATTTGTATGTTTTATGGAAAAAATAGGGATGTACATTTTGACATCGACAAATAATGTATATATGTTAGAACTACAGCACTACCCTGAGACTAATCGACACCAAGGAAGAAAAATAGAACATCACTCCCCCTCCGCTTCAGCAATATACAGTATAATAGGTGTGACGGGCGAGCAAGAGGCAAAGATAGAAAATGGAAAAATTGCTGTTGTTCTTTTGAGCAACTACAAAACTTGTGACACATTCTCTGTACATGCAATCGTAAAGACAGTAGAAATTGGAAATTCAAATTTGAGGCTATTTCTTCCCACACGGTCTGCTACTTTCAACACTGCTATTCAAAGACTATGAAATAAGAGATCTTTACTGGTCTCATATCTTACAGTATCTTCTTATTTAAATATTCAGGTTGCAACCTATAGTTCTAACCTGTCAAACTCAACGTTTCTGTCACATTTGTGGCGACTCACCTTTATAGAGTGTGATATCAGCCATGGGTTTTGCGTCAGGGGCGATACAGGTGACCGTGTACTTGGACCCTGCCACCCAGGGGGTTGCCATGTCCACCATAAGGTACGGCTTGGAGGGAGGAACTGGATGAGAGAAACAACAGCTCAAGTTTTATATTTATTCAACCATTTTTCTAATATCTATCAGGCTAATCTCTGGTTAGAGGAAGCAGACGCTGTCACAGATGGATATTGGCCTATGCAATGATATAATAATAATAAGCGCTGGCAACATTTGGAAATGACTGGAATGTCATGCTGTCAGCTTTTGAGTGATTCACTACAGCGAGGTTTGATGTTCTGTTGTGTTAGAATACAAATTGTGGACAAAAAGAGAATACAGAGATGAAATGGTGATGAAACCGATCCAGTGCTAATCTATCATAGCAAACACCAAACACTCCTCTTCTCAGATCACCCCCGAGCTAAATATGTGCTTTCTGGACTGATCAAAGCAGTATTCACTTCTCTACTGTTCTACTCTAAAACCCTTTTATCCAACCATAAATAGGAATTCCAGGAAGGGAAAAAAAACAGCTTTTAACACAAGGGACTGGAAATAGTTTGGCAGTAAATTGAGAAATCTGTCACCAACTAACAATCAAAGAGATTTCTGCAGATCTTTGAAGTACTCTTTACCAAGACTATCAGTTCAATCATGCACAAGATACAGGAACCTGATTATCTATTGTGCCAGCTTTAGGTGAGCCTGTATAATTACATACTATGGGTACTGTCAAGATAGCTTGTCTTTCATCAGAGATCAAGTGCAAAGGCTGACGTCAGAGATTGAACTGGGAGCTCAAAATGCAGGATAGGTAAACATGTGTGAGAGAGACATGAAAGCCTCTGGCCGAAGAGTAAAGAGGTATGGCCAGAATGAAAAGTGAGTGTAAGATCAGCTGCAGAGGAGAGCAGGAGCACGAGGATACCTGCTGCTGAATTCTGGGATAAATCCACTGCTAATGTGCGGGTAAACAGATGGAGCACAAACAACCACATCAGCAAGCCATTCTGCTCATCTTCATCTTTTGTCACATACAATCAATTCCTGTCCACTAGGAGGAGCTGTTGCTGTGTGCAGGGCCGTCCATTGGCTCCAGTCTGCTATTGAGACAGATGAGATGTGGCTGCAGCTCCAAACTGATTTAAAAGAAGCAATTGAATCTGTGTGGACTGTGATGGGTTACCCAGAGCACTGCAGAGGCGCGCGCTGCAATAATGAGATGCATTTGTTTGTTTTCCCCTCCTCTTCCCTGAGAAGATGACTGGGCCATGCATCTATTGACAGCCCCTGCACTCTCAATCTACTCAGGCCCGCACGATTCAACATAGCGCATCACTTGTTGTGCTCCAGGAGTGTCTGGCAGCATAACAAATCCTAAAATAAGAATAATGATATGTTCACAAATGAGGCAGGCAGGTATTTCATTTTTTTCTTCGCTCGCTCCTGCTGGTCCTCTTATATCTCATTCACTCCATCATCCTCTCTCTAGCATCCGGAGCCCACCCCCCTCTCCCCACGCTATCCTTCTTGACCACTGCAGTTAAACTGCAGGAGTGCGGGGGAAGGTGTGTTCCAGCTTGCACTGGGAATAAAAGGCTGCCATCCATCACATCAAACAATGTGACCCAATCAGCTCAGTCAGGATGAACATTTGTACAAATGTAATAGCACATGTGGACAACAACAACAACAACACACACTCTATTCAATTTACTGGACATGCACTCAGAGCAGAAACAGACAGCATACAAGCTGTTCTCAGAATTAACTCTTTCTGCCCCGTTCTTTTCTAATTGCCTTTCGGCTTTGTTATTTTGTCTCCCTGTCTCTCCCTATCTCTCTGCTTTCTAGTCCTATCTCTCTTATTAAGGTACTTATATGAACAATAATAGATAGGTACGCAAAGACTTGCTTCTGCCGTTCAGACGAGAAACAGTGAGCCGCGAAATTCGATTCATTAAACAAATACAGACGGATGGATGGATAAGGCAGATAAGAAGCAGATTAGTAGACACACATCAATATGCATATCCACCTATCTTTCTCTCTCATTCACATACAGATGCACACACACACACACACACACACACACACACACACACACACACACACACACACACACACACACACACACACACACACACACACACACACACACACACACACACACACACACACACACACACACACACACACACACACACACAGACAGACACACACACAGACAGACAGACAGACAGACAGACAGACACACACACAGACAGACAGACACACAGACACAGACACACACAGCTCCTTTGCATAAAAACACCCTAAAATAAACTCAAGTCTACAGTTCATGTAGATTTGCATTCACGAACCCACTGACAAAGATGAGCATGTGTGCAGACAAGCAACAGGGGCCAGAGTGTGTGTGAACAGTAACATGTGATACCAAGCTGATTCTGTAGAGAAATGATTGGAAGAGGCCCAGAGGATAAACCAGTCTCTAAAAGGCTTATTATGCTGAATTAAGAAAAATAATGGAGACTGAAGATTACACAAACACAACTTATTGGTTTTATCTCTGCATGACACAGATTGGCTAAAGGCAACACTTCCATGTAAAAGGATAGATTTGTGTATACACCAACACATGGTTTCTCACACAGATATGCACACGTTGTAGGTCTCAGGTGTGTGATCTCTGGCTATAAAAGCCTCTGAAACAGTGCTTTTTTTTCAGTGTTCCCTTCCTCGCCGTCTCCCGTCTGTTCTGGGGAGAAGTAGAGCAGCAGCCGTCACGCCACTCCTCCTGAACCAATACTGCTCTCTCTTAGCCTTTGCTCTTGGTCCATTAAAAAAAAAACCCATGACCATTTACCAAAAATAATTCACACATTCAAGAATAGCAAGTATCCCTTTTTTAATTGATTAAAAAGAGTTCAAATCAAACGAGAGAGACAAAACAGTTGAGTTGTCCTTTTAGTGTCTCATTTGACCATTTAGCAGGACCTCCTTTGCTAATTGTCTGTTACCATAATAGGCACACCGTAACACCACTGTATAACACACCATCGCCTGATGGGGTTACATCTTGGGTAACTGTCAGAACTTTCCATGAACGAAGATGAATAAAGTCACTATGTTCTGCGTTGCGTGTGCCCCCATTTATAAGTTGTTCCATTATTCATAACAGGGAATCGTGAAATGAAGGCTCATTATATACTCTTCAAGTGCTAAACTCATTAGCTACCGCAAAAACCTCACCATAGCCCTCGTTCCTAAAATGTCCTCTAACCTCCAACCAACAATGATAATAAGCTTACACACATGGGCAAACATGCGCATAAACACGAAAGCGCTCACACACACACCTCTGTAAGGCCCAACTATGGCAACAGAATGAGTAACGCAGTCTAAAACCAGAAGACATCAAATAACTATTTTGAACATTTGCAGGAGGCATCTGTACAGGCTGGCAATGCAGAGACGGAGAGAGTTGTTCATTAATAGGATTAAATGCTAAGGCTAATGGTGTAAACCGAGACACAGGATGTGTCAGGTATGTGACAGGCACGGTGCAGGGTAAGTTTTAGAAGAGGAGTGGGTTACGGCGGAGGGGGTAGAGGTTGTTATTGTCATGGATTACTCACTGCCACTTGATCTGCCTATTGCGGTAATCCCCTATCTAAGCTCTACAGGAAGGCAAAAACACACAGGAGTTATGTTGCACCAATGGAAATGTCTTGAAAACATCTCTTTGTAAGCTCATGGATGGGGCTTATTGACATTTTTACCCCCGTCCATGATATTCACTGCCTGTGGTGATTCATCTTGAATTAGCCAGTCATGATAGCATTCCCTCTGACCCAAAAATCCAATTATACGACCAACAATTTCTGTTCTGTTTTCACATTCCTCCCCTCTCCCCCACTGTATCTCCTCATAAAGAGTTTATAGTGTTTTGATTTGATGCAGGGCTTGATGGGATATGGCCATGGTTGGCTGGCCAGGGGTGTGGGGCCTTGGGAGCTGTAGTTCTGTGATGGAGAAGTCTGTGGGGAACTCATCAGAAACAGTGCTCTTCAAAGGAATGCAGTTTCCAGTCCCAGATCAGCACTAAGAGGAGATTGAATTCATCAGCTCATTATCAAGCCCCAGATTAGTCACGTACTTTGAATCAGTTGAGTTGGTGGGGTGGAACAAATGACCCTTTAGGACAGGGGTGGGGAACCTCCGGCCTCCGGGCCGTATGCGGACCGCGAGGCCATTTGGTACGGCCCTCGAGGCAATGTATAAACACACGCAAAACAACGAAAACAATTAAAGAAATCTAGACCGCAAAATAATTAAACAAGCGAGTGCCACGGTCAGGGTCCTTGAACACAACACGAGTCTAACGTGTCATCACGTGGTATATGTCTCGTCTGACAGGAGAGTAGTGCTGACGGAGAGCACCAAAACCACGCTCCGCCCCTTCAAAAATGGCAGTACGGAGCCTTACACATGCCGCAGTTTTTGCGTGGCTGTGGCCGTTTCTCAATCTCGAGGAAACTGGCTTCCAAGCCAATATTTCAAGGATGCTACCCCATCGAGTGCCGCCGAAGGGCTGTTCCAATCTCCTGCATACTTGGAATTCCACCGAGGCCGCGTCCTTGGTTTGGGGCTAATTTCAAGGCTGCAGATGGGTAGACTTTGCGTCCTTAAAATCCCCACAATGCTTTGCGCACGGACCAATTTCCCTAAATCTGTGGCGGAAAATGTAAGGCGGGGCCTCTCCTATGACGCACACCTGCACACTTGCTAGCCTGTTCCACTGTTCGTTTTCCGAATGCCAGGAAGGATTCTTGCCTAGCTTCTGAAGCAAGTGACTCGGAAGACATGTGCTACCAAGAAAGCATCCTCGCGATTGAGAAACGGCCTCTGTCTTTAGTTGTAAGCCCAGTGGCGATCTGTTCATCTGTCATACTGATCATACAGGCAATAACTTTGTTGTTAATAGCATCTGGTTAGCTAGCTATGCTAACGAATATAAGAAGGTTTTTCTACAACCAGTGAGGTAAAGGCACATCTTTATATGATCATCAGTTATAAAAAAATAAGAGAATAAAGTAAACAGGTATAAAATACTATACGACAGTAAAAGAAAGTTGTTATTAATTAACCAAGAATACAGTTTAAAAGGGAAGTGATTTGTAAAATATCCATAAAGAAAAAGAAAATCTGCTTACAGTTCTGTTTCATATGGGTGTTGAGATGTATCCATAGATCTCTTAATGTTGCCCTCAAAGTGCACCAGATTGATGCTTTTAACTTCAACATTTAAAAAAAATCTTCCCGGGGGAACATCCCCCGGACCCCCCTAGAGGAGGTTAGGTCCCCCCCCACTTAAATCATGTTCACATGGATAGGAAACTAAATACATTTGCACACATCTTGTGTCCATATCTTTCTGTTTTGGTGGTCATGCCAAAACCGTGCATGTGCATGCATACGCGAGTCATGGTAAGATATCTGGATTAAGAGGTTGCTTTTTCTTTGCACAGCATGAAAGAAAGGCCAAATGAATGGGCTGTGATTTTAGTATTTTTAAGCAGAGGTCAATAATTTGTACGGCCCTCGGAGGATGTTGAAAAATTGAAATGGGCCTTGAGAGGAAAAAGGTTCCCCACCCCTGCTTTAGGACCAAGGCTGCAGAGTGCTTTTTAAGGTTTTTTTTTTTTTTTCGTCTCACTCTTCGCCCTTTGCAAGAGTACAGCTGTTACTGTCTATCTTAAAAAAGTCAACAGCTGGAAAGTGTTCCCAAGACACTGAACAAAAACACCAGCTGACATTCAGATCTGAGCATGTCAGGCACACGGTGGCAGTAGGTTTCAGTCATGGTAAATATGAGTACCAGTGATCCCTGATGCAACACGAAACATAATTCCCACACATTTTGACCTTTACGACATAGCCTAAGGCAATCTTGTTGACTTTGTGTATGTGGGCGCATATGCAATAGGCAATTCAGAGGTAATAACTGTGGGAGTCAAGCCTGCTGTGGCTGCAGGTGTAGGCCTGCTGTAGGACATGAGACTGCTGCAGTGTAGAGCAGAACGTAGCCATTCAAAGGAGACGTCTGCGCTCTATGCCTCTTCGTATCCCACACCACCCGCCATCCCTCCCACCGGCCCATTGATGTCAGAAAAACCTGCTTTCTTCCCAGAGGAGAGTGAGGCTGCTATAATCGCAACGGCCACCCCCCCCCCCCCCCCGACCCCTTCCAAAAAAAAAAACCTCTCCATGGTCACCAAAGAGAAAGCCGGAAAGCAAGGGAGAGGGGGAGAAATTGTGCAGAATGGGGAGGGGTAGGGGGGGGGGGGTGTAAGCAAATGAACTGCGCCTGGAGAAGAAAGGTTCTTTTAGAGTCCTTTCCTTGCCACATATGGGCTTGCTCCCACAAGTAAGACTGATAGGGAGAGAGAGATACCGGGTGGTTTTAAAGTTGACAACAGGTGGTCTAATATAGTCGCACAATTACATCTATTCCAGTGCATGTCTGAGTAGGAACTTTTCAATCACTTCTGATATAATGTATTCCTGTGAAAGGGAGAGACATGGATCGCCCAGAGGCTTGCCAGGGAATCCAGGCTGTGCTAACACTCAGTGTAGCTGCTCGTTAAAGCCAAAGACCTACTGGAACATGTGGGAAAGGCATGATGCATGTTAAAGAAATAAATAGTCTGAAAAGTTATGAAAATTGTATACTTTCTACATGGTTCATACATGCTTCAAAAACAGTGCATGAAGGCAACCGCCGAGTTCTACTGTACCATGGACACTTTAAATGTAGTCTCCAAATTCAAGTGTGTGCTGCTGTAAATGCATAATCTTAAACAAATTCAAACTTTTTATCAATAGAAATGAATATGTAACGGCCCTTTATATGCTGATTAGCGGTCAGGAGGTTGTGTGTGTAAGTGGAGTATTGAGAATGCTCACTGTGCCTCAATACATACAACATTTTGTTACATGTTTTCCTGACATACAGGGATCAAGCACACTCTGGCAGACAATTATCCAGATCAATGAGTGATGATGCAGCGCAAAGAGCACGTGAGATTTTCGTGAAGTTGTCATTTTCCCTTTGCGAATTAGTGAGTGTGTAAGTTATTTTAATCATAAATAACAATACTTTCCCAGGTACAATTTCATAAGCCCTCACATCCCCTCTGTTCACACTTCCATGGTTGTGCTCACTTAACATGAAGATCCATGCTGTGCTGGAAATGATAGCTTGACTGCTATCAGATCGGCCCGCTTGACATTCATATGAAGCTTCATCTTCCAGCAAGGTCTTCTCAATCTGCAGATGATGCTGTCCTGAAGAGGAGAGGGAGAGATCGACGAGACACATTATGTTATGATAAGTATGTTGTCACTAAAAGCATGTCAATAATAACAGAAAATAAACGCTTGTTTGGTTTTCTTCTCGACTCCCCACTGAATATAGCACTCACTGTTCAGCGTTGTTGCATGTGTATCGATAAATGCCTCCTGCAGGCTTTATTTCTTCTGTGATTTCAGAGAGTCTGAATTATAGGCAATTTTCAACATGGGAAATGGGAAAATTAACAATAAAAGCAATTTGTACAATGACAGTCTCGCTTTTCAATTCAATGCGGTAATATCCTCTACTGCTGACGCGCGAGTATTTTATTTGATTATAAATAGACTATTTTCATATTTCTGTAAAATGGAAACATCTCACTTGCTGAGAACCCCCCGCTGCAGGCACTTCCATTGACATGCAAGAGGTTGTCTGTACTCATAGCCGAGGCATTTTGTTTATAATGACTTTCCAGCATGGTAAACGAAATTAAATTCAAGATTCACAACGCCAACCGAATAAACCGTCTATTAATTGATGCCAGGCAGAGTCCTTCTCTCGGTATTTCTCTTCTGATAGTCTGACATGCCAAAATGACTTGATTTGTTTGATGCGTTGCCATAACCTCTGGGGATTAGATGATGTTCAGTGTTGGTTTTTCAGCTCGTGATTCTCTGGCTCGCTGCCTTCTAATATGTACAAAATAGTATCTTGGTTTGACAACCACCCTGGCCAAAAAATGCATGTGTCAAGTAAGCTGGCAAGATAATTAACACCAACCAGAAGCAATTTTCACATCTAAGTTATCATTGAGTGCAGAGAGAGACATTGAAGTTATTAATCATATTCCTCTTTCCTAGAATTACTCACAAATAGTGCAATCAAGTTGTACAGAGTGTGTATTTATGGTAGTGGAGATGGCGGATGGCTGCTTCCCGATTTGCTTATTTGTCCATTATTCTGTATTTATTTTTACTTCACAATTTTGGGATACAGTAAATCTACATAGCCATTACGTCAGCAGCAGTGTACATTCTCTCCTCTGCCAATCTGCATTTTTGTATTGGTGGTAAAGCTGGCAACACGTATTCTTACATAATTCAGAGAGGCCAGTCCCAATGGAAAAAGTGTAAAATGTTGATCTTGATGCGGAGTCTTTAAGGCAGCCGGGAATACTTTGGGTGTTTCTCAATCTCGAGTAAAGCTGCTGCAGAGCCACTATTTCAAGCATACTACATCATCGAGTGCCGCCGAAGTACTGTTCCAATCTCCAGCATACTTGGAAATCTACCGAGCCCGGCGTACTTCGTTAGGAGAAATGTCGAGGCTGCACATGTGTAGACTCCGCGGTCTTAAAATCCCCACAATGCTTTGCGCACGGACCAATTTCCCCAAATCTGTGGCGGAAAATAGAAAAAATGACTGCAATTGCAATTACTATTGCAACAACACATCATCAGTAGAGAGTAGCCTCTCTGAAGAACCAGCACCTTACCGTGGTAGAGAGGTTTGTGTGCCCTGATGAACCTGGGGGCTGTGTTGTCTGGAACCTTGTGTTCCTGGTAGGGTCTCCCATGGCAAATTGGTCTCAGGCAAGGGGCCAGACTAAGATTGGTTCAAAAGACCTCATGAAAGACGACACACGAAGTGAGGATACCCGGCCCGGAGGAAGCCCGGGGTCCCCTTCTGGAGCCAGGCCCAGAAGGAGGACTCGTCGGCGAGCGTCTGGTGGCCGGGCTTGCCACGGAGCCCGGCCGGGCACAGCCCGAAAAGGCAACGTGGGCAACACCTCCGCTTCTCCGTCCCGCGGGCCCACCACCTACGGGAAACAGCAATGGGGTCGGGTGCGCTGCCAGAAGGGTGGCAGTGAAGGCAGAGGGTCTCGACGGACCAGACCCGGGCGACAGAAGCTGGCTTTGGGGACGTGGAACGTCACCTCTCTGGGGGGGAAGGAGTCGGAGCTTGTGCGGGAGGTGGAGCGTTACCAGTTGGATCTGGTTGGGCTCACCTCTACGCACAGCGTCGGCTCTGGAACCTTACTTCTGGATAGGGGTTGGACTCTATTCTTCTCCGGAGTTGCTCAAGGTGTGAGGCGCCGGGCGGGTGTGGGGATACTCACAAGTCCCCGGTTGGGTGCTTCGTTGTTGGAGTCTACCCCAGTGGACGAGAGGGTTGCCTCCCTACGCCTGCGGGTTATGGGGGGGAAAACTCTGACTGTTGTGTGTGCTTATGCACCCAACAGCAGTTCAGAGTATACGGCCTTCTTGGAGACCCTGGAAAGAGTCCTGTATGGGGCTCCTGAAGGGGACTCTTTAATCTTGCTGGGAGACTTCAACGCACATGTGGGCAATGATGGAGACACTTGGAGGGGAGTGATTGGGAGGAACGGCCCCCCTGATCTGAACCGGAGTGGTGGTTTGTTACTGGACTTCTGTGCTAGTCATGGATTGGCCATAACAAACACCATGTTCGAACATAAGGATGCTCATAAGTGTACGTGGTACCAGAGCACCCTAGGCAGAAGGTCCATGATCGATTTGGTTATCGTATCATCGGACCTGAGGCCGTATGTTTTGGACACTCGGGTAAAGAGAGGGGCGGAGTTGTCAACTGATCACCATCTGGTGGTGAGTTGGGTCGAGTGGCGGGGGAAGCCTTTGGATAGACCTGGTAAGCCCAAACGTGTAGTTCGGGTGAACTGGGAACGTCTGGAGGAGGCCCAAGTTCAGGAGGCCTTCAACTCACACCTCCGGCGGAGCTTTTCGGGCATTCCTGTGGAGGTTGGGGACATTGAACCAGAGTGGTCGGTGTTCAAAGCCTCTATTGCCGAAGCCGCGGCGGGGAGCTGTGGTCTCAAGGTCCTAGGTGCCTCAAGGGGCGGTAACCCTCGAACCTCCTGGTGGACACCGGTGGTCAGGGAAGCCGTCCGACTGAAGAAGGAGGCCTTCAGGGATTTGTTATCCCGGGGGACTCCCGAGGCAGTTGCAAGGTACCGACAGGCCCGAAGGGCAGCAGCCTCAGCCGTGGCCGAGGCAAAGCAGCGGGTGTGGGAGAAGTTCGGAGAAGACATGGAAAAAGACTTTCGGGCGGCACCAAAGTTGTTCTGGAAAACTGTCCGACACCTCAGGAGGGGGAAGCAGGGAACCATCCAAGCTGTGTACAGTAAGGATGGGACGTTGTTGACCTCAACTGATGGAGTGTTAGGGCGTTGGAAGGAGCACTTTGAGGAACTCCTGAACCCGACAACTCCGCCCTCTATGTTAGAGGCAGAGCTGGAGTATGAAGGGGGATCGACACCAATCTCCCGGGGGGAGGTCACTGAGGTCGTCAAACAACTTCACAGTGGCAAAGCCCCGGGGGTGGATGAGATCCGCCCAGAAATGCTGAAGGCTCTGGGTGTTGAGGGACTGTCATGGTTGACACGTCTCATCAACGTTGCGTGGAAGTCGGAAACAGTACCGAAGGAGTGGCAGACCGGAGTGGTGGTTCCCCTTTTCAAAAAGGGGGATCAGAGGGTGTGTGCCAATTACCGAGGCATCACACTACTCAGCCTCCCCGGGAAAGTTTACTCTAAGGTACTCGAAAGGAGGGTCAGGCCGATTGTCGAACCTCAGATTGAGGAGGAACAATGCGGATTCCGTCCTGGTCGTGGAACGACGGATCAGCTTTTTACTCTCGCAAGGATCCTGGAGGGTGCCTGGGAGTATGCTTATCCAGTCTACATGTGTTTTGTAGACTTGGAGAAGGCATATGACCGGGTTCCAAGGGAGTCACTGTGGGAGGTGCTGCGGGAGTATGGGGTGAGGGGGTCTCTACTCAGGGCCATCCAATCTCTGTACTCCCAAAGCGAGAGCTGTGTCCGGGTCCTCGGCAGTAAGTCGGACCCATTTCAGGTGAGGGTTGGCCTCCGCCAGGGCTGCGCTTTGTCACCAATCCTGTTTGTAATATACATGGATCGGATTTCGAGGCGTAGTCGTGGGGGAGGGGGTCTGCAGTTCGGTGGACTAAGGATTGCACCACTGCTTTTTGCAGATGATGTGGTTCTGATGGCTTCATCGGTCTGCGACCTTCAGCACTCACTGGATCGGTTCGCAACCGAGTGTGAAGCGGCTGGGATGAGGATCAGCACCTCCAAATCTGAGGCCATGGTTCTCAGCAGGAAACCGATGGACTGTCCACTCCAAGTAGGGAATGAGTCCTTACCCCAAGTGAAGGAGTTCAAGTATCTCGGGGTCTTGTTCTCGAGTGAGGGAACAATGGAGCGTGAGATGGGTCGGAGAATCGGAGCAGCGGGAGCGGTACTGCAGTCTCTTTACCGCACCGTTGTGACGAAAAGGGAGCTGAGCCAAAAGGCAAAGCTCTCTGTCTACCGGGCCATTTTCGTTCCTACCCTCACCTATGGTCATGAAGGATGGGTCATGACCGAAAGAACGAGATCGCGGGTACAAGCGGCCGAGATGGGTTTTCTCCGCAGGGTGGCTGGTGTCTCCCTTAGGGATAAGGTGAGAAGTTCGGTCATCCGGGAGGGACTCGGAGTTGAACCGCTCCTCCTTCGCGTCGAAAGGAGCCAGTTGAGGTGGTTCGGGCACCTAGTTAGGATGCCACCTGGGCGCCTCCCTATGGAGGTGTTCCAGGCACGTCCAGCTGGGAAGAGACCAAGGGGTAGACCTAGAACCAGATGGAGGGATTATATCTCTTCTCTGGCCTGGGAGCGCCTTGGGATCCCCCAGTCAGAGCTGGTTGATGTGGCCAGGGAAAAGAAAGTTTGGGGCTCTCTGCTGGAACTGCTACCTCCGCGACCCGACCACGGATAAGCGGGAGAAGATGGATGGATGGATGGATGTGGCGGAAAATGTAAGGCGGGGCCTCTCATATGACGCACACCTGCACACTTGCTAGCCTGTTCCACTCTTTGTTTTCCGAATGCTAGGAAGTATTCTTGCCTCGCTTCTGAAGCAAGATACTTGGCAGACACGTGCTACCAAGCAAGCGTACTCGCGATTGAGAAACACCCACAGTCTCACTTACTTTTTTTTGTAGTTTGAAAATCAGGCAGTTTCTTACAGAAAGTAACAGCCTCGATTTTACAGGGTCATTCATCCTTTCAGAAAGTGAATATGTTGTTGTCCTTAGTGGTACAAGCTGATTAAATATAAAGTATGCACTTCATATTCTTAAACAAGAATGTATTAAAATGCGACAAAATTAACGAAACCTATTTCTATTATGTATGTAAGTAGTATGACCTACTTGTTATAGAATGTTTGTTTGTTTTCTAAAACATTCTAGTGTTGCCAACATGCCACAGACTCTGAATATTGATGTGTGACTTTGGTGTTTTCACTTTATAAATGCTTAATATTAGTTAGCTGATATTAGAGGAGAAAAAGGTGCTCTTAGGGTAAATGCGATGACATGTGGACAAAAGAGTTCATTCATAATTACATTTGACCTGATTCATTGATTTGCTCGACCAGTATATAGTGCCTTGAAGCTGTTGTATCTGTTGTTCTTTGTGTTGGTCTTTGCAGTGCACAACATTGCGCACAGATTCATGAAATCCTACTGTAGATCTAGCCTCGTGTTTATACACATTTACATCATTGCTTTCTCTTGTTGAAACTAAGGGTGCTACTTAAACTGTAAGTATATGTTGAAATCAATGCTGGCCTCTTCTGTTTTTGTAAATGTGTCATTTCAGGCTTTTTAAGCATCTATAAACATCCCTGATGGGGACAATCAGCAAAGACTGGTGGAGTATCAAGTGCAGTCAAGTGCCATCTTAACGATTTTGCTCTTTCCATGCAGTGTAAAGTGATTGCATACATCCGTTTGCAGGTTTTGTTTCTGCTAAAAATGTATCTGCGTTGATGGGTTGTTTATTCATGAGTGTATGTTTGAGTGTTTGACAGCTTGTGTGTGTTTGTGTTCCTTATGTGCATGTGTATCTTTTTTAATGTAGTTGTATGTCAGGTAAAAAGAGGCAAAGAATTTGTTTTCCTGTACCTCCTGTAATGCTTACCGTAATTTGCTCACTGACGACTAATCAGCTGACAGACATAATTTAAGTATTTTATGTGTCTGTTTTTATGTTAACTATAGGGGTTAATAAATATAGACAATGCGTGGTTTGGCATGCAGTGTCTATGTGTCGCTGGCGGTCTCCGATACTGAGCAACAGTGAAGTGCGGCTTGTTGCGGGCTGATCAGGAACAGATGCTCTTCTCTTACTCTGGATTGCTGTCTAATTGGCTATTACTTTTTATAGACTGTGTTGCAGATTCTGCAACACACTTTATTCCCTGCCACATTTCACTGATTTGCTGACACTATCGCTTTAATATTTTTTTCTGTCTTCACTTGTGAATGACAGTGAGGGGGAAGTGTGAGAGGCTGTTGACAATCTCATCACCTCCTCACTCCCAGATGCTACCAGTATAGAGAGCCAGTGTGGCATAAGGTTCCATAATGTCTGTGTTGCTTTATTACAGCACTTTGAAGCCATAGCAACAACATCATCCCATTTACTTTTAGAGTAGCCAACACCAAGCTGCACTGCCTCCTGAGCTGACAGCAGCACTTCACAATTAAAACTATTTGAACTATACTGTATATCACAATAACAAAGCAGTACCCTGGATAAATCTAATACTGACAGCAACAGTCTTTCTGTAGCAAACCATCATTTCATTTATTATTTCCACATCTGAAATTATGTTAAGGCACACAATTTGTCTTGACCGTCGCAAACGTCATTCAACCATTGGCAATTTAAGATGACTAGTTCTGTTTTGTTTTTTTTATTCGTGTTTTTATTACACAAGTTCATTTATTTAGCTTGGACGGGTCCATCAAATCCCAATAGGCCATATAGCTTATTCTGTGAGTCTCCCTGTTTACCTCTCTTGAGGTTTCCAATCATGCTGTAGCGCTCAAAGCCTGGCAGCCTTCTCTGTGGTCCCAGGAGGAGGCCATCTTTCACCCACTGCACAGTCCCTGAGGCCCGCAGCACCTCACACCTCAACACAGCTGTGGCTCCCATCCGCACAGTGAGGTTCCTGGGCTCAGTCCTGAAGGCCTGCTGGGCATGCATGCCTGGAGACATAAAAAGGGAAGAGGGGGAAAGGACTTAGAGTGGAATGTTAAAGGAGGGAAGGGATATGATGGGATTTAATGTAAAAAGGGGGAGAAGAACAAAGGCCAGTGAGTATTTTTGAGGAGTGTTATGGAGGATGTAAAAGACGTGGAGGGAGCATGCCATAAACATACACCACAGGGAAGCAGTCTTGCAGTCTTTTGTCTGAGAAGGCCCCCCATTGTGTCTGGTCACATTATTCATGCTGGCATATGTTTTATTGATGGGAAACTGCAGTGATACGGTCCTGAAAATGAGTCAATAAAGTAATTACTGCGAATTAAATCCCCCTTCAGCCATGCAGATAGGGTATTGGGAGAAGGGAATAAGCATGGGGTATCAGAGACCTTGTTCACCTGCGGTTTTTCTTTAATGTCGATGTCCCACCAGCTAATTCCTCTTGGGAAGAGTAATGATTATCACTTTAATCCCCCTTGTTTGTCATAGGTGGGGTTCGCCATCCTTCAGCCAGGCTCTTAGGCGACATTCCTTGGTGCATTGGATTTAAGTCAGGAAGTTAACCTTAAAACAGGCAGTCCATGAACTTCTAACAATGGGGCTAGGATTATTATACATAGAGTTTATGAATAAATTCAGTTTAAGGAGCCAAACGCAACTGAAAACTCCAATTAATGGCAAATATCTGAGTGTGAATCTCATTTAAACAGTGCCCCAGAGAGAAGGCAGCTTGATTCCGCTAGGCTGTTTGAATCTTGACCTTCATTGAGGCAATGACCAAGTTGTTTGTGAAGTGCATGCTCTGTTGCGTCTGACAACATGAGTGAGAGGCAGAGCTCTCAGATCAAGGCTGAACCAGTCACCTCACGTCAAATATGAAGGGCAAAATTGGCCATTACAGAGGATGCATACCAACAACCAAACACAGGAGAACATTTGCATACAGTTTACATAAATGAATACTCAACAACAATCTACAGTCGCTTCAGAAATATTAATAAGCTAGTGTATTATTATGAAATATAACAATACTAAGTACAGTATCAAAATGTAGTTATAGGAACCCTCATGAGAGCATGTTACTTTTTACATTAAGAAATAGGCCCAATTTACCTCTTACAAGATATTTGTATGAGCCCTAGATCGAAACCTTGCTCATTGTATTACATTCAAGGGTTTTGCTACTTATATTTTAACCTAGAGTACTTAGGAGTGTAAAACAGAACATTGGAAATAACAATGTGGGACATGTTATCTGTACCATTTACCCAGGTTGCTTGTTCTATTTGAAAAATGGTAGAAAGAGGGGGAGGCTTTTTAGTGAGAATAAGTGTAGTTGTTGCTAGCTTGATGTTTAAGTTGACTATAATGCTACATATAGTTTCATAAAAACGTATATTTAACCGTATATTACCTCTGTATAGTTGTTTAACAGAATAAGAGTAAACCAAGAGCTAATGAACATAAGGTTTATGTTTACCTGAAATAAAACGTATGCTAATATCACACACTAGCTGCCATGAGCTAATTTACTGTGAGTTAGCTTATGGTTAGCTTATGGTTGCTATAGTGTGCGCTAATGTTACACAGCCTGTGTTAATGGTATTACAGATTACTGGCACTGCACTGCTTGAGCTACCCTCACCCTACATTTTATTAAATCAAAGATTCAAATTGTAATGTTTTTCACAAAAATAAAACAAGGTAATACCTCACCATGTTTGTTGTTTCCTGATAGTTGTCCCACTCTACCACTCTCTCCCTTACCTCTCAGCCAGTCTAATGATGATGTCTATGTCTTCAAACCACCGGAGTCAGTTGTAATGAAGGGGAATTCAAAGATCCATTATCATCAATTGGCCATTATTCTGCGTTTTAGACTTGTGAGTGACCACAGTGTTTCAGTATTATATTTTAGGGGAATTTCTGATAAAGGGGGTAATTCTCTGTGAGTGTGTGAGTGTGTCAGTGTGGCGGCGGCGGCGGCGGTCACCTCTCAAATTCAGTATTGGACCCATTGTTGATAAAGAAATATTGAATAACTACAAACAGACATTACAAATGTGCACAGTTGTTCACATTAAGTGTCTCAGTAAGCAGGTGTGCACAATATTATCTGGGTACTGAAACTTTGGTAGCTAAACGCAACGCAGTCATCATTAATTGATATTATTAATTACAGCTGGGCTTTAATTATCTGATCTTTCAAAATGTCTGCAATAGAATATTTATTTAAGCTCTCTATTTAAGAGTGGATAGCTATGCATTACATTTCTTAACCCTGATTTCTTAAATAATTTTCACCATAGTTTGTAAGAGACAAGTATATTCTTTCCAGACAATATTTCACGACCTCTTCAGCAACAGCATATACCTCACATTCCTGAATTCACATTGTCTGAAAGGTGTCTGACCTGCTAATATGTGTTTAAGGATAAAATAGATAATTATATTATATTGGCAGATATCGTAGGGGTATGTTTGGTCCATGAACTTTTATTAATCAGCATGGAAACTGAGGGAATACTGTGCAAATAATACCAGTAGCAGAAGTTAAGTGTTTTATTTATTTTCTCTAAAAATAAATTGAAGCTGGAGGTGAGATTAAGATGAACATTCCAAGTGTATATAAAAAAAATGCTAAAGATGACATTCACAACACCATACTGCTCACATTGGACAGATTTACAT